>NC_139689.1:16035348-16635348 GCF_964106915.1 Podarcis gaigeae | reverse complement strand
CAAATAAATTAGTTTTGTGTCTTATTTTTGCAGCTGGACTTTCCTGTTTCTGTAATGAATTTCTTATTAAATTAGCTGACAGCCAAATAGAAAATGCATCATACCACTATCTAGTGTCAATGAAGAATACTTAAACCCATTTATTTTAATGGGTTGTGCAGGCCGAGTGGTCTTTCCTCATCTGGAACAAATCACACCTATGCTAAAAGGTCTGTGGAGTCCACCTATTAGCTACTGAGCCTACGTTAAGGTCTTGCAGACCAGGTTACCTAAAAGCTGCCTTTTACTTCACTGCATGGTCAGGTCATTAAGATTAGCAAACAGTTTGTTTGGCCTGTCCCTAACCCTTAGAGCACCCCTATGGAACACCCTAACCCAGGGGTAGGCAACCTAAGGCCCAATCACCTTCTCAGTCCGGCCCATGGTCCTTTTATTTAAATGCATCTCTGGGTTATTTGTGGGGCATAGAAATTCATTCATTTTTATTTTTATTTTCAAAATATAGTCCGGCCCCCAACATGGTCTGAAGGACGGTGGACCGGCCCACGGCTGGAAAAGGTTGCTGACCCCTGGGTTACAGCATTGGGAAAACTCAGCTTTGGCTGAGTCAGGATGGCCAGTTTACACGGACAATCCTGATCCAGACCAGCCAAGACAGGAACCAGCCAGCTGAGACAGAGCTCCTGCTACATAACTGTTATAAGTTTGGGGGGGCAGCGGTAGGTTGTATGCCTCAACCTCCTTCTAATTCCTAGATCCAGAAGAGATACAATTCCTGGAATAGCCAAGCATGTGTAAATTTTAATACCCATAAAATCAGCTGCAGCGCAAGATGGGGCAGTGACACCCTCCAGGAGCCAGTGGCGTAGGAAGGGGGGGTGGAGGGGGCGGGTTACCCCGGGTGCCACTCTAGGAGGGGTAACAAGATGGCCCCTGCTTCCCCCCAGCTGTAGAGCAGCCGACAGTGCCCATAGTCCGTATGGGCACCGCTCACGCAGTGTCCGTACAGGCGGCCGCTCTCGTGCGCAGCAGCTGTACTCTTGCATGGCGATCGTCTGGGCTGCCACGCATGCGCAGTCCGTACGGGATGCCGCTCGAGCAGCAGCCTGTACAACCACCACACGCAAGCGCCATCCCATACGGACTGCGCATGTGCGGCATTCCATACGGAGTGCGCACCTGTGGGATGCCGAATATGCGCAGCCCGTATGGGCTGCACCACCCAGGGTGCTGGAGAGGGTTCCTCCACCACTGCCAGGAGCCACTAGACTCCTGGTACAGACTGAGATGGGGTGAAACAGGTCACCAGGAGTGTGCACATCTGAGGCCTCTAACAAAGGGGAACCCAATTTGGCTGACATTGGTGGTGGTGGGACTTTCCTTAAGGGTCACAGGGAACACAGGAGCTGCCTCATAGAGTGTCACGCCATTGGTCCATCTTGCTCCAGAATTTCAGAAAGGGAACATTCACAGCTCTGCCTAGAGATGCTGGGGTTGAACCTGGAAACTTCTGCGTGCAAAACAGATACTCCCCCCACATTCCTGCTTGCCCCAATTAGGCTGTACTACAGAATAGAGTGAGTGGAGTCTTGGGATTGCCCCCCCATGCCCTTCTCGCCCTGGATCCTGAGGCCCTGCCCTCTAGTCGCCTGTGCCAGCCAATCCACGTGCAGAAGAAACTGGAAACCCGCCACAGGACAACAAGACTAGTTTGGCTAGCCACACCTCCCTTCCTCCTCCTGTTGCAATGCCAGGAGCGGTGGAGGCGAAAGAATCCAAGCTTTTCTTTCCCCCTCTCTCTTGCCCGTGGGAGTCCAGGGGCGCCGACTTATAAAAAATATTGGGGGGGCCCAAGACCTCCAAACCGCTGCTGCTGGGGGAACGAAAGGGGCGAGCCCCTGGCTGCCCCGACCTTAAGTGAACCTGTGAGGGCCCGCCCTTTGCGGCAGCCAATTGGCTGCCGCCGTGGGCGGTGAATATTAATGAGCTAGGGGGAATCCCCGCTTCTCGCAGGGCTGACGCCAGCCCCGCAAGAATGTTAATGGGTCGAGAGCCCGCAACCCCACCCCCTCTCTAGATCGGGAGTGGCTTTGTTTTAACTCATTACTGAATGTATTTTAAAAGGTAACTATCGTCAAACAAGGAAAATAAAAAATACCAACATAATTTTGTGATTTTACAAAGCATAATATAACTAATAATTTTCTTAAATTATTGGGGGGGCGGAGCCCCCCAAACGAATTTTTGAGGGGGCTCGGGCCCCCTCAGGCCCCATGGAGTCGGCGCCTATGGTGAGACTCCTTACTGGACTGCAACGGGTAGGGAAGAGGCAAGATGGTGGAGGAGCCCCTGGAGGAAGAACTGAAGAAGCTGGAGAGAAGTTTTCTGGGAGAGAAGGGCGACAAGGTCTGTGAAGGGCAGAAACCGATTGCCCCGCACCTCTTGGGACCTCGGATAGTCGCCTTCCTCCCTCCCCACTGAAGGCTTTGGGGCAGGATGATCTGAAGGTGTTTGCCGGCCAACACCACAAGGTGAAGAGCCCTTCATGGAGAATGCAGGAAACCCCCTGGGACCATCAAACCTCTGACTATTGGATCTCACTTCTTTCTGCAAAACTTAGATCATGTCAAGGTCTGCCCCAAGGTGAGATACAGAAATGATGGAAAGTGTTGCCAGTAGAGAACTGAGGCTGTGAGCTATGAGGGTTGGAGGAACTAAACCAGAAACGTTTCAGCTTTCTGTTTACCCTATTGATTGATGGACTGGGTGAAAAGGCCACAGGCTGAGCCATAATCATTTTTTTTTCTTTTTCAGTTTTCATTTCCCCCAAAGCTACTGGAGCTTCAGTACCTGCCCTGCAGACATGGAGCAGCAGTACCTTGAACTCTATGCGGAACACATGCAAAACAAATTCAGCTTCAGCCTGATAGAGAAGAACAAGGATGAGCTAGTATGGGAGGCCTATGTGAGACAAGGTGAGGTTTGACCAAGGGAGCGCCACAAGGGTGGACCATAGAAAGATGGAAAAGGACATCCAAGCCACATGCCTTGACTGCCTCTTTCCTGATCTCTTTCAGAAGAGCTGAAGTCTTCTGTTTTGCACCCATGCATAGCACTTACACAATAAAACCCCTCAGTTATAAGCTTGTACCGTGACTCTTTCCATAATCACATTCCCTGTCAAGGAGAGCTTTGACAACATCCTGAAAGGGCTGCTGCAGGAGGCAGATGTCTTGGCTACCCAAAGGATGTCAGGCTGGGGAGGCAGGTGGAATTCTGGTGTGCTTCAATACAGTTCTGGAATTAAGGGCGGTGTCCTGAGCCCTCTTTTTGTGCCAGCCCTTTTGTCTTCCATTTTTAGAAGGCTACAGGTTGGGGCATGAAGTGCCTTACCCTGGTGGACCTTTTACACATCCTAAAGGGCAGCACAGTATTACACACACCCAATTTGCCCACCAGAGAGCACAGCAGAATTGCTGAAAATCCGAATTTTTAAACCAGGTCACTTCCCACTCTCCGCCTGCATGGAATGGTTGCTCCTTGGCCCTCTGCATCCCTTTGCTTCTTCCCACATTCCCACATCCTTATCCCAGCCTTAGATCCCAGGGACAAAAAGCCCCTTCCCTGGAGAAACTCAGAGCTAACCAAAACATCCCAGGAAAATCTTGAGCGGGTTTTGGAGTCCTTCCTTCCTGGGGGCCCTTGCACACTCACTTAAACTCAGGGCTGAGCAGGAGCACTGGAAAGGAGAGAGCAACAAGAATATTTATGATTATGATTATGATTAGTTATTACATTTCCTAGTCTCTATACAAAAAAGTCTCAAAGCAACTTAGCCATATAAAATACAGCTGGATAAAATCAGTTAAAATTAAACCACAAGACATCCAAAAAATACAGAGAAATTGTTCCACCTTATAGTGCTTTTTGGGTTCTCTTCCAATGTTTCTTTAGCCATTCCACTGTCAAACAGCTCTTACTGTCCAAAAGGTCTTCCTGGTGTATTGTCGGAATTTTCTTGTAACTTGAAGCCATTGGTTTGAGTCCTTCCCTCTAGAACAGAACACAGGCTTGTTAACCCTCTTCCATGTGACAGCCCTCTATATATTTCAAGACAGCTATCTCCTCTCAGTCTCTTCTTTTCTAGGGTAAATATACCCAGCTCCTTCAACCCTAGGGGACGCAGGTGGCGCTGTGGGTAAAAGCCTCAGTGCCTAGGACTTGCCGATCGAAAGGTCGGCGGTTCGAATCCCTGCGGCGGGGTGCGCTCCCGTCGTTCGGTCCCAGCGCCTGCCAACCTAGCAGTTCGAAAGCACCTCCGGGTGCAAGTAGATAAATAGGGACCGCTTACCAGCGGGAAGGTAAACGGCGTTTCCGTGTGCGGCTCTGGCTCGCCAGATGCAGCTTTGTCATGCTGGCCACGTGACCCGGAAGTGTCTCCAGACAGCGCTGGCCCCTGGCCTCTTGAGTGAGATGGGCGCACCAACCCCAGAGTCTGGCAAGACTGGCCCGTACGGGCAGGGGTACCTTTACCTTTACCTTTACCTTCAACCCTTCCTCTTAAGGCTTGGTTTCCAGACCCTTGATCATCTTGCTCGCTTTCCACTATCCACGTTTCCACAGATATATTCTGCTTTTGTTTGTTTGCTTGCTTGCTTTACCTGCAGTGAGTCTTATGGCAACCTTTGATATTCAAAACTGGGGGAAAGCCTCCACCTCAGGTTTCCTTTTAATATCATAAATCAGCGTTTTTTCCTGGGGAGGCCGCAGGGGCACGCATACCCCTAAACATTTTGTGAATCTTTGTACTTTTGTCCATTTACTGTATTTAATTTTCCCCAATCTGAACAATTAAATGATGATTTTCTTGAGTTAAAATGAGAATACCCCTAAACATTTTTTTTAGAAAAAAGCACTGCCATAAATTCTCTGTCGGCGTTGCCACAAATCCGCTGGCAGCGAAAAAAGTCAGAGGCATAGCTGTCAAGCATAGCTAGAAGTGAGAGCTGGACCATAAAGAAGGCTGATCGCCGAAGAATTGATGCTTTTGAATTATGGTGTTGGAGGAGACTCTCATGGACTGCAAGAAGATCAAACCTCTCCATTCTGAAGGAAATCAGCCCTGAGTGCTCACTGGAAGGACAGATTGTGAAGCTGAGGCTCCAATACTTTGGACACCTCATGAGAAGAGAAGACACCCTGGAAAAGACCCTGATGTTGGGAAAGATGGAGGGCACAAGGAGAAGGGGACGACAGAGGACGAGATGTTTGGACAGTGTTCTCGAAGCTACAAACATGAGTCTGACCAAACTCCTGGAGGCAGTGGAAGACAGGAGTGCCTGGCGTGCTCTGGTCCATGGGGTCACGAAGAGTCGGACACGACTAAACGACTAAACAATACTGTCAACTTTTCTCTTTTCTTGCGAGGAATCCTATTCTGAATAACGGAATTTCACTTTTAAAAAGGGAAACGTTGACAGCTACGGATAGGAAGGCGACCTCAGAGGAGCCCGCCCCCGGGGTTTTTCTGACACTCCTCCTTCTGACTAGGAGAAAGCAAGAGCGGGACAAGACTGATAGCTAGCAGCAGAGCGGGTTGAGCTCCTGCTTGGGAAAATCAGATGCAGGAAGACGCCCCTTCGAACGTGCTCGCGACAATCGCGGGCTCCGTCCCCGCCGTCGAGTCCGCTGGTGTCGAAAGCGGGGTTCCTTCTCTAGGGACGCGACACGCCACGCGACCGAGAATGCGGGCGGGCGGCCCACAGACAGAGGACAGAAATCGGCGCAGAGCTTCTCTGCCCGAGGGAAGAGGAAGTAGCAGCCCGGTAAGGAGAGAGGAGTCGGTCAGGGCCGTTGGAAGATCTCTCAGCGCAGACGGTGCAATGCTGTGGACGCGGCGGCACCAGATCCTCCCCGTCTATAGCCCTTCGCGCCGTTCCGTGAGCGCCCCAGAGACTTTTGGGGGGCAGGGCGCAATGGGGGAGAGAGGCGCGTTGCAGAGAAAAAAACACACCTTCTCGGAGGATGCCCTGGACCTTGAAGGATGCCACTTTGGCACTTATGACTCTGAAAGGCCAAGAGTCCAGCTGAGGCAAATACACATCCCCTTGTTCGGTGCTCTGGGCTTTGAAGGATACAACCCTTACGTCACCAATGATGCCTACAAACCTGCTGACATCCATGGTGACTTTAACTCTGGGAGAGAAAACTGCTTCTTTTCAGGCATCCAGGTGGGGAACTGCAATACCCTCTGCTTGGAGAAGTCTCTGGCCCCTGCGGTTAATCCTGGGAGCTCTTCTGAAGAGGATTCTGGGCTTCCAATGAAATCATTTCTGCTGTCAGGTCACCATTTGACCTATAATAGAGCCATCTATGGTCTCCTGGCGTGCACCCTGGAGAGTTTAGATGAGTCCGAGCTAAAAAAGTTCAAGGGCGAACTCTGCCATTTCTACATTCCAATGGGCGATCTCCAGGTCACCCAGGACTGGCTGCAGGACCCAGGACTTGGTGCTTGGACTCTCTGCCATCTGCTGCTCAGACACTATGATGTGGATGGTGCCGTGGAGGTGGCAGCCAAGGTGCTGAAGGCCATCGACTGCCAGCCGCAGGCGGACAAGCTTCTCCGTGGAAGAGCAAGTAAGGACCTCGGAAAGGGGAACATTTGTTTGAGTCTGATTATCTCCTCATGAAGAAATGTTGGCTGGAGGAAGAGAGGTTTCTTTAGCTGGGTCATGTTTGTCATAAACCTATTATTTACATTCTCAGTGTGTCTTAACCAATTGGAGAGAGGACTCAGAAATCGCAGGTCTCTCTTCCTTATATTATATATTATAATATTATTTATATATTATATTATAATTATATATTATTTTATTGCATAAAATTTATACCTCAGTTGGTTGTAAAAAAAACCAACAACCCTCAAGCAGTTTTTAATGCCCCTCTTTGCCCTTCCTCCCCTTCACATTATTTCTTCACATCATTTCAACATGGACATTAAATGGCAAGAATAACATTATTTGTCATCTTTGCATTGTAGCTCTCAATTCCTCTTTCATGCTTTATTCATTTCCCCTTCTTTGCAATTATTTTGAAAAATGACACTACAAATACACATGAGTGCACACAACCAGTGATCTCAAGCAGACACAGTTTTCTCCTGTGACC
Organism: Podarcis gaigeae; assembly: GCF_964106915.1. Classification (NCBI taxonomy): domain Eukaryota; kingdom Metazoa; phylum Chordata; class Lepidosauria; order Squamata; family Lacertidae; genus Podarcis; species Podarcis gaigeae. The sequence goes on along the minus strand of NC_139689.1, from coordinate 16,628,181 downwards.
AAGAGCAGGTGTCTTTTACTAGTTAGAAGTAGTTTCATCAGGGTTTCTACTTGTAATCAGGTCTGTACAGAATAAATAGGAATTTATAGTATGAGATAAACAATGAAAATTTACAGCAAAACTGCTGTGGGTTCCATCCCTCTTCAGATCATCTCTTGTTTCCATTTCCCCACTTTGATTTATCCATGTCAGGATGCCTGTGTTATCAAAGTTGTGTGTGTGTGTGTGTGTGTGTGTGTGTGAGAGAGAGAGAGAGAGAGAGAGAGAGAGAGACAGAGAGAGAGAGAGAGAGAGAGAGATTGGGTTAACAACCGAATTAGTACCATCCCTACTTTTTGCATTCCATTTCCTGATGACCCAAAGGTTTACAGTCCCAGTCTGCAAGTACATCCCACTGAACTCAGTAGCCCTTTCCCCTATTCCTCATACAAGCAGAACAAGGTGAAATTCACGTCACATTTGTCTAATCTTCAAGGTTTGCTTCTTCATTTTCACAGCAGCCATGTGCGAAAATAAATCACTTGTTTTTGCAGGCATTCCTGAGTTCTCGGTGCAAGTATCAGAATCCCCTCTATTTGCAGAGACAGGGCAGTGCCGAAAGACAAGTCCTGCAAATTCCAGGAAAAGTGTTCTTTGCTACCAGTGTCCTAGAGAGGTAAAGGGCTGGACTCATCCTGGTTTGTATTAGCCCCTTTTAACACCTAACTTGTGAATCTGAATTTCAAGCTTAGGTAAGTTTGTGGTTTTGCTATTCAACACGAATTACAGTGGTACCTCAGGTTAAGTACTTAATTCGTTCAGGAGTTTCGTTCTTAACCTGAAACTGTCTTTAACCTGAAGCACCACTTTAGTTAATGGGGCCTCCTGCTGATGCTGCGCCGCCGCTGCACGATTTCTGTTCTCATCCTGAAGCAAAGTGCTTAACCTGAGGTACTATTTCTGGGTTAGCGGAGTCTGTAACCTGAAGCGTATGTAACCCGAGGTACCACTGTACTTGGAATGGACAGGTGTCTCCAGCACAAATAAATAATTTTTTCTTGTTGTTGTGAGCTGCAAATGGCCAACTGCACACACTCCTATTGTGATTGCTGTATATAGCATGGAAATGTTCTGTGTGGGGTCTATACTATGATGTTATCAATTTGCAATAATCCCATGTTTACAATAGAATTCTTCAGATTTCAACCTGTCCCCAGTGTCTGAAGGAGCAGGAGGCAATTCTTTGACTAAAGAGGAGGGTGTGCATCTTGACTCCTGTGTACCTGCGTGCAAATGCATTGATATGACTACAAAATGTTGGTTCACTACTTCCTTGCACACCCACCCATCCGTATCTTTCCTTACCTAGAGAGTGCAGGTAATTTAATATTTTTGGGTTACATCTGCCTTTGGTAAGTACACTGAGATCTTTGGAAAGAATGGCAAATATTCTGTAAACATTTTGGGGGAAAACGTCTAGATTAAAAAGACAAGAAAAGACAATGCCTGTAATCACCATACTATAGGTCATTGCCAAAACAAACACAAAAGGCAGATGCTGTGACATAGCATTTAGTGTTTCTATAGGGTGGGGCTCAAGCAGTGCTCCTTGGTGTAGGAACTAGAGCACTGCAAGAAGATAAGAATGCCTATATTTTCAGATAGGATGGGCAGTATGGCATAAATATTAACCATTACTGCTTTGCCACAGGGTCTTCCAGAGAAAATCATACCAGATGTGGTTTGGGATTCACAAAGGAACCATGAAATCTACAGGTGAGATCTTTTTACAATCTCTACATTCAAATAATGTTTTCAACATTGAATTGTCTGCTGACAATTCTGGGAAAGGTACTACAGAACACATTCAGCTAATGTGGGTCTCACGGAGGCATACCCAAAATCACCCCAGAAATATACAACGTATATGTGTGTGTGGCGACATCTCAGAGAGATCAAACACAGAAGTTTCCCACCCTTCTCGTACTGCAGCACAAAGGCAATGTGATTTGCAGGGGGGTGGGGTTGCTGATACAGCTCCTTGTAAGGGCAGAAAAGACCCTAGGTACATCTCTGGGGTCTCATGGTCTTCACATAACCAGCTTACATCTGTGACAGCATGTTGTGATTGTGCGCTGGGTGAATTGTGTTACAGAAAAGCTTACCTGCCATGGTAATGGAAGGGAGACTGGAGCCCTCCCCATGCTCACTGGATTTGGCTGGTTTAGAGAATTACTAAGAGTCACTCACACAACCTTTTGTTAGTTCCAGCATTTAAAAGCATTTTTTTCCAGTACCGAAAGAAGCCTTACTTACTTCCTGGGCAGTCTTGTAGCCAAAATACTTCTCTATGACAAAATGCTGTGTGTGTGTGGCAAGATGTTTGCCTGGGAGATTCTCTTTACTAAAAGCTTCATCCCTATACTTGGCCACTGTGTAGCAAAGAGCTTTCAAGGGCAGCCCAGATTTTTCTTATCCTTACCCTTCTAATCAACTCTCCTCATCCCCATACAGCTTCCAATATGTTATTTGCATAGGTCTGCCACCCACACAGCTGCGGGAATGTTCAGGGATGCAGGAGAGAATATATTGTTTGATTATAGCCTTTCCAACTTGTGTAAACAAGTTCACAATTTAGCAAGGTAACATTCCCCTTTTTAAACTCACAGCAGATGTGTTTGCTCAGGCTTGCTAAAGCCTCTATAATAACTGTTCTGGTATTTTCCCCTTATTCCCTCATAAAAGATAAGACACGACACATTCTTATTTAAAAGTATAAAAAGTTTACTCACTCACATTCTGTTCACAATCGGATCCCAGAAGGCAGACTTAGCTTAGAAAAGTAACATACACCTGGAATCTATCCCATAAACAGACAGTCCCTTTGTCCTCTCTTGGCTGGAGGCCAAGAGGGCATCTTTGGCTAAGCAGATGTTGCTTCTTCGACGAAAGTAGTCACAGAGAGAGAGATGGCTGTCCTGCCCTGTGCTTTTGTCGTTACCTGCACAGGTGAGGCCACGCCCACCTCTAGTCACATACATAGGAAGTCTGTCCCAGCCCAGAAGGAAACAGGAAGTTTACCTGCTGGCTGAACAATCATTCCTCTCCATGTGTAAACATGTTCACTCTAGGAATGTTGTACTTAACTGCCCTTGTGTTTCACATCCCACAACAACTGCATCAGATGCAGATGAGCCAAGAGCAAAGAAGCAGAACATGCAGGCGGTATTGAACTTTTACTAAATTGCCATTAGTATGAGAAGAACATGCAGGCCATACATATTAATAGTTGTGAGATGAGCTACAGATACATCTAATACAGGCATGTCCAACAGGTAGATCCTGATCTACCGGTAGATCACTGGACGTCCCCCCAAAAAACCCTTAACAACTTTGGCTCCTCTAAAAAAAAGCTCAACATTTTCCCCCCTGCATCCCCCAAAAATGGGGCTTTCCTCCTCCCTGAAAAAAGCTCAGCTACTTTGGCCTGAACCCCAAAAAAGTGGGTAGATCACTGCCAGTTTTTAACTCTGTGAGTAGATCACAGTCTCTTGGGAGCTGGCCACCCCTGATCTAATAGAACAGCAGGGGAAACTGCACTGATCACTATTCCTTTCATCTTTCTCTTTGTTGCATTCAGGTTGTGCTCCCTTGAGGCTGGCTCCTTTCAGTGCTACTACACTGACCTCATATTTGAGGTGGGAGCGGGTGTCACCATAACATACCACTTTGATTCGTGGCACAAGCACCTGAATGGAAGGGATGCACAGAGGTTGTCTGTCGCTGGTCCTTTGCTCAACATCCAAGCGGATCCACTCAAGGCTGTGGCAGCCGTCCACTTCCCTCACTTCCTGTGCCTTGCAGGTACGGTAGGGGGGGCGGGGAACCTTCCAATGGTATAACTGTAGCTGGAGGAATGAATACTAAACAAGAATAAGATATAACAAGTGTGGGATGTAATCCACTGGGAGCAGTCAAGTACAACATTACCTGTTTTGACTCAGAGATGGCGGGTAAACAGGAAGGAGCTGTTACCAGGAGGGCTGGTGCAGAAAAGAGAAGGGCTAGCGTGCAGGAGGAGATATCTGGCTTTAAAGAAGAATGGGAACATTTTACAAATTACTTAAAACAACAACAAAATGAACTGGACTCCTTGGCAGGTTTTGAATAAACATACACAAATTTATTATTGCTAACATAATAGACAGATAAATTAAGGATCTTTACAAGTTTATAATATGCAGAGAATAATATGTGTTGAAAAATCAGAGAGAGGAGCTGAGGGAAGTCTTGGGGGGAGGGAGGGAGGGTTTTTCTTGGGGAGGGGGAAGGGGAAAATGGGGGAAATGAAGATGATATGTTTTTGATAATTTGTTATGATGAAATTCTTAATAAAAATTATTTTTTGAAAAATGTTTAGATAACCTCCAGAGCCACTGCCCTAAGCAAGCTACCTATTATTTTCCCATATTCCATTTGTGTTCCTTCTTTTTACAGATGGGGACAGCTCCCAAGTCTACATTGGACATTTTGTGGAAGAGGGGATGAGTCTAGAAAAGCCAAGCAGAGTGGGGTCACGTCATGCTGTGTTGAGAAACCCCAAGTTCTCTTCCCGTGGAGTAGTTTTCAAAAAGCCTTGGTTTAAACGGAAGATGAAGGTCCACTGCATCACACTGCTCTATCAAGTGCTTGAAGTTCCAGCTCAAAAATTCCACCTATACCTCCTCCCAAACGACTCTTCTCTAAGAAAGGTAATTAGGAATCTTTCACTCTGCTAAGTGGCACGAGACTTGCAATATGATTAGATTCAAGAACTGTGGGCAAACTCATTCATCAAGGTGTGCTTGGATTGATTGATATTGATTGATTGATTGATTGATTGATTGATTGATTGAAGTGCTAGCAAACATGAACCCACATTAGCAGTTGCCCCCACCAGCATTAATATTCAAATATCCAGTATAAAAATAAACCCCTTTCCTTTGCTAGGTAGAAGCCAAATGACTGTCTTCTTCTCTAGACACAGTGTTGTCATCGAATTGTATAAAGAAAATACCTTTATGCCAGGTTACGCAGCATGTTGACTTGGAAGTCTTCCCTGAGGTGAGGCTTGGAAGTGGCTTAGCAGCTTGGCATCTCCCTTGCATGTCTCAAAAATGACTCTGTTTGTGCTTCCCAGACAGTCCATGAGAAAGAAAAGAAATGCCCTTCGTGGAGATTGGATAAACCCTCTGTCATCCTCAAGCCTCTGAGGATTGGCTCTCGCTTCTTTGTGCAGAAGTTAGATGATGTCGAAATCTGCCCCAAGGTAAGACGCAAAAATGATGGAAATTGTTACCTGGAGGGAGTCTGTGTAGTATGAGAAGGGGACAGCTAAACCAGGATCCCTTCAACCTCTTATTTACTCCCCTTAAAATTGGTAGACCACGGGCTAAGCCATAGCCACACAGCTTTCCCTCTTTCCCACAGGAACTGGAGCTTCAATATTTGCATGCAGACATGGAACAGCAGTACACTGAACTCTATGCTGAACACAGGCAAGATAAGTTCCACTTCAGCCTGATAGAGAAGAAAAGGGATGAACTCATCTGGGAGGCCTTTGTGAGACAAGGTGAGCTTTGCTCAAGGGAAGACCGCAAGATTAGACCATAGCTTGAAAAGGCCACATGCATTCTCTGACTGCATCTTCCCTGTTCTCTTTCAGAAGAGCTGAAATCTTCTAACCCAACAGAAGGTCAGTGGGAATGCAGTAATAACCTACCCAGGGTTGCACACCTGGAATGGTGCATATTCACTATGGGAAATTTTAGAGTGAGATTTGGAAGTCATCCTTGTAGTCTCTGCTTGCTTCATGCATCTACTCATTCTCTCTCTCTCTCTCTCTCTCTCTCTCTCTCTCTCTCTCTCTTCCAGCTGCTAGTGGCTACATAGAGACAACTGCACTGTTCCTCAGCAGTGCCTCTGGAACATGCCATGAGTTATTTCTCATATTCTCAGCCATTTTCTATCCCTATAAATGTCTGGGAGCCAGGACAGCTTGAAGACAAACTACGCCTTCTACTTTGATCACCTCTCTCTAGAGCTCACTGTCTTGAAACATCCTCTAAAGCCATTTTTTTAAAAGAGCATTTTCTATTATTTTTGTCTGACAGAGGCAAGCCCACCTCATCCAATGTCAGTCTCATCAAAAGAACATTTCATTGAGCAACACCGGGAAGAGCTGATCCAGCGGACCAGCAACGTTGAAGCGGTGCTGGATATGCTCCTTGGCACCATTCTGAATAATGAGCAGTATGAAATGATCTCTTCGAAGGGAACCAACCAAGAGAAAATGAGGGCGCTCTACATGCTGGCGCCAAGTTGGAACCACTATTGCAAGGATATGCTTTACAAAGTATTGAAGAACAGAAATCCATATCTTTTTGATGAACTGGAAAGGAAATGAGACCACAATGAAGTCAAAGAGAGACAACATGAACTCCAACTGCATGTACTATGTGACTTCAGTTCTTCCTTAATCAATAAAGAAGGGACCGTATGAGGTCACTTCCTTAATGCTTTGGGGGGGGGGATTTCCAACAAAGGAAATAATATTATGTATTTGCCCCTGCATGAGCTCTCTTTTGTTTATCTTACTAAAACGTGTGGTTCATTCTTAGCAATGAGGACAAAGAAGGGGAGGTCAGCTGACCACAAATAAACAGGTGCAATTGCCTAATTCCTAGCTTGCAGTGAGCTGCATTAGGGGTTTTTTTATTCTGCTAAAAGGGCTTCACAGCCTGTTTCTCAAACACGTGTGGGACAGGAGGTTTAAATTTTAATTTACAAAATTAATCCTCAATCCATTGCCATCAAAATCAGCAATAGCTGCTGGCTGAGCCTTGTCCTTTTCCAGTTTGTCCATCACCAGAGAAGAGTGGGAGAAAGAAACGTGCCTATTGCAAGCACCAGCAGCATGAGGGAGATGTCTCTCCCTAAGCAGATGTCTTAAAAATAAGGGGACTGCTTGTTTTGGCTGCACCAGTAGGGAACAGGCACGTCCACTGCCAAATCGAGCAGCATTTAAACATACACGCCCCAGTCATCAGCAGTGAGCTATCAGAAAATGTACAAGGATTTTAGACTGACAGGTTTTTCAACCTAAATCAGATAAGTTGTGGTTTTAGATTGATAGAAAAAGTGTCACAGTTATTTCTGAAACCCAGAGTTATGGGAGCACAACAGAATGGCAGGAAATTGCCCAAATCTCACAGTTGTTTCATTCATTCATATATATATATATATATATATATATATATATATATATATATATATGCTTTCGTAGATTTTCACGGGTACAGGAATGCAGGTTTTGGTGTCCTCGGGTGTCTTCCCGTGTAAAAGTTGGGGTGTCTAGGCGACGTTTCGACGAGGTCTCACTCGTCATCTTCAGGCTGGTGCTTTCGGCTTCTTGTTACTGGAACAGAGCGGGATCTCAATGTTTGAGTTCCTATAAATACTGTAGAGGGGGTGTGGTGTCTAGCCTCCAATGTTCTGGGCAGAGAGGAAGTTCCCAGGCTAGTGTGCCTTTTCTTCTTTTGTTCCTTAATTACTTGAGAGATACCTTGAGTGATTTCTTGAGTGATATCCTGAGTACCACTTAGGTGGGTCATTAGGTGTGGATTAGTTGCTAAAGTCTGTTAGGGTGTGAAACATAAGACGCTGGCAAGTTAGCAATGTCATGTGACTTTAAGTAGTCAAGCTCGTTAAGTTGTTAAGTTGCTCAGTATATAAAGAGTGTTTGTTTTCTCTGCCTGCGGGGCGTGAAGCAAAAATGTCTGAAAGCTCCGGAGGTGTTTCTGTTATCTGTCTGCAATAAACCTGTCTTTGGAAAGACAGGCTTCCCTGTGTTGTTATTTCTTTGCTGCTGAGACTCTGAAGCTTGTACTGCAACAAGAATCTCTGGACTGGACTTAATTAATGCTCTGCAAAGAGAACTGTTGCTGGTTGCGCAGCGGAAGCGTTTACTGGACCAGTACACAGACTCTCTTAGGTTATGGCTCCTTCTACGTTTCTACAGCTGTATTGTGTGCAGAGAAAGTGAAAGCAGCTTTCGGATGAGAGAAGACCGGCTTGGTCGTAAATCCAGCTCTTAAAGGAACTGAGAGGCTGCAGAAAGTTGAGAGAGCTGCGTAAGTGAAGATTTACAGCTTCATTAGCTGCAAAAGGCAAGCTTGACCTCCCGTTCTGTTTTTGTTTTGCTAATAAAAACAGAGGACGGTGGTAGGTTGCTAGTGAAGAGACGGAGGGAAAAAAGTTTAAAAGGCTTCAGAGGAGGCTGGAGGCGTCTGAAAAGTGAGTAAAACAAATCCCAAAGGGAAAGAGAAGCAAGGGCACACAGAGGGAGTAGCAGCAGACCCCAAGAATGGCAGTGGAAAATTTCCAGGTTCCCTTTACAAAGTTGAACTCTGCTAATTACGTGCAGTGGTCTAAGAGGGCTCAAGTCTGGTTGGAAGCCAAAGAAGTGTGGGCTGACTATGTCCAGAGGCGAAAGCCGTTTGTGGCTGTTGCAGCAGATGCCACAGCAGAGCAAGAAGCTGCTGCACATGCTCAGAACAGGGAACATGATAAAATGGACACTAAAGCTAGATGCATGTTGATGGTATCGATAGACGATTCCCAATTACCTCATGTGGAAAATTTAAGGTCTGCATTTGAAATTTGGGAAGCTCTTAGGCGAATTCACCATAGAGCCACGCCCGGAGAGAAGGTGAACATTATACGTGCTTTGTATGAGTTGAAACTGAAGCCAGGGGATAGTGTGGTTGAACACACGTCACAGATGACTGAGTATTTCAACCAACTGTCATCTCTAGGTGTGAATTTTCCTGAAAATATTAAAGTTTATACTCTGCTTAGCAGCCTGCATGCAGGGTTTGAAAACTTAGTACTAACTTTACAAGTTTTGCCAGAGGAGCAGCTGAATATGAATTATGTGACTGGTAGATTGTGTGAGCAAGAATATCAACATCATCGAAAACGTATTGATAATTCAAATACCCCAAGGGTTGGATGTTCAGATAATTCCCAGCGTGGGGGAACTAGCAGGCAGAGCTGTAAGGAAGCCTCACAAGTGTCTGCTATGGCCAGCAAGTCATGTTTTCGATGTGGCAGCAGGTTTCATTTGATAGCAAAGTGTCCTGAAAAGCAACAGGAATTTCAACAGTCCAAGGTCAGTTTCCGGAGCTACAGGGGAAGACGAAGTGAGAGCTACAAGAATCAACGATCCAGAGGGGGAGCAGGTGCTGATAAGGGACTATCTGCAATGGCAGCACAACAGAGTCCTAAAAGGAGCCAACAAACCTTGAAGTGGATAATTGACAGTGGAGCCAGTCACAGTTTAGTTCCAGCGACATCTAGTGGCAGCTTGAAGAACTGCAAGACATTGCCAGTTGCAAAAACTGTGACTATAGCAGACAATAGTAAACGAGAAATGAGCCTTAAAGGCACAATTTATGTTAATTGTTTGCAAACTAACCTTCCTGTTTTTGTTCTTCCAGGAATGAAGAATGGACTTTTGAGTGTGTCATGCCTGGTAAAAAGTGGTTTTAAGGTTGAGTTTGAAAATGATGTGTGCACCATTTCGAAACAGGGGAAGGAGCTAGTTAAAATTCCCTGTGAGGATGGGCTTTTTGTTTTGGATGAAGAGCAGTTAGCAGCAGGTAGATGTTCAACAGGTGAAGCGCAAGCTAAGTGTGTAAATAAGGCTCCTCATACAGGTTGTGCACATCTACTACACAGAAGGTTAGCTCATATATGCTTTAAGTATGTAAGCAAGATGCCAGATTTAGCTGAGGAGTGTAACATTAAACCCTGTCCAAATTTTCTGGATTGTTGTGCTTGTAAACATGCTAAGGTTAAGACATGTAACTATCCTAGATCTGACAGAGTAAGCAAGAAACCCTTTGAACTTGTGCACACAGATGTGTGTGGCCCTATGCCAGTCAAATCGCTTGGAGGTGCGAGATTTATGCAAATTTTGGTGGATGATTTTTCAAGGGCTAGTTGGGTTTTCTTTCTGAAAGAAAAATCGCAAGCAGCTTCCATCCTGATGGATTGGATTGAAGAAGTCGAATGTAAATTTGACACCAGGGTGCGTAAAATACAATCAGATCGTGGTGGGGAATATGTGAACCACACGCTGGAGACGTGGTTAAAAAGGAAAGGTATAGTTCATAGACTTACCAATCCCTATTCACCACAGGAGAATGCAGTTGCTGAAAGAAAATTTCGAACATTACAGGAAGCCATTGCTGCTTTGCTGTTTGATTCTGGACTTCCACAGCGGTTTTGGGCTGAGGCTGCACTGTATGCGAATTATACTTTTAACAGAGTGTACAATAGCACAGTAGGCAACACTCCTTACTTCATGCTATTTGGGAAAAAACCAAAAATTGATCATCTAAGAGTTTTTGGATGTCGTGCTTATGTGCTGGTGCCTAGGGCACAACGTAGGAAAGGCGATCCTAGATCTAAAGAAATGTTTTTCTGTGGTTATCAAGCAAACACAAAAGGTTGGAGATTTGTGAATGTAGAAGGCAATCAAACGAAAATCACAATCAGCAGAAGTGCAGAATTTTGTGAACAGGATGGTTGGAATAAAATTCATGGAAATCCTGACATACTATTTGACGTGGTGAACAGTAACAATGAAACTCAGGCCCCAGGGCAGGTATTAGTTCCAGAACAGGCTGAGGAATTTGAGTCTGAGGACAAGGGTGAGAAATCGTTTAGTTCACCCAAGTCTGTAAAGTCAGAATCTTCTAGCTCTAAAAGTTCACCTGTACAGCAAGAGAGACCTGTAAAGTCAGAATCTTCTAGCTCTAAAAGTTCACCTGTACAGCAAGAGAGTGTAAAGTCAGAATCAGAAAGTTCTTCAACTACTAGTGACAAACAGGTGACGACTAGTGATTCTGGGTCAGAGGGGGAAACTGAAGGAACATCACAGGAACTGTTAAGGCGTTCCAAGCGTGCCAACAAAGGTATACCTCCTGAAAGGTACCAAGCTATTAGTGTTTGGGCTGGTTTGGCAAATTGCGAACCTGAAAGTTTTGAGGAGGTTGAGCAATTACCCCAGGAGGAGGCCAGTAGGTGGCGTGAGGCCATGCAAAAAGAATTGAATTCTATGAAAGAACTGGGTGTGTTTTCCATCACCAAACTGCCAGAAGGTACCAAGGCAGTAAGTTGTAGGTGGGTGTACAGGATAAAGACAACAGCGATGGGGAAACCAGAGTACAAAGCAAGGCTTGTAGCTCGAGGTTTTACGCAAAGAGAGGGGTTACATTATTCTGAAGTCTATGCGCCCACTTCAAGGAGTGAAACCCTACGGGCACTATTAGCAGTTGCTGCTCAGAAAGGGTTCAAAGTGAATCAATTTGATGTCTCTACAGCTTATCTTCATTCAGACTTGGCTGAAGAGCTCTATATGGAGCTTCCGCCAGGATTGAAAGTTGGTAAATCAAATCAGGTATGGAAATTACATAAATCTATTTATGGACTCAAGCAATCTGCTCATAATTGGAATGAGTGTTTGAATGACGTTTTGGTAGGCATTGGTTTTAGCAGGAGCAAGGCTGACAATTGCTTATATTTCAGAGGTTCAGGAGATGCTCAAGAATCTTTGCTTGTTTATGTAGATGACCTGATTTATACTTCAAAGACACAAGAACAAGTAAAAAAACTAGCCAAAGAGTTAAATAAACACTTCAAAGTTAAGAATCTTGGTGATGTAAAGGTCTATCTTGGTGTTCAGATAGATAGGACCAAAAATGGCAGTTTTCTACTGAATCAAAAAGGCAAGATATTGCAAATGTTGAAAAAGCTTGGCATGACAGAGTGTGCAGGTGTTAGAACACCAATGGAAATGGGTTTTGTAAAAGACAATGAGTTCAAGGATAGTGCTGAATTCAAGCGTGCTGAAATCTTTCAGTCAGCACTGGGAAGCTTACTTCATCTTTCGCAATGGAGTAGACCAGATATTGCTTACGCTGTTAACTTACTCAGCAGAGAAGCTTCAAAACCTAGTGTAAATGCATGGAAAGGAATTCAAAGAGTGTTAAGATATTTACAATACACCAAAGATTTTTGCCTTGAATTATCTGCTGAAGGACAAGCACAGATTACTTGTTGGGCAGATAGTGATTGGGGAAATTTAAAGGATAGAAAATCAGTGTCTGGCTGTGTAATAAAATTTGGTAACTCTCTGATTGGGTGGAGATCCAAGAAACAGAACCTGATTGCTTTGTCGTCAACAGAAGCTGAGTTCTGTGCCTTATCTGAGTTATGTAGAGATCTAGAATTTTACAAATGCTTGGCACAAGAGATGTATGAAAAGGCCATCACTCCAATCACTGTATGGGGTGATAATCAACCGTGTCTTAAGTTAGCACAAAATGGGCAGTTTAAAGGTCGTACAAAACATTTGGATATCCGCTTTCAAAATGTTTGTCAAACGGTAAAAGCAGGAATTGTTAAATTAAATTACTGTCCCAGTCATGAACATCAAGCTGATGGTTTTACAAAACCGCTTGGGTTTCAGCGGCATGAAAACTTTTGTGAAGAAATGGGTCTGAAGTAATTTTGTTTTTGTATTGCCAGCGAGAGGGGGTGTTAGGGTGTGAAACATAAGACGCTGGCAAGTTAGCAATGTCATGTGACTTTAAGTAGTCAAGCTCGTTAAGTTGTTAAGTTGCTCAGTATATAAAGAGTGTTTGTTTTCTCTGCCTGCGGGGCGTGAAGCAAAAATGTCTGAAAGCTCCGGAGGTGTTTCTGTTATCTGTCTGCAATAAACCTGTCTTTGGAAAGACAGGCTTCCCTGTGTTGTTATTTCTTTGCTGCTGAGACTCTGAAGCTTGTACTGCAACAAGAATCTCTGGACTGGACTTAATTAATGCTCTGCAAAGAGAACTGTTGCTGGTTGCGCAGCGGAAGCGTTTACTGGACCAGTACACAGACTCTCTTAAAGTCTTTGTGTCTTGACCTCTTGAACTTTGTGAAGAGTTTTCCTGAGAAGATGGCTGTATTGCACTTAGTTGTGCTTTGGCTTGGCTTCGTGTATAGGGGCGAGCTGTGGTTTTGTGGCTTGTGTCAGCCAGATCTGTGTAGGGATTGCAGGGGGGTGCAGCATCCGGAGGTGCCACCATGGATTGGCTACTGGATGGTGTCAGTAATTCATCTGTGGAGAGGGTCTGGGTTTGGGTCTGGTGTGGTTGATTGGTGTTGGCGTTCTGTGTGCCTCTGGATCTGGTGTCAGTTTTTGTGGGGAGGGCTAATTTCCAGATGTCTGGCAAGCGGGATGTGTCGTCACGCTTGTTCATGTTGTGAGGGTGTTTCTCTATCTCGATGGCTTCCATGATTATTCTCTTGTGGTGATGTTCCGTGTTAAAGAGCAATTTGGAATCTGCAAAATTAATTTCGTGTCCTGTTTCTTTCATGTGTTGGAAAAGAGAGGAAGTTTTTTCTTCTTTTTTGACGGCATTCTTGTGTTCTGCGATACGTGCATTTATTCGTCTGTTTGTTTGTCCAATGTACGTGGCTGTCCAATGTACGTGGCTGACACACACCAACCGCTACTTACATGCACAATCACACCACCACCCTGCACAAATAAACTCCGTAGCCAAGACTCTCATCTCCAGAACCAAACGCCTGGCTGACAAAGACCACTTGACAACTGAGTTACAGAATCTCTCAAATGTGTTAATTGCCAATGGATACCAGCAAAACAGGATTACGAAGCTAATCCAAAAGGAAACACCCCCCAAAAACCAAGACACAGAAGAAAACAATGGCATGGCCCTCCTTCCTTATATCAAGGGCACTACAGATAAAATTAGCAAAATCCTCCATAAACACAATATCAAAACAGCCTTTTGCACCAACCAAAAAATAGCCAATATCCTCAGAAACCCCAAGGATAAAATCCAGTTGGAAAACCAAGGGATCTATGAAATACCCTGCAAAGTCTGCCCAGCCACGTACATTGGACAAACAAACAGACGAATAAATGCACGTATCGCAGAACACAAGAATGCCGTCAAAAAAGAAGAAAAAACTTCCTCTCTTTTCCAACACATGAAAGAAACAGGACACGAAATTAATTTTGCAGATTCCAAATTGCTCTTTAACACGGAACATCACCACAAGAGAATAATCATGGAAGCCATCGAGATAGAGAAACACCCTCACAACATGAACAAGCGTGACGACACATCCCGCTTGCCAGACATCTGGAAATTAGCCCTCCCCACAAAAACTGACACCAGATCCAGAGGCACACAGAACGCCAACACCAATCAACCACACCAGACCCAAACCCAGACCCTCTCCACAGATGAATTACTGACACCATCCAGTAGCCAATCCATGGTGGCACCTCCGGATGCTGCACCCCCCTGCAATCCCTACACAGATCTGGCTGACACAAGCCACAAAACCACAGCTCGCCCCTATACACGAAGCCAAGCCAAAGCACAACTAAGTGCAATACAGCCATCTTCTCAGGAAAACTCTTCACAAAGTTCAAGAGGTCAAGACACAAAGACTTTAGCAACTAATCCACACCTAATGACCCACCTAAGTGGTACTCAGGATATCACTCAAGAAATCACTCAAGGTATCTCTCAAGTAATTAAGGAACAAAAGAAGAAAAGGCACACTAGCCTGGGAACTTCCTCTCTGCCCAGAACATTGGAGGCTAGACACCACACCCCCTCTACAGTATTTATAGGAACTCAAACATTGAGATCCCGCTCTGTTCCAGTAACAAGAAGCCGAAAGCACCAGCCTGAAGATGACGAGTGAGACCTCGTCGAAACGTCGCCTAGACACCCCAACTTTTACACGGGAAGACACCCGAGGACACCAAAACCTGCATATATATATATATATATATATATCACAAGCCTGATCCTCTGTCACTTAACTGTGTCCCCTCAGCTTTTCTTTCAGCTTCTTCCCACCCTAACTTTTCTCTCAACAGTCCAGCAAAAACGAAGCACTGCAAAACCAGCAAGCACTAAGCATAGGTTTGTGCAAGGCAGAAAAGAAGTCCTCAAAGAGCTTCACAGGCTGAAGAGATCTCCAGAAGAGTTCCTTCGGCAGTGTAGTGAAGAAGTGGGGAGAAAGAATTGCAACAGGGACTGCTCCAGGCTGGACTTTGGGCCTCAGGCTGAGCCCCCTGCCTCCCTCACACTAACTAGAGGGACTGGAAATGTCAACGGAATGGGACACTCCTTCCTGCTTACCTCTGCAGTGTGGGATGTAATCCATTGGAGCCAGGGGCGCCGACTTATAAAAAATATTGGGGGGGCCCATACCGGGGTCCTGCCCCGGGAAGTTTTCTAAATTTTAGATGAAAATTAGTGAGTTTTAAAGTTTTCTAAAAGTATTTTAGAGTCATATGATCAACATTAGAACCCCGAAAACTCGACTCTCTATAACTCCACACTCCGGGAAACTCGACAAGCCTGAAACACTTTTTGGCTTTGAAAAAAGAAACAAAACATAAACACGCACGGTATTTTCGTAAAAAGCTAATTTAATTTACAGTAACAATTATGCTTATAGACTATTACAGAGCAGTGAATATATAGCTCTGAAAAGACTGAAATGATATTTAAATAAATCCTAAACTATCATTAAAAGAATAAAACATAAAATATTGCTGTCGCACAGTAATAGCACTTTGATTAATAAGTGAAATAGCTAATTTAAGCTTACTTTGAATAAGGCTGAGGGTTCATTAAATAAAAATAATATCTCAAAGTTAATGCTTTAATACAGTTAATAAAGTTAATACAGTATGCCTAATACTGTATGTAAATACTGTAATACTGTATGTAAATAACGGGCTTTAATTGGGTCTTACACCCTAAAACTATTTAAGTATTTGAAAATAACTAATACAGTACTATAGTAATATAGAAATACAGTACTAAATTAGTACTAATATTTCAAAACTGAAAATTTAACATTCTGTATGTATTTAATTCTCTATTTTATAAAGATTTTTAATATCTGACAGTGAGTTTGGAGTAGCCCAATGCAAAAATCTTGAGGATCCATGTGGATCCGTGCTTTGTAACCACGTTTTTGCACCACTGTGACCCTAGGCAACAGTGGGTGCGTGATTTTTTTGGTGCAAGATGTAGCCATGAACATGCTATGTGATCTGATGGTGAATTTGGGGTGACCCAATGCAAAAATCCTGAGGATCCATGTGGATCCGTGCTTTGTAACCATGTTTTTGCACCACTGTGACCCTAGGCAACAGTGGGTGCATGATTTTTTTGGTGCAAGATGTAGCCATGAACATGCTATGTGATCTGATGGTGAATTTGGGGTGACCCAATGCAAAAATCCTGAGGATCCATGTGGATCCATGCTTTGTACCACGTTTTTGCACCATTGTGGCCCCAGGCCACAGTGGGTGCGTGATTTGTTTGGTGCAGGCTGTAGCCATGGACATGCTATGTTATCTGATGGTGAATTTGGGGTGACCCAGTGCAAAGATCCTGTGGATCCATGCTTTGTAACCACGTTTTTGCACCATTGCAGCCCCAGGCAACAGTGGGTGCGTGATTTTTTTGGTACAGACTGTAGCCATGGACATGTAATGTGATCTGATGGTGAATTTGGAGTGACCCAATGCAAAAATCCTGAGGATCCATGTGGATCCATGCTTTGTCACCACGTTTTAAATGGGGAGGGAAGGAAAAACACAGAAGGGGCAAGAAGCACAAGAGGGGTGTGCGGAGAAGCAGCTGGCTAAGAATGCAGGGGAGGAGTTTAACGGGGTGGGGGGGAGGAAAGGAAGGCAAAAGTCCCCCCCCCCAAGCCAGCCCTCTCTTTCTCTCTCCCACCTGCGAGTCCAAGAGCACGGAGAGGAGGAGGTGGTGGGCTGGAGCCTGCACGCAGTGTGACTAGGAAAGAATTAGAAGGAAGGACTCGATCCTTTCCTTAACCCTCTGCTTGCCAGGAGGGCAGGGGATTCCCTGCTCTTTGTTGAGTTTGAGCAAACGCAGCAACAGAAGCAGGTGGGCAGTAAGACCCTGAGGAAGAATGCAGGAAAGCAGCAGCTTCCGCCTTCCCTCCGCCCGACCGCCAGATCTGATTTTTGCCTGATTTTTGCCTTGCCCCTGCGCTCTGGGGACCACACATTCGCTCAATAACACACACAGACATTTCCCCTTACTTTTTAGGAGAAAAAATCTGCGTGTTATAGAGCGAAATTTACGGTAATAATTTTCTTAAATTATTGGGGGGGCAGAGCCCCCCCAAACGAATTTTTGAGGGGGCTCGGGCCCCCTCAGGCCCCATGGAGTCGGCGCCTATGATTGGAGCAGTCAAATACAACATTTCTTGTTTCCCTAGAGTGGACACAGGAAGTGTTACTCCAGCCAAGGTAGAATTTCCTGTTACACCTGGTCTGGAGCTTCCTCCCCCTGCATTTGACCAGGTAGATGAGCATGACCCTTGCAGACCTAACAAAAGGCCCAGTCATACGACCATCTCTCTCTCCTATTTTGGCCACTGCTCCTGGTGCATTTGATGCTGTCTGCTGGTTCTCTGCCAGCAGCACATAGGCCCATCCTTACACACTAGTCCTGAGAGATGTGCATTGGCTTCCAGTATGTTTCCGAGCACAATTCAAAGTGTTGATGCTGACCTTTAAAGCCCTAAATAGCCTCGGTCCTGTATAACTGAAGGAATGTCTCCACCTCCATCGTTCAGCCTGGACACTGAGATCCAGCGCCAAGCAGCAGCGTAGCGTGGGTTATCAGCACCCGGGGCAAGGCAAGTAATTTGCGCCCCCTAACTCGGGGCAAGGCAAGTAATTTGCGCCCCCTAACCCGGGGCAAGGCAAGTACAGTAATTTACTCTCCCAAGCAGCAGCAGCGAGGCTTCTCTTTCCCCCGCGCTCTCCCGGAGCTGCCTCTTTTCTTTCCTTTTTTCCCTTTCTCCAAGGCTTTTCGCTTTCTCTCCTTAATTGATTCCCCCTCCACACCGCGGCATTTCCTGGCTGCTTCCCCCCCCCTTCCCCTCTCTCTCCTCCTCGCTCTGCTTGCCTTGCCCTGCCCTGCCTGAGGGCGCCCTGAGGAGACTCCGCTCTCCTTTTTGACCAGGTGAGGTGGAAAAAAGGGGGAAAGTCTCTTCCCGCCCCCTCGCCAGACTCCCTGCTCGGCTCAGCTCACTACCCAGGCGGCCAGTGGAGAGAGAGCCGTAATTACCATAAAGTTCCTCTCCCTCCGCTTCGCCAAGCTGTCAAAGCCCGGCAGCAGCAGCAACGGCAGCAGCAGGCGCAGCCAGACCCCCGCCAGCCAGCCAGCCCGCCTGCCCACCCGCCCGGCTTCCTCTCCTTTTTTTGCCCGCGGCAGAAGGCTTTGCTCTCCCCCTTCTGCGACCTCCTCGCCAAGCCGAGCGAGCGCGGGCTCCCTAACCCGTGGATTTTAGTAGGGGCAGAGAGCTGTTAGTGCGAGTGCGCCCCCCGCCCAAGTTGCGCCCGGTGCGGCCGGCACCCCTGGCACCCCCCACGCTACGCCACTGGCGCCAAGGGCCTTCTGGCAGTTCCCTCACTGCGAGAACTGAGGTTACAGGGAACCAGGCAGAGGGCCTTCTCAGTAGTGGCACCTGCCCAGTGGAATGCCCTCCCATCAGATGTCAAGGAAATAAGCAACTATTCTAGTTTTTAAAGACATCTG
This sequence comes from Podarcis gaigeae, assembly GCF_964106915.1. NCBI lineage: Eukaryota > Metazoa > Chordata > Lepidosauria > Squamata > Lacertidae > Podarcis > Podarcis gaigeae. The sequence continues at coordinate 16,609,462 of NC_139689.1, read as the reverse complement.
AAGGCAGCCCTGTTTAGGGAACTTTTAATGTTGTATGCTGTATTGTGTTTTTAATATTTGATTACGAGCTTCCCAAATTGGCTGGAGAAACCCAGTCAGGTGGGCAGGGTATAAATAATAAATTGTTGTTGTTGTTGTTGTTGTTGTTGTTGTTGTTGTTGTTGTTATTTCTGTAACTACAAGCTAAAGCCTGTCTTCAGGGATCATACTTTGAACTGAATGTGAGTAAACATTTCATTACTTATAAGGAAGACTCTTGCGTCTTTTTTCTTTTAGGAGGGAATCTAAGGGCTCTTACCAGGAATATACCATATTTTTTGCTCCATAAGACGCATCTGACCATAAGACACACCTAGTTTTTAGAGGAGGAAAACGGGGGGGGGGGGAATATTCTGAATCAAATGTTGTACTCAACTATTTAATAAACTACCAGTATAATATCAGAGGGAGAGGGACAGAAGCTGTATGTTTCTTTAGCATGCACGCTCAAGGAGCGACGAGCGGGAGGCAGCACAGCCCCAGACGGACCTGACACAGGAATCCCAGCAGCCTCCCTCCTCTCGTGTAAACGGCTCCTCTCCCTCTTTGCTGCTTTAAATTGAGCCCGCCCTCCCTCCCTACTCCACAGCTCGCTTTAAAGCAGCAAAGCAGGACAGGAGCCACTTACACCTAGCTTCCTGCTGTGTGTAGAAGGGAATGAACTCTGCTCCATGACTCACTAGGAAGGATAATATTTAATCAATATATCCTCTCCTACTATCCACAATTCCCACATGTAGCCTCTCCTGTTTTGTGCTTTTTTACAGGGCTCAGCTGGTGCTGACTTTGAATGGGTGTGATGGTGAAGATCCTCCACAGCCATCTTTTGGACATCTTGAAGGATTTGGGGAGGAGGAACTCAAGAAGTCCAAGGGCAAATTCATTCAGTTCCTTTAGTGAACAGGTTTAGGTATTTGTGCTCCTTTCGTTTTTATACTTCAGGGTCTACAGAACTCCCTGCCACAATAAATTTAATCAAACCTTATTTTGCCTTTTTCTGCTGCTATCCATTCCCCTAGAAGGCCATCAAAGTAGGAATGGCACAGGCCTGAGTTTGACGCTGGAGACGGAATGATATAGTAACTAGGATGGCTAAAGGTATATTTTGTACATTAATGGAATACTGATATTAACTTGGGGTCTTACATGAGTTTGTTGACAGTTTTGAAGGACTCTGTTGTCTCGATGAGAGATGTGAAGGAGAAGACCTGTGGTCTTGCAAACAATTTCCCAGAGGAGAAGTTGCTCTGCAGTTTGCCCATTAATCCTGGCACTTACCCGCTGCACACATGAGGCTGCCTGGTTTCCTAACTGTGGTTAGATCAGGAGAAACCTGGAGGCTTGAGTTCTCCTTCCTGCTGTCTCCTCTCCTGGTGGGTTGGTGTCATGTTGCATGTCTTACTTACCTAAAAGTTAATGGAAGGAAATGAAGGTCAGCAGAAGGCCATATATCCCTCATAATAATATACACCAGTTGAGAAATACTTTCCAATTATTGGCCTTTAAAATGAGGAACAGAAGTCCTCTCAATGAGGAAGAAACTTTGAAAATAAGGGCACGCTTAGGGATCTGAAACTTCAAGCCTGCACGCGTTGCCAACCCTAGTCCCTATCTATACAGGCCAGGTTGGATTGCTGGACCTATCTGAGAGCACAGGAATACTGGAAGCTGCCTCATGTCAGTTGGTCCACCTGGCTCAGTATTAATGACACTGACAGTGACTCTTCAGGGTCTGGGACAAGGGTCTTCCCAGCGCTACCTGGAGACCACACGGGATTGAACCTTGGGTCTTTTTGCATAAAAGCAAGCGCTCTTCCATTGAGTCATGGACCTTCCCCAATCAGCCTAGTCTGAAGTTTTACGCACTGAATGTGCTCCTACTGCCAGCATTAGGAAGGGAAGGGCAATTGTCACACCATATACAGCTAAATGCAGGCATGCTGGAATATTCTGTTACTGATTTGCTACTAATGCAAACAATGGTGTATCACTCTACCTTTCAACCTGTGGAGTTGTGACCGAGTTAACCAGATGATTCTGATGTCGTTTTAATATATCACCCGGCTCAGCTGCCTTTAATTTGTTTTTTCCTCCCGCTTCATCCCACCAGAACGTCTCTCTCTCCAGTCCTGCAGAAACCACATGCTGCAAAAATCAGCATTTTTAAGTGCATGACTGTGCCAGGAGAAGGGATATTCCCAAACAGCATCATAGGACACTCCAAGACAGCCGGTATTTTTGAATGGGGATTCCAACCACACATGAGCAAATTCAGTTTGCGCAATTAAAGCAGATTTGAAGCTGTTGTGCAACATTTTCACTTTCCCAAAAGGAAACTGACAGAAAAATGTGGTGGGAAATGTTAGACAGCACTTACTTTGAAGCAACATCTAGCCTTCCTGCAAATGAATCAGAGCAAATGCTGCCATCTAATTTCCCTGCAAACAAATTGAGATAAATGCCCCCCCCCACTTTTATTTTTTGTTTGTTTATTTATTTAGCCGTTTTAACTTTCACACAATACAGCGTCTGTACTGAGATGAAGACGCCAATATACAGCTCCCAAGGGATAATATTCAGGTCTCAGAAACTAACGTTTTGTTGCTTTCCTTCTGAATCTGTGGCTTTTGAGACTTCTGAGAATCATTTGAGGAAGTGCAAAATTAGGCAGGGGGGAAAAAACCTTTTGTAACAAATCTGGTTTTTTTGAGGCAGTGAGAGACATGAGAAAGAGGTCCTGCGGTCTTACAGAAAGTGTATCAAAGAAGTTACTCTGTGGATTCCCTATTAATGAATACATTAATAGAATACATTGCTGATGCTGCGCCGCTGGCACACGATTTCCGTTCTCATCCTGGGGCAAAGTTCTCAACTCAAGGTAACTCTTCCAGGTTAGTGGAGCTTGTAACCTGAAGCGTTTGTAACCTGAGGCATTTGTAACTCGAGGTACCACTGTACTGATAATTTACCTGGTGCAGAGAATAGGTTGCCCCAACTCCTAACCATCCTTCTTCCTCTCCCCTCCATGGAGGATGACTTCCCATCACATGTCTTGTTTAACTAAATGTTAATGGGAGGAAATGGGGATCAGCAACCTCCCAAAATAGCCAGGAAGTCAAATGCAAAGAGAGCACATTAGGGCATCCTGACTACTTCAATAGAGTTCTGGAATTAAGGAGAGGGGTGAGGAGGTCCTGGTTCTTTTTTCGTGTACAACTCGGCTAATATTGGTAGGACTTATGCATATCCTAAAAGGCAACACCAAATCACACACACCAAATCGCCCCCAAAAGAGAGCGAAGCAGATTCATGCATTTATTTATAAAAGTATTTGTATACTGCTATACCATTAATACCATGAGTAGGCAAACTAAGGCCTGGGGGCCGGATCTGGCCCAATCGCCTTCTAAATCCGGCCCACAGACAGTCCAGGAATCAGCGTGTTGTTACATGAGTAGAATGTGTCCTTTTATTTAAAAGCCATCTCTGGGTTATTTGTGGGACATAGGAATTCGTTCATCCCCCCCCCCAAAAAAAATATATAGTCCAGCCCACCACAAGGTCTGAGGGACAGTGAACTGGCCCCCTGCTGAAAGTTTCCTGACCCCTGATTAATACACAATATGGCAAAGTGGTTTACAGCAGCAAAACTATGCAAAAAAAAAAAAAGTTTAAACCAGACATCACTTGACCATTATGGAAGGATAATTACCGTTATTTCCTGCATAGGCCAGTCAGAATAGAACAGTTTTCAGCAGAGGTTTAAAAGTTGGCACAAAAGATGCCTGAATCTCTGGGCGGATGACACTAATGGTTATATTTCTTATTTTCAAATGAACCTCTGTGAGGCTGAAAATTCATATATCAGCACGGTGTGGGTTCCCCTCCCCACGTGCATCGCGCTGCGGTTGCTCAACCACCTGCTGCGTCCCGTCCCTTCCTCCCGCTTTCCCCCGGCCTCCTCCCAGCTTTGGATCCCGGGGACAAGAAACCCCTTCCCTTCTACCACAATGTAGGAAAAACCTCTCTCAGAAAAGCTTAAACAGACTTCAGAGTCCTTCCCCTCGGAGCCCTTCCGAAGCCGCGCAACTTGCGCGCCTGCCGAAGCGCACGGCTGGGCGGGGGCGGAAAAGAGAGAGCAGCGGGAAGAAAAAGTCCTTCAGGCCATCTCGTCCCCGCCGTCGAGTCTGCTGGTGTCTGAAGTGAAAATGCTCCTCTGGTTCCCCAGGCGATTGGGGGCGGTAGGCGGAGAAGGCGAGAGTCTCAAGATCCCAGCGCAAGGGATGAGGAAGTCGCGTGCTAAGGAGAGAAACCGAAACGTCGCAGAAAGCCTCCAGCAGGCTTCGGCGTCCTGGCAGAGACTGCGCACCTGCTTAAGCGCAGGGGTCGGGCAGGAGCGAGCCGCGGCAATCGCGGGCTCCGTCACCGCCGTCGAGTCCCCTGGTGTCTGAAGCGGGGCTCTGCCTCTCGGGACTTCGACGGGGCGAGCGACTGAAGAGGACAGGGAAGGCGGCTGGGAGAGGCCAGAAACCCGCGCAGAGCTTCCCCGCCCGAGGGATGTGGAAGTAGCCCGTTAAGGAGAAGGAAGCCGCTCTTGCAGGGCCTTTGGGTGGGGGGGGAAATGCTGTCGGTGAAATGTTTTCTGAGCTGCGCTGGGGACGGGTGCTTCTCTGAAGAGGATTCTTTCCGCTCCGGCAGAGCATCCCGGCCGCCAAGTCTCCGCTTGTTCCGTGGCGCCAGCCGTGGCCCCCTGAGTCTCACCCCGGCGCGCTCCGAGGAGGGAGAGCTGGAGAAGTTCCCGGTTGAGCTGCTCCGCCACACCTGCGAGAGCAGCGCCGTGGAGGTGGCGGCCGAGGCGCGGAGGACCATCGACGGCCGGCGCCAGGCGGACAAGCGCCTCCTCCGCAGCAGGCAAGGTAAGGATCTCGGGAAGGGGAGCCGTTGCTTCGCCCGGATCTCCTATGGAAACGTTGGCCGGGAGAGGGGGGGGTTTGCTTCCCGGGGTCCAGCTGTACAAGCGCGTGGCGACAAAATTGGAGGGGCGACTTGGGAATCCCCTGCCTCCCTTCCTATATCCCCGCTTTGCTCTCCTTCTCCCATTCATTATTCCATTGCATCACCTCAACATGGGCATTAAACGGCAGGGACGAAATTTCGAATATATTGTATCTCGCTTCTATGCGTTATTCTGAAGAACACTTTCTTACTCAACCTTCCTTTGCAACAGTTATTTTTGGGAAATGGCAAGCAGGGCTAGGAAAGACTTGCCTCTATCTGCCGCCTTGGAGAGTAAATTGACCTTGAAAGTTGGCCCTGAGAAATTAGGCAGCCAAGCGGTAGGATCCAGTATAGGGAAGCTTCTCATACCCTGTTGAGGTTCTCGTTCTTTTTCTGCTGATGTCAAAACTGTGGGAATGTTCTGGGGTGCAGGAGAGGATATATTGACTAATTATATCCTTATCCAACTTGTACTAACAAGTTCCCAAAATATCAGCAGAGTTTATAAACATTCTCCTTTTAGTTCGCAACAGTAACGTGTGCACAGGTTCGCTAGAACCTCTATAATAATTACTCTGGTAATTTCCCCTTTGTTCCCTCTTAAAATACAAGACACAACACAGTCTTTATAAAAGTATAAAAGAGTTTACTCACGTTCTGTTCACAATATGATCCCAGAAGGTAGGCAGGCTTAAAAAAGGTAAAATACATTTAGAATCTATCTTGTAGCAAGATAGTCCTTATCTCCTCTCTTGGCTGGGAGCCAAGAGAGCATCCTTAGATGTTTCCTCATCAAAGGAAGATGGCAGAGAGAGATGGCAGAGGCAAGAGAGAGAGATGGCTGCCTGCCCTGTGCTCTTATCATTTACCTGCACAGGTGAGGCCACACCCACCTCTGGTCACATGCGGAGGAAGTCCGTCCCCAGGAAGTTTACCTGCTTGCTAGACAGACATCCCTCCCCATGTTCTAACACGTACACTCTAGGAATGTTGTCATTGACTGCTCCTGTGTTTACATCCCACAAAAACAAACAAGCAAACAAACGTTTCTACAACAGGTAATTTGCAAAATGTCACAATGTCTAGTGATGAGATGATCCACACGGGAAGGAAACATCTATGGAAAATTCCTGAAAAGGACCCAGAACACATTTTCGAAGAATGTGAGAAAGGTCACAAATTGCCAATTAGAACTAAGGAAATGGGGATGAAAACTTGTCACCAATTTGTGGAACACGTAGAAATGGACAATTGGAAACAGAGGCGGTCATACAAAATGCAGCACAAGGTGAGTTTGGTTTAGGGTTCTTCCTAATCCTCAAGGACAATGAAATTTCTCCTTCGTTCACAGTACAGCTATGTGGGATTATAAATAATTGTCCTTATTTTACAGAGTGGAATCAAATTTCAATCCAGATTCCTGCCCACTCGGTGTTGCGGTGAGAAAAAACCCCAGTTTTTAGAAGAAGAAAGCAGTAGTCAGACAGATGAGACTGCAGATTTGGGGGGAAGTGTCCCGTGTAGCAGGTGTCCCAGTAAGGTAAGGGACTGAACTCAATCTGATTTGCATTACCACCCACAGGAATGAGGAATACATGGATACTTTCAAGGTGAATCTACCAAACTTGAAATTCAAGTTTACTGTGGAAAGTAATCTGTTTGTGGGAATGTTAAGGAAGGTAGGAGAGGATATATAGTTTTGATATTATCCCTCCTCACGCTAGTGAGAAAACAGCAGGGGGGGGGATCCCTTTGCACCTTATTGGAAGTAAGTTGATGATTCGTTAGAATCATTTAATTAAGCAATCCAGTCTGCCTTGTCCAGTCTGGATTGTTGTTGGTAAGTTTCCACTTTATTTCCCACTTAAATAATAACACAACACAGTCTTCTTTAAAAATAAGAATAAAGTTTTACTCACATTCAGTTCACAGCAGTAATCTGAAGGCAGGCTTTATCTTGTGGTTACAGTGGGCTTTTGGGCTCCATCCTATGTGAAGGTTGAGCCATGTGCTGGCTGGGAGCCAGGAGAGCAAGAGTCCAAGAGAGAGATGGTTGCATGGTCAGCTAGGGTCATGCCCATTTACCTGGTCACACACAGGGGCAGGAAGCTCCAGAGCAGGTATGACAGGAAGTCCTCTCTGTCTAGAGCCACATTCCTCTGTGTGTCCATTCTAAGCAACAGGAAAATGTTGTACTTGGCTGCTCTAGTAATAATCCATTCCACACTTTTTAGAACCGTTGGTGTTGGTTTGTGTGTGTGTCAATATATAGTGGTAAAGCAGTTTCCATACAGTTGGCAATGGAAGTAAATAGAATTGCAATTGACTTTCTGTACTATCACACTGTGATTTCAGTTTCGGGTAGAATCACCAGTCCTATTCACATTTTACAGACAGTCCACTGAATGTTATCAATTTGAAATCCACACTTTTTTCTGGTGCTTTAACATTTTTTAATCAATGTACATTCAGCTTGTAGTGGAGTTCTTCAATTTCAGCCCACTTTCATGGAATGTCTCCTACACTTAACTGCCTGTTGAGGATTTTGGGGAAGAAAGACATTCTCATTTTCAGATGAGGTTGGGTGGGGGGTGCATTGGCATCAATACTAATCATTACTGCTTTGTTAAAGGCTCTTCCAGGAAAAATCAACCCGGAGGTTGTTCTGGATTTACAAGGGAATCATGCATCCTACAAGTGAGTAATTTATCTCACACATTTTTCAGCCTACCTTCTGGGGAATGTTCTGTAGACCCGGCTCATGTGGGTCTCACAATCATTATAAACGTTGGTGTTCTCTAAAGCACACCCAGTTTACATCTGTAGCTGCACATTTATGTGGTAGATCAGTAGCAGTGACCAAGATCTACTGTATTTCAAGGAAGCTGTGGGTCAGCTACTATATCAGATGCAGGAAAACCAAGGAAGAATAACCACAAATTTCAGGCAGTGTTAAACTTTTACTACATGATATGTTTTACCAAGCAAGCACATAGGACACGAGTTATGATTTCTCTTAACAGCAAAGGAATGTGTTCCACCCCTTCCCCATTTGACTTTTTCTTGCTTGCTTTCAGGTTATGCTTTACTGAGCCTGGCTCTTTCCGTTGCTGTTATACTGATCTCATATTTGAGGTGAGGGGCGCTGTGACCATCACATACCAATTTGACTCATGGCCTAAACACCTGAACAGGTGGGATGCATGGAAGTTGATGGTTGCCGGCCCTTTGCTCAACATCCAAGCAGATCCAGTCGAGTCTGTGTCAGCTATTCAACTCCCTCACTTCTTGTGTCTTGCAGGTACGGTAAGAGAAAGATTCCATAACCATTGTAACAGGAATCCTAAATGGGATTGACTATCATGGCATTCTGCATGAGAGGGAGAAGTAGGCTTCCTAACCTAAGCTCTTATTCTCCCCCACTTGTAACATGCTTGTCCCTCTTAAACCATTTTGATTGTGAGAATAGCAGGGCAATAAATAGGCATTAAACGTCGGATTTGACTAACATTTACTCAGAGTAAACCCACTGAAAGGAATGACTAAATGGGTCAATTCATTTAAATGGGTAAAGATTAGTCATTTGGGAGGTAGGACAGGATACACATCTAATAAATAATAAATGGTAGTTGAATAGTTCATGTTAACTTGAGTATGCACCTCTTGAGCGTTTACACACTCTTCCAAGGACAAAATACCTCTGCTGTCTATAGCCCATGTTTTCTGGTTTCCACCTTGGTAAATCACTGCTCTTGATTTGCATTATGGGAAGACGAGCAGATGCTCCTTGAACTTTAGTTCCCATTCCTTACTACCAATTCAGATAATAAATGCTGCTGTGTGGTTTGAATTGCAGCTATTATATTCCAAGGACCGCCAGATCCATTGTAGGTGCAGACAGTGAATCTCAATCCAGACAAAACTGTTGATTAGTGGAAGGAGAGTTCTAAGGGGCTGGCAGAGAAGTCTAGAGGACCATCTCTGGCCCCCAAGACTGAGGATACCCACTTTTGCTGTAGTGCCTCAGCTAAGGAACTTCTTGTTGCAGTAGAGCCAGTTCATGTCTTACGGTATTGGAATCTGGGCAACAGAGAGCAGATGCTCATTTGAGACAATCTGTGCTAGACATAAAGCAGCATCTATTATCACAGGCTATCAAAAAAAGCAAGCCAGTTATGCAAAAAAAAAAAAAAAGGCTGGATAAATTGATGACCAGCCATCAATTGAAACAGCATATCACCATTCCAGTGTACAGTATTTTGAACCTTCTGGAGTCTTCAGGAATGGGTGAACTAAAGGTCGTAAGAACTAGGTGCCTACCTTAGGGCAGTGGGTCTGCAGGCTAACTACTATTAAACTGTGTTTCATTTGCATTCCTTTCTCTGATAGGTAAAAAGGGTTCCCAAGTCCTCATAGCACATTTTGTCGGTAGGATGATGAGTCTGCAGAAGCCAGACAGAGTGGGACCACTTCATGCTGTGTTGGAAAACCCCAAGTTATCTCCCTGTGGAGCAGTTTTCAAAAAGTTTTGGTTTAAGCAAAAGATAAAGGTGCACGCTGTGGCCCTGCTCTATGAAAAGCTGGAAGTCTCTGCTCCAATATTCCACCTCTACCTCCTCCCCAATGACTCTTCCTTTAAAAAGGTAACCAGGAATCTCCAGTTCTACTAGGTTCTACAAATTTGCAAGATGATTAGCTTGATCCTGTTGATCAGAGCAAGGATCTGGTCTGAAGGCATATGAAGCCATCATCTTGCTGAGGCCAAGCAGGTCAGGGTTTGGTCAGTGCCTGTGTGGGGGGTTAATTAGGAACTGCATGTGTGGTTTCTTGGATTCCATGGTGGGGAAAAAACAGGGAATCCATTGACCAAGATTCAGTATTGAGTGTCAAAGTGACCTAGGTTTCCTTATATGTTGTTAGTCTCGGAAGCGTTTACCCAGAGAATATCTGAACCTCTGCCAGTTCAGTTTGTTGGAAAATCCTCCAGCAGTTTGTCATCTTCTTTGCATGTCTCAAAAGTGACTTTGTTTGCTCGTTCCAGGCTGTCCATGAGTATGAAGTGAAGTGCCATTCACGAAAAATGCAAAAAAATCCTGTGACCATGAAACCTCTTAAGATTGGCTCTTGCTTCTTTGTGCAGAAGTTAGATGGTGTCACAATCTATCCGAAGGTACAGTGCGAAGAGGGTGAAAGGTTTTGCTGGGAGGGTACCTAACCTGTGAGGTATGAGAATAGGAGAAACTCAGCTCAGACCTCTTCAGCCATTTGCTTACCCTCTTGAATGGAGGGCTGGGTGGAAAGCTGTGGGTTAAGCAACATTCGCACATAGAATCATAGAGTCGGAAGGAACTTTGGGAGTCATCTTTTCCACCTGCCTCTACAGTCCACCTCCCTACCCAGTGCAAGCTCTCCAAAGAAGGATGCAAATACCTGTTAAATCCCTTTGGAGATGACTGTGCAGCCTCTTATTAAATAATGCCAGTGACGTTGGGGCCACCACCTCCCAAGGCACTGTCCCAATGGTAACAACTGTTACCATGAGGAAGTTTTCCGAAAGGTTTTGCCAAAATCCACCTCCTTGCAATTTCTACCCATTGTTTTAGTCCTGCTCACTGGACCAACAGAAGTCCATCTTTCACTCATTCTTACAGGAACTGAAGTTAAACTACCTGAATGCAGACATGAAACAGCAGTACATTGAACTGTGTGCTCAGCACATGCAGGATGAACTGGAGCTCAACCTGATAAATAAGAAGGATGAACTTGTGTGGAGGGCCTGTGTGAGACACGGTGAGCATTGATTGAAAGAGGACAAAAGGTTGGACCATCCATTGGGAAGCAGGCTAATGGAGGACATTCCAGCCACATTTCCCCTCTGATTTCCCTTTTTCTGTTATCTTTCAGATGAGTTGACTTCTTCTGTTCTGCCCGCAGCACAAGGTAAGTTTTATTTAATTATTTTAATTGTTTATTCACTTCCCCTGTGTTTGTGTTTGTATCCGATCCTTCTTCCCAATAGGTGCAAAGAGTAAGCATTTGATACTAAGGCAATGCAACACACGCCCCAACTGAAATATGATTCAGGATCAACTTTGGTGATCCAGATCTGGTTCAGTTCACATTAATATGGATCTGGCCCAACCCAATATGGAGTCCTGATCTGAATTGAAATCCAGGAAAAAACAAATCTTCAAAAATGTCATTTGCTGCATTCGGAAACCAAAAGAGCTATAGCCTTTTGTTTGTTTGTTATTTCACATAGGTGGTGAAACTTGGGAAACATGAGGGGATTAACATTGCCAAATTTCAGACAGGGTAACTCTGGGTTAGCCACCTTTAAACATTTGATCAAGGAAGGACTCCATGATTTGACCAAAGCTTGAGATGAAGGATTGATAAGGACATCCCAATCATAGTTTGTCTAACTTCCCTCTTTTATGTCCCCTTTCAGAAGACTTGACGCCTTCTGTTTTGCACTCAGTCCAAGGTCAGTAGGAATCTATAAGATGGTCTCATGTAACCAGGTCTTCTCCCAAGGACAAAGGTCTCTTGCATACTAAATTGTCATGGATTTAGAAGGCAGATAGTCAGTAGAATTTTATGGTCTTACAGGTGGTTTTTGAAAACATATGTAAGTAACAAGTGTGGCTCACCCAAATCTGCCCACCTGCAAAGTCCTATTCTGCACTTGGTAACTGACATAGTGTCAGTGGATAAGCTGGGGTGGCCCATATTGGTGAACTCCTTCTGGAGCTCAGTAAGTTAGTATTAACTGTTTTAGTAATTGTCATTTTGCAAATAACCACAGAGATAGATATGAAGCCAGGCATCTCACATCCTGGTCAAGGATGCCAGCAGACCAACGCAGCTCTTGCCTTTGCATGGCTGCTGACAGACCAATGAGCTTTCCATTACTACTGTCCCAGGGGCAAAATTGTTGCGGAAGTAGAGGCTCTTGGAGGCAAGTTAAGTCCTGGATCACCTCCGACCAGAGGTCAGTCTCTTGCAGCATCTTCTAACCCCCCCCCCTTTAAATGTGAATTGTTCTTCTTTTGTGTGACAGATGCTCATCCACCCAGCTCCTCTGACTGCCATTTCATTGAACAGCACCGGGAACAGCTGATCCAGCGGACCACCAACGTTGCAGCAGTCCTGGATATGCTGCACGGACAAATCCTGGATGAAGAACAGTACCAAAAAATCTCTTCGAGGGAAACTAACCAAGAAAAAATGAGGGAACTCTACACGCTGGTGCCTGGCTGGAACCCCTATTGCAAGGATCAGTTCTACAAGGCATTGAAGGCCAAAAACAGGTTCCTTATTGCTGACCTTGAATGGAGCTGAGGCTGCAGAAATGGAGAGATCTATCCCTGGGGATCCAGCTGCATGCATTAAATGATCTCATGCCTTACCTTTGGACTCCTGTGTTTTTAACATGGAGTACTGAATTAAGGAAATCAGCCCTGAGTGCTCACTGAAAAGACAGTTCCTGAAGCTGAGGCTCCAATACTTTGGCCACCTCATGAGAAGAGAAGACTCCCTGGAAAAGACCCTGATGTTGGGAAAGATGGAGGGCACAAGGAGAAGGGGACGACAGAGGACAAGATGGTTGGATAATGTTCTTGAAATTACCAACATGAGTTTGACCAAACTGCGGGAGGCAGTGGAAGACTGGCGTGCTCTGGTCCATGGAGTCATGAAGAGTCAGAAATGACTAAACAACAACAACTACTGAATCCATTAAGCTGTTCAAAGCAGAATTCCCTACTGCCTGAGCCTCCATCCTCTTCCTATCTTACTCCTGGTCCACACACACCCGCAGCTGGGGCTCTGCTTTGAATCTGTTCTTCTATGCAAACACCGTGAGAAGGACAATTTGAATACTGCCTCCAGGGCCTACCCGCTATACGATGAATTCAGCGATATCCTTCCCACCCGAACCTTCCCTCAAGGCCCTCAACCGGGCTATTCTAAACGCCACCGGGCGCCTTCGGCGGGCTCTGGAGTGCCAGTTCCCCGGGCAGCACTTCGGCAGAGGCCGGGAAGGAGAGCCCCGAGGAGCGCTTCCGCGCGCCGAAGGCACAGGCGGGAGAGAAGAGGGAAATTCTCCACTGGAGAGGAAGGACAAGGCTTCCGCGCCCGACGCAAAAAGTCCCCCCAAGCCCCGCCTCCTCCCTTCCGGAAGACAGAAAGCGAAAGCGGAAGCTGTTAGAGCAGAGGAGCTTCCTCAGACGGGAGGAAAGCGAAAGCAAGATGAGAATTGGAGCCCGCAGCTCCGCACCTGCCCCCTTCCGCCCGCGCGGCCAATCGGAGCCGACGCGAACGGCCAGGGAAGCCTTGGAATCAGAGCGTGTTCCTTTAGCGCCACCTGCTGGGCTCCGCCGCACTGTCGGGGGAAGGACGGGACCCGAGTGCCTCCTTCTCCCCTGCTGCTCGGCGCCCCACGGGACTTGCAGGAGTCGCATCTGGGGAAGTTCAAAGGCGGATTCCATGCGCTCGTCTGGGTTCCCAGAATGGGCGCAGCCAAGGGGGGGGCAGGTGTCAGCCAGATGGGCGGGGTATAAATAATAAATAAATAAATAAATAAATGTGTTTGTGTATATGTGCATAAAGCTTTCATCTGTTGAATCTCTGCCTGTCATGCGTCAAAAGCCTCTAACGTGGGAGAAAAAGAGATTAAGCGGCGGGCCCGAGGTTCGCTCTGTCAGTCTATCAGAAAACTCGAGCGGAATATATGAAAGTCTCGCGCCTTAGGTTTATAGAAAAGGGACGAGGGGTTGCCTGCGTGTGTGATTTCTGTGATGTTTACGAGAACAGACCAGCGCCTGGCTGTTCGCATGGCTTTTCTCTTTATTTCTTACAAACCTGCTCAGTCCCCCCAGCCCTATCTCTCCAGAATTTCGCTCCTGCAAGAGCCGTGTGCTGCAAACCCGCCAAGTATCCCTATTTTCAAAGGACAGTCCCGGATTTACAGGTTACTGATTTGATCCTGGCATGTCCCGCTTTTCTATTTTCATCGGAGAAATATTGGCGGGTATGGAAGAAGAGTTTGGATTTGATATCCCGCCTTTCACTCCCTTTAAGGAGTCTCAAAGCGGCTAACATTCTCCTTTCCCTTCCTCCCCCACAACAAACACTCTGTGGGGTGAGTGGGGCTGAGAGACTTCAAAGAAGTGTGACTGGCCCAAGGTCACCCAGCAGCTGCATGTGGAGGAGCGGGGGAATCGAACCCGGATCACCAGATTACGAGACTACCACTCTTAACCACTACACCACACTGGAGTTTTGCTACCCCCAAACCAAGGAGATATAAGTAACTAAGGGACCTTTAGAAGAAACCTAAAGGCAGCCCTCCATAGGGAAGTCTTTATTAAAGTTTAAGGTTTTATTATGTTTTTATATATGTTGGAAGCCACTCAGAGTGGCTGGGGCAACCTGGTCTGATGGCCGGGGTATAAATAATAACGTTGTTGTAATTGTTGTTGTTCCCCTATTTTCATCAGAGAAATGTTGGAGGGTTTGCCTGCACAACTTGGCACCAGGAAGAAGCAGGCGCGGCAAGGTCAGGTGGTATCTGGTGCGGAAAATTTCTTGTCAAACTCCGCCCCCCTTGATTTTTTTATTATTATTTTTGCCTGGAAAAATAGTTTGACTTTATTTCATATTTTCTTGCAAAGGAATGTGGATTCGGGGCCTCTGATAACAAGTAGGCGACTGTGGACAGATACTTAAATCTACAGGATGGATTTTGTTTTGGCTTGTGTTATTTTATTTATAGCAGGCACGTCCAACTCTCAAGAGACAGTGGCAACGGGCAGTGACAAAAGTTGCTGAACTCTTTTTTTCGGGGGGGGGGGAGATCGCGGGGCCTCCGAGGAGGCTACCTGCTGCCCTACAGCTACACCGGGGGCTGCGAAGGACCCTCCAGCGCAGCCAGCAGGTAAAGCCCCTTCTTGCCTGGGGTCCACCCCTTTTCGACTCCCCTGAGCCCAGGAGAGCCCCCCTCCGCATACCCACCCCCCCGGGTGTTTCCTTTCCTGATTTAGCAGAGGAAGATTTTCCTCCTCCTTTGAAAGGGAGTTGCCGGCAGCTTCCCGGCCCCGCTTGATTCGTCTGAGTGGCCAATGCCACCCGGTTCGGGGCAGCCGTCGGCGGATCTTCCTCCGCTCCCCTGAGGGCCCTGGGTCAGCCGGTTCCGCTCCAGCTCCCTTCTTGTCCTTCCTCCTCCAGGGCTCAGGATGCCTTGCAAGGGCCAGGGGAAGAAGGTGCCGCCGGCGCAGGCAGCCGGGACAGGACGCGCACCCCAGAGAGGACGCACAGCCCAGAGAGGACACGCAGCCCCCCGAGGATCGGGCGCAGCCCAGAGAGGAGGCGCAGCCCACCGAGGATCGCTCACAGCCCAGAGAGGACACGCAGCCCCCCGAGGATCGGGCGCAGCCCAGAGAGGACGCACAGCTCCCCGAGGATCGGGCGCAGCCCAGAGAGGACGCGCAGCCCCCCGAGGATCGGGCGCAGCCCAGAGTGGAGGCGCAGCCCCCGGAGGATCGCTCGCAGCCCAGAGTGGAGGCGTAGCCCCCGGAGGACCTCTCACAGCCCAGAGTGCTTTCTGGATACCCATTTAGCTTTGGCCCTGGCAGCGGTGGATACTAAGGATCGTGAGGGGGGGGTCTGGAGGGGAGCGAAACTTTTGCCTCGCCCCGAGTTCGGCGAGTTGCCGCGAAATGAGATACTCCGGTGGTTTAAAGCGGCAGTAGAATAAAGGTGGTTGAGGTTCATTAGCCCTTTTGGGAAAAAGGTAAAAGGCGGATCTAGACGGATCCTCGTGAATTCATATGATTTTTTCATTCAAATTAAATAAAACCACCATGATACTGTAGACTATGTCTTACTCTGTAGACAGCATCAAAAAAATCACGCATCCACTATTTCGTGGGGCCGCAGGGGCGCAAAAACATGTTTAAAAAACACAGATCCTCGTGGATCCTCATGATTTTTGCACAAGACCAGCCCAAAGTCACCATCAGTTCAAACATCATGGCCAGGGGCACAGCATCCACCACAAAAATCACGGATCCACGGCTTCCTGGCCATACCGTGGCCCAAAAACGTGGTTTTGAAGCACGGATCCTCATGGATCCTCACGCTTTTCGCATTAGGCCAACCCAAACTCACCGTCAAATCACATATCATAGCCAGGGGCACAGCCTACACCACAAAAACTCGGATCCACGCCTGCCTGGCCATGCCGTGGCCCAAAAACGTGGTTCCGAAGTAGGGATCCTCATGGATCCTCATGATTTTTGCACAAGACCAGCCCAAAGTCACCATCAGATCAAACATAATGGCCAGGGGCACAGCATCCACCACAAAAAACTCGGATCCACGCCTGCCTGGCCATACCGTGGCCCAAAAACGTAGTTTTGAAACACGGATCCTCATGGATCCTCACGCTTTTTGCACTAGATCAGCCCAAACTCACTGTCAAATCACACATCATGTCCAGGGGCACATCCTGCACCACAAAAAACTCGGATCCACGCCTGCCTGGCCATGCCATGGCCCAAAAACGTGGTTCCGAAGCATGGATCCTCACGCTTTTCGCATTGGGCCAACCCAAACTCACCGTCAGATCACACATCATAGCCAGGGGCACAACCTGCACCACAAAAAACTCGGATCCACGCCTGCCTGGCCATGCCGTGGCCCAAAAACGTGGTTTTGAATCACGGATCCTCATGGATCCTCACGCTTTTCGCATTGGGCCAACCCAAACTCACCGTCAGATCACACGTCATAGCCAGGGGCACAACCTGCACCACAAAAATCACGGATCGACGGCTTCCTGGCCATGCCGTGGCCCAAAAACGTGGTTCCGAAGCATGGATCCTCATGGATCCTCATGATTTTTGCACAAGACCAGCCCAAAGTCACCATCAGATCAAACATCATGGCCAGGGGAACAGCATCCACCACAAAAAAACTCGGATCCACGCCTGCCTGGCCATGCCATGGCCCAAAAACGTGGTTTTGAATCACGGATCCTCATGGATCCTCACGCTTTTCGCATTGGGCCAACCCAAACTCACCGTCAGATGACACGTCATAGCCAGGGGCACAACCTGCACCACAAAAATCACGGATCGACGGCTTCCTGGCCATACCTTGGCCCAAAAACGTGGTTTTGAAGCACGGATCCTCATGGATCCTCACACTTTTGCACTAGATCAGCCCAAACTCACCATCAAATCACACATCATGGCCAGGGGCACAGCCTGCACCACAAAAAACTCGGATCCACGGCTTCCTGGCCATATCGTGGCACAAAAACGTGGTTTTGAAGCACGGATCCTCATGGATCCTCACGCTTTTTGCACTGGGCCACACCTAAATCACAGTCAAATCACACATCATGTCCAGGGGCACAACCTGCAACACAAAAAACTGAGATCCACAGCTTCCTGGCAACACCATGGACCAAAAACATGGTTTTGAAGGACGGATCATCATGGATCCTAACACCTTTTGCATTGGGCCACCACAAACTCACCGTCAAATCACACATCATGTCCAGGGGCACAGCCTGCACCACAAAAGACTAGGATCCATGGTTATCTGGCAACGCCACGGCCCAATAACGTGGTTTTAAAGTCGGATTCTCACGGATCCTCACGCTTTTTTCATTGGGCCAACCGAAACTCATCGCCAAATCACATATCATAACCAGGGGCACAGCCTACATTACAAAAAACTCGGATCCACGGTTATCTGGCAACGCCATGGCCCAAATACTTGGTTTTGAAGCACGGATCCTCATGGATCCTTACGCTTTTCGCATTGGGCCAACCCAAACTCACTGTCAAATCATATATCATGGCCAGGGGGCACAGCCTGCACCACAAAAAACTAGGATCCACAGCTTACTGGTCATACCACAGCCCAAAGACGTGGTTTTGAAGCACGGATCCTCATGGATCCTCACACTTTTTGCACTAGATCAGCCCAAATTCACCATCAGATCAAGCATCATGGTCAGGGGCACAGCCTGCACCACAAAAATCACGGATGCACGGCTTCCTGGCCATACCGTGGCCCAAAAACGTGGTTTCAAAGCATGGATACTCATGGATCCTCACTCATTTTCCAGTGGGCCAACCCTAATTCACCGTCAAATCACACATCATGGCCAGGGGCACAGCATCCACCAAAAAAATCACATATCCACGGCTTCCTGGCAACACCATGGCCCAAAAATGTGGTTTCAAAACACGGATCCTCATGGATCCTTACGCTTTTCGCATTGGGCCAGCCCGAACTCACCGTCAAATCACACATGATGTCGAGGGATACAACTTGCACCACAAAAACCTAGGATCCACAGCTTCCTGGTCATAACACGGCCCATGGTTTTGAAGCACGGATCCTCATGGATCCTCACACTTTTCACATTGGGCCAACCCAAACGGCCCGTTAAATCGCACATCATGTGCAGGGGCACAGCCTGCACCACGAAAATCACGGATCCACGGCTTCCTGGCCACTCCGTGGTCCAAAAACATGGTTTTGAATCACGGATCCTCATGGATCCTCACACTTTTCGCATTGGGCCAACCCAAATTCACCGTCAGATCACACGTCATAGCCAGGGGCACAGCCTGCACCACAAAAAACTCGGCTCCACGGCTTCCTGGCAACACCGTGGCCCCAAAACGTGGTTTTGAAGCACGGATCCTGCTGGATCCTCACACTTTTGCACTGGGCCACCCCTAAATCACTGTCAAATCACACTTCATGCCATGGGGCACAGCTTGCACCGCAAAAAAAACTCGGATCCATGGGTTCCTGGCCATACCGTGGCCCAAAAACGTGGTTTCGAAGCATGGATCCTCATGGATCCTCACGCATTTTCCATTGGGCCAACCCAAACTCACCGTCAAATCACACATCATGGCCAGGGGCACAGCCTGGTAAAAGAAAATTAAATATGCTCAGAGTCCTGTAGTGATTTCATGCTCTTTATTGCAGCTTGTAAAACAGTGACTGAATTTCCCCCCAAACCTGAGGCTTTTATATACATTATTTACACAATGAGTCCCGTTTGACTGGCTGATTCTGCTTCCCTCCTGGAGCCTGATTGGTCTTTTCCTGCAAGCCAATCAGTTCTTGCATTCTAGGATCCTACTTGCCTATTGTTCTAGGATCCAAGCTTAGTACATAACAGGGAAGGAGCTAGACAAAGAATGATCCAAGAAGTCCCCAACGGCAGAACAGGCAGGTGATAACAAGCAGTGTGTTACAACGGCTCTGAAGGCGGATGAAGGCTGCAGCAGATAGGATCCACCAGTTCGTCGTGACTACTCATGCCATCAGAACAGAGCCCTACTGCGAAGGCTGTGCGTTGGTCAGCGTGCACTGATCTACACACATAAAACAAATTCACGCACAGGCATCTTCCAAAAACCCAACCCAACCCCCCCAAACCGTCCCCCCATGGCGATCACTAAATGGCCACGGGGGCAGGAATGTGAAGCCCCTAGTCATGAACTGACACATGGGCGGTGGATACAGATTCAGTCATTCTGACTCAAGGAATGAGGCAGTTGAGCAGCTCAGCAGCTGTATCCATGACTGAGCAGCCCCTTTTAGGATCCACTATGCTCACCCCGAAAAGGGGAAGGGGCTGGAAACGGTGCCCTAAACATAGTATGCCTCCCTTTTCCCTTGACTGGATTACCGCGCCCAGGTGGAATCTCTTTTCCCATAGTTTGAATCCATTATTCTGCATCCTAATCTCTAGAACAGCAGAAAACAAGCTTGCTCCCTCTTCAACATGACATCCCTTCAAATATTTAAACATAGCTATCATGTCACTCCTTAATCTTCTCTTCTCTAGATTAAACAAATCCAGCTCCCTAAGTCTCTCCTCATAGGGCTTGGATTCCAGACCTTTTACATTTTGGTCACCCTCCTCTGGACATGCTCCAACTTGACAATATCCTTCTTCAACTGGACACAGTATTTCAGGTGTGGTCTGACCAACCAGAATAGTGTGGTGGCATTCCTTCACTTGATCTAGACACTATACTCCTATTGATGCAGCCCAGAATTGCATTGGTGTTCTTAGCTGCCACATCACACTGTTGACTCATATTCAGCTTGTGGTCGACCAAGACTCCCAGATCCCTTTCACTGGTACTGTTGTCAAGCCAAGTGTCCCCCACCTGTGCATTTCATTTTTTCTATCCAGGTGTAGTACCTTACATTTCTCCCTATGGAACGCCATATAGTTGGTTTTGGCCCAGCTCTCTAGGCTATTCAGGTCATTTTGAATTCTGACCCTGTCCGCTGGTGTATTAGCAACCCCTCCCAGTTTGCAGTCATTTGCAAATTTGATTAGCACGCCCTCTATTCCATCATCCAAATCATTTATAAAAATATTGAATAGCACCAGGCCCAGGACAGAACCTTGTGGAACCCCAATAGTCATTTTTTTCCAGGATGAAGGTGAGCCACTGATGAGCACTCTTTGGGTTCAGCCCGTCAACCAATTACAAATCCACCTAACAGTAGCTTTGTCTAGCCCACATATTACTAGTTTTTTTGCAATAATATCATGGGGGACCTTTTCAAAGGCCTTACTGAAGTCAAGGTAAGCTGGTACAAGGGAAAGCAGGATTGTAATTACCGTAAAAATTACTGATCATAGAATAGAATCATAGAATCATAGAGTTGGAAGAGACCACAAGGGCCATCGAGTCCAACCCCCTGCCAAGCAGGAACACCATCAGAGCACTCCTGACATATGGTTGTCAAGCCTCTGCTTAAAGACCTCCAAAGAAGGAGACTCCACCACACTCCTTGGCAGCAAATTCCACTGTTGAACAGCTCTTACTGTCAGGAAGTTCTTCCTAATGTTTAGGTGGAATCTTCTTTCTTGTAGTTTGGAACCATTGCTCCGTGTCCGCTTCTCTGGAGCAGCAGAAAACAACCGTTCTCCCTCCTCTATGTGACATCCTTTTATATATTTGAACATGGCTATCATATCACCCCTTAACCTCCTCTTCTCCAGGCTAAACATGCCCAGCTCCCTTAGCCGTTCCTCATAAGGCATCATTTCCAGGCCTTTGACCATTTTGGTTGCCCTCCTCTGGACACGTTCCAGTTTGTCAGTGTCCTTCTTGAACTGTGGTGCCCAGAACTGGACACAGTACTCCAGGTGAGGTCTGACCAGAGCAGAATACAGTGGCACTATTACTTCCCTTGATCTAGATGCTATACTCCTATTGATGCAGCCCAGAATTGCATTGGCTTTTTTAGCTGCCGCGTCACACTGTTGGCTCATGTCAAGTTTGTGGTCAACCAAGACTCCTAGATCCTTTTCACATGTACTGCTCTCAAGCCAGGTGTCACCCATCTTGTATTTGTGCCTCTCATTTTTTTTGCCCAAGTGCAATACTTTACATTTCTCCCTGTTAAAATTCATCTTGTTTGTTTTGGCCCAGTTCTCTAATCTGTCAAGGTCGTTTTGAAGTGTGATCCTGTCTTCTGGGGTGTTAGCCACCCCTCCCAGTTTGGTGTCATCTGCAAATTTGATCAGGATGCCCTTGAGTCCATCATCCAAGTCGTTGATAAAGATGTTGAATAAGACCGGGCCCAAGACAGAACCCTGTGGCACCCCACTAGTCACTCTTCTCCAGGATGAAGAGGAACCATTGATGAGCACCCTTTGGGTTCGGTCAGTCAGCCAGTTACAAATCCACTGAGTGGTAGCATAGTCAAGTCCACTTTTCTGTTTTTCCATCAAGCCCCCAGACAAGAATGCTACAGCATCAGCCCCAAACACTCAGTCTCATAACAAAAAATACTCAACAGGGTTAGGGCTGAGGGTAGGGGAAGTACAATCATGATCTTTCCAGTCCTCTAGAAGCTGACCCTTTTGGTCATTTTGGTCATGGAGCCAAATATCTGTTCCCAAGTTTAAAGAATCTAAACAAGTAAAGAACAAGCTTGCCCTTTACATGCAAAAGCCCTGAAATTCAGCCCATTGGGCAACTGATCATGGGGCTGGGAGGAGGGAGGTAAGGACTAGCACCTTCTCTGCCCTCCACCTCCAACAGCTACACCTGAAAGTTTCATGATGGGGTTCGATTTGAGAAGCTGAATGTTTATAAAGGCACTTAGCCAATTTCTGCCACAGAAATTCTGAACAGAAACACTCTGCAGGTTCAGCCCCCAAAAGAAATTGCTCTATGGTCTCTGTGTTGGGAAATGGGAACAGATCTTGCTCATCACCAACCTTCCCTCCACAAATCAGTATCACTATGAGGCTGAACTGAACAGCTTGCTCCAGAGTTTTAAGAGATACGTTTGTGTGGTGTAGTGGTTAAGAGCGGTGGACTCTAATCTGGTGAGCTGGGTTCGCTTCCCCGCTCCTCCACATGCAGGCTGCTGGGTGACCTTGGGCCAGTCACACTTCTCTCTGAAGTCTCTCAGCCCCACTCACCTCACAAGGTGTCTGTTGTGGGGGTGGAAGGGAAAGGAGATTTTTAGCCACTTTGAGACTCCTTCAAGTAGAGAAAAGCAGGATATAAAAACTAACTCCATAAATAAGAATTCTATGGAAAAGGACCATCCCTGCCATGATGATGAAAACTATATGTTTGGATTTTGCTGTATTATACCAACCTGTGGAATATGACAGTTCGCAGTTTCAAAATCTATTTGGCCACAGTGGATTGACAGTATGGACACACGAAAACCTCTGGAAGATCTTTTGAATCAATGTCTATGCGAAAGCAGTGGTACCAGTCCTTGCAGTTTCCTTCACAGTAAACCATAGTAAGGTCACCACTGGGCCTCCTGCACCCTTCCTTCAAGAAACATAGTGACCAGCAGCCTTCAAACAAGGAAGGTAAAATATCTGAGCAATAGGTTAGTGTATCCTTCCATCCCTCTGGGCATGATCGAGACACAGTAATGTAACTCTCGTTCAAGATTTGTCTCTTCTTGGGAGGAACAGCATCAATTTCCACTTGAAAATATTTGTCTTGTCCTTCAAAACAGGTTTTCCCACAGTACTGTATTATTTCTTTTGCAATCCAGGGTCTAATGGCAGCCATATCCTTTTGTATGAACTGTAATTGGGCAGCAGAAGCAATCAGATGGGCAATGGTACATGTGAAAGGACCGTAGTCACTAGAATTACCTTGCCTGGGTATATCAGTTGGTGCAAAAAATGACCAGCTGCAAAACTATAGGGATATTTTGAATCCATCTCATACAGACATGCTAAGAAGCATGTTATTGCATTAATCACAGAGTGGTTCAATCCATGTTTGGAATCTAGATAGAGCATGGTTTTCTTTATAAAAATGATTACTATCAGTATCCAGTGGACTTTGTCATTTACTGGAATAATCAAAACATCTTTCCTTAGCACTCCAAATCTCAAACAGTTCTTCAGAACTTGCACTGGCAATCTTTGACATATCTGCATGAAGTGGCAAGTATGGTAAGTGGGAAAATGGTTCCATCGTGACCTAGCTCTTTGGCCATGATCACCCTGGAGGCAAGAAAGGCATCTATTATGCAATCATTTATCCAGTTTGATCCTTTCAGTGTGTTTATGTCATAGTCATACACACAGATGTTGCCAACTGAACCCACAAGTCCCATGGTTTGTAGACTGAGTGTGGGGAAGGTACAGTTGTGCCATGGGGGAACTGATGTACAAATCAGTGATTTGTCCAAACACTTCTCACTTTGTGTTGAGAATATGGGGCTGCTATCAAAAGAATCAATATTGGTCACTGTTAAATCCTCTTTCCCACTTTTTGGAGTGGAGGTCATCTGAGGCTGAGTGCTTTCCAGGTGTCTCATAGTCAGTTGGTGATCTTAAGGAGTCAAACCCCTCAGCAGCCTGCACTGAATCAGATGCTGGAGCTACTGTTATCTTTTCCTGCAGTCTAGGGAACTTTCTTCCCGATCTACTCTTCTGTCTTTTATTTCACTTCAACTGTGTGAGCTGCAACTGGCAAGGCTTCCCTGGTTTTGGTGGCATGCCGATAGATTTTGTGGCAGCTATAATATGGTAATATGGATGATGGGTGAGCACACAATGTCCTGTACGGACTGTGCATGCATGGCAGCCCGTATGGACGCCGCGTGTGCGGCAGCCCGTATGGTCGCCAGGAAAGCGGCTGCCCATACAGCCTGTACGGCCGCTGTGAGAGGGGCTGCCTGTACGGACGCTACGCGAGCAGCAGCCTGTACAGTCGCCGCGAGAGCAGCTTCCTGTATGGCCCATACGGTCGCTGCAAGAGGGGCTTCCTGTACAGTTGTTGCAAGAGCGGCAGCCCACACGGACGCTGCACAAGCGGCAGCTAGTCACTCTCCCCCCAGCATGGCACCCCGCTGCCCCTTCGTATGCCCCTGCAGTCAATCAAATGTACTATGAACAATCTGAAGTCATGCTGGGCACAATTCACCACTAATCCTGTTCTTTTTCTAAAAACACGTGGTGGACTCCAGGAAAGCTGTCAGCAGGCACCATGATGCCCATGGGCACCACGTTGGAAACCCCCTATTTCAAAGTTTGCACTGACAAAATCTGTTGGCAGGAAAACTTGCAGTTAAACCTCCATTTATAATTACCACCCCCGCAAAGCAACCAACTTTTGTCCCAAAACCATTTGTAGCTGAATTGACGCAAGACAGGTGATTGTTTTTCATGGTTACTTTGGTGGTCTCCATCTAGTTGGTTTGATAATTTACATTCACAGGTAAGATCATCACAATCTCTGCCTTGGATATTCTTGAGGTTTAGCAGCGTCAAAAATTTCCAGGTGCTGTTCTTCACTGTGAAGGGGCACTGCGCAGAGGAAAAACTGTGCAGCGCCTCTCCAGCGAAGCAAAGCCTGGAGAGCAAGAGGGATCGGTGTACACCAACCCCTCTGGTTCTCCAGGCTTCAGGCAGCTATCCGCAAGCCTTCGGAGCACAGCAGGAACTTGCGCTGCGCTCCAAAGGCTTGAGGCGGCTATCCCTGAAGCCTGGAGAGTGAGAGTGGTCGGTGCGCACCGACCCCTCTCGCTCTCCAGGCTTCAGCGAAAGCAACGCGTAGCCTCTGGAGCGCAGAGGGAGCGCTCCCTTTGCGCTTCGGAGGCTTCGTGTTGCTATCACTGAAGCCAAGGAGCCTGCATTCGCTCCATAGGACGCACACACATTTCCCCTTAATTTTTTGAGGGTAAAAAGTGTGTCCGATAGAGCGAAAAATACGGTAGTCATATATTCTTCTATCGGCTCTAATAATAATATTGCAGTGGTGAAATTAACAGTGCATTTTTGTGATTTTTGTAGTGCAACTCATGATTTTTGTGGTGCACGCTGTGCCCCTGGCCATGATGTGTGATTTGATGGTGAGTTTGGGCTGATCTAGTGCAAACAGTGTCAGGATCCATGAGGATCCGTGCTTCAAAACCACGTTTTTGGTCCATGGTGTTACCAGGAAGTCGTGGATCCTAGTTTTTTGTGGTGCAGGTTGTGCCCCTGGCTATGATGTGTGATTTGACAGTGAGTTTGTGGTGGCCCAATGCAAAAAGTGTGAGGATCCATGAGGATCCGTGCTTCAAAACCACGTTTTGGGGCCACGGTATGGCCAGGAAGCCGTGGATCCGAGTTTTTTGTGGTGCAGGCTGTGCCCCTGGCAATGATATGTGATTTGACAGTGAGTTTGGGTTCGCCCAATGCGAAAAGCGTAAGGATCCATGAGGATCCATGCTTCAAAACCACGTTTTTGGGCCACAGTATGACCAGGAAGCCGTGGATCCGAGTTTTTTGTGGTCCAGGCTGTGCCCCTGACCATGATGTTTGATCTGATGGTGACTTTGGGCTGATCTAGTGCAAAAATCATGAGGATCCATGAGGATCCATGCTTCAAAACCACGTTTTTGGGCCACGGTGTTGCCAGGAAGCCACGGATCCGTGATTTCTGTGGTGGATGCTGTGCCCCTGGACATGATGTGTAATTTGACAGTGAGTTTGGGATGATCTAGTGCAAAAATCATTAGAATTCATGAGGATCCGTGTTTTTTAACCATGTTTTTGCGCCATTGCGGCACCACGAAACAGTGGATGCGTGATTTTTTTGGTTCCTCCTACAGACTAAGATGTGGTCTACAGTAGCATGGTGTTTTTATTTTTTTTTCAATATAAAAATCTTATGAATTCATGAGGATCCGTGCCTCGGATCCATTTTTTTGTGGTGCTGCAGCGCGGAAAAGTGTTGGATCCACGTTTTTTATAGTCCAGTTTGTAGGCGTGCCTTTTAGGTGTGATTTGACATTGCATTTGTTGGAATTATTATTTAAAAAGTGGAGGATCCATGAGGATCCGTGTAGATCCGCCTTTTACGCAGACCCACGCTTTTGCTACATTTTGGGGAAGGGGGACGACTTACTTAGCAAAACTGGGGAGTGGGCTCTTCCACTGAAAGCCTCGTCTTGCCGCATAACTGCCCTTTTCGCTTCTCTCTCTATCTCATTTTGTAACTGAACCAGGAAAACCACAACACAATGGCAGGAAACTGCCTACGTCACACAGTTTCCTATGTAATTTTCTTAACCTGTCACCAAGCAATTACTGGCTAAACTGGCCTACTGCGCAATTGTTGTCGTCATTGTTTTATTGTTATTGCAATAACAACATAAGGGCTCAGGGTCCCTTCCAACTCTACAGTTCTAGGATTCTAGGATTTTTTTGATTTTTTAAAAAATTCATCTTTATTGGTTTGTCATAAATTCTCAAAAATCTTTTTCATACATGTTAACATCCACAATAAGCAAATAAAATCTCAAAACATTCAACATTCAAAATGTGTACTTAAATAAAAAAGGGAGGGGATCCTCTACATGTGGCTGTAGGGGCTACGGAGGGATCCCACCACCTTCCGAACTATGTATGGCGCATGTGCGGCGTCACTATATACAGTGCATGCTGCACATGCGCGCTGTGTAGCAATGCCCCACCCAAGGTGTCATGACGCCATCGTTCACCCCTGACTTTAGCACCTCCTGCTGGGTGCATCGTTGGGCAAGGACAAGACCCAAGAGCCGCCTTCTCCCCTGCTGCTCAGCGCCCTGGGGGGCTTGCAGAAGTCGGATCTGGGGAAGTTCAAAGGTGGATTCCACGTGCTCCCACTGCGGGGGGTGGGCGGGTTTGTCTGGATTCCCAGCATGGGCGCAGCCAAGAGGGGCCAGGGGAGCAGTGTAGGATGTGAAACACAAGAGCAGTCAAGTACAACATTCCCAGAGTGAACATGTTTACACATGGGGAGGAATGTTTGTCCAGCCAGCAGGTAAACTTCCTGTATCCTTCTGGGCTGGGACAGACTTCCTCTGCATGTGACTAGAGGTGGGTGTGGCCTCACCTGTGCAGGTAATGACAAAAGCACAGAGCACGGCAGCCATCTCTCTCTCTTTCACCGCATCAAAGAAACAACATCTACTAGGCCAAAGATGCCCTCTTGGCTTCCAACCAAGAGAGGACAAAGGGACTGTCTTCTTATGAGATAGATTCCAAGTGTATGTTACTTCATTAAGCTAAGTCTGCCTTCTGGGATCCGATTGTGAGTAAACTCTTTTTATACTTTTGTAGAAGATTGTGTCGCGTCTTATCTTTTATGCATCCCGCTGCAAAGTTTAAAAATAAGGGGAATGTTACTCTGCTGAATTGTGGAACTTGTTAACACAAGTTGGATAAGGATATAATCAGACAATATATCCTCTCCTGCATCCCTGAACATTCCCACAAGTAGATGCCCCCCAATCAATACAAATCAATACAAATCTGAAGTTCTGCCCCACCCCATCCCCATGGGAATGTTCAGGGATGCAGGAGAGGATATATTGTTTGATTATAGCCTTTCAAACTTGTGTTAACAAGTTCCACACTTTTAGCAGAGTAACATTCCCCATTTTAAACTCACAGCGGATGTGTTTGCTCAGGCTCGCTAAAGCCTCCATAATAACTGTTCTGGTATTTCCCCCTTATTCCATCATAAAAGATAAGACACAACACAGTCTTCTATAAAAGTATAAAAAGAGTTTACTCACATTCTGATCCCAGAAGGCAGACTTAGCTTAGAAAAGTAACATACAGCCGGAAACTATCTCTCTCCTTATGAGATAGTCCTCCGTCCTCTCTTGGCTGGAGGCACAAGCACAAGACACACACTTTTCTAATAAACAAAAAGCCTGTCTCTTTGTATGCGATTTCTGTATGTAAAGTATAAAACTGATCAATGAACTCTGTATTTGCATGCTACCGGCAACCGACCAATCAGAAGCTCAGGATTTTGACAGCTAGCCAATTGCAGTTACCGAACAGCGCCCCCTATCGGGCGGAATTCAGAGCCCGCAGAGCAGCTCTTGATACATTGTATCTAAGACTGTGCTAAAATGTTTCCTTTTAACCAAACAGCTCAGAAAAAGATACCTAGCTTTAGAAATTAATATAAAATCAGTACTTTGACCGATTCTTTCAATTCCAACGTCATTTTAACCCTCGAGGAATGGACTCTTTTTGCCTTTATCTCCTACCATGACTGCAGAAGCAGGAACTCATGAAAGCACCAGGAGTTGGGCGTCCCATCATCAGGGCCTGCGTCTCCCAAGCCTTCCTGGGTCCCTCAGGGGAAAGGGGAGGCCGCCTGCAAAACAGCGCGGCTCCCCCACCCCCAGAGAGCAGCCCGGGAGTACAGGGCAATGGCGCAAAGACTCACTCGGTCTGAAACTTCTCTGGACACGGTACACCCCAAGGCAACCACTTTCAAATCTCAACCATTTCATGGTGGCAGAAGCGGTGGCTGGCAATATAGGTTTCCTTGTGAATAAGCCTTCGGATGAACCCGGTTGTTGTTGTTTCCTCCCCCCTTCCCCCCTTGAAGGCTCTCCTCCTGCCTCCTCCTCCTCCTTCACCTGCCCCTGAACCCGCCTACACTTTAGCTACAATTCCCAGATATCAATCCCTCTTGCAAGGGTGAGCTACACAGGGGGGGGGGGGCGCAATCTGCTGCACCCTGTGGTGTTCGCTGCGGGGAGAGCTGCGAGGGGAGCCCAATCCGCCTCATGCTGCGGTGTTGGCGGCAGGGTGGGTGATCCCCACCCACTGCATTGGTGACAGCTGGGCAATCCCCCGTGCGCTGCATCATCGTCAGGGCGGGCGGGCGATCTGCCATGCATTGCAGCAGTGGGCCGAGCCCCCTGCAGTGTGCCTTTTTGTCACCCCTTTCAGGGATGGCACCCGGGGCCACCTGCACCCCCACCCCTTCGTACGCCCCTGCCCTGAGGGCAAGGAAATGTAAAGACTGTTATTGTTCTTTTGGTGGTGGGTACTTAGGAGGTGTTGGGAAAGATGTCTGGAAAAGTCAGCAAATGTTGAACTTGTGGGTCATGTGGCCAGCAAGACTAAGCCACTTTTGGCGAACCAGAGCAGTGCACGGAAACGCCGTTTACCTTCCTGACAGAGCGGTACCTATTTATTTACTTGCACTTTGATGTGCTTTCGAGCTACTAGGTTGGCAGGAGCAGGGACCAAGCAACGGGAGCTCACCCCGTTGCGGGGATTCAAACTGCCAGCCTTCTGATCGGCAAGCCCTAGGCTCTGTGGTTTAACCCACAGTAGTAATGATGTATAAGTGATGCTGGGTGAAATGTATTCTGGGGATTTGGGAAAAGTTTTAAAAGTCAATGTTGCCCCATGCTTGGGGTTCTTACTCTCGTGGGGACCTGTTGTGCAACAATAAAGATCTTGGTCTACTAACAGCTGTTTTGCTCTGGTTTTTGGCTGGAACTTCCTTACTTTCTGACCACACATACCCACGGCCTCAGTCCCGATGAGCTGGGCAGTTGAATAGCCTCTCAACCCAGAATTTTCCTTATCAGAAGGAAATCAGTGTGATTATTGGATAGATTTCTACCCAAAACTTTGCCTTCTCTCTCTTTTTTTATGGGGATAAAGCTGGCTTTACCTTAAAGCGCCTAATTGTTTTCCTCCCCTTGGTTGCTAGTTTGCTCATCATTTATACTTGGAAAGAGGCCATGACTATAACATTGGAAAGTCCACCCAAGGGCAGGGCAGGGGAGCTAACTTGAATAAAATATTGGCAGGGGCGGGGAAAAGGTAAGCCCCGCCCTGCATAATTGATCACATGATGTGGTGCATGTCAGAATCTGCGTTCGACCAAGCTGATAAAGCTCATCTTCCTCCGGCCGTGTCCTTCGGAATCGCCCTCTGACATGATTAACGACCTGAGCCTTTGATGAGGCTCAGGCACATTCCCATTCAGCAGAGAATCAAAGCAGCACGCGGAAGTGATGAGATTTATGGCTACATCGCTATGCTTTATTTCTTACTACGCAGACAGAAAACACATTCTCTCTCTGTGAGAGCAGAGAGCAACCGAAACAAAACAAAGGAACAGGAAACCAGTAACGTCACATCCGTCTCCCGTGAGACTTCCAACAGCCTGGACTGTCTCTGGAATGTAAACAGAGTCTTGGGACTCTAAGCAGCTGCACAGTGGCACAAACAGAAACTAACAGTGCATGCACACCATTTGAATGACACAGCCCATCAACTGTGTGGGGTGGGTGGGGTAAGGCTCATATATTTTATTGGGGGCTGCCGAGGGGACCTGGTCACCCAGAACTTCACTCCTATGAGGCAGGGTGAAGTGTCTGCCTCAGGCAGCATGATCCACAGATACAGCAGATCCTGATGTAGATCTTTATTATTTGTTCTTGATGTCAAAATTCACTCTTCCCTGATCAGGAGGAGAGGCATTTGGTAGTTCACCTCAGGCAGTGCCATAGGTGGGGGAGACTGACTAGCTAGCCAGGTTTTTTGCCCCAGGGGAAACCTCCAAAGGGACGCCATTGAAGCTCCCAAACTGTGTGTGCAAATGCACACGGGAGTGTGCCAAACTGGGTCTTTGATCTGGGTGAAATAAAGCCTAGTTTCTTCAACCTCAGGTGCCAAAATGTCTTGAGAAAGATGATACAGAAAGACTGTATATTGCAGGGTCTGAAAAGCTTGAGAGTACTCAGTGTGAGGGCTAATTTGATGGACTTTGCTGACACCTCGTGGACTTTTGATATGGATATAAGAAACAACACTTTGAATTTCCTGGATCCCATCTGCACTGTATGTTTACAATGGCATCTGACCACTTTAAACTGTCATTGGTCCCCACAAAGAATCATGGGAAGTGCCGTTTGTTATGGGTGCTGAGAGTTGTTAGGAGATCTCTGTTCCCCTCACAGAGCTATAATTCCCAAAGTTACCTGGGAAGTGGGATTTATTGTTAAACGACACTGGGAATTGTCATGAGATAATCCCATGCCAACAGGAATTTAACAAGGTTTGAACAAGCTATGCTGAATGCTGGTTTGAGGGAGAAAGTGAGATAGTATCACAAACTTCCTTGACAAACAAAGCAGGCTGTTACTGTAGTAGTTTTAAGGAAAGTATGGGAAACTGGCTTGCAAGCAGTGGTTGATGAAGAAAGATGCTATAAATGACGGTCCAAAAAAGGAGTTAAAACAGTACTGGGAAATATTATGGAAACATCTCCTAAGGCATTTCACTGCTGCGATAGAACACTGGCTCAATTTTCTCATTTGTCATCTAAAGTTAGTGCAAACTGTTGTTGGGGCTGCAATAGTAAATGTACACACTACCAGCTTTAGTGGAAATGCACATGTATTAAAGTCCAATGCTGTAAAGAAAAATATTGCATAGGAACCTGGAATGTAAGAACCATGAACCTGGGTAAGTTGGAAGTGGTAAAAGATGAGATGGCAAGAATAAATATTGACATCCTGGGCATCAGTGAACTAAAATGGACGGGAATGGGCGAATTCAGTTCGGATGACCATCACATCTACTACTGTGGGCAAGAAACCCGTAAAAGAAATGGAGTGGCCCTCATAGTCAACAAAAGAGTGGCAAAAGCTGTACTGGGATGCAATCTCAAAAATGATAGAATGATCTCGATACGAATCCAAGGCAGACCTTTTAACATCACAGTAATCCAAGTTTATGCACCAACTACTGGTGCTGAAGAAACTGAAATTGACCAATTCTATGAAGACTTACAACACCTTATAGAAGTGACACCAAAGAAGGATGTTCTTCTCATTATAGGGGATTGGAATGCTAAAGTAGGGAGGCAAGAGATAAAAGGAACAACTGGCAAGTTTGGCCTTGGAGATCAAAACGAAGCAGGGCAAAGGCTAATAGAGTTCAGTCAAGAGAACAAGCTGGTCATCACAAACACGCTTTTCCAACAACACAAGAGACGACTCTACACATGGACATCACCAGATGGGCAGCATCGAAATCAGATTGATTATATTCTCTGCAGCCAAAGATGGAGAAGCTCTATACAGTCAGCAAAACATCTTTAGACCCGGCCAATTTGGCCAACTATCGCCCAGTCTCAAATCTGCCATTCTTGGGCAAGGTGATTGAGCGGGTGGTTGCTGAACAACTCCAAGCACGCCTGGAGGAAACGGACCATTTGGATCCCTTCCAATCGGGATTCAGGCCTCACCATGGGACTGAAACTGCCTTGGTCGCGCTGGTTGATGATCTCCGGCGGGCTAGGGACAAAGGTGAGAGCTGTTTCCTAGTTCTGCTGGATCTCTCAGCGGCCTTTGACACCATCGACCATAACATCCTTCTGGACCGTCTAGAGGGGCTGGGAGCTGGGGGCACTGTCCTACAGTGGTTCCGCTCCTTCCTCCTGGGCCGTGTCCAGAAAGTGGTGGGGGGGTGAGTGTTCAGACCCCTGGGCTCTCACTTGTGGGGTGCCTCAGGGTTCTGTCCTCTCCCCCATGCTTTTTAATATCTATATGAAGCCGCTGGGAGAGATCATCAGGGGGTTTGGACTGGGTGTTCATCAGTATGCAGATGACACCCAGCTCTACCTCTCCTTTAAATCAGAACCAGTGAAGGCGGTGAAGGTCCTGTGTGAGTGCCTGGAGGCGGTTGGAGGTTGGATGGCGGCTAACAGATTGAGGTTGAATCCTGACAAGACAGAAGTACTGTTTTGGGGGGACAGGAGGCAGGCAGGTGTGGAGGATTCCCTGGTCCTGAATGGGGTAACTGTGCCCCTGAAGGACCAGGTGCGCAGCCTGGGAGTCATTTTGGACTCACAGCTGTCCATGGAGGCGCAGGTTAACTCTGTGTCCAGGGCAGCTGTCTACCAGCTCCACCTGATACGCAGGCTAAGACCCTACCTCCCCGCGGACTGTCTCGCCAGAGTGGTGCATGCTCTAGTTATCTCACGCTTGGACTACTGCAACGCGCTCTACGTGGGGCTACCTTTGAAGGTGACCCGGAAACTGCAATTAATCCAGAATGCGGCAGCTAGACTGGTGACTGGGAGTGGCCGTCGGGACCACATAACACCAGTTCTGAGAGATCTGCATTGGCTCCCAGTACGTTTCCGAGCACGATTCAAAGTGTTGGTGCTGACCTTTAAAGCCCTAAACGGCCTCGGTCCTGTATACCTGAAGGAGCGTCTCCACCCCCATCGTTCAGCCCGGACACTGAGATCCAGCGCCGAGGGCCTTCTGGCGGTTCCCTCATTGCGAGAAGTGAGGCTACAGGGAACCAGACAGAGGGCCTTCTCGGTAGTGGCGCCCGCCCTGTGGAACGCCCTCCCATCAGATGTCAAAGAGATAAAGAATTACCTGACGTTCAGAAGACATCTTAAGGCAGCGCTGTTCAGGGAAGTTTTTAATATGTAATGCTGTACTGTTTTTAACACTGTTGGGAGCCGCCCAGAGTGGCTGGGGAAACTCAGCCAGATGGGCGGGGTATAAATAATAAATTATTATTATTAATTATTAAATTATTATTAAAAACAAGACCTGGAGCTGACTGTGGCTCAGATCATCAGCTTCTTATAGCAAAATTCAAGCTTAAACTGAAGAAAGTAGGAAAAACCACTGGGCCGGTAAGATACAATCTAAGTCAAATCCCTTATGAATACACAGTGGAAGCGAGGAACAGGTTTAAGGATTTAGATTTGGTGGACAGAGTGCCTGAAGAACTATGGATGGAGGTTTGTAACATTGTACAGGAGGCAACAACAAAAACCATCCCAATGAAAAGGAAATGCAAGAAAGCAAAGTGGCTGTCCAACGAGGCCTTACAAATAGCGGAGGAGAGAAGGCAAGCAAAATGCGAGGGAGATAGTGAAAGATACAGGAAATTGAATGCAGATTTCCAAAGAATAGCAAGGAGAGACAAGAAGGCCTTCTTAAACGAGCAATGCAAACAAATAGAGGAAAACAACAGAATGGGAAGAACCAGAGATCTGTTCAAGAAAATTGGAGATATGAAAGGAACATTTCGTACAAAGATTACCATAATAAAGGACAAAAGTGGTAAGGACCTAACCGAAGCAGAAGACATCAAGAAGAGGTGGCAAGAATACACAGAGGAATTATACCAGAAAGATATGGATGTCTCGTACACCCCAGGTAGTGTGGTTGCTGACCTTGAGCCAGACATCCTGGAAAGTGAAGTCAAATGGGCCTTAGAAAGCACTGCAAATAACAAGGCCAGTGGAAGTGATGGTATTCCAGCTGAACTTTTTAAAATTTTAAAAGATGATGCTGTTAAGGTGCTACACTCAATATGCCAGCAAATTTGGAAAACTCAGCAGTGGCCAGAAGATTGGAGAAGATCAGTCTACATCCCAATCCCAAAGAAGGGCAATGCCAAAGAATGCTCCAACTACCGCACAATTGCACTCATTTCACACGCTAGCAAGGTTATGCTTAAAATTCTGCAAGGAAGGCTCAAGCAGTATGTGGATCGAGAACTCCCAGAAGTGCAAGCTGGATTTAGAAGAGGCAGAGGAACCAGAGACCAAATTGCAAACATGCGCTGGATTATGGAGAAAGCTAGAGAGTTCCAGAAAGACATCTACTTCTGCTTCATTGACTATGCAAAAGCCTTTGACTGTGTCGACCACAGCAAACTATGGCAAGTTCTTAAAGAAATGGGAGTGCCTGATCACCTCATCTGTCTCCTGAGAAATCTCTATGTGGGACAAGAAGCTACAGTTAGAACTGGATATGGAACAACTGATTGGTTCAAAATTGGAAAAGGAGTACGACAAGTCTGTATTTTGTCTCCCTGCTTATTTAATTTATATGCAGAATGCATCATGCGAAAGGCTGGGCTGGATGAATCCGAAGCCGGAATTAAGATTGCCGGAAGAAATAGCAACAACCTCAGATATGCAGATGACACAACCTTGATGGCAGAAAGTGAGGAGGAATTAAAGAACCTTTTAATGAGGGTGAAAGAGGAGAGCGCAAAATATGGTCTGAAGCTCAACATCAAAAAAACGAAGATCATGGCCACTGGTCCCATCACCTCCTGGCAAATAGAAGGGGAAGAAATGGAGGCAGTGAGAGATTTTACTTTCTTGGGCTCCATGATCACTGCAGATGGTGACAGCAGTCACGAAATTAAAAGACACCTGCTTCTTGGGAGAAGGGCAATGACAGGCCTAGACAGCATCTTGAGAAGTAGAGACGTCACCTGGCCAACAAAGGTCCGTATAGTTAAAGCCATGGTTTTCCCAGTAGTGATGTATGGAAGTGAGAGCTGGACCATAAAGAAGGCTGATCACCGAAGAATTGATGCTTTTGAATTATGGTGCTGGAGGAGACTCTTGAGAGCCCCATGGACTGCAAGAAGATCAAACGCATCCATTCTTAAGGAAATCAGCCCTGAGTGCTCACTGGAAGGACAGATCATGAAGCTGAGTTTCCAGTACTTTGGCCACCTCATGAGAAGAGAAGACTCCCTGGAGAAGACACTGATGCTGGGAAAGATGGAGGGCACAAGGAGAAGGGGGCGACAGAGGACGAGATGGTTGGATAGTGTTTTCGAGGTTACCAGCATGAGTTTGACCAAACTGCGGGAGGTAGTGGAGGACAGAGGTGCCTGGCGTGCTCTGGTCCATGGGGTCACGAAGAGTCGGACACGACTAAACGACTAAACAACAACAACAACAAAACATGTATTAAGCCATTCTGAGCTAATGTTCATAACAAACTGGTTAAAACTGCATTGCTCTTGCATCTAAGCTATTTTTATTGTCGTTATTTGTAAGACCAAATTCTAATATTAAATTTAAAGAACTGCTAACTTTCTTATTCATTGTTACAAGACAGACAGTAGTTTGTAAGTGGAGAAGTCTGGGAAATCTAGATCTGCCTGCTAGGTTCAGTAATATTTGGACCATTACAATTTCAGAGAAAATTTGTTGGCCTCTGTCTGCCTTGAGAGACAATGGAGTGAACTTCCAGGACACTTTTGCAGGGTAAAGAAAACCACAGACCTTTTTCGCCACCTTGTAGAACTTTATTTTATGTGAATCAGGCAGCAATTTGCAGATACGTTTATTAATAGCTGGTACAAAAATTTGGAATTTAAAACTGTATTGCTCTTGATTCAGGACATTATGTGAATGTGTGTTTTGTTTGTATACAATCTGTGGCACTCCAGTGTTGGAAATAGTTATTTTTGTTTCTTTGCTGTATGCTTTCTTAATCTTTAATGAAATGCCCCCCCCCCAAAAAAAAATGCTACGGGGTCAGCAGTGCAGGTTCAATGTACAGTTATACCTCGTGTTGCATTAGGTTCATGTTGCGTCTTTTCGGCTTGCAAACGTGGTAACCCAGAAGTGTATACTTCCGGGTTTCGTCGAGCATGCGTTTTGGGGGAGCCAGATTTTGGGGGAGCTAGAGTTATTGAGCTTTTTTTTGGCGGGGGGAGATCACGGGGCCTCCGAGGAGGCTGCCTGCCGCCCTACAGCTACACCTGCCTTGCTTGAGCGCCTTTTACGGGAGAAACCGTCTCTGCCCAGCTTGCTAAGTAAACAGACAGAGAAAAGCGCGGGAGCCTCGGGGGAGCGTTTCCGCCACTTTTTGGAGCTTTCACTCAGGCCACGCGTCTCTCCTCCCGCTGCACCAATCCGAGTCCTACATCCCCATCCCCCACCCCAGGCACCATGCCTGCTTTCAGTTTTGCAGTTTCGGCGAAGCAAGGTTCATTTCTTGCAGACACTTGAAGGAGCGCCATGGCGAGCAGCGCGCGGGACTGCCTGCTGACGTGCCTGGAGAACTTAAATGAGGGCGAGTTGAGGAGGTTCAAGGCCAAGCTGAACGAGTTCCCCGTGCGCAGGGGCAACGCGAACATCCCCCGAGGGAAGTTGCAGAAGGCGGAGACGCTGGACCTGACGAACATGCTGGTCAGCTTCTACACCGAGAAGTACGCCGTGCAGCTGACCGCCAAGGTGCTGAAAGCCATCAACTGCAGGGACCGCGCCGAGGAGCTCCTGATCGCCACCGGGAACAGTAAGGAGCGGCTGGGGGGGGGGAGCGCAGCGGCCAGGGCCGTAGCTAGGGGTTCTTGCGCCCCTGGTAGATGCGTCCAAAACTGCGTCCCCTAGCCACGGAGAAATTAGCGCCTCTTTCCGCCTCTCCTCCAACCCCTCTACCCTCCACCCATTCAATTCGTCAGGCACTTCACCTTGTAATGAATTCCTTCCCAGACAATCCAATATTTAAAATATTATTTCTTAATAAAAGGTTTATGGGCGCTGCAAAGGACCCTCCAGCGCAGCCAGCAGGTAGAGGCCCTTCCTGCCTGGTGCCCGCTCCCTTTCGACTCCCCTGAGCCCGGCAGAGCCCTCCTTCACCCCACCCCCAAAGCCCATTAAGAGCGCGGCCAACTTTCGTTTCATCTGCTTTTAAAAGGGCGTTGCCGGCAGCTTCCTCTGAGCGGCCAAGGCCACCCGGTTCGGGGCAGCCGTAGGCGGATCTTCCTCCGCTCCCCTGAGGGCCCTGGGTCAGTCGGTTCCGTGGCACAGCTGCTCCGCTCATGGCCAGCCTCCAGCGACCTTCTTGTTCTTCCTCCTCCAGGGCTCAGGATGCCTTGCAAAGGCCAGGGGAAGAAGGTGCCCCGGGCGCAGCCAGCCGGTAGAGGACGCGCAGCCCAGAGAAGACTCGCAGCCCCCCGAGGATCACTCGCAGCCCAGAGAGGAGGCGCAGCCACCCCAGGATCGCTCGCAGCCCAGAGAGGACGCGCAGCCACCCGAGGATCGCTCGCAGCCCAGAGAGGACGCGCGGCGACCCGAGGATCGCTCGCAGCCCACAGAGGACGCGCAGCCACCCGAGGATCGCTCGCAGCCCAGAGAGGACGCGCAGCCCACCGAGGATCGCTCGCAGCCCAGAGAGGACGCGCAGCCTACCCAGCATCGCCCGTAGCCCAGAGAGGACGCGCAGCCACCCGAGGATCGCGCGCATCCCCCCCAGGATCGTTCGCAGCCCAGATAGGATTATGGGAGCATCTGGGCGACGGGGCCGCGAATCAGCCCGAGTACCGGGAGGTGCTGGCCGCATCCGCAGAGCAGGAAGCGGTGCTGGGAGTGGAGCTGCTCCGCCAGGATGCCGATTGCGCACCCCCCTGGCCTGCGCCCTGGCCGTTGACTTCCTCGCAACCTTCAACCAGCGGCTTATCTCATCTCGCCCTGGCGGCGGCGGATGCTAAGAATCGCGAAGATGGGTCTGCAGATCCCGAAGATGGGTCTGCAGGGCGCGAAGCCCAGAGAGGATGTGCAGCCCCCAGAGGTCCGCGCGCAGCCCAGAGAGGACGCGCAGCCACCCGAGGATCGCTCGCAGCCCAGAGAG
Source organism: Podarcis gaigeae (assembly GCF_964106915.1). Taxonomy (NCBI): domain Eukaryota; kingdom Metazoa; phylum Chordata; class Lepidosauria; order Squamata; family Lacertidae; genus Podarcis; species Podarcis gaigeae. The sequence continues at coordinate 16,570,648 of NC_139689.1, read as the reverse complement.
GACGCGCAGCCACCCGAGGATTGCTCGCAGCCCAGAGAGGACGCGCAGCCACCAGAGGATCGCTCGCAGCCCAGAGAGGACGCGCAGCCACCCGAGGATCGCTCGTAGTCCAGAGAGGACGCGCAGCCACCCGAGGATCGCGCGCATCCCGCCCAGGATCGTTCGCAGCCCAGAGAGGATTATGGGAGCATCTGGGCGACGGGGCCGCGAATCAGCCCGAGTACCGGGAGGTGCTGGCCGCATCCGCAGAGCAGGAAGCGGTGCTGGGAGTGGAGCTGCTCCGCCAGGATGCCGATTGCGCACCCCCCTGGCCTGCGCCCTGGCCGTTGACTTCCTCGCAACCCTCAACCAGCGGCTTATCTCATCTCGCCCTGGCGGCGGCGGATGCTAAGAATCGCGAAGATGGGTGTGCAGGGCGCGAAGCCCAGAGAGGATGTGCAGCCCCCAGAGGTCCGCGCGCAGCCCACAGAGGACGCGCAGCCACCCGAGGATCGCTCGCAGCCCAGAGAGGACGCGCAGCCACCCGAGGATTGCTCGCAGCCCAGACAGGACGCGCAGCCACCCGAGGATCGCTCGTAGTCCAGAGAGGACGCGCAGCCACCCGAGGATCGCGCGCATCCCCCCCAGGATCGTTCGCAGCCCAGAGAGGATTATGGGAGCATCTGGGCGACGGGGCCGCGAATCAGCCCGAGTACCGGGAGGTGCTGGCCGCATCCGCAGAGCAGGAAGCGGTGCTGGGAGTGGAGCTGCTCCGCCAGGATGCCGATTGCGCACCCCCCTGGCCTGCGCCCTGGCCGTTGACTTCCTCGCAACCCTCAACCAGCGGCTTATCTCATCTCGCCCTGGCGGCGGCGGATGCTAAGAATCGCGAAGATGGGTGTGCAGGGCGCGAAGCCCAGAGAGGATGTGCAGCCCCCAGAGGTCCGCGCGCAGCCCACAGAGGACGCGCAGCCACCCGAGGATCGCTCGCAGCCCAGAGAGGACGCGCAGCCACCCGAGGATTGCTCGCAGCCCAGACAGGACGCGCAGCCACCCGAGGATCGCTCGTAGTCCAGAGAGGACGCGCAGCCACCCGAGGATCGCGCGCATCCCCCCCAGGATCGTTCGCAGCCCAGAGAGGATTATGGGAGCATCTGGGCGACGGGGCCGCGAATCAGCCCGAGTACCGGGAGGTGCTGGCCGCATCCGCAGAGCAGGAAGCGGTGCTGGGAGTGGAGCTGCTCCGCCAGGATGCCGATTGCGCACCCCCCTGGCCTGCGCCCTGGCCGTTGACTTCCTCGCAACCCTCAACCAGCGGCTTATCTCATCTCGCCCTGGCGGCGGCGGATGCTAAGAATCGCGAAGATGGGTCTGCAGATCCCGAAGATGGGTCTGCAGGGCGCGAAGCCCAGAGAGGATGTGCAGCCCCCAGAGGTCCGCGCGCAGCCCACAGAGGACGCGCAGCCACCCGAGGATCGCTCGCAGCCCAGAGAGGACGCGCAGCCACCCGAGGATCGCTCACAGCCCAGAGAGGACGCGCAGCTCCCGGAGGATCGCGCGCAGCCCAGATAGGATTATGGGAGCATCTGGGCGACGGGGCCGCGAATCAGCCCGAGTACCGGGAGGTGCTGGCCGCATCCGCAGAGCAGGAAGCGGTGCTGGGAGTGGAGCTGCTCCGCCAGGAGGCCGATTGCGCGCCCCCCTGGCCTGCGCCCTGGCCGTTGACTTCCTCGCAACCCTCAACCAGCGGCTTATCTCATCTCGCCCTGGCGGCGGCGGATGCTAAGAATCGCGAAGATGGGTCTGCAGGGCGCGAAGCCCAGAGAGGACGCGCAGCCCTCCGAGGATCGTTAGCAGCCCAGAAAGGATGCTGGGAGTTTCTGGGCGACATGGCTGCGTGGAAACAGCGGCGTGACGAGGCGTCCGGGTCTCTGGTCCACAATAACCAGCAGCTGCAGGTGCAGAACCAGCCCGAGTACCGGGAGCTGCTGGCCGCACCCGCAAAGCAGGAAGCGGGGCTGGGAGTGGAGCTGCTCCGCCGGGAGGCCGATTGTGCGCCTCCCTCTTCTGTCCGTTGCCACCCTCAACCAGCGCTTGTCTCATCTCGCCCTGACGCGGCGGATGCTAAGGATCGCGAAGGTGGGAAACTTTTGCCTTGCCCCGAGTTCGGCGGGTTTGCAGCCAGATGACATAAGCCGCTGGTTGAAAGAGGCGGTAGAATAAAGCTGGTTGGGTTTCATCAGCGCTTTTGCTACATTTTGGGGGAGCGGGGGTCTTAGCAAAATTGGGGAGTGGGCTCTTCCACTGAAAGCCTCATCCTGCTGCATAACTGCCATTTACGCTTCTCTCTCCATCTCCTTTGTAACTGAACCAGGAAACCACAGTTTCCTATGTAAGTTTTTTAACCTATCACCAAGCAGTTACTGCTAAACAGACCTGCTGCACAATTGTTGTTGTCGCTGTTTTATTGTTATTGCAGTAACAACATAAGGCCCCGGGGTCCCTTACAACTACAACTCTAGGATTCTAGGATATCTTTTTTTCTTCTTCTTTTAAAATTCATCTTTATTGGTTTTTCATAAATTCTCTTTCTCATACATGTCAACATCCACAACAAGCAAATGAAATCTCAAAACATTCAACATGTGTACTTAAATAAAAAGGAGGGGGGAGAGAAAATTGGGTTGTTTGTCTACTTATTCTGTTGTTACTCTATCAGCATTTAGCTTCCCTCCACCCCAGACTTGGATACTTAGTTTTCTACTTTATACGCATTCCCAATTATATCATCTGTTTACCATAGTTTCCACTGTTTCCACTAGTCTTTACAGAATTGGTCTAGTCCAGTCAAAAATTTTAAATCTCTGCAGTGATCTGTCAAATATTTTTTTGTATTTACTCCAATTGTTGTTACATTTTTGGTACTCTTGGTCTCCTAACTGCCCTGTCAGCTTATCCATCTCTAACTATTCCATCAACTTCATTTGCCAGTCCCTGCCGGTGCCTGGGGAAATTTGAACACTCGTTCCCCTAAGCATGGTGATATCACCCCTCTTGTTTCTCAGCAATGCTATTTTTACTCCACTTCTGTTGTTACTTGTTAATTTAAAAATAATTTCATTTAAAATCTGATTCAAATTTAGAGACACACAAACACACACTTCATTTATTTTTAAATTGTCCCATTTCTTCACCCTGCTCATCGTTGCAGAGAAAGATGGTGAAATGTGTGTTGTCACCTGGTACTCAGCAAAAAGATATGCTCTCCTCCCAATCAGGAAAAACTGATGCTAAGTGATCTGCCCTAATTGTGGTCTGTGGTGAGCCTGTGCTAAGCCCCTCTAGTGGAGATCATAGAGTCATAGAATGACAGGGAAGGTGGGAGGGACTGTGTGACTTACCCATGTTTGCTAATATGATTTTTGCTGAGGAAATTATGGTTTTGACAGAATCCACACACTTTTAGTGACTTTTGCTGAAAATCCAAGAGGTTAAAGCATATAGTGGCAAATTAATTAACTGATCGTTTATTGTCCTTTAACATACATCAGGTAGACTCATTAAGTGAGCCATCTCTGCTGCCCTGATATCTCCAATCTATCTGTTAATCCCTATTGTGAATACCATTCCCTGCTCACACCTCCCAGCTCCTTTCAAAGGAATATAGTTTTTTGTCAATGACAGCAGGTGATCTTGTAAATTGTTTTGAGGGTTTTTCAAAACTCCCATCAGCCCCAGCCAGCAAGGCCAGTGATTGGGGGTGATGGGAATTCTAGGGCAGAGTTACAATACGTTTTATGAACTAAAATAAAGTTTTGAATACACAGCTTTTGATGCAAATAACTCTGGTACAAGGAACCACCTTTTCCTCTCCTTCTTGTCATTCCTATTTGTCATTTCATTTTATCAGACTGTTCTTGTCAATATTCCCTAAGATGTGCCAACGCAATGTGAATTTTTATAAAACTGGGGGGGGGGGGGCATGCTTCATCAACTCAGGACTTTGTTACATATAAAAAGAATATGGAAAAGGAATGTTTGTGAAGTGATGTTCTATGTGCCTGGATGGATTTTAGTAAATGTGACCTTCCCAATTCCAAGTTTGCTGTGTCCTCATTTGGTGAGAAGGTTGGGTGGAGTGGGGTTCAGCAACCCAGGAATGTCCCTGGAGATCAGTTCTGAGAAATCCAGGACAGGGTGTTCTCATTGTGCAAGCAACTGCCAGCAAAAGCATCCTTGGATTTCCTCAAGGCTATTATTGGGCTGGTCCCAGAGTATGTTCTGACGGAACATGAGGCTACAAAAATGATACAATTATGCACTATATAAAATAACTAAAATACCTTGCTGAAGCTAAGCAGGTCTAAATCTGGTCAGTGCCTGGATAGAACTATAATATAATCTTGGGTTTTATGATGGTAGAAAGGTGGCATATGAATGTAGGAGAATAAACAAAAATAAAACTAACAGTACAATTTCATGCATGTATACTCAAAAGTGAGTCTTGTTATGCCACTAACTTCATCCACTGTCCTAAACACATTTACCAGCAGTTTGAAAGCACGCCAGTGCAAGTAGATAAATAGGTACTGCTGAGGCTGGAAGGTAAACCCCATTTCCATGCGCTCTGGTTTCCATCACGGTGTTCCGTTATGCCAGAAGCGGTTTAGTCCTGCTGGCCACATGACCTGGAAAGCTGAGGGCAGACAAACACTGGCTCCCTCAGCCTGAAAGCGAGATGAGCGCTGCAACCCCATAGTCACCTTTGACTGGACCTAACAGTCCAGGGGTCCTTTACCTTTACCTTTTTTACTAGGAAGAAAGCCCTGCTTATTTGGGGGACTTATTTCTGAGTAAACCATCACAGAATTGTAGAGTTGGAAGGGGATCATCTACGCCAGGGGTCCTCAAACTTTTTAAAGGGGCCAGTTCCCTGTCCCTCAGACACTGTTGGGGGCTGGACTATAGTTTGGAAAAAATATGAACGAATTCCTATGCACACGTCACGTATTTTATTTGTGGTGCACAAAAACAGGAAAAACAATACAATATTTAAAATGAAGAACGATTTTAATCAACATAAACTTACAATTATTTCAATGGGAGGTATGGGCCTGCTTTTGGCTAATGAGATGATCAATATCCAGTTCCATATTTGTCACTGCTAGACGTAGCAAGTGATGCAAGCAGCTTTTGGCTCATTCCAAGAACTCAGTCATGAAGAAATGGGTTTGCTTTTCCACCTCCTCCCTCCCACTCCATTTTCCTTTAGTGCTGTGTCTTCCCCACTGTAAGCCTGAGAAGGCAGTTTCTTTGCCCACATCTGCAAGCTGCAATGTGACAACACCCCCACCACACAGCACAACACAGCAACAGGATAAATAAACAACACTTTTTGACTTTGGGGGTTAAAATTAAACTGAAAGTTAATTGGGTTGGCTGCACCTCTGCTTGTTTTCTGCAAAAAGCTAAAACAGCCCATAATGAGCCCTTCCCCAAAGCGACAATCCGTCAGCTAGACCTGCCGAGCTAGAACCCAAAATCCAACCAGCATACAAAGCCTCCCTTCAGCATCCCAGCTCTAACCCCAGGGAAGCTGAACCAGTGGTCCTCAGGCAGCTCCTGGACTCCATCTCCCATCAGCCCCTGCTACCAGGTTGCGCTGGTGGAGGCTGATGGGAGTTGTAGTCCATGAGCAGCTGGAGAGTCCCACAGGCTTCCCACAGACCTGCCTGAGGCGAGAGAGCCCGTGAAGCCCTGCGTGAGCGCCGAGGCCGTGGGGCATCGAGTGGAGGCCGGCAGGAGCCGAACGTGTTCCCTCGGCCCACAAGCGCAGGGCTCGCCCGTTCCCGGCAAGGGGAGGCAACTAGGCCTCAAAGGCCTCATGAGTAGGGGCGGCATTTACGGTGGAGCCGGCCAAGGCCTGTGAGGCAAGAGTGAGCATGTGGCAGCAAGAGAGAGCAGGCGGGTGGGCAGAGGGATTGCCAGTCCAGCCCGTGAGGCAGTCGCAGCAGCAGCGGAGGTTTTCCCTGGGCCTGGGGGGAGCCTGCCTCTTGCGCCCGAAGATGGCGGGTGGTGGCGGCAATTCCAGGCAGACCGGATTCAGGACCCTGGCAGGCCAGATATGGCCCACAGGCCGTAGTTTGAGGACCCCTGATCATTGCAGGCCAACTCCCTGCAATGGAGGAATATACAGCTCTCCCATACAGGGATCGAACCTGCAACTTTTGTGTCATCAGCACCGCATTCTAACTAACTGAGCTATCCACATAGGAAGCTGCCTTACACTGAGTGAATCCATTGGTCTAGCTCACACTCAGTATTATCTACAATGATTTGCGGGAGCTCTCCAGGGCTCCAGACAGTCTCTCCTAGCCCTGCCTAGAGAAGCAAGGGATTGATTCTGGAACCTTCTGCATTCAAGGCAGATATTCTACTACTGAGCTACAGTCCTTGCTCTGTCAGTATGGCTCCTCCTCAGTCCTCTTATCACCAAGTAGCCCTAAGGATTAGGGCAACATTCCTTGCAAATGGAACAGTATAGGAAATTAGGGCATTGTCATTGAAAACAAACATGTTGAACTGAATCCTAAGTATCTCTGGCTCTTGTTAGTCCTTGGGAAATGCACACTGATTCCCAGAGTGATTTAACAGTTGAGCCCTTTTATAGGGTTGCCATATTTCAATAAGTAACATTCCTGACACCTACAGGAATGCGTTGAGCTTCTTGGGGTGAAGAAAGTTTTTTTTACACCCCAAAGCCAGGAGATATCAGGAACATTGTGTAGCGACCGCCGAGGTGCTGGAAGCCATCAACTGCAAGGACCGTACTGAGGACCTCCTGGCCCCCACCAGGAACAATAAGGAGGGGCTGGGGAGAGCATTGCCTCATCCTAAGGATTCTGAAGGTGGGTCTGGAGGGGAGTCGAGTTGTCATGGATTTAAAAAGCAGATAGTCAGTGGAATTTTATGTTTGAAAGGTTTTTCACCTGGTTTTTGAATAGCACAATATGTAAGTAACAAGTGTGGCTCACCCAAATCTGCCCACCTGCAAAGTCCTATTTTGCACTTGGTAACTGACATAGTGTCAGTGGATAAGCTGGGGTGGCCCATATTGGTGAACTCCTTCTGGAGCTCAGTAAGTTAGTATTAACTGTTTTAGTAATTGTCATTTTGCAAATAACCACAGAGATAGATATGAAGCCAGGCATCGCACGTCCTGGTCAAGGATGCCAGCAGACCAACGCAGCTCTTGCCTTTGCATGGCTGCTGACAGACCAGTGAGCTTTCCATTACTACTGTCCCAGGGGCAAAATTGTTGCGGAAGTAGAGGCTCTTGGAGGCAAGCTAAGTCCTGGGTGCTCCACCTCCGACCAGAGGTCAGTCTCTTGCAGCATCTTCTAAACCCCCCCCCCTTTAAATGTGAATTGTTTATCTTTTGTGTGACAGATGCTCATCCACCCAGCTCCTCTGACTGCCATTTCATTGAACAGCTCCCGGAACAGCTGATCCAGCGGACCACCAACGTTGCAGCAGTCCTGGATATGCTGCACGGCCAAATCCTGGATGAAGAACAGTACCAAAAAATCTCTTCGAGGGAAACTAACCAAGAAAAAATGAGGGAACTCTACTTAAAATCACAGTAGTATCTTGGAAAGTTAATTTAATGTTTTGGTAGGTCTTGTTTAATGGTGTTTTTTTACCATTGAACCACAGCAAGCGGGAGGAGCCCAAATCGCAACGAGGCTGCCTCGCCCGACACACCACCACCTGCAGAACCATCCTTTGTACAGAATTTGTATCCAGAAATGACCATGCCCCACCTGTTCTCTCCATTCCACCAGATTTTTAAATTTGCTTTTCATTCAAATTGGAAGAATAACAAAAGCGGAATGTGTGTCAGTTACATAAAAAGCAAACTGTAAACAAAGCACCAGGGCACAAAAAGAGGTGAGGTTTGATGTAAGTATAGGAGGCAAAACACAAAGAACATCAAAGCAAGGAAAGAGTATCCAAGAATGAAGCCCCAAAGAGGAAGGAGCTGGAAGTAAACCAAAGTTTCTTTGCATCTGTACTTGTTTTTATTGCCAAATAAAGTCATGCTTCATCGTGGTTTCAAGTGTGACTTGTTCATAGGTGTTATGAAAGGCCACCAGAGGGCAGCAAAGTCCACCGGTTTAGCCTCACAAAACCTTCAGCTGATGTGTAAGCTTAGCCAAAACAGCAGTACAGTGGTGCCTCGGTTTATGAACTTAATCCATTCTGGAAGTCCATTCTTAAACCAAAGCGTTCTTAAACCAAAGCATACTTTCCCATAGAAAGTAATGGAAAATGGATTAATCCGTTCCAGACGATGAAAAGCAACCCCTAAAACAGCAATTTAACATGAATTTTACTATCTAACGAGGCCATTGATCCGTAAAATGAAAGCAATAAACAATGTACTGTACTGTAAAATCAATAAAACAGTATTAATGATTTTTTAAAAATGAAAACATGATTTTTTTTTCTTACCTGCACTGATGATAGTCATTGTTTAGATGGGGGGTCGGCGTCCTCTTCCAGATTTACAGTCTGTGACTCCTCTCCTGCCATTCCGTCCCTTGCAGACTCCCATAAACAAAGGAACAAGACAGACTCTCAAAACTCCCACTCACCCCCTCCCACAGGGTGGGTGGGCTTACCTGGCCAGGTGCCAGCCAACTTGCTACTAGCTGGGGGTGAGGCGAGGGCTGCTAAAGGGCTGATGCTTTTCATCCCAGGCTCACTTACCAGGTTCACCGCTGGACTTCGCTCTTGCTCTTGGTTAGAGAAGTGTTCCTCGCCAGGGTGCTGGGCCTCCTGCGGCAGGAGCCCAGCAGTGGAGGCCAAATGGAGCCCACGCAGGCGCCAGGCCCTGGCTCCGGGCAGCGGCACGGCCTACTGAGGCCTCGTTTGTCTACCAAAAAAAGTTTGCAAGCAGTTCCAGGTTTGAAGTGTTCATAATCCAAAAAGTTTGTCAACTGGGCTGTTCATAACTTGAGGTACCACTGTATATACAACCTTTCTATTCTAGGAGTGCAAATTGATAACCACGAGGCTGCTAATGGTTCCTCTTGCACAGGGAGTCACTCCCTTGCTGGCTCACCCTCGGAAGAGCGTTTGGTTGCATCTGTGTGTGTGCGTAAAGCTTGCACCTGTTGAATGGCTGCCTGTTGTGTGTCGAAAGCCTCTGGCATAGGAGGGGGGAAATTAAGCGGCAGGCCAGAGTTTTGCCCCGTTCATCAGAAAACTCGAGCGGAATATATGAAAGTCTTGAGCCTTGGGTTTATAGAAAAGGAACGACTTCTTTCGAGGTTTACAAGTGCATCTGACTTCCTGTGAGGTTTATGAGAACAAACGAGCGCCTGGCTGTTCGAATGGCTTTCCTCTTTATTTCTTACAAACCTGCTCCGTCCCCCACTGGCGGAGGAAGGGGGTGGGGGAGCTCACCGCCCCGGCACCATCGGAGAGGGGGATACCATCACGGCCACCCCAGACACATGCCGTGCACCCCCCACGCCTCAGGCCACGCCCCTGCAGACGGTGCCCCATGGCCCCGGGACGCTCGCCATGCCCTCGCAGGTGGTTGTGCCACACCCCCGGGATGCGCGCTGCACCCCTATGGGCAGCGTGCCACGCCACCAGGATGCGCATCACCCCCCCAGGACACGCACCAGCCTCGCCCTCACCTGCTCTCCACCCCCGGTGTCAGAGCATGCAGCTTCTCCACTGCCATTCCCCCAAGTCCCCCCAGCCCTATCTCTTCAGAATTTCACTCCCGCAAGAGCCATGTGCTGCAAACCCGCAAAGTGTCCCTATTTTCAAAGGACAGTCCCGGATTTACAGGTTACTGATTTGATCCTGGAATGTCCTGCTTTTCCTTAGGATGTCCCTATTTTCATGGGAGAAATATTGGACGGTATGGAGTTTTGCCACCCCCTTGCCAAGGAGATAGAAGTAACTAGGGAATCTAAAGGCAGCCTTGCATAGGGAAGGGTTTTTTTAAAGTTTGTTTTATTATGTTATTTTATATATGCTGGAAGCCGCTCAGAGTGGCTGGGGCAACCCAGTCAGAAGGACGGGGTATAAATAATGTTGTTGTTGTTATTCCCCTGTTTTCATCAGAGAAATGTTGGAGGCAGTGGCGTAGCGTGGGGGGTGCAGGGGGGGCCGGCCGCACCGGGCGCAACATCTGGGGGTTAGGGTTAGGGGGCGCAAATCCACGGGTTAGGGGGCGCAAATTACTTGCCTTGCCCCGGGTGCTGACAACCCACGCTACGCCACTGTTTGGAGGTTATGCCTGCAACAACTTGGCGCCTGGACGCCTTTTGCAAGCGCTCTCTCCTGCAAATGCTTATACAGTGGTACCTCGGGTTAAGCACATAATTCGTTCCGGAGGTCCGTTCTTAACCTGAAACTGTTCTTAACCTGAAGCACCACTTTAGCTAATGGGGCCTCCTGCTGCTGCCGCACCGCCGGAGCACGATTTCTGTTCTCACCCTGAAGCAAAATTCTTAACCAGAGATACTATTTCTGGGTTAGCGGAGTCTGTAACCTGAAGCGTCTGTAACATGAAGCGTCTGTAACCAGAGGTACCACTGTAATGGGAAAGTAATGGGAAAGTCCGTCTCCGCCCAGCGCGCTGAGAAAAGAGACAGCAAAGCGCGGGAGGGCGCATGGGCGCGTTTGCGCCCCCATTGTAGCTTTCACTCAGGCCACCCTCTCTCCTCCCGCTGCACCAATCGGAGTCCAGCATCTCCCCCCGCCCCCGGCCAACCCAGCCCGGGCTTTGTATCAGGCACGATGCCTGGTTTCAATCTTGCAGCTTCCGCGAAGCAAGGTCCATTTCTTGCTGGCTCTGAAGGGGCGCCATGGCGAGGAGCGCGAGGGACTGCCTGCAGGATTGCCTGGATAACTTGGAGGAGAGCGAGCTGAAGAGGCTCAAGGTCAAGCTGAACGAGTTCCCCGTGCGCCCGGGCTACGCCAACATCCCCCGAGGGCGGCTGCAGAAGGCGGATGCGCTGGACCTGACGAACATGCTGGTCAGCTTCTACACCGAGGAGTACGCCGTGCAGCTGACCGCCGAGGTGCTGGAAGCCATCAACTGCAGGGACCGCGCCGAGGAGCTCCTGGCCGCCACCGGGAACAGTAAGGAGCGGCTGGGGAGGGAGAGCGGCGCCCGATCTTAAGGATCGCCAAGGTGGGTCTGGAGGGGAGCGAAACTTTCGCCTGGTCCCGAGTTCGGCGGCTTTGCAGCTGCTGCAGCCAGAGGAGCTTCTCCGGAGGTGGGAAGAGGCGATAGAGTAAAGTTGGTTGAGGTTCATCGGCACTCACTTAGCAAAATTGGGGAGTGGGCACTTCCACTTAAAAGCCTCGCCGCGTAACTTGCCCTTTTCGCTTCTCTCCATCTAGTTTTGTAACTACATGAAGTCAAACAAGGAGAATAAACTGCGATGAGGGAGGATTTCAAAATGAAATAGTAACTCTCTGATCGCTCATCTGCAGAACAGTTTTATTGGCCTTGAAGTAGTTGAGAATTACATTACAGAGAACATAAGATAGAAAATAATAAATAAATAACGTTTTTTGCTAGCAAGGACTGTCAAGCACAAAGCTTGACTTTGAAAAAAATGCATTCGGGGCTCCCCCCCCCCCCCGCTTTCCTGGAAATGCCTCCGTTCAGTTGCTTTCGCTTTCGTGTATTTTATAACGCCCTTTCCATCTATGGACTTTAGAAACTGCCTTGTTCTTCTTTTAACTCATTCTTTACTTACATTCTGCCCCACGAGGGCTAAACTTTGTACTGCAACGAACTCCCGGACTTGCTTAGGTTTAAGTGAGCAATTTCGCACCGCGAGACATTTCAAGCTTAAAGCCTTTATTTCATTTCCCCATTTGCTTTAGAAATGCAAGGCTGCTTCTCAGCCAGAGAGGTTGCAGCAGCAATAAAAAGGAAGAACCAAACTGCTGATAGGCAGCTCTGAAAAATATGGATTGAACTTTGACAGTTTATATTTGTTGGCACAGGGCGGGGCACAAGCACCTCACAGTCACAAAGAAATAAGGGAACAGTTCCATGGAATAATTCTGATAATATGAAAAAACATGCATAGTTAGAGAAAGGATGGAGAAAATGTGTTCCGCTTCACTTCTTTAAAACATTTTTAAACGGAAAGCTATTTAGGATATTTTTCTTTAAGGGAGCCCGAATTTTCACCCAGGATTTTATGCCCCTTTGCACCCCTTCCCAAAAGATTCTCCTCGCCTCTGTGCTCTGTATTAGGAATTAAAAGTGCAAAAGACCCCGTAGGAAGTGGCATGTTTAAGTTTCACATCTAGTTAGGTTGTGGTTGGAGGGTTGTTTATGTCCTCTTTGAGAAAGGTGTACTCTTGAAGCAGACAGGGTCACCAGGTGGCAGCAGCAATAAAATAACCAGACTGCTGATTTGCAGCTCTGAAAAATGCAGGTTGGACTTTGTCCCTGTGTACTTGCTTGGACCATGAAGTTATTGCATGTTGGCTCCGAAAGCCTCTCCCAACCACCCAATTCCACAAATTTAAGGTAAAAAATAGGAGGGATGGAAGAACCTTTGCTATATACAAATTTCTCTCTTTTCTCTCCTGCCTCTTCCTGGCTTCTCTAGTTCCCACAGTTGGGATTAGACATGCCTTGGCTGCAATTTGGAGCCTTTTAGAGAGCTTCTGACATGAATCTAGGATACCCCAAATGGCTTTTCCTTCTGTGATCACATTTGCTTGTTTTGCACCTTTACAAATGCATTTTTTTTCTTTTGTCTCTCTGATATTTGCAGTTCAGTGCAAACCCCTGTGCTTTGCACCAATGCCTCTCAAGTCATAGTGTGGTCAAGGCTGGTCAAGTTGCTGTCATTATTTATTGGTTGATATACTGCTTAAGGCCTAAACTGGCTTTTAAGCAGTTCTCAAAACAGTTACGATTTTACCCAAAGAATTCTGGGAACTGTAGGCAGATGAGCTACTAGGAATGCTCTGTTAGCAATCCCTTCCCTCATGGAACTGCAATTCTCAGGGCATGGAGGAGGAGGGAATGAGTTGGGCAACCAGTTTTAAGCCCGCAGTGTGAATGTGTAGTAAGATTTCTGTTCTTTCTCTTTCCTTGTAGGACCACAGCTTCGAAACTCTTCCAACGTGCACTTCATCGAGTGGCACAGGGAGGCGCTAATCCAACGAACCACCTCAGTGGAACCGGTGCTGGATAAATTGTATGGCTCTGTCCTCAGTGATGAGCAATACCAAAAAATCACTGCCAAGGAAACTAACCCAGACAAGATGCGAGAGCTCTACAAGCTTGTGCCAAGCTGGGACCTCCGGTGCAAGAATAAGCTGTATGAGGCACTGAAGGCCAAAAACCCACATCTCGTGAATGACCTGGAACGGCAATGAGGCCCCAAGGGAAGGCAGGAGGCAAGACCCCTTTCAAGGCACCAGAAATCCACCTCCCTATTGCCAGGGGACTCCTACAGAGAAAGCCATACCATGTATTTTCCCAAGCACTCACTATGCTCCAATCAGGACACCATGAAAAGGCAAGAATAGCCTGTGACCATAGCAGGGCTCTCATAGCCAGAGCTGCTGTGCAACCTGGGAAGGCAAGGGGGGAACCTGGTTCTGTTGTTCAGGCCTTTAGGGTGGGGCAGGGGACAGTTATCAACATATATCCTAACACAACCCAGTGGTGCTGATTAGGCCTGCCAGGCATAGCTGTCAATGTTTCCACTTTTTAAAGGGAAATTCCCTTATTCCGAATAGGATTCGTCGCAAGGAAAGGGAAAAGTTGACAGCTATGCTGCCAAGCCTCCCCATTTGGCTCGCCCTGCTCTTTTGGCCAAGCCACACCCACCTTCCATGCACCTGCTGTCAGGCTTGGGGCAGGTAAAGATGTAGCTGGGCCATGCAGGGGCTGCCTGTCACTTGACTGGAGGCAGCATCTGTGCAGTGGTACCTTGGTTCTCAGACTTAATCCATTCCGGAAGTCCTTTCCAAAACCAAAGCGTTCCAAAACCAAGAGACGCTTTTCCATAGAAAGTAATGCAAAATGGATTAATCTGTTCCAGACTTTTAAAAACAACCCACAAAACAGCAATTTAATATGAATTTTACTATCTAATGTGACTATTGGTCCGTAAAATGAAAGCAATAAGCAGTGTACTGCAGTCACACAATCAAACACTCAGTAGCTGGACTGGGTTCCACACAGTCACAAAAACAAAACAAAAAGAGCCGCAAAAACAAAAACACAAAATAAATAGGAAAATCAGACAGACCTCAGCGTAACACTCAAAACGGAAGTGTGGCACTCAAATCGGAAGTGTGGCACTCAAAACGGAGCACTTTCAGCTTCTGAAGAAAGTTCGCAAACCGGAACATTTACCGGTAACTTCCGGTTTTGCAGTGTTTGAGTTCCATGCTGTTTGAGTACCAAGGCATTCAGTAACCAAGGTATCACTGTATAACACTTTGCAAGCTGTGATGAATGTTGGGGCTTGCTTAGCACAGTGCTAGGCAACCCCGCTGATCAGCTGATAATTGGGGATTCTGGGCCCATTGCTATATCGAATGGGATCACCTGACTTCATTGTGACAATGGGTGATTGACAAGTAGGCAGACTGAATCACGGAGTAGATGGATAGACCCATTCAGTTTGCCCAAATTCCTTTCAGAACCACTCACTCTTTTGTGCTGGTAAGAGTGGAAGCTCAAGAGGTCCTTGTCAGGCCTTTGGGGGTTTTTAAAAAGTCCACTTTTGAATCCCCAAATTTATGCACTTCACAGTTCAAGCAGGGAAGGAGGTGGCCGTTATAGGCACAGCCCAGTGTGAGTATCTTGAGTCATTTGGGTGTGAGATGAAACAAGAGTAGCAATCTGAATCCTTTAGGGCAGGAATAGCTGGCAGGTTGCTCTCCAAATGTTGTGCTCCACAGCTCCTGTCAGCCCAGCCAACAGGTAGAGGGACCAGGTATGCGGTGCTGAAAAAGAGGATATCAGTTTGCATATAGTGATTTATATGTATGGGTGCAAATTTAGAAATAATTGCTGCAGTTTAAATAAAAAATACATATCATGGTGGGGATGACAGTCAGGCTGCCTGCTTCTGCGGGAGGCAGTGGAAGACAGGAGTTCCTGGCGTGCTCTGGTCCATGAGGTCATGAAGAATCGGACACGACTAAACCACAAATCTTAAAGCAGACTTGGACTGGGCAGACCTCAAAAAGAGGACAGTCCTCTTTAATGTAAGACACCTGGCTACCCTAGGCCAGTAGTCAGGTCTGCTGGGAGTTGTAGTCCACCACATCTTGAGGTCCCCACAGTGGCTACTCCCACTCTAGGGTGTGCCATTTTGTTTTGTATTCTGGGTAGAAAGCGGCTGTGAAGGCAAAGCCCTTGGTGTGGTTGTCAGATTTCCTGGATTGCAGGCTTTCCTTCCACTGCCCAAGTAGCACAATTTGTTGTCTATGTTCTAAGGTTTTTACCTCCCCCATCCCTAAAAAGCCCACAGCCCTAACCCCATTTTCAAAAGCTGTTTGGACTAACTTTAAAAAGCCCTCTGCAGGCAGGCAGTTCAGAGAGAAGGGGTTTCTCATTTCTGGCTATAGCCACTCTGTTCATTTTCATGTGTCCCCTGACAGAGATTACTTCTTGGGGAATGTGTGTTCTGCCCAGTGGCGTAGCGTGGGGGGTGCAGGGGGGCCCGACCGCACTGGGCGCAACATGGGGGGGCGCGCTCGCCGCCTCCGGAGTCACCAAAGAGCCTTGGGCGCAGGCTGTAGCAGAGCCCCATGGCAGCAGCCCAGGCAGCAGCAAGAAGAAGCTGGCAGCGGCGCCAGGTTACGGGTTAGGGGCGCAAATTACTTGTCTTGCCCTGGGTTAGGGGGCTCAAATTACTTGCCTTGCCCCAGGTGCTGACAACCCACGCTACGCCGCTGCAGAACTGTAGCATCTTAGAGCAAAGAGGCAAGGAAACCTCTGAAGCTCCTGATGTTAGATCCCAACTTCTATCATCTCTGAATATGCTGGCAGCAGCTTCATTCAGTGGCTGTTGAACATACTCAATCTTCCTTTAACTGTGTGGTTTTTTTGGGGGGGGGAGTGCAGTGTTGACGTTTTTAAGATTTTCTCTTCTGAAAACCCAGTGGTTCCCCTCAGTGTTAGAAACTCAGATATATATACTAGGTGCCATAAAATTAGGCACCAAATGGCATCTCACACCTAAGCTATGATCACCAAAACGGAATGCCTATTTGCCAGGGGCTTGGACTAGATGACCCTCGGTGTCCCCTCTAGTGCTACAATTCTAGGATTCTATGATCTCAACTACACTGCTTGTCAACAGTTCTCTTGACCCAGTATGCAAGAAGGAGAAACGCACACTGTGGAAATGGAAATGGTATTAACTATGGAGTAGGACAGAGGTTTTAAAACTGTGACCGCCAGCCTGGCATCCAGAAATCTCCATGTAGTTGTGTGCCAGTAGCAAAACACGCCTGGGAAAATTTAAACACTGGTTTGCCTAAGCATGCTGACATCACCATCTTGTTTCTCAGCAACGCTATTTCGACTCCACTTCTGTTGTTACTTGCTCTCCTCCCAATCAGGAAAAAGTAATGTTAAGTGATCTGCCCTAATTGTGGTCTGTGGTGAGCCTGTGCTAAGCCCCTCTAGCGAACTGTGGAGAACATAGAGTCATAGAATGACAGGGCAGGTGGGAGGGACTGTCTGACTTACCCATGTTTGCTAATATGATTCTGCCAAGGAAGTTATGGTTTTGACAGAATCCAGACACTTTTAGTCTTTTGCTGAAAATCCAAGCAGTTAAAGCATATAGTGGCAAATTAATTAACTGATCGTTTATTGTCCTTCAACACAAACCAGGTAGACTCATTAAGTGAGCCATCTTTGCTGCCCTGATCTCTCCAATCTATCTGTTAATCCCTATTGTGAACACCATTCCCTGCTCACACCTCCCAGCTCCTTTCAAAGGAATAAGGAAGGTGCACAAAGGGTGAAATTAGGTTTTTGTCATAATAGCAGATGATCTTGTAAATTGCTTTTAAAACTCCCATCAACCCCAGCCAGCAAGACCAGTGATCAGGGGTGATGGGAGTCGTAGTGCAGAATAACAACAAATTTTATGAACTAAAATAAAGTTTTGAATACACAACTTTTGATGCAAATCGCTCTGCTACAAGGAACCACCTTTGCCTCTCCTTTTTGTCATTCCTATTTGTCATTCCATTTTATCAGACTATTCTTGTCAATATTCCCTAAGATATGCCAACGCAATGTGAATTTTTATGAAACTGGGGGGGGGGGGGAACCATGCTTCATCAACTCAG
The DNA here is from genome assembly GCF_964106915.1 of Podarcis gaigeae. Lineage (NCBI taxonomy): Eukaryota > Metazoa > Chordata > Lepidosauria > Squamata > Lacertidae > Podarcis > Podarcis gaigeae. The sequence continues at coordinate 16,553,275 of NC_139689.1, read as the reverse complement.
GACTTTGTTACATGTAAAAAGGATATGGAAAAGGAATGTTTGTGAAGTGATGTTATATGTGCCTTACAGATGGATTTTAGTAAATGTGACCTTCCCAATTCCAAGTTTGCTGTGTCCTCATTGGGTGAGAAGGTTGGGTGGAGTGGGGTTCAGTAACCCAGGAATTTCCTTGGAGATCAGTTCTGAGAAATCCAGGACAGGGTGTTCTCATTGTGCAAGCAACTGCCAGCAAAAGCATCCTTGGATTTCCTCAAGGCTATTATTGGGCTGGTCCCAGAGTATGTTCTGACGGCACATGAGGCTACAAAAATGATACAATTATGCACTATATAAAATAACTAAAATACCTTTCTGAAGCTAAGCAGGTCTAAATCTGGTCAGTGCCTGGATAGAACTATAATACAATCTTGGGTTTTATGATGGTAGAAAGGTGGCATATGAATGTAAGAGAATAAACCAAAATAAAACTAACAGTACAATTTCATGCATTTATACTCCAAAGCGAGTCTTGTTATGCTGCTAACTTTGGCCACTATCCTCAACGCATTTACTAGCAGTTTGAAAGCATACCAGTTCAAGTAGATAAATAGGTACTGCTGTGGCAGGTAGGTAAACGGCATTTTCGTGTGCTTCTGACTTCTGTTATAGTGTTATGTTGCGCCAGAAGTGGTTTAGTCTTGCTGGCCACATGACCCAGAAAGCTGTATGCGGACAAACACCAGCTCCCTTGGCCTGAACGCAAGATGAGTGGCGCACCCCAGTCGCCTTTGACGGGACTTAACCGTCCAGGAGTCCTTTACCTTTTTTACTAGGAAGAAAGCCCTGCATATTTCTGGGACTTATTTCTGAGTAAACCATCACAGAACTGTAGAGTTGGAAGGGACCCTGAGCCTGAGGATCATCTAGGCCAGCTCCCTGCAATGCAGGAATATGCAGCTCTCCCATACAGGGATCGAACCTGCAACCTTTGTGTCATCAGTACCGCACTCTAACTAACTGAGCTATCCACATAGGAAGCTGCTTTACACTGAGTGAGACCATTGGTGTAGCTCACATTCAGTATTATCTACAATGATTCTCAGGAGCTCTCCAGGGCTCCAGACAGTCTCTCCTAGCCCTGCCTAGAGAAGCAAGGGATTGATTCTGGAACCTTCTGCATTCAAGGCAGATATTCTACTACTGAGCTACAGCCCTTGCTCTGTCGTGCGGCTCCTCCTGAGTCCTCTTATCACCAAGTAGCCCTAATGATTAGGGCATGGGTAGGCAAACTAAGGCCCAGGGGCCTGATCTGGCCCAATCACCTTCTAAATCTGGACAGTCTGGGAATCAGTGTGCTTTTACATGAGCAGAATGTGCGCTTTTCTTTAAAATGAATCTCTGGGTTATTTGTGGGGCGTAGGAATTCATTAATTATTATTTTTTCAAAATATAGTCCAGCCTCCCACAAGCTCTGAGGGACGGTGGAGCTGGCCCCTGCTGGAAAAGTTTGGTGACCCCTGGATTAGTAGTACGACTCATGCAACACGTTGGCGACTAATATACACATAATAATTACTAAAATAATTATACATTCTTTATCAATTTCTGAGAAACATGCAAAACCTTGTGCAAAGCCAGAGACTTACGAACTACCCAAACTAAGATGAACCTACGATGTCTGGTTTCAATGGATTTTTCAAATGCTTAACTCAGTCTTTTGTTTTCTTTATCTTTTTAAGTAAGTTCATGAAGATACCATTAAAGAGTAAGTTTGGTGTTTTTCACAATACTGAGAGATGCTAGTGAAGTTGTAGATGGATGTTAGTGAAGTTGTAGACAGGGTGCCGGCGTTTTGCACCTGTTTCGCCCTGGCAGTCCAAGTATTCAGGAGGCCGCTGTTCGCCCCCAATGGGGCCCTTTTACTGGGGCTTGCAGGTAGCACACTCCCAAGGTAGTTTTCCGGGCTTCTTCGGTGGTCTAATCTCAAAGCCGTGATAAGTATATTGATATTCAGTTTCATAAAGAATACTATTTCTTGCCTTAAGCTTAAGAGACTGATTTGCTTAGCAAGGTTACCGTTTGGATCTGAGTATAAATACACAGTTATTTCCCACACCTGTGAATAACCTTATAAATTCTTTACATCTGTTTTATCAGTATCAGTTAGCTACACTGGTTAGTGAGCTCTGATCCGCAAGTATTACATTTACCTGTATGGATAGTCTATCTAAAACTATTTGGTATGTATGCCTCATTTATTACCGGTATTTATTCGTTATTTAATATACAGATGGCTCAGTATTATTTTTGTTGTCATTCACTATATGTAATGTATTCAATTTCATCATCAGCTTACAAAGATTCATCTTGGAAAAAGTTGATTCAATCCAGATATACTGTTTGGGATATCATCTATTGAAAGGCGTTGTGGTGTTCCCCGCCAGCAATTCCAGATATACTGTTTGGGATATCATCTATTGAAAGGCGTTGTGGTGTTCCCCGCCAGCAATTCATTTTGTTCACTACTTCTTGGTTATTGCCTGATATTTTGAAGTTGATGAATTGTAAATTTTGAATGACATTCTACTAATAATAATAATAACACATTTACTATATTCATTAGCCACATGTTGCGGCTGTAATTGAGCAGACGTTTGTCCACAGACAGCTTTTTGGGTCATGTGTCCAGCATGACTAACTCACTTCTGGTGCAACAGAACACCGTGACAGAAGCCAAAGCACAAAGAAACACCATTTGTGTTCCCGCTGCAGCGGTACCTGTTTATCTATTTGCACTGGTGTGCTTTCAAGCTACTAGGTCGGCAGAAGGTGGGACAGAGCATCCGCCGCGAGGATTCGAATCGCCGACCTTCTGATCGGCAAGCCCAAGAGGCTCAGTGGTTTAGACCACAGCGCCACCACAGCGGAACAGACTCCCACAAGAGGTTGCGGGTCTCCTTTATTGGAGCTTTATAAGCAGACGTTGGATAGCCATCTGTCACAGATGCTTGGGTTGAGATTCATACATTTTGCACCAGGTGACCTTCAGGGTCCCTTCTAACTCTACAATTCTATGGCTGCCACTTTCAGGTCCCTATCCAAGACATGCAGCGACGTATGTGTTCTTACTCCTAACACAAACAGGGCTCAGTCCCACCCTCTACAGTTCTGATCGCCTGGAAAAAACAAGTCGGCTGAATTAGAGACATTGTGGGGGGTTAGGGATGCTGATGACTGGCATGGAAGAAGAGCTTAGAAACCCAGGAGCCCCTTTGTTGTCTATTCCCTTCCCGGGACGGCGAGGAGGAATCTTTCTGGGGAAACGATGCGGGCTGCAACCTTCTGGAGGCGGCGGCAGAGGCGGCTTTGTCTCGGGGACGCGCGTGTCGCAGCCCTCGAGTGGCCTCTGTCCTTTTAACCACCGCAAATCCGACGCCTCCTCCCGGCACTGCGGCGAGGGAAGGGGAGGGCTGGGCGGCGCCCTCTCGCGCAAGGGGAACGCCTGATGCCAGGATGGGATTTCCTGGGGACGGCCTTCGACGGGGCACAGCGCCTCTTGCGCCCGCAGTCTGGGGTTTCCCGGGAGTCTGGTGAGCGATTGCGAGCCTTCCTTTGGGAGGGGTGGGGGGCTGGTTTCTCGGGGGTGGGAAGTGGGGAGGATCGGGTTGCTTTTCAGGGTTGGGTGGGGGGAGTTGCGACGGAGAAACAATAGGAAGGGGGCAGGAATCGCGCTCTGCAGTCGCCCGGAGCTCTGCAAAAAAGGGGGGATGGGGGAGGTTGTTGCTTGATCCTCCCCCCTCCGTGGTCTTCTCAGCCTGCACTGCGATCTCTTTGGAGGCCATTGCACGGAAACGCGCCCCAGGACTTTGTTTTCCTTTCCCACGCACTCCCTCCTTTTCCAACCCCCCCCCATCTCAGTAATCCATGCATGCAGCGCTGTGGGGCTGGAAAGAGGGGCGGGCAGGGGTTTCGTGCCACCCCCCTTCTCAAACTGGGGTGGCAGCCGCTTTAGGAAGGCGAGAAGAGTCGTTGCACTGCGTCTCTAGGGACCGATCCTCCTCCTGCGGGTGGCTTTCCTTGATCCTGTCTCCGGCGATCTGTGGCTTATTTTCTCCCTCTATAGGGGGTGGGCGTGCATTGTAAGTATCGGTTTCATATTTTGCTCACCCATCGAGCTGGTTTGTTTGGATTCCCCCCCACCATCTGGTCTGCTTTTTCCTTTCATAGTGACTCATTCTCTTAGAACTGCCGTCGCTGGCGGAAGCCGCAATTTTACATGGCGGGGTCAAGCAGCAGTAGGGAAGTTTTGCAGCTGGCTGCGTTGTGGCTTGCGACCAGGGCAAGTGATTCAGAGGACACGCTTGCCCTAAGGGGGGGGGGGTGCAGAACAAAACAAATGACTAGCCACGGACATGCGAATAGGCCTTCTGCATTCGTTCCATATTTAACTCGTTGTTACGACCTCCTGCCCTATCAACCTAGTTTATCTCAGAGGGTTCTATATTTTTATTTTATTTACTCTAGCTTTCTGGTTGTTTTGGTTGCCTTTTCCCACACCTTTTCCAGCTCTACATGCACGTTGCCAACCACCCTGTGCTAGCCTAGCTTTATTTACTGCGACTAATACCTATGCAATTATCTTAATGACTGGTGTTATGTTTACTGTAACTATAGAAAGTTCCACAGGCTATATGTTCTGAGGAACTGCACATTCATGATTGATTGAGTGTGTAGCAATAATTGTTTTCCCCTACATTGAAACATATTTAGAACAGAGAGTGGACATGAAATCTTGATTCTGCATCTCTCACTAGCAGGTTTTCAGCTCAGCAAAGTGTGTTTTGGTCTTCTGGATGGCCCAGGTTGATGGAAATTATGTTCCAGAATTTCAGGTGTCTGAGGATGGGGAGGTCCCAAGGGGAACAATCTTTTCAGGTGAGAAATTGGGCACGATCACACTGTATTATTTATTGACAAAAAATTATAATGCAATTATATAGCTTATTTCCCCATTAATTCACTTCAGATTGACAGATTCACTTCATTTCTCTTAAAATAAGTTAATAGAATCATTGCCACAAGGGAATATTCACTTATTCAGATTTTTGGAACACACTTTGTATTGTAGTCCTATTACAGAAATGTTAGTCTACTATACACCTCAGGCACACACAATCATTCTTTTTGTGTTATTGTTGTTACTAATTCTCATTTTTTATTATTAGATTTTACACTTGTCCTTCGCCCATATATATATATATATCCCTGGTGTCAAAGGCCAAAGTAAATAAGTGCATGTTCAGCATATGACTGTATATGCTGCGCCCAAAAGTGACTCCCTCCTTTCATTTGGCTGAATAAATCCTTGCACAGGTACGTGTGTCTGTACTTTGTGCTCCAAACCACCTCCCAATACATATTCTGTGACCTGGATGCTCATATTCTGAAATCAATGAATTATGCAAACTATGCATGCCTATGCATAAATACTAAGTTTTACATAATTTCTTCTGTTTCTGGGGCTGAGGCTTTGCAAAAAGTTGGAATTTTTGATTGAGAAGTGAAGAAACACTGGGGGGGAATTAAATGAGGAAATGGAGATGCTCCCAAGCTCCTTTTCAAAACTATGAGCAGTAGAAACTTAGTTTTTGCCGGTTGTTGCCAAATTCAGTGCTAGACAGCAAATGCAAAGGCTGAAGCCCATAACTTGTTTTTAGTATCAGTCTTCAGCCCTGGAACATGTGTGATATTATTAGACTACCTTTGAGTATACATATGTTCATGTTCCATTGAATATTATGTTTACTTACATGTTATTCTTACTCTTATCCTCACTACAGTGAGGCAGGTTAAGCTGAGAGAGAGTGATTTGATCAGCCATGCAGTGAGCTTTGCAGCTGAGTGTAAATTTCACCCTTGATCTCCCTGGTCATAGTCTCCAATGACCTCCCTGGTCATCCCTCTAATAATTACGTAACAGTTGTATACAACTGGGAATAGGGATATCAGGAGTGGCATTTGTGGTGGCAGCCCCAGCATCTCCCCTTACCACTCACCCACCTCCTACAATTCTTAAACAGGGCATCAATCTTACGCTCAATTTCCTGATTTCTGCTGAGTGGCTGTTTGTCACATGAGAGAACCCTGAGCAGAGCGAACAACTGGTCTGACGTAGCCTGGGAAATCCTAATCTCTGGTGGCAACTTGTCCTCAATATGGGCAGGGAGCCAAGCTTTTTAAAGTACATATGGGGCTGAGATGCTTATAATATTCTCCACACAGGTGACGGGACGGTGAACGAGGAAGTGGCATTTCTTCCCAATGTGGCAGCTGCGGAAAATGCCCCCCGAACGCTTCAGAACATCTGCCGGGTAAACCCCCCGCCACTGAGGCGTCGCCGCAGGAGATCGAACGCGCCGGCCATGGGGGGTTACATCAATGTCCTGGGCATCTTAGAGGCCCCGCCGAGCTTGCCCCGCCGTGCACCCGAGAAGCCGTTCCACTGCACCGATTGTGGGAAGAGCTTCTCTCAGAGCTCCAATCTGATTGAGCACCAGAGGATCCACACAGGGGAGCGCCCTTTCACGTGCAGCGAGTGCGAGAAGAGCTTCAGCCGTAGCAGCACCCTAGTGGAGCACCAGCGCACCCACACCGGCGAGAAGCCTTACACATGCTTGGAGTGTGGGCGGGGCTTCAGCCGCAGCTCCACCCTGGTGGAGCACCAGCGCACCCACACCGGCGAGACGCCCTTCCCCTGCCGGGAGTGCGGGAAGGCCTTCAGCCGCACCTCCAACCTCATGAAGCACCTGCGCACCCACTCGGGCGAGAAGCCCTACACCTGCGCCCTGTGCGGCAAGTGCTTCTCCCTCAGCTCCAACCTGCTGAAGCACGAGCGCACCCACTCCGGGGAGAAGCCCTTCCCCTGCTCCCTGTGCGGGAAGCGCTTCAAGAAGAAGACCCACCTGGTGTCCCACCACCGGGTGCACACCGGGGAGCGGCCCTACCGCTGCGAGGAGTGCGGCAAGTGCTTCTCCCAGAGCTCCATTCTGATCGAGCACCAGCGCATCCACACCGGCGAGAAGCCCTACAAGTGTGCGGACTGCGGGAAGGGCTTCTGTGTCAGCTCCAACCTCATCAAGCACCAGAGGATCCACACAGGCGAGAAGCCCTACACCTGCTCAGTCTGCGGCAAGGCCTTCCGCTACAAGCCGCAGTTCACCCGTCACCAGAAACAGGTGCACCCTGTGGAGGAGGAGCCGGTGGCCGCTCTCGCCTTGCACCCCTGGGCGGAGACGCCCCCTCTGCTGCAAAATATCTGAGAAAGCAGAGAGCAGGGCTGCCCTACGGGTTCTTTATGATAGTAGCCCCTTTCACTCGCTTCCTGTCTCTCCCTCTAGGCCCCTGTAGAGCTGTATCCCAGGCCTCTTTGACTAGCTTTAGCTCCTTGGAACAAAAGAGCTTCTGATCGGACCCTCTACTTCATTCCTGCATTGCAAGGGCTTCGACTGGATGACCCTTGAGGTCCCTCCCAGCTCTACACTTCTATGATTCGACTCTGCACCCATCAGATCTCTTCTCCTTGCTTCCCTGATCATGACTGGCAGAGCATTTATGTGCTCCCCAATAGGTTGGGGAAAGGCTGAGCACTCAAATGAAGAGTCTCAGCACACAGTGGTTGGCGCTCCAGTGTTTTCTCCCAAGTCCGGTGTTCGCTGTCATGGTTCTCCTGCCCAGCATACGTAGCCATGCTGCAGGTGTGTGAACAGTTGCACACCTCTGGAGAGTAGTACTTGCCTCCAGGTCACTAGGCAAAAAAAGAATTAATCATATGGAACAGAGCTGGTTCTTTTTCTCCTGGAACTGACATCAGAAAGTGGTCTGACAAGCTAATAATCTCTGTGTGCTAACCTGCCAATCTGTCCTCCTAGTTGCCTAACCCCTGCTTCTATGCTCTTCTCTGTCATTCACTTCATCCCTCTGCCTCCTTACTCTTTATTACTCCTGCAGAGTATGCAGAAGTCTGTTTCACAGCCTGGCCCTGCTTTTCGAGACTTCTAGCTCGGCTTGCTGCAAAAGTGAAACTGGCAAAGGACTTCTATACGCTTTGCCTTCAAGCCAGTCAGTTTCAGCTCCCTGTGACAGGACAAAGGAGTGCTCCTCCTTTGTGTGCTGAAGCGCACATCATCCCGCCTTTGGAGCAAGGGGGGGGGGGAGGTCTTTGGACCTCCAGGGCTGTCGCTGAACTACAACTCCCATCAGCTGCAGCAAACGTGGCCAACAGCCAGAGGTGCTGGGAGGGCCAAAGCTTCCACACACCTGCATGAGAGCAAGGGTGTAGAACCTGCTCCCCACCCCCCAGTGTTGCTGGGCCACAGTTTCCATCATCCCCAATCATTGGCCATGCTGGCTGAGGCTGTTCAACATCTAGAAGGCTACAAGGTCCTCATCGCTTCTTTAGAGGGAGCAGGGACATTTGAGTTGGGATTTCTTAAGACTTTCCTGGAGAGGCTCCAAGATGAATGTGACTTCCCTTTTGCTTTCTCTACGGGTCCCCCTCTGCAGCTTGCACTAGCATCCAGTGGGGGCACTGTGGGGAGTCGGGTCATTCCCCATCCATGATGCCAAGGACACTACCGGCAACAATGTGCACACAGCCACATTTCAGATAGCACTTCAGGTGGCCCCATGAGCTTGGCATGGAATTGCATGTTCCCAGTGATAAGCAGATTTGGGGGGGGGGAGCAATATCCCCCTAACAAAAAGCACTTCCCCAAGGAGTGAGGGGTTTGGAGCCCTCACACCAAAGGAGAAACTCAACACACGTTTGTTGTGCTGGTGAGCATCCAGACTATCCGGACAGTCCCCAAAGCTTGACTTAAGCTTCTCTCCTTGTCAGCGGCAAGGACATTTTATTAAGAGCATTAAAAAAAGGATGTATTGCTACCTAAGGTCGTCGAGCAATTCTGAAAGAGTTGTAGTGTGAGCCTGTAGCAGCCCTGGTCTCCTTTGGGAGGAAGGGCAGTCTATAAAGAAAAAGAGGGAAAGAGCATAAAGTTCTCAAGTACACTCATACCACAATAAATCAAATGGTTTTTAAGGTGCAACAGGCTCTTTGGTTTTAGTTTTTGACTGTCTTTGAGACGGTATTTTTATTCCATGTATCAACTGCCCTTGAGAAAAATCAACTGTGAACAAATTGTGTATACCTAAACCCCCTTTATTGTAAGTTACCAAAATAAATGTTTTTCACCCAGTTGTTCATCTTGACCATCCTTTTGTCTAACTGTTTTGTGTAGGTGGAAGAGAGGAACATCCAAAACATGTGGAGAATCATACAATCATACAAAGCTGTCATGTGTTCTCCCTTGTAAGACCTACAGTCACTCTTCCATGAAGCAGCACCATTATTTATATACACCACTTGATCCAAAATAGTTTTCTAAGTGGTATGGTTATTTAAGGCATTTATATAACGCTTAATTTGCATTTCTAAGCAGCACACATAAAAATAAATCACACATGGTAAAACAATTAAAAGTCATCATAAAGGTAAAGCTAGTGACTACCTTAAAATATAGAGTCTAACAACCAATTATGCAACCATTAAAATAAAAACATAGTTTAATGTTTAATATAGTAATCCTGTTAAAATAACACAGCAATTAAAACAGGTGACTCAAGTTTTCAATGGGATTGCTGTGTAAATGGCAGTGCCGTCTTGAACAGCAGGACATTTTAAAAAATTTAACACTTTTATTTAACACATTTATATCCCACCTTTCTCCCAAGTCAGGATTCAAGGTGACTTGCAACACGTAAAAACATCAGTGCTAAAATACAGATCAAAATAAAGAAACTAGTGCAAAACAATAATTAAAATGCATCAGGACGCATTCTGATTATTTGGTTCATTAAATTTATATACTGCCCTTCATCCAAAGACTGGCTTGACAGGTGATGTTCATGCACCTGCAGGGCCTTTTGGTGGTGGTTGACAGCTGTGGAACTCACTTTCAAATGACTTGCACCTTGTTCAGGCACTTAAGCAAAACGGAAAGACCTTTTTCTTCACCCCTACCTTCAATGAAGGCTTTGAATGGCTTAACCAGAGCAGCTTCCCTTCGCAGCATATTCTTTTCAGAAGTGCCTGCATTACTATTGTTGATGTGCATCACTTTGGGAGGGCACAGCTAAACATTTTTTTAAAGCTAAACTAGGCAGCTTATAAAAATATTTTTAATTAGACAAACAAACCAAATATAGATGGTGCCTCTTGCGTTTCAGCAGGAATTGCACCAGCAAAAAAAAAAAAAAGTCCTCTGCTTCACAGGAAGCTGGTACTATTATTATTTATTCATTAAATTTATATATTGCCCTTCAGAGATCACAGTGGCACAACTTTTACTTATTTAGTAAACTGCCCCTTCATCCGAATATCATATATCAGTGCTATTTTCTCTGACAGGGATTGGGGGGGGGACTTACAGATAAAATAGGAATAGCTAAAAACGGGAGTGGGCAGGGAAGGAACAATAACCACAAAACAAGTATTAATAGAATTGAAAATAGGTAGATTGATAGATTAAAATGTACAGGTAACTTTTTTGATCATTTTTATTAATTTTCAATAACAGTCCAATAATAGCCTCATTGTAACAATGCCAAATTATAATACAGTTGCTAATTCAAATACCAAATTAAATAATTTAGGTGCCCTCCCCCCACCTGCCAGAACTGATGGTTTGGTGATTTTCTTTATTTCTGCGATTCAAAATTCCTGGTTTCAAGTACATTCCGGTCAAAATAATAAAATCCTTGCACAACAACTGCACTATTAATAACTTCTATTTGTGTTGGCACATTAAATGATTTATCGTACAGACAACTATGGGGGTGTGTGAAAGCTTCCCCAACCCCAACCTAGTGGATTTCCCTTTTTAATACGAAAGAGGAGGATCTGTTCATTCTCTTAGCTACGTGGATATAGCAAACAACTTATTGCTTTGTTTCCTTTGGCCGCCTAAAACAAGGGACCCCTTTCTAGGCTCTGCGCCCCCCACAAAAGCAAGCTCGGGGCTCAGGAGGCTCTAGGCCTCGCGCGTTCCCTCCAGTATCCCGGCAACCGCCTCCAGGATCCCCCCTCCCTCCCCTCTGGTCCAGGTTCCCCCTGCATCACGTGGAAGCCAGTGAGGATGTGACGTCATCTCTGGGCTCCCTCCTCCTCCTCCTCCGCTGGCGTTACCGACTCGCCAGCCTCCAGGTTGTGGCAACTGCTGCCCGCGGGTGGTGGTTTTTTTTTTTTTGCAACGGACCTGGCTTCCGTCTGCAGTGGGGAGTTCGTGAGAAAAGCTTCCCCGAAGATGGAAGGGGAGAGCTCGCAAGGTGCGGAAGGGAGGGAGGAATCCCCCGACCAAGGTAAGTAAGGGAGAGCAAATCTCCGTTAGGGAGTAGCGTTGGAAAAAGAAAAGGGGTGCGGTGGGGTGCAGCCAGAAGCTCAATGTTAGGTTGCAATTAAAAATAAAATAAAATCCACCGAGTGAAGGGTTCGCGATCGCGTTCTGCCCCACCGAACAAACAAAAAAAGGAGCAAGCAAGCAAGAATGCCTTTTTTCGTTAAAGGCAGCTAGTGTCAAAATTCTGGAAACACAAGCCGCCTGATTTTCACAGCTATAGGTCTTCAGGGCAGTATCTTACAGGTGTTTCACAGCTATAGGTGTTTAGGGGGTATCTTACATGCTCAGGTTAATGGAGATGCATGGGATAAAAAGAATATTCAACTTAATCCTTTTTATGTGAGCAGTTATACTAATAAGTTAGGCAGCTTTAGAGATGCACAGGACTCCCCCTCCCAAAAAAAGACACCGTTTTCTGCACTTTGAAAACTTGATGCATTATCACAATGTATGGTGTGATAAATAGGATTGAAAATCATTATACCTGTATTTTTTGAGATCAACAAAGCACCCATTCTGGAACTTAGATCAAAAAATTTCCTGTAAATCTGGAATGAGATACGGGTTTGTTTTGGTGTGCAGCCGGAAACCTGATAATTTGAAGTTGGAAAAATGGGTGAGTGGGAGGCTAGTATGTGTTAAAGCACTTAAGTGACAGGGATGGTATGGAGATCTGACAGGGAATTTGTGTGGTTGGAAAATACTGCTTTTAAAACACCCTGGAATGGGAACAATATGTTGGTGGGGAAACCTTGGTTATATTCTGTGGAGCTGGGTATTCTAGAACAATAAAACATTTTTAAGGGGTGCAGTTAACTACTTTGGCAAGACAAGCAGTGTGTTCCCCACTCTTTATCAGAGGGTCTCTTTCCTGCCTGCCTGTTTCAGGCTTGTGGAGGTTTTTCTTTCCTATCCCCTTGAAACTTTCTCTTGCTTTGCTATGTACTGTATTATTAAAAGTTTCTCAAGATTGAGGCTGGCATTTAATTTAGTGATCTGATCCAGGTTCATACTTTAGCAACCCAGGCAATCAGGGGGTGGGGGTAAAGTATGATAAACATAGACATAGTGCCCTGAATGTTCTCTCATCCTAGGAAAAGCTCCCTGAGCACTGTAAGCTGGCATGTCAGTGGCTGAATCTCAGCACCCTAAGATAGCTTTCAGTAGTAATGTGTCAGTGGCTTCTTTGTTCTCAAAAGGGATATTGCAGTGAATATTCTTCACTACCTAGCTAGTCAGTTTCCTTCACAGGCTCTACTTCTTCTGCTTTGTTCCTCTCAGCAGATGCTGGATTTGAAAGCCAGATGGAGGCAGAAGATCTCAGAATAGAAGTCCCTGAAGGAAGAGGAGAGGTGCAGGCACTGGAAATGACTTTGAGCACTGAGCAGAGAGGAGAAGCACCAAAAAGCAGCAGAGGTGCTGGAAGACACCTGATGGACCGAGATGGTGAGGACACAACAGAGGCCGAGCCACATCCTCCAAACAATTCCCAGAGTCCCAGTGACTGCAACAGTCAGCCAAAGGTAGAGGAACAGAGATGGAGGAGCCAGGTGAGAAAGCGCCGGGCAAAGGAGACTTCCTATGATCCTCCAGGTTTTATCAACCTTTTGGGTATCCTGGAACCACCTCCTCCCCCTGCCCCCCGCAAGCCGGTGGTGAAGCCCTACCACTGCACCGAGTGCGGGAAGAGCTTCTCGCAGAGCTCTGTGCTCATCGAACACCAGAGAATCCATACCGGGGAGCGCCCCTTTGTGTGCAACGTGTGCGGGAAACGCTTCTCCCAAAGCTCTACCCTGATGGGGCACCAGAGGATCCACACCGGCGAGAAGCCCTTTGCCTGCCCCGAGTGTGGGCGGGGCTTCAGCCGGAGCTCCGCCCTGACGGAACACCAGCGCACCCACACCGGCGAGACGCCCTTCCCCTGCCGGGAGTGCGGGAAGGCCTTCAGCCGCACCTCCAACCTGGTGAAGCACCTGCGCACCCACTCCGGGGAGAAGCCCTACACCTGCACCCTCTGCGGGAAGCGCTTCTCCCTGAGCTCCAACCTGCTGAAGCACGAGCGCACCCACTCCGGGGAGAAGCCCTTTCCCTGCCCGCTCTGCGGCAAGTGCTTCAAGAAGAAGACCCACCTGGTTTCCCACAATCGGGTGCACACCGGGGAGCGGCCCTACCGCTGCGAAGAGTGCGGCAAGTGCTTCTCCCAGAGCTCCTCCCTCATCGAGCACCAGCGCATCCACACCGGGGAGAAACCCTACAAGTGTGCCCAGTGCGGCCGAGGGTTCTACGTCAACTCCAAGCTGGTCAAGCACCAGAGGATCCACACGGGCGAGAAACCCTACGCCTGCTCGGCTTGCGGGAAGACCTTCCGGTACAAGCAGCAGTTCCCGCGCCACGTGGCTCACGTCCACCCTGGGGAGGAACAGGTGTCTGTGCTCACCTTGGGCCCCAGTGTTAACGTGCTGCTCTCATAGAGCTGGAACAGGCCGCTGCCCTTTGGGGCTTCAGGTCCTCTGGCTTCCAATGAAAGGCATCATGCAGTGCCAGATTTGGTAACTCTGTAGCCTGTCTGGTTTAGCCTCTCATTGCTAAGTTGTGAAGCAGTTCCTAGGACCTCCAAGGGTCATTCTAGTGGCATAAAGACAGTCAGTGGCTCACAAGACTCGTTCCATCCTCCTGTAGAGGAGCTGTTTCCTGAAATGACGAGGGTTAGCATTCATGGCTTGCCATTGGGAAAGGGGCTGGAGAAATGAAGGCCGCTTTGCTTCAGGGGGGTCCCAGACTAGTGTAAATATGCAGTAGCACCAAGGACAGCGGCAACCTGAGATCTTGTTTCAGAGGGAAATGTTGACCACTGCAGTGATTCCGTTACTGCCCATGCATTGTTTTTTGAGGGGTATGGAACTCAAAACGGTTCACTACTGATAACTGTGCCTTTCCGTTCCGTGAGGGTGTTCCTGGTATCCTCCAGCAGCTCCCTTGCGGCATTTGTCCTTTCCGTCTTGTTTTGAGGACAGGCAAACGGATTTCGCGAGAGCCTCTTTTTCTCCTTTTCCTTCTTAGTTTGCAGCATTGCCGAATAAGTTAGGCAAGTGTGTATTTCCTAGGCCTTGTTTCATTTCTCAAGGAAAGGCAAAATCATAGTGTGCAGTTCTTTACCATATTATCTAAGAGACAGCCAGTTAATCTTTTGAGGATGTTTTTTCCATCAGTGTTGTGAAGGTCATTCTGAGAATGCATTTCTGTTATCAAATGGAGGAGAACAGCAAAGAAGCTCTGAGGTAAAAAATTCTACTGGTTTTAATGGGGATGGGGCCCCCCCTGTTTGGTATTCAAGACAATCCCTACAGAGCCAGCGTGTGAAATACTGTGGGTATCCATCTTGGTTGAGAGAAAATGCATTTTGACTGTTGTTGGGTCTATAGGATAACCATGGTAGCCTCAAATGTTGTCCAGTTCTCACTGCAGAGTCCAACTGAATAAGCCATTCTTCTAGATCAACAACACAAACAACGTAACAGGCTGCATGTAACTATATAAGAATAATGGCACATGTAGAAAATAAGCTCAGGGGTTGCATAACTAGTTAGCATGCCAGAAAGCTCAACTGGCCCGGACACGGAAAGGATTGGGAGATTGATAGCTCTTTCTCGATTCTGTGGGTGGTGGTGCATGGCCGTTCTTAGTCGGTGGAGCGATTTGTCTGGTTAATTCCAATAACGAATGAGACTCTGGCATGTTAACTAGTTATTCGACCCCGAGCTTATTTTCTGCATGTCTGATACCTGCATACAAGGAACGCTAGATTCTTAAAAGCATCTTCACATGGAACACTACAAGATTGATATAATAATTCCACACCGTGGATATTGCTAATGTAAGAACTGAATACTGTAGATTGTATTTCCTGGTCTATCTGCTGGACTTTAATTTCTCATAATATGTTTCGTTTATATGATAAGTTGGTCTATAGAACCATATATTTTGATATATGTTGAATCGCATTTGAAAAAGAATTTAGTTACATACAGCCTGTTACGTTGTTTGTGTTGTTATCAGTTTTGTATTTACGTGACAAAGGGTTTGGTAGTGTTTTGATTCTTCTAGATCAGGCTGGGGGACCTTTTTCCAGTCCCAGGGCCTCGTTCCCTCATGGACCACCTTTGGGCTGCAGCATGGAAGGGAGGGTTGCAACAGCTGTGATTACATTCCAACCAAGCAAAAGTCACCAAGAAATGGTACACACACAAACTTACTTCTCAGTCCAGGCAAGTAAGAGACATTATAACAGTTAAAGAGCACATTCCAGTCTGACCAACATGGTCTGGGGAGTCTCAAGGGTCAAACAGAGATAACTAGAGGGCCACATTTAGGGTCAAAGAAAGAGCAAAGTGTGGTTCCTTTGTCCTCCAGGCAGACATAAAACTGCTAGACAAACAGAGTTACCTTGGAGGGGGGAAACTGGGTATGATCCTGCCCAAGCCAAACACATCAAGTTCCACCTATTTCAACAGAGAGCAGTTCATTGTTTCTCCCGCTATTATCACAGACTTTTAAGTTGTTAACTTTGGCTGGATTGTGAGAATTAGGAACATTGGAAGCAGCCTTATACCGTCAGAGCATTGGCCTATTTAGCTCAGTTTTGCCTCCACTGACTGACAGTGGTTCTCTAGGTCAGTGGTTTTCAACCAGTGTGTCACGGCACCCTGGGATTCCTCGAATGATGGTCAGGGGCGCTGTGGGCAACACTGGCCTCTGTCCCTCTTCCCTGCCTTCCTCTGTTGCCCTCTCGCGTCTCTGCCTCCTAAAGGCTTGCACGGCTGTTTGTTGCAGCAGCCCTGGATACAAGCTCCACAGGCGAATGGTGCCTTTGCAGCTGGCCAGAGGGTGCTTCCAAAGCCCCTGTGGGGCAGTGTGAGGAGGCACCTCACTTTGGGACGGGATGGGGGCAGCTCAGAAACCAGGGGCAGCAGCTGTGGCTGCCTAGATTATTCCCAAGGAGAGGGCAGAAGAGAGGATGCTGAGGGAACACACCACAAGGAAGGGTGTTTGAAAAGGGGTGAGAGGCTGCCCGCTCTGCAGGCAAGGGGTGACATAACTGGGCTCCTGAGCCCCACAAGGGTGCCGCAGAAAGACTGTAGTTGGTCAAGGGAGCCGTAGACCCAAAAAGGTTGAAAACTTCTGTTCTAGGTTTTCAGAGATGCCCAGGAATGAACCTGGGGCCTCCTTTATGAAAAACAAAGCTCTACTGAACTAAAGTTCTTTCTCCCTTTTATTAGTTTCTTCCCCTTCTCCAAAAAGACTCATTTGAGCAAGAAGTCATTTAATTGAGGAGATTGTCCTTTCCAGCAGAGAATTTCCTTGAATCACAAAGATCTTCACAAGGTCAGAATTTCATGAGGACTAGGATGGAAAAGCAAAGCTGTTGTACAGTTGAATGAATAGCAGGCATGCAAACCGTAAGCCACTTACCTGTAGCTCAGTTCCACTGGATTCCAGCAGGCAAGGCAGCTGTGGTGAAACCACCACAGGGTGAGTATTAAATGCTCAGACGTACCTCAGACAGCCAGTGAAAGCAGACTTCACTGTGTTGGGTAGGACATTTGAAAGATGGAGTGAGCTAAGTGAGTAGCAAGCAATCATGGCCATCTGCAGGGAGGGCAAGGGCAGCAGCCGTTCCCCCAGATGAGACGTACTCTCCAAATTCCCAGCTTGCATTAAAAAAAAAAAAAAACCAGAAGCACTTGAGGAATCCAAGACTTGAGGAACGTCAACACTAGGCACAGTCTTCGGTGGTGAGTTGTGGTTTTGTTTTTGAGAAAGTAGATTGCCCCTGCCTTTCAGTGTTTTTAGCCAATGAATGAGGTCATAGTCGTGATAGACATTTGGGAAAGCAGATCTGACCAGTTAGACATAAAGGAGGCTAGAGTGAAACACCCATTGTCGAGGCCAGCCTTTCTTAAACAGTGTTCAGCAAAACCCTGAGGTTCCAACAAAGCACTCTAAGAAAAATGTTGTAATGATGGGCATGCATCCCCGCTGCAGCCATGGAGATTAAGTGCACTGCTGAAGCAACAGTCTTGGGAACTACTGTTATTTTTATTATGGTTGTTATTTATTAAATTTGTATACCACCCTATATCCACAGGTCTCAGGGCGGTTCCCTTCCCTTCCTTTTCTTTCATTCCCTCGCAGTTTCCAGGGGTTACATTTCAGCAGCGCCCAGCAGCAGAGGCAGGGCTGCATGGCTTCCCTGCCTTCCTAGTGCCATGCAGCAGAGCCAGTCTGCCACTCCTCACTGCCTTGCCTCCTTCTAGGTAACCAGGATTAACCAGAATTGGGAAAATGTCCAGGAAAATCCAGACATAACAACAGTCTCGTTTTTGCCGATTTCCCTTAAAAACAGCTCAATAAGGTCTTTTTCTGCGATTTTGCCCAAAAAGCTCAACAACTGTGCCAAAAAAGCTCAGCTTTTGTGTCTGGATTTTCACTTTTGGAAATATGGCAACCCTAGGTAAGCATCAAGCTATCCTTCCAGCACTGACCCTCCAGCGGTATAGCTTGGGGGGGGGGCATGGCCCTGAGCGCAAAATTATGAGAGGGCACAAGAAGGCACCCCCAGAACAGCTGAATTCCACTGCTTCATGTAATTTATTCTGTAGTCCATTTTGAGGGATTGACTCTGCTCATCTCCTTATTTTTCTGTGCAAATCCAAATTGGTTCAGCAGATTTGTGAGTAAATGTTATAGTCAGCAATTGAAGCAATAAAGAAATCAACACAGGAAGTTGCATTACACTCAGTCAGACCATTGGTCCATCTAGCTCAGTATTGTCTTCAGTGACTGGTAGACATCCTAAGATGTCAGATGTCAGACAGGGATTTCGAGGATTTCAGACAAGGCACATTCCCACTACTACCTAGAGATGTCTGGGATTGAACCAGGGACCTTCTGCGTGCAAAGCAATTGCTCTAGCCACGCCCCTTTCCCCAAATGGCATGATGCTCAGTTGCCCAGATTGTGAAGCTAACAAATCAAAAAGAAGATAGACAAGGCAATTCCTACAAGAGATCTGAGAAAGATTTGCAAATGCAAATGTAGCCAAACTTGACATAACAGCACCTGGTCAATATGGAATCAGATTCCAAACATTTTACTCCAAAATAATCAAAGTATGTGTTTAATAACACCAATTCAAGCCTTATTTTAATTTCCGCTGGCTCTGTTAATAGGGAGCAATAGAGGTACCTACTTTCCCATTTAAGTGTGTTAGGTAAAAATAATAACAACTTACGTTACTTAGTGTTATCCTCTACAAAAAAGTAAAAAGGCTGTGTGAAAAATCTGCCTTGTGCGTTTTAATAGTTTTGTACTGACTGTGTTTCAGACTGTGACTGTTTTCTTTCTAACCCCCTCCCCCTTAATGGATCATTAAAAACCATAATTTCACACAACCTAAATGTTCTGGCTTTGTCTGCAGCACAGGGTTTGTTCTATCGACAAATAACACTGCATTTAGTTACGAGGGGGCCAGTGTGGTGCATTCTGGAACAATGTCTATGAAATATACTGTGGGAGGCCTTTGAGCAGTATTTCCCAACTGTTTACCACAATTTTAAAAGGTCTTCTGTGAAATCAAAGCACATACACATGCCTACTGTGGCTGTGCATGAAATATCATTTTGGATTTCTCTCCCAGTCCGCCTTTTTTCAGGGCAGGTAATCCAGGTCTTTGTACATATCAGAACTGACTGGGCATTAAATCCCCATTTCATTATTTATTAGAGATAGCTGTATCCCACTTTTCTAGTTCAGACTGAGGTGTCTAATACCAACATGTTTTTTTTATTTTACAAAAACACATAGAGCTATAAAGCATAGAAATGCAAGAGGAAGGTGTGTATTGCATCTCTGAATGAGATAACGCTCTGGACTTTGCTTGCTCCATTCAGTTTCAGCTGGGAGGAGCAAGGTTGGGTAATTTGCACTGGATGTGCCTGCCTCATACAATGCAGAGGCTGTGCTCTTACCCATCCTCTGGGAAGGCTGCCTGTTGCATCTCTGTGTGAGTCACTGCGTTACACGTGCCTCCTGAGCAGGGCCAGATTTAGGTTTGATGAGGCCTTAAGCTACTGAAGGGGTAATGGGGCCCTTTATATGTCCAGCTGTCCTTTGTCTACAACAAATTGTCGCTGTTTTTTATGTTGAATATACACTATATGGTAATTTATGGACCTAATAGGTATCTAAAGCCATTTGCACATAACAAAATATCTATTTTATCAAAGTACTTGTTGAACTGAAATACAATTAAGAAGTAGTATATTAATAGTGAAATACAATTAAGAAGAAGTATATTAATAGTGAAATAATTATTAAGCTCTAACTTAAAATGATTTTTTATTCATAACCAACTTAATAATGCAAACACTTTGGCATTTGGCAATAGCAAAAGTTCCTTTACAAACACTATTTACCAAGACTCATAACCTAGTCTCTAGAAACTTGCTATAACATGAAATAATAGGTGTAAATATATTATGCAAACTACTAATAATTATAAATAGCAGAATGTAGGCACCCTATAGTAAATACAAATGAGCAAACCAGTGATACTTTAGGGAGCAGGCTAGCAGACCATTACTAACGGTACATCATAGGAGCGTACACAACACAAAACACGGTTGCTGTATGTAGGTTTTATTTTACAGTATTTGTTTTTATCTTATATTTTGGAAATGTACATCCAGGTTTGTTTTCTTTAGGTTTTTTTTGGGGGGGGGGCAAGAGTGGGACCCTAAGCTATAGCTTGTTTAGCTTATGCGTAAATCGGCACTGCTCCTGAACGTATTGACCTGGAGGCAAGTTCAGTGGGACTTACTCCTAGGTAAGCGTTCATAGGATTGCCGCCTTAGGGAAGCACACGGGGGCGGGCGTTTTTCTGAGAGTGACTTGTTTTTACTCCTGAGCGATCCAAAAGAACAATTTTAAAAAACCACCTGAGTTTTACAGCGCCCATTTCAGCCCAAAGTGACCCCCAACTTGGAAGCAGGAGTCTAGTCGGTGCCCGGTTTTATTTCGGGGAAGCAAGGCCACCTTCCCCAGCCTCCCCACCTCCAGGGGCCGCACAGTCGCCTAAAGCGCCTGGCGCGGTGCATGCTGGGAGAAGGCCGCGGCTTTACCTTAATAGCTCTGGAGCCCCTAACCAGACTTAAAACGGGCGCTCACGCGGGTTCTCCGTTTCCTAGCAACGTTCCGCCGCGCTGAGCGGCCTCTCGCGAGCGCCTTGCGTCACATGACCCAAGGCGTCATATTCGCGCGCCACGACAGTGACCACCCTCCCTTTTTTTTGTTTCTTGTTTTAATCCGAATAATTTACTTCCGGTTTGGGCCTTGGACGGTTGGCGGGGGTTGTGAGCGCGAGTTCTCGCGGTGGCGGTTGTCATGGCAGCGGCTGCGGGGCCTGGAGGAGGCGAAGCGGCCTCGGCCTCCGCTGCCGACGAAGGCGGCGGCGGCGGTGCGGACAGGGGGAGCCCCCCCGGCTCGGACCCACGACGCCTGGGGCCGGGGGGGCGAGAGGAAGAGGAGGCGCCGGGGCAAGGCAGCGCGGGGGGCCCGGCCAACCAAAGCCGCGCGCCCTCGTCGTCGCCGCCGCCCCGCGAAGCCGAGGTCACCGTGGAGATCGGGGAGACTTACCTGTGTCGGCGCGGGGACGGGACGTGGCGTAAGTACGTCTCCAGGACAACAGGAGCAGTTCCTTATCTCCCCCCCCCCAAAAAAAAATCACCTCCTGCTCGTCCCCAGGACAGTGGTGGCTCCGTCCAGGTGCTGTTGGTCTCCCCGTCAGCCCCACCCAGCATGGCCAGTGGTCAGGGATGATGTGAGTTGTTGTCCAGCAGCATCTGGAGGGGGCCACAAGCTCCTCGCTTATGCTACATCACCGAGGCTTCCATGACCCTGCATTACTCCTTATGACAGCTGTTTATTCAAAGCTTTTCTACTACCGGCACTCATTACTGTTGTTTAATTTTGATTGTTTTAAACGTTTCAAAGGCAATCATTCCAAGGGGGGGAGGAATGTCTAATGATACCCACGGCAAAGTTATATCGCACAGCAGCAAAATGGAACAAAATAGAATGTGTTTGTTGCTATAAAATAAAAACGCTTCATCCAATCAAACACAAACATGAGGTCACTACTAAAAGGTTCTGTTCCTGGTGGACATCAGCCGTCCCCTCAGAACAAGCAGCAGGATATCAAAATGATGACCTGTGGCTGTGATCCTGTGCCCACTGACGTAAGAGTATACCTAATTAAATGCTATTGGATATCCCTTTGGGGCGTACACAGGTTTAGCCAGTGCATACAGTATTCTAGTTCTTCCTGTGTTGTATCATCCCTTAAAGCAGCCTTTTCAGAGAGTACTGTAGAGATTTACGTGAATACTTCTCTTTGCATACCTGCACTCTTGCGACATTGTGGCTCCCAAAATCAAGGGTATACAGGTTGGCTGCCCTTTTCTTCTGGAGTGCCCAATCTGTATTTTTCCTCAGTGTTTTTGCCACATTTGGATCTGAAAGATTCTTATTAAAATACACTGAAATAAAAATGGGCTAAGGTACTTTGGCATACTTCCATTTTGTGCCTATTACTTAGAAACTTTTAAAATTCTGTGATATATTGAGCTCTACTGTCCAGTGCAGAATAGTATATTTGGGCTACTCAAATGGGCTCTTGCTTTGACAAAACATCCACACCTGCACCCTTGACCAACTATTACAGGTCCTTTCCACTTTTGCAGCTGGGTTGTGAGGAGTTTGGCTGAGGTGTGTCAGAGTGAAACACTGTTATTAGATTCTTTTTTAGTCTTTCCTAATTTGAGATTAATCATATTGAGTGTTGACTTTCTTCCAGATTCTGCAGAAGTGATCCAGTCGCGGATCAATGAGCAAGAAGCCAGGGAGGAGTTTTATGTGCACTATGTTGGGTGTAAGTATCTTTTTGAGGTTCTCCATGTCTGCTTATGTGGTGAGGAGGAAGTGTGAGATGCCTTTATGGTCCAGAGGTAGCCCACATGATGTCCCCCAGATGTTGCTAGACTCCCATGCTGGCTAGGGTTGATGGGAGTTGTAGTCCAGCGACATCTGGAGGACACCACACAGGCTACTCCTGGAATAAGAGCAGGTAATTCCTTCCTAACCCATTCCAGAGTCCCTGTTACGTTTTACACATGCAACAAGACTTCTCAAATGTTGAAACTTATACTGAAATTACGTATTTTTCCAAGTATCTTACACTGAGCGAAAAAATTACCAGCAGCCTAGATGAATAGACAGATTTTTAAAAATACTTATTTTGTGGAGGTTTCCTAAAAATAACATTATTATTATTATTATTATTATTAATTATTTGCCCAGGAAAGGAGTGAAGTATCAAATAAGGAGGTTAGCAGTTGCACTCTTGAATTTACATCCACTGCTGTCCTGAATTCATTGCAACTAGTGTTAAATGCCATGTTCTTAGAGGTGATCTCTTCAGTCACCTGGACAGATAAAACACCTGAGAACTATTAGAGTGACACTGTTGTTAGTAGGAGGGAAAATGATCTCCAGTTGTTTAGATCAAGGAAGGATGGAATGGGAGATGTTTTAACCTTCAGCTGAATATCGTTTGAAGAAGCAGCTTCGAACTCCTTTTGTGATTGGTGGAAGATCCAAGACTGATAAATATTTCTTCTCCTATTTGCAGTCAACCGGCGTCTGGATGAGTGGGTGGACAAAAATCGCCTGGCCCTCACCAAGACAGTAAAAGATGCAGTACAGAAGAACACGGATCAGTACATGAATGAACTGTCTGAACAGCCAGAACGCAAAATCACTCGGAACCAGAAGCGCAAACATGATGAAATCAACCATGTGCAAAAGGTGATGCCGGAGGATACACAGCTGGAGAGATTGAACTGTGCTCTATTACAGAGTGTCAGTTCCAAGGCTGGAAAAACCAGGGTGTCTGGTTGTACCTCTGGAGCTATTCCTAACATCAGTTTGGCACTAGGGGATAGCATTTTTAGGGAGTCTTGTCCAGTTAGGAATTGAACATTTGGCCACCTTGCTGTCTTTTTCCATTGCAGACGTATGCTGAGATGGATCCCACCACAGCAGCTTTGGAGAAGGAGCACGAAGCAGTGAGTATTCACTAGCACTTGACCTGTCTTGTTGCCAGAATTCAGTAGAGAAAAGAGCACAGCTGTGTTTCGTGGCTCCAGCTATATTTCTCTCTCCTCAGATCACCAAGGTGAAATACGTGGACAAAATCCATATTGGGAACTATGAGATTGACGCTTGGTATTTCTCGCCATTCCCAGAGGACTATGGGAAGCAGCCCAAGCTGTGGATCTGCGAGTACTGCCTCAAGTACATGAAATTTGAGAAGACTTACCGCTATCATCTGGTATGCAAAGGGAATGGGTGCTGTTGGGGGTGTGGGGATAGAGGTGTATGAGTAGACCTGCCTCCTTAGTTAATGTTTTTATTGAAGGACCACCCTGAAGATGTCAAGAGCTTCAGAATTAATTTATTTAAAGTGTTACTATGCTTTTCAGGTGGACTTCACAAAGCAGTTTAAATAAAAATATTAAAACAATAAAGATCCATAACATTTGAATAATAAAAATTAAAAAGACGTGGGTGAAGGAAACCCTTTTTTAAAAGCCTGTTTCTGCTGCTTTTTTCTTCCATCCATAGAAGATGGTTTGTCAGAAGCTGCTGCATTGATAGTCAAGGAAGGGAGATACCACGACGGGGAGCTGGATGTGGTCGCTTACCAAGCTGTTGGTTTCCCCCTCCCCTCAGAAGGATATTATTCAATTTCAATAATTCTAATACCTATTTATTCATGTGTTACAACTAGGAAAACTAAATGAGCAGTACCAATCTCAAATAAGAAAAGTAGAGGCTGTTGGCCTTACCAGAACCCAGACAATTGGGGAAATTGTTGAAGCTGTATTGAGCAGCCCAAGCAGTGGAATTGCTCAGAAAAATGTAGATTCATCTCTCTCTCTCTCTCTCTCTCTCTCTCTCTCTCTCTCTCTCTCGTTCAGGGACAGTGTCAGTGGCGGCAGCCGCCAGGGAAGGAGATCTACCGCAAAAACAACATTTCAGTGTATGAGGTGGATGGCAAAGATCACAAGGTAGGGGTCCCAGCTTTTGTTTTTGTTTTCTGCTACATCAGAAAATTGTTAGTTGCTATCCAACCTATCTTCCAAATAATTTTAGAGCGATACCTCTACAAATATGAGCCTAATCTCTCCCAACGGGCTATGAATAGTCATTAACATGTAAGCTCCTTCCAGAACTCCTCTTACTGTATCTTTGTGATTGAGGCAGCTTTTCGATTCTTGATTTGGGAAGACTTACATGGGCAAGGTTGGAGCGCTCGCATATAGAAAAGATTGCCTGAGATTTCCAGTAATGGGGCTTAGTGTCACTATCTATTCAGAAGGGAGTGATCCAATATAGAAACAGTTTTATGCAATCCTACTGGTCATGTGAAATTAAGGGCCATCACTGCCTATGTGATGGATGGGAATTTTAGGTTGCTTACAGAGTGCTCAGTGATATCCTAATTACAGGCAAGGTAATAGCTGAGAGCAAATAGCACCAATATTGAAATAGCACCAATATTGTGAGAGACCATTCAGCGCAAGGCCTGTGAGGTATGCCAGAGAACTTTTAACATGGAAATGGCCCAGAAGATCCACTTTCTCATGTAGAGCCCTGACTCTGACCCTTGGCTTCGTTGGTAGGCTTGAAAACAACTAAGAATACAGACTTTTGCAAGTTCAGACATTGCAATATGTCCTCTTGATTTATTTATTTTTTGTGTGTAACTTAATAAATTGGGGAGATTTGATCGCACTCTGTAACTTCATTGAGGATTTCTTAGAACAAAGTTGCAGGTTGAAATGAAATAATGTTTTCTGGGAAGATGAGGTATTTAAAGGTTTTGGGGGTGTCCTCCGTAGGGCACCTCTTTCCCTGGACTGGGAAATGAACTTACACTCACAGTGTTCTTCTTGCTACTGTGCTCTATTTATTTACTGGTGTTTGCTTCTCTCCCCCAGATTTACTGCCAGAATTTGTGTCTCTTAGCCAAACTGTTCCTAGACCACAAGACTCTCTACTTTGATGTGGAGCCTTTTGTCTTCTACATTCTCACTGAGGTCGACAGGCAAGGGGCTCATATTGTCGGCTACTTCTCCAAGGTGCTGGCCTGGCATAGGATGGGGGTTGGGAGAGGGTTCTAGCTGAATTTTAGAAGGGGCGTGAAAAGGAGGATGAGCAGTCATGATACTGCTTTTCTTAAAACTAAATTCTGAATCCAGTAAAAATGAAAATTCTCATACGTCTGTTTATTTTGTATTACTTATTTTGCTTCTGCCATGGATGAGAGGAGGGCGACTGTGTGCTGGAAATCATCCTCATCCTCCTTTTGAGTTCTGAGATATCACCAAAGTTACCTGTTTGCTAACAGACTCAAGATAGTTCACAGTATAATGCCTTACAGTTGAATAAATGTAATTCTAAAGAGACGATGGGTGGGGTGAAAGAGGAAAAGAAGTGAATTTAAATACTATGGCCACTAGGGGCGGAAAGATGCTAAGTGACACTTGTTTTCCGCTAGCCCAATAGAATAGCTTTGCTGTATCACCTCTCTCACTAATGTAACCAGGTGAAATGGCTGCTGGTGAGAACAGATCTTGCTTTCAAAACAGTGAAAGCTGTGGTACTTAGGATGCATGAATCCTATGCCCAGTACAATATTCCCTGCTCCCTCATTTCACTTCTTTGTTTGATTTTCTGCCCCCAGGAGAAGGAGTCACCAGATGGCAACAATGTTGCCTGCATCCTCACCTTGCCCCCATACCAAAGAAGGGGCTATGGGAAGTTCCTCATTGCTTTCAGTAAGTTTGATTCTTTCAGTCATGTGTGATAACCACCAAAAGAAGTAGCTTCACAACCTCTTAATCTCTTCCAGTTGCTGGAAATGTGGATAATGCCTTCACTTAACCAGAACAGACTAGAAGTAACTTGTGCAACATACACCCTTGTATTCCACTTCAGTTAATCTGCTATAATTTGGCTTCCTCCGATTCTGTACTGTATCACCAGATGGAATAATGTTTTAAACTGTAATTGCTTTCAGAAAATTATAACTGCCTTAGAATGTTTTTGTTTTTTGAATATATAATACATAATAGTTAATCTGAATTAGAACTTAGAATTTCCACCCTTAAAATTGCACTAACTAAAAGTGGGGAGGAATCTGCTCTTTTTTAACATGTTGACACCTCTCACACTCTTGATTAAGTTAAAGGGTTTTAGGGGTAACTGAGTATGTGCCCTAAGATCTTCTGGAGGGCTGAGTTGAGAGTGAGCCTTCTTTACTGGGTCCGAGCTTTAACTGGGAGAAGCAGCTGCAAACGTATAGCTCTTGAGATGTCTGGATTCTGAGTTGTGACTGCTTCTTGACATTAATCCTAAAGCTCTTGTTCCTCAGGCTATGAGCTCTCCAAACTGGAAAGCACAGTGGGCTCCCCAGAGAAGCCCCTCTCAGATCTAGGCAAGCTGAGCTACCGTAGCTACTGGTCGTGGGTCTTGCTAGAGATCCTCCGGGACTTCCGAGGTACCCTCTCCATCAAAGACCTCAGGTGAGAAAGAATCCATCTTGCTAATAAGATGTGCTGTTTTGAGTAACAGTGCCCTCTAATTCCTCATTGTTGCTGAGAAGCACATATGCTTCTGTGATATTCTATTAGGAGCAGTTTTGAGTGGTTTTCATATGACCTCCCAAATAAATTGCTGGTCACTGACCTTGCCTTGTTTTTCACTCCCCTACCCATTGCTTTCCCCCCACTCCACGGTGCAGTCAGATGACAAGCATCACGCAAAATGATATCATCAGTACACTGCAGTCTCTGAACATGGTCAAGTACTGGAAGGGGCAGCATGTCATCTGCGTCACACCCAAGCTGGTCGAGGAGCATCTCAAAAGTGCCCAGTACAAGAAGCCTCCCATCACAGGTACCATGGGCAGGGCGGTAGTTGTATCCTAGACCTGGCGGTGATTTACAGGAGTCTTTTAATCAAAAGCAATTAATTGGCAGCCTAGTTCAAATCTTTATGTGGCATATAACCCAAACCCCACTTTCTTGGATCTTACTGTTGTCTTTTGAGTTGTCAGGTCACAATGGCAGAATTGCCCTCTCAGGGTTTTAGAGTTGCTAGAGCTTTTGATTCCTTGTACACAGGCTGCAGTCCTCCAAACATCCTGGTTTTGCTGACTTCCTAACAGTCTTGCACAGTCCCAGCTCTTTCTTTTTTGGCTCCTTTCTTCAGTTTCATGTTTTCCCCCTACACATTAAAGTTCTTCTCCTTTAGTACTTTGAGATAATCAGAGATGGGCTTGATGCATACTTCAATCTCCTGCCATTTTCCTTATGCCTTATTGTTAATCTTGCCAAGTCTCACCTCATTTTATTCTCCTTGTCTCTGAGTTCCTTGTCCTTTTTGGCTTCCCTGTGACTTGGAACCTCCTCCCAGTTTTTGCCCTGCCCTGTATGAGGTTTTATTGCCATTCAAACTGACAACCTCATTTTCTCTCAGAAGCTGGACTGAAAACTGCTTACATAAGGAGCTAAACATTCCATTCTTTGTCACTCCACCACCTCAGCCAGTCTCGTCAGCTGCTTCACTTTAACAAGCACAATACAATACATATGAGAGTAGCTTATATTGCATGTCTGTCTGTAAGATCACCATATGAGTATGCAAATATTGGGACAAAAATTGACAGCAAGATAATATCAGTCCCCCCCCACCTTGTTTCAAGTCTTCAAAATATGTGGATGCTGACTGGCTATTTCAGAAACCATAGAATGGAGATGCTTGTGACAAAGAATTAACGTGTTTCTACTTGTCCCTTTCAGTTAATACTGTATTCTTTCCTGTTACAACTGAGCTGGGAAATAGCATGTCTAATTCCAGTCCTTTCTGCTGCTATAACATTTGCAGTAAGATGTTCATATTCCTTGGAAGCTGAATCACCAGTGCAACTTAAATGCGGACAGGCTTAACTACTTTGCTTAATCAATTCTGAATGCAAACTTTATAGAGTATTTGTCTCCCCTCTCCCCATGTACAGTTCTCTACATTTAAATCTGTTCCCGAGATAATTGGGTAGTATCCAATTAAATAGATCCACTAGCGCAAGGGCTTCCCTCTCCCCATTCACCTTCCGTGCCCCCCTGATTCTGTACTGGGGATTCACCCTAACCCTCTGGAGCAGACATGGGGAAGAGTGGAGAGAAGAGGGAGGGGAATATCCTTTGTGCAGCCAAAAGCTAGTTGGATACCACCCATATCCTGCTTTTGCGTTGTTCATTCCGTCATGGAGTGTGCCAGGCATTGCTGAGTGCAAACACAGAACCATCTTGTGAGAGATCAGGAAGTCAGAACCACTTTCAGTGGTTTCAGGTTTTGATCCCTGCTGAAAGAAGCATTGTTTGCCCCGGTGGGGCTGCTGACATGCCAGTCAGTGCCAGTTATGTAAGAGGAGCTGCGGACAGAGTGCCAGTTTCTCCTTCTGAGTCTCTCTCTTTTTTTAAAGGAGCTGCTCGCTGTCAGTTGTTGCAGAGGAGCAACCTGCCGGGTGGGGCATGAAGGCTGATTATCAGCCACTTTCGAGATAAGCTGGAGTATCATTTTCTTCCATGAAATGCAGTTGTTTCCAAGATGGGTAGAACAGCAAACAGGCTCTCATAGAAGCTAAAATGAATTTGTCTCAGTAATCAGTATTTGCCTTTGTTACAATCCCAAGGCATCATTTCATTCATATTGGCGTTTTGCTGCTTGCTTTTCTGAAGAGCATTAAAAAACTGTACTGGGAACAGTAGCGTTTTGAACTGGGATAGCCTTTTTGAGAAGCTTGTATCAGCATTCTTAGCTGGCTAAAAGGCAGCACTGCTGCTTGTCTGCCTGTCTCAAGTTCCTGCTCCACACCTATTGACTTTGCTTTTCCCTCCCTCCTTCCTCCCCCTCCAGTGGATTCGCTCTGTCTGCGATGGGCACCTCCAAAACACAAGCAAGCCAAGATTTCCAAGAAGTGAAGGAGAGACTGATATAAGCAACAGAAGCAGCTCGGTTTCAATACACATCCACCCTTCGTTTTAAGAGATTGTCTGAGGCATTCTTGTTGGTATTGCATTGATCAGACATGTCTTGGAACAGATGTTTTCAGGGTGGCAGGGAGAGAAGGGGTGTTAGCAGTGCGACGCCAGCTTTACTGTGCTCTGCTAGAGTGAAGACTTCCCACTTCCTCCCCCACCCTCATCTCACCTCCTGTCCTTTTCTGATTCTGCATGGCAAACTCCATCCTTCTGGTGAAACCTGTCTTGCTCTTGTAGGGTAGTAGAATTGGTGGCTTCTATCTTAACCGGAAGAGGAAAGGGATACACACCTTCTCATTTGTTGTTTGTCGCTGGCCCTGGAACCTTAGTTTCTGAGCTGCTCTAGCACAAAACCTTGGGCTGCCTCTCCTTCCATTGTCAGGCAGGTAGAGCAAAACAGGGGCAGTAAACACACGTGAGGCAGGATATTTGGGAAGCGGTTAGTCGGCAAACATTGCAGGTGGGGGGGATTCACTTTTAGCTATGACAGCTACCAACAGTTTGGAAAAAGAAGACTTGATTGTAGTTGCAATTTAGTTTTCCACAGTCAAATTGCAATTTAGATCCGTCACAGTCGAGAGTTTTGAGAGTGGCACGGGGGGCATTGTCAGAATTGTGCACAGAAGCGCTTCATGCTCCCCTCAGCAGATGAGAGCACGACTGTGCAGTTGGGTTTGAGGCTGAATTTAAAAGCATGGATTTCCAAGAAACACAGCAGCAGAGAAGTCACTGTGCCACACATGCCCCTGAGAATATCCCTGGCAGCTGTAGTGTCGTAGCTAACAGGGTATCTGTCCTTTGGGGTTGACCTAGTTGATGTTGATGTTCTGCGGAGACCCTACATGAAAGGGATGGTTCTAAATGCAAATATGATGGGGTGGGGGCTGTTACTTGCCATGGGGTTGCCGTCTTAGCCCAGGGGAATGTACAACCTCCAAACTGGAGGAAACCGAACAGTGGGATATTGTGGGTTAGTTGGTTCTGACATGTTGCCCTACCATTGTATGAGCTACCTTTGCCAGAAATAAAATGAGAAGGAATTTTCTCAGAAGAATCGGCATTCTCTTGGACAAAGCGCAGTGGAAGTAATGGAACCGAAGAGGGAGGCTGACACTGTTCTTCACATCACCTTTCACCGATATGCTTGCACCCCTGGGACTAGTTCAAAAGGAAGTTGGTATCAGTGGGGTGGGGCTGCATTTGATATTATGGGAGAAACTGTCCACGTGATGGTTTTGCTACAGATATTAGATTCATAATCCATGTATGCAGTGCATTTTCTTTTACTTTTCAAAAATATTTTAATTAATAAAACAACAAAACAAAGTATCTTTCTATGCTGTGTGTGTAATGATGGAATTATGCTGAGCACAGGTTTGGGTGGGGGAAGAAAGATCTGGGCAAGGTCTGGAGGCTTTAGGCCATACTGGAAACATATGTTCAGGATCCTGGAAATCTGCCACTGTCTGCTTTATTGCTGTACTATGAAGTAAGAGAGCCAAAGCAGGCGCCTGTTGAGTGCAAGTGTGTTGTCTGATATCCTGGCATCACTTGTTCATGTATATGTTTCTATAATAGAAACACACAAAAACACACCATGAAGTGAGTGACTGCTTTAGAAAGTGAAGCAGGAATTCCTCTGACAGCCTTTCTTGATCTGTAACTCAAAGAGGCAATTCACCTTCTGTTGTAGCATTGTGTAAGCTGTAGCAGGTGAAATTCTGAATTTGGTGTAAGTTCTAAACCTGTAGGGTTCAAAGGAGTGATAATTCAACAACAGCTGGAATGCTTAAAAACACAGCTTCACTTCTTAAAATGCCACTGAACATTTGCAGAATACCTTCTATATGCCAGATTTCTTTCTAGCCAATTTATTTTGTGGACTTGCTTCTTATTCAGCATTACTCACAGGATTTAAACAGGATAAATTATATCGGGATTACCATTTAGGCTTCAATCCTAAACCCACTTACTTGGTGCCATTGAACCCAGTAGCATTTACTTATGAGTAGACATGGTTAGGCATGTGTTTTTTGTAGCATAAGCACATTCTAGTCTATATGGTGGCACAATAAATGTGTTAATCGTTAGAATCATGTTTTTGTCTTATCATAATTAGTGTAGTGTTATTGCAAAGGAGTGCAGCCTTATCATGATTTAATTCCATGTAAGTGAAAGAACAGCTTACTTTGTGGTGTCTCTAATTATTTTACAGGAATGGCTTAGTGGTGGCTACTAATGCAATCCTCTGTGTTTTTATTGAGCTGTGAGTGTGTTCTGTGCAACTTACTGTCATGTTTAGTTAGGTGCTAAATATTTTTTTACAGTTGCCGTGCTTAGGTGTCCACAGTATCTTTGCCAGGTGGATAGGGCAGAAATCAGGCTTTAGCCTTTCCTGTGAACTTGGCTGCCATGCCACTGGACCAGCTGTAACAGAATGCATGGCTTATGGAGTGCATTCTGTCTGTCACCTTCGTGACTATCTTGCTGGGACTCTGGTTAGTTCACTTTCAGTTCCAGTAGAAAATGGAGCAACTCCCATAAGCCTGTGAAGCTGGTCTTATCATTATGCAGCCTCTTCCAAAGGAATTTCCCCCCACCTCTGTACAAAGGTATTTCAAGTGTTGCAGCAGTCTGGATTCAGTCGGCACTCGGGACATTGGTGGAAGTTAACACAACTACTACCGTCACTTTAGAATTACTATTTGCTTTATTAAAAACCCTTCATTGTGAGAGCAACATCTGATTCTCATCCTTCCCAATAAACAAATAGATGCTTACATACTTATTTTTAAAAGATGTGCAAATACAGGTTGTCAGGGAAGACCAATAATATGTCTATGATTCGGCAGCAGCAAACTTGCGTAAAGCAGTCCCATTCCATTTCTGCCTCACATGCAAGTCATGCTGCATCATAAATAAATCTTCAAGCTAAGGCAGGACATTTCATTTAGCAGTAATGTTGCCCTGATTATGTTTCCCGCAACTTTTTATCACGCGCGCACGCGCGCACACACACACACACATATATATATATATACACACATACATACATACACACACACACATGCACACACTCCACCAGTGGAGAGATTCATTGATCACACACAGAATCAATCAAAGAATCCAAGCCAGTCAAGGGAAGTTGCAGTCTGGTCAGCACACAAAGATGACCAAGTCCCTAGCCAGGAGTCAAAATGTGGCAGCTAATTAAGAAGCATGGTTCGGTCCCGTCACTCCTCCATCTTTTCAGTCTGAGCTTTAAGGAGGCATCAGGAAAAACATGTCTTAGTTGCCCCCAAACACACATGTCAAGGGCCATAAGAATCCAGGAAGCAAAAAGCAGATTGGGTGCCATGGAACCACCTGGAACGTCACAGATCCCCTAAAGACTGATGCTGCTTCCACAGACACATCACTGAGCGTCACTTCTTTAACACTGGTCTTGATCCAATCACGGTGGACTACTGAGGCTTTAACACAAAGGCTGCGTCGGTTGGGCTCCCTAGATGACACTCCACACTACCTCCAGCCAGTAGGCAAGCTTGGAGAGGGGGTCCCCCCCATGTCACCATAGAAGGGGGTGTTTGAGGGTATAGTTTATATCCAACTCCATGAGGTATCGGAATCAGTGGGATATCGGACAATGGTTTGAACTGGACCCTAAGAAACAGGTGTAGGGTTCAGCTAAATGATTTGGCTTGGAGGGAGCCAACTCACATTCCAGGATGAGACCAAGCAGCAAAAACATTGGTGTGCCAGTAGAATCTGTGTGGAGCCTCTCAGGACTGAAGCTGCAATGGTTAGCAGGAGCAAAGACCGCAAAAAGAACCACAAAGGCACCCTGTTACAGGCTGGGGGGAAGCTGAGGGGCGATAACCAGAAGGCAGATCGAGATAAATGGATTTGGGTGAAGAATACATTGGTAACAACCGTGAAATCCAGGATTAGTGAGAACCAAGACCCAGAGAGCAGATCAGGACCCGGCATGATGAGGAGACAAAGACAACTTAATGTGCCCTCAACAAAGAGGAAGGAGGTGGTTGCCATTCATGGCTTCTGCAATTGTGCTGAGGCAGGGCAAGTTCTCCAGCAGCAGGCCCAGGGGATTGTCATAAATTAACACGTCAAAGGGAACAAAAGGGAAGTTGGAATGTAAGGTATATATACTAAGCAGACCTCGAGTGCACATTGGACTGAACCTCTGTGGCTTGGCGGAACCCTCTGCTCCAGAACAAGGCTGCCGTTTTGTAATCGTACCAAGAGCATCACATGCTTCCAGAGAGCAAAGCGGAAAAACCTGAGGCATGGCAGAATGTGAAATAGTGGGACCACCCACTTGAGCACGGAGTAGGAAGGGACTGCTCTCCCCCCGCTACACAGTCATTTGGCCCACTGGAGGGACGATTCATAAGAAATAGTGGAAGGTCTGAAGGAAGAGGACAAGAAGAGGCAGGCTGGACATGCAGGCCCAGGACGCAGCGCTGCCCGAGGCAGGGTTTGTCGGCTTGATGGGACGGGACCAGCCTGGCTGAGGCTGGATGTCATCGTAAGGTCCAGGCCGGCTAGTGTCAGGAGTGTCAGAGCACATGCCCTCCTCCGAGATGGGCTGCACGTCGGAGGTCACTTGGCTGAGCTGCACCTCTGGAACATTTGCCTGAATCCAGTCGGCATAGGTTGAGATGCGGCTGTAGATACCAGGCCTGTTGGGGGCTCCACATTCGTCCCCCCAGCTCACCACTCCGGCCAGCAGCCAAGCATTGCCAATACGACAGGAAAGGGGTCCTCCAGAGTCACCCTAGGGGGGGAAATGGTTATTGGATTGGGAATAAATAATAATAATAATTTATATGCCACCCATCTGACTGCATTGCCCCAGCCACTCTGGCTTCCAACTAATTATTAAACCACTGTAAAACAGAACACATTTAAAACTTCCTTATACAGGAATGCCTTCAGATGTCTTTTAAAAGTCATATAGTTGTTTATTTCCTTGACATTTGACTGGAGGGCGTTCCACAGTGCAGGTGCAGCTACCGAGAAGGCCCTCTGTTTCCCTGTAACCTCACTTCTCTCAGTGAGGGAAATGCCAGAAGGCTGACTGTGAGCAGCTGGACTTGAGAGTACTCTTCCACAGGCAGCTATTTGGAAGGATCCAAGTGAGTTAAGGGGGTCGGCATTACCCAAAGTATACCCTCAAGAACTATTCAACGTGGTCCCCACCTACATTGCGATGGAGCAACCCTAGCCAATCGTAGCCTGCCAGAGCTTCCAGCTAAGCCCACAAGGCAGTTTTCCCAGAACCACCATGGAATCAGGGGTCAGTCAGGTGACAGCTGACAGGCAGGAGTTTGGTCCTGCTTAGCTTAGTCGGGTGAGCAAGTTTCCTGTCAGGAACTCATTGGCACAGGTGATCCCTGCAGAAATCAGGATCAAACACTCCCGCCCATCCACTGAAGGGCAAGGAGCTCAATCCTACTTTATGACTATCTCCTCCCCTACCCTGCTAGCTAACTTCGATAAAATCTGTCAGGTGGCTGACAGGTGGGAGAGTGATTTTGCTCACCTAGCAAATTTGGCCAGCCAGAGCAGTCAGGGAGGGAGAAAAAAGACCTGGCTCACTGGGCCAAAAAAGGACTCTATACCCTGTTCTACGTGGAATAAAGATGGCACAGTGCAGGACTGGCAAGAACTGCCTCCAGCCTGTCACATGATCACTTATAGACACAAGTATAGTGAATTGCCTGAGAAGGGCTACAAAGTGCCTCACAACCAAGGGAAAAAAGGGGGCATAGTGCATGTTTATACAATAAGAGGGGGTTCTAATCCATGAGTTGCTACAGCACTTTCTTTCCAGACATCTATGCAATGTATAAATGGGTGCTGGCTGAAGCTAAACATCAAAAGGCCATCTCTCTTGGCCTTTTGTACAGTGCCGAATCTGGCTCTCACTGCCTCATTCTAAAATGCCACCCCCTTTCCTCAATGAACGGGCACCCCCAGCCTCCCCTCTTCTCCTGCCTGATCTCACCTGGCATGCATCTTTCATCCCCTCGGCAAAGCCAGCGCAGATCATGTCGTCGTGGACGGTGAGGGGATCCTCAGGGTCAGGGTTTCGCCTGTACAGGCACTTGCAAGTCTCTGCCCCAATAATGGGCACTTCAAGCTGCTGCAGCGTCTTGGGTGTGGGGAGGCTTGCTAAAGGAAGAAACGAAAATCAGAGTCAGTGCCAGGATGTGGAGAAAGGCTGTCTTGCAGCGGGGACTGGTAGGGCAGGAGGCCAACAGCAGGTGCAGCCAGCACCAATGGCGGGCAAAGGCAAGTCAATCTAACTTTGTCCCTGTCTTCCTCTCTGCCAAGTTCTACAAGGAGCAACACAGAGTCCAAGGAGGAGGAGGAGGAAGCTGACAGCTGGTGCCACTCCTGGGCTGACTGGAAGCAAGGCTGCAGAGCAAGTGGGGGCTGGACCAGCCTCTTTTTGTGTCCCGGGTGGCCAGGTGTTTGCCTTTGCGTTGGGAGTGCAGGTGGATAAGTGCCTCGTCATTCTGGAAGCCAGACTCCCTAATCTGCAGCTACGGACTCCTTTCCTACAGCTGAGGCTCTGTCTGCATCAAGATACGGATGAGAAACAAAGGCACTCATCCCATGTGCAGAGGCAACCATTGTCTCTTCACATGCCCCAGGCCTAAGCCTCCATGCTGAGATATGAAGGGAGGCCTTTTTGGGTGGAGGAGATGGAGGAGAGAGATGGGGACTGAGCCCTGACTGCACAAGGGAAACATGGCATTAAAGAGGATTAGCTGTGCCCCCCCCATTCCAGATGTGGTCGCATCATAGTGCCGGAACACGTTCCATCACTCTAAGGACCACGACTCCAATAGGAAAAGAATTTCTTCCTTACTGGATACAAGCACATTCCCCCAGCCGGTGACGGTACACTTCATGCCAGCCGGGAAGACGACTGAAGAGGCGGGCAGGCAGATGGGCCGGATTGTTCGGCTGTAGTTCACTGCCTTCTTGAGCTTCACCAGGGCAATGTCCCCTTTAGAGCCTTCTTCTTCCACATAGTCAGGGTGCTTAATCACTTGCTCCACCTGCATAACTTGCAGGTCGTTTGGGGGGTCATTCAGCCGATGGACCCCCAGGACGATATCGTAGTCTTCAATTTCAGCCCTCCTGCAAAAAGGAAAGAAAGCAATATGCTTGCATTAAAATGCATTTCTAAGATGCAAAAGGAGGTCATTGCTAAGGGTGTAAGAGTACCTGTACTAGGGATCACATATCCAATGGTAGCCAGACTGCTGTCTTTAGCACATGGGGTGGGAGAGAAAGCAACAGTCTTCCATTTAATTCTGCCCCAGAAACTAGTATTTAGAGGTGAACTTTTCTTAATTTCATTTAATGGAGATTTCATTTAATCTGCATGGAGAGCAGTCATGGATTGACCCTGTTTATGACATTTGTATTCTGTCCCATAAAGTTATCTGGGAGGCTTATGATAAATAAGAAAACCATTTTGATACAAATAAGCCATGAAACCATAAATTCAAAAAGATAAATATGTGAAAAACAAAGTTCATCACAACACAGCCCAAATAAAGGCAATATATTTTTTTTAAAAATTGAGGGACCCAGATTGCAAGAGTTATTTAGAAAATATTCTGAAACTAAAAATACCACAAATATAGCACCAAGCAAGCTTTACTGGGAAGCCTGCTCCATTGGCCAGGGGGCCACTACTGGAAAGGCCATCTCCCTGGTACAGATCCATTCTACCTGAATGTGTCTCCCCATTTTTCAGAAGCAATCTAGGAAGGACTGTCCAAGTTAGAGATACAGAACCATAAGAAGGGAAAGCAGAGACCCTGAAGTTGTTTGTTAACAAGTTAGCACTAGGCAGACACACAAGGGTATACTTTTGTCTGTCCTGGACTCTATACGTAATGATTAAAATCTAACAAAGCATAGTTCCTATGAGACTAAGCAGTGAGTTGGGCAGTGGGAAGGATCGAGTCTCCAGTGCAAATTTTGCCTCTGCCATAGGTGGTGTTGAAAAAACCATTCTCTCTCAACCCTTACTATCTGAAAAATATATATAATAGCAGGGGCCCACCTTCCAGGGTCTTTTTCAAATTTCACATACGTTATCTTCTGGCAGTGCTTTGAACACTGCTCAGAAGCACCATGCAAATGCTAAAGCCAACATTTTTAGCATCCTCATCAATTACCCAAGCTCTCGAATTATGAGAAGGCTGCAGAATAGTGTCTGCACGCCTCGCCAGCTTTCTATTATTTAAACCAGGCATAGGCAAACTCAGCCCTCCAGATGTTTTGGGACTACAATTCCCATCATCCCTGACCACTGGTCCTGTTGGTTAGGGATGATGGGACTTGTAGTCCCATAACATCTGCAGGGCCGAGTTTGCCTATGCCTGGTTTAAACTTCCTATCCAAAAGGCATTGCCTGCTCTCTTCCTCAACACCCACAACCGCATCTTATTCCACGGATGCCTTGCACTTACGCAGGGAAGCAATGTGCCGCTGTGACTAGCCACTGGGGGGCAATGAGAGACGCTCCGCAGAGGTGACGGCCACTGCTGCTGCTGGTCAGGGATACCTGCCAGGGCCACTGTCCATGCTCAGCGTTCATGCCACCCATGATTCGCCCCATAGCGGGCACTCCACAGAATCCTGCAGACATAAAGACATTTTGCAGAGTGAAAAAGCGCTCCAGAAATCACCCACATCACATGTTCTTTTGTACACAACGATCAGACAACATGATGGGCTCTGCAACATATTATGTTTCTCCTTCTGTGTGGGGAAGGGTCATGGCTCACCGGAACGGCATCTGCCTTGCATGTGGAAGTTCCCAAGTTCAACCCCCGGTGTCTCCAGGTAGGGCCTGGGAAAGCTTTTGCCCAAAATCCAGGCAGCCATTAGGACTCATTGTAAACAATACTGAGCTAAACTGACCAAAGGTATGATTTGGTATAAGGCAGCTTCCTATGTTATTAGTTCATATTATTTATATACTGCTTGAGTGTAAGAAGAACCCTAAAAGTGGTTCCTGTATGCTTCTGGTGTTCCCACCATTCAATAAGAGGTAGAAAAGGTATTCTGAAAATCTCTCAGAACTGCATTATTAAATATGGAAGCCTATATTTGTAGACCTTATATGGCTGCAGAGATGGGACTGAATGTGTATGCACAATGCCTACTGAAATCTCAGAGGCCACGGAGCTGACTGAAGAAGATTCCTACTGTGTTGAAGGCAAGGTTTTAAATGTATGTAAAAAAAGTTGCTTTCTACACTCTAGGAAGTGAATTTGGAACCTAAATAATAATTGGTGTGAGCAGAGGAGGAACGGTTAAATTAATATGTGACAAAACAGGGAAGGTAATCAATGGATGTCCATTGTTGGCATACTTAATGGTGTGCAGTGTCGTTCTTTTTAAAAAATAAAATAAAAATTCACACCCACTCATGCAAAATTCAAATATCTTACCTGGTTGGGTGCCGTTGGCTCCAATGGCGGCAGAGTGGGAGCATGAGAAGAATACTGTAAAATTAAAAAAGAAGTAGAGTTATAAAGACAAGCTGCAACATTTTGATTACAATAAAACAAATAGCACTTAAATATTTTCAATTTTAAAAACAAAACAAAACAAAACAAAATTACTTGAAAACTCATTCCAACTATGACCTAGTTTGCACTTCAACACTAAGACAATCCTTAGCCTTAATGCAATGAACAAACATGCTGCTTCCTGGAAAAGGATCATAGCTGCTGTACTCCTTCTCTGCACCTCTTGTTGCTGTGTTGCTCTGAGCCAAACCATGGTTTGGCTTATCATGTCCAAACCCAGGCTCATGGTCTCTCTTGCTCCAGCAAAGGGTGAGCTATAACCAAGGTTTGTTCTAGGGTTTACAGATTATTGGTTTGGACATGCTAAACTATAGTTTAACTCAAAGAAGTGCAACAGCAGAACCAACAGAGGAGGAGCAGAGAAGCTGCTGTCATCCCCTCTCCAGAGCCTGAATGTTGGCTTATCTGCTTTAAGCCATGGTTTAGCATAGCACTACATATGAACCAGGTGGCACTGTGGGTTAAACGCAGGTGGCA
Source organism: Podarcis gaigeae (assembly GCF_964106915.1). Lineage (NCBI taxonomy): Eukaryota > Metazoa > Chordata > Lepidosauria > Squamata > Lacertidae > Podarcis > Podarcis gaigeae. Next base: position 16,513,492 of record NC_139689.1, on the reverse strand, counting down.
CTGTGGGTTAAACCACAGAGCCTAGGACTTGCCGATCAGAAGGTCGGCAGTTCGAATCCCCACGACGGGGTGAGCTCCTGTTGCTCGGTCCCTGCTCCTGCCAACCTAGCAGTTCGAAAGCACGTCAAAGTGCAAGTAGATAAATAGGTACTGCTCCGGCAGGAAGGTAAACGGAGTTTCTGTGCGCTGCTCTGGTTCGCCAGAAGTGGCTTGGTCATGCTGGCCACATGACCCGGAAGCTGTACGCCGGCTCCCTCGGCCCATAAAGCGAGATGAGCGCCGCAACCCCAGGGTCCCTTTACCTTTACTTTACATATGAACCAACATTTGTTTGATCAAGATCCCACTTTTATGTTTCTGTTTCCGAGTCCTGTAATGTCTTTAAGAGTCACCAGGCCTCACTTTGTCTCAAATAAACAAACACAAGAATCCTGTCCTCCACATTGATCTGTTACAATTCACTAAAACCCTTCCCCATCCTAGAGTTGCTGGAATATTTCTTAGAATTTTGGAGAAATCAAGCGGGGTGCTTGTTCCGATTGTATGATTTCAGGCTCCAGGGTGAATGAAGTGAGAGACAGATTGCTCCCTCAAGGAGAAAGAAAAATTCTGCACACAGGACAAGGCTAAGTACAACCCTTCTTTTAACATGCTATTGTTTCAGTGAAATAGCATTCTGACTTGAAACCGGCATGGCAGCCATATACGGTGCAGCCTAAGAAAAGCTCTACCAAAATACCACTTGATTCTGCCAATCGTATAGACTGGCGCTTCAATGCCAGGTCAGAAAGGTCAGATAGTAAGGCAGGTATGTGCAAATGAGCAGCAGTCAGAAATTACACAGGAATAACCTTCCCTCGCTGCTGCACCTCCAGACCAGGAAGCTGCACCTACAGAATTTTTCCTCTGTTGCAATAGGCACAGCTTGCCACCCGGAGAAAAGAAAAAGAGGTGGCTGCAGAAGTCATAGTTTCTGAGCACATCTGGCCCCATGCATATTTCATTTTGGAAATTACACACCAGGGGACGTTGTCATGCTGACGAAGAGAGAAAGGTGATTTCTCCCAGGCCTTTCTGACGTTTCCTCCTTAGGCTGTACTTTCTACAACCTATGAGAAGGAAGCCAGGGTGTGCCTCTCTGCTCCTGCTGCCCCAGTTTCTCCTGCCACAGCTGTGGCGTCCCAAGGATTTGTTTCCCGCCCTGCTTGTCAGCCTAGATTGGCTTTCTAAAATCCTGCAGTGCCAATGATTCCTGGGAGATGAGTCTGAGCGGACTTGGCAGAGCATCCAGCCAGCGAGTCACTGGGGACACGGAGAGGGAGAAGAGGGGAACCTGAATAGGCAAATGAGAATGAAGAAGTTCTTGACAGTTTCCTCCCCGAAGGCATCATCAAGGATAAGGCTATATTTAGCCCCTCTACAAGGCTTGAGTTGTCAAGGCTTGCGTTTCCACACATTTTTGTTTTTCAAATGTCAGCCGCTTTGTGCTTATGAAGCATTGGCCATTTCATTTCCTGACTTTTTTGTTAACGCAAAATTGGGTGTCTGAGCAAACTCCCACTGCTGATCCTGGAGGCGATTGACAGTCTTATCCATCGAAGTTGGTGACCACCTTGTGGCATTCCAGGGAAGGTCTTCTTTTTGGCTTCTAAGGAAGCATTGCAAACTTTCAACCAACTGAATCTCTGCCTTTCACAACAGGTCAGTACGCAGACAGGAATGGGAGATTAGTATTTCTATGCTGTCCAAAACTTCCTCTGCCTGTTTCTGCACCCTGAACTGCAGTTAAGAGTAAGGATGGGGAACCCGGGCCCTACAGATGTTGTTGGTACTCCCGTCAGTGCCAGCCAACATAGCTAATGGTCAGGGATGGGAGTCATGGCCCTCCAGATGTTGGTGCCCTATAGGTTCCCTATCCCTATCTTCAAGACACAAGAGCAGGCCAGGTGGTTTCTTTCTGGTTCTCTGGATGATCAAACACTGGGCAAGCAGATATCTAAAACACACCACAGAGCAATATGGTTTTGTCACAACTAATCTGAAAACTGAAATGGCTCTTTGAGGAATGAAGAGCATCTTAGCCATTAAACCCCAGTGGCCTGTTTGTGGACCTCATCTTTCATAATTAAAATATGACTTGGTGCCAAAGTTTACATGCTGTTGCCACAGCAAGTCCCTTGAGGTCCTACTAAGTCTGCATCATAAGTTTCCAACTTAGAAAGGGCCAACGCTCTAGGGGCTGCGGGTTCTAATCTGGAAAGGGCATCTGCTGGTCAAGTTGGTAAGAGTTTTGCGCAATTTACTTATTTTTCTACATTTCTACATTTAATAATGAAAAGAAAAATATTTAAAGAGACTCTTTTGCCCCAAGTGCTCTGTGTTGATATAAATGTACAGTATTGGAATGTATGTAGAGCATATATGTTTGGGACAACCTTTTGCTCTTGATTTAATTAATTTTATAATGAATGATTTTAGAGTGTTGTTTGTGCTGTACTTTTGTACTGTTTTATTGTTGTTAGCCGCCCTGAGCCCAGCTTCGGCTGGGGAGGGCGGGATATAAATAAAAATTATTATTATTATTATTATTATTATTATTATTATTATTATACCACAAAGGGGTTTAAGGAATTAAAACAACAATTGAAATAGGAAGTATGCAGAATTATCAGAAGCACAAATCAATCGGAAGGAGCAGCAGATAAAGCCACATCCAAAGCAACATGAAACAAATACAAGTGTGGTATAAAAGGCAGGCTGAAACAAAGCAAGTCTTCAATAAACCCTAAAAGGAAAAGGTCCAGCAAAAATTCACAGGGAGAGAGTTTTGCAGCACCGCTATTGAAAAGTCCCCGTCACAGGAACTCTGATGCAAGTAGACAAAAAATGCCTAAGCCACATTTGATGCCCAAAGCATTTTTTTCTCTCCTTAACAGACATTTGCGGTTGGCCTCATCTTGTCTCTTCCAGCTACGTAATGTTGAACACGAGAATTAGCAGGTTTTGAACTGGGCTCTCAAGCATGAAAATCCTCTTGCAAGAGGCCCAGTTGTGTTCTGTTAGTACTTTTGAGCCACCAACTCTGACCTCCCATGACAGTGCTTTTAAGTGAAAACAGATAGCAACCCTCTAGGGGGCACTACATTCAGCATGCACCTAGTCTCCATTGGCCCTCAAAATATCCTGGGTTTGGCCCAGATTTTGGTGGACTTACTCAGCTGAACTATCAAAACAACAACAACAGAGACCTCCACCCACAAAGTGACACCAAGAAAGGCCCCACAAAACAAGCTAATTCCAGGCATCCTGGCCAGTCCTCATACACACACTGCTTGCTATTTTGGCTCCGCCATCAAGAGGTTGTGGTGAGATGAGCAAGTAGGACATTTAAAAATAGAGGCAGGCCCAACTGGTTGGGTAACCTACCAATGACGTCCAAGCCTGCCCCACCCTCAGAGACAAAATGTCACAGAAAGAAACCAGCTTGAACTATCCTTGCCCTCTTGCTCTACCCCACCTCCTGGGGCTCAGCCGTGTCAGCCAGGGCACACCTGCAGGACACCAGGCAGATGAAGGTGCCCTTCTCAAATCATCTCCAGGGCAAATTTGTGCCATTCAGTAGAGTTCCCATCAATACACTTCCAACATGTCACATTTTGACCTGGAAAGTTCCAGTTTGCCTTGTTCTCTTTCTAGAGAACACCTTTCACAGCTACGTGACAGACAGAATTTCAACAGGTGAAGCTTTACGGGAAATGGAGTTGCAGTAACAAGGAAAGAAACCCCACAGTAAAAATTTCTGTCTCCCTCTTAGGAATGTGGAGGATGTTTACAGGCAATGCCGTGAGGGATGTGTTAGCAGAGATTTGCTGAAGAACAAAAAAAGCTTTAGGGGGAAACCCGTAGAGAGGGCAACCCCCCAAAACAGCTCAGTGAAGACCAAATGAGCTCATTGGCAACAGACCAAGCATCTGTTGAGAGGGGAACAGGGAACCTAGGGCAAGGGAATGGGGTATCCTAGGAAAAAGACATGACTGACTAGTATCCTGAACAGCAGCATTACAGCAATTTATTGCAGGTTCTACAATAAACTTGAACGAATACGATTCTGTCCTGCATGCTTTGCAAGTTTCACTGTGAATAGTGAAGCAAGTTTCTAAGAAGAGAGGTGCCAGGAGGATAATCCCAGGGATAGAACCTGGCCATAATTATTTAGTGCAGTGTTTCCCAACCGGTGTTCCGTGGCACACTAGTGTGCCGCGAGACGTTGCCTGGTGTGCCGCGGGAAAAATTAAAAAATTCGAAAGATATCCGGAGAGGCGGCCTTCGGGCGAGTTTTAATTTTAATTTTCCTTCTCCCACTTAATGCCCCATGCTCGCCCGAGCAGCTTGCAGTCCTCGGTAACCACGGCAACCCGAGGGAGGGGAGGGAACAGGGAAGTCGAGGGCGGCGGCGAGCCGCGATGACGTCAGTGGGCCGCGCCGCCTCGCCCTGGCACGGTGTGAGAGCCCCGGCTAGTGGCGCGAGCTTCGGAATAAGTGGGATCCGCGTGCGCGAGACCGAGATCGCGGGTAAGGAGCTCAGCCCTGGGCAGGAGGAAGCGGGGCCGCGCGTGCGGGCCACATCCCCACAGAGAGCGAGCCTCCCCCAGCCCACCACTCCGGGCAGGTGCACTCGCATGAGGGGGCGGCGATGGCGACGGCCGGCAGCTTGCCTGCAATGCCATCCCTCAAGCAGGCGAGGAGCCCGGAGGCTACCAGATGCGAGTCCTCTTTCCCACCCTGCTCGGGAGTCCAGAGCACTTGGTCGCATTCAGGATCTAGAGTGGGGAAGCGGGGCTTGTGTCTGGGCTGGACACATTGGGCTGCCTGTGCCGCTCGACCTGCGGGGAGAAATCAGGGTGGGAGTCACGACCGTGAGGCAGGGCTGCCAAGTGTGGCAGAAGAGGACACGGCCGTCGCACCTGTCCTTAGGTAGGAGCTTCTTCCGTGTCGACCTGCTGCCCTAAAGTCTTGGCTTTTTTCTTGGCTTTTTGGCGGTTGGCACAGAAGGAAGGCAAGGGGGAGGGGAAAAAATTGAAACTTACACTTTTGTGCGTCCCTCCCAGCGTGACGCTGCGCGCTGACGTCACGGGGCTGTAATGGTGGTGTGCCTCGAGATTTTTTTCATGAAACAAGTGTGCCTTTGCCCAAAAAAGGTTGGGAAACACTGATTTAGTGGTAAGAAAGAAGTACTTTGCACATGCTCAGAGGTGGTCATATCATGTTCTAGGGAATGGAGCATTGCTGCTGAATTCGAATGTCAGAATTCCACCTTAATAAGCCTTGGTCAAATAAGAAATTCCAGACGAGAGACCCTGAATCTTGTTCCTTTATTACATTTGGAAACAAAGTCAGACTCTTGCCAGAGGCTGAGGGCAGCACTGGACCCACACCCCAATGAACAATTTGCACGGATCATATTCTCTCTTACACACACACATATACCCTGAACTCCACTGTTCTCAACTGCTTGGCTTCCAGCCACTTTTCCCAAGGGTGTCAGGTTACAAAGAGTTTCGGGGTTGTAGGATAGATAACGGAAGTTTCACAAGTGGGCTGCGCTGTTTGAAAAAGAGTGTTGAGGGAGCAGCAACAAAAAAGGCTTTATGCCCTTTGGCTCCTAGGCCAGATTTGTCCACCAGCTCACTAGACCCCACTGTGTTCCCAAGCCTTTGAGAAAGCACTCAGCCCTAAAGTCTTATTCTTTGACAAAGGAACAACTAACACCAGTTCTCACTTATCTTGGAGAAGACAATAGGGTGTTTCAGATTAGAGTGTATGCCTTCCATTGAGCACCATCTGTAGATAACTTTTCTATATCGAGTTGCAACCTTTTCCTCCCCGGCAGAACTCCTGTGCTTTTAACAGCTGCATGGCAGGAAGAAATTCAGCAGGTGCAGTCCTTTCTAGTATGAAGTTGCAGCACAAGTATGAACAATTCACTTATGCAGTTTCTCCTGTTTTCCATTAAAGTCACAGGAGCTCCAACAGAAGGAGGAGAAAAAACCCAGCATGGCAAAGTTCCCTCCCTCCTTTACTTGGGACAGGTTCCAAGGAAGATACTCTTCTTCCCCTTCCCTTTCTCTGTGTGTTTTCCCAAGACTGAAAGGACCTTTGTCCTCTAGGAATGTGGCACCTATTCCACCCCCAACCATGCATACACTGCTTTCAAGAAGGAAGAAAGGAAAGGCTGGGGTGTGTTTGTTTCAATTCTGCACTTTAAAAAGCCATCAGACCACCGGTCACTGTGCGCACACACACAAACAAACCAACACACCCCTACCTCCCCTCCACACATAAACAGAACCTGCTCCCCAACCACCAACTTAAATGTGCCACTGTGGCTTGTCATATGTTCCATTATTTTCGAGGATTCCTTTTAACAGTTGTCATGGTTTCCCTCCTTACAATTTAACAGTGCAATAAAACTCATCTAGGGGACATAATGGATCATCACGTGTGCTGATAAATTTTGGGGTGTGTGTGTTTTTTTTTAACAATATGGCACTGCTCTGGAGTTCAGTTTTAAGCTCGACATATGTCATGCGGTGATGAATTTTTTTAAAATGGTGCGAAGCCACAAGCCCCGACAAGAATGCCGTTGAGCATGTCCAGAATACATTTTTTTTGTATACAACAGCTACACTCGGCCTCTGCAGATCCTAGATACAGGGGTGGCCAGTGCTAAAACAACAGAGCTTCCAAACCAGTCCCCACACCTCCCTTTTGAGATTGGCATATATAGCCACGGGTTACTATTGAGGAAGAATGAATCACTCCACAGATACCATGACAAAACGCCATGTTATCCTACCGCCACCCCAACGCATAACACAGGATGGCTCAGCTTGGGGGTTGCCTCAATGTCCTCTGACCAAGTCACACTGGCTAGCCTATTGCTCCAAGCAAGCAGGTGGCGGGGAGTCTCAAAAGCCACCCCAGTGAGGACTTGAAACTTGGCCCCCGTTGCATCGCACCTTCGCCACGCACACTTCCAGACAGTCCAACAGTTGGAAAAGGCCAGTTTGCAGCTCTTCCCCCTCGTGCTTGCCAAACCGGCCACGGCTGTGAAAATGGGAGCGCAAGAGATGGGAAACGACCGGCAGGCGACAGGGCTGGGCGCGGGTGGCGGGAACGCAGCGCCCAACCCGCACCCCGGTGCTGGGAAAGGAGGAGGGAGGGAGGCAGGCTAAATCTCCGGCGAGAGAGGCGCTTCTTTTTGCCCGGTACTCACCAGAGCCGAAGAGCAGCAGGCCCAGGCCTCCCAGCAAACTCCCCATTTCTTTTGGTCCCCGGTGCGTCGCCGAGACCCGCAGCTGAAGTCAGGCGCGCAGGTGTGCGTGTGTGTCTGCGCAAGGGAGCGAGAGCGCGCCAGGTGAGCTCCTCCAGGTAGTCCCGCCGGCAGGTGGAATGAAGGAGGGAGGCTGCGCTCGGGACTCTGCCTTCTTCGGGTGATGGACAAGTTACCCAACCTGTTGGTGACGGGACGGGCTCCCAGCCAGAGCCAGTCAGCTGCCTCTCCTGTGGCTCCTTTGCATGTTTTTACCTTGCTCACCTGCCTGCTCAGGCTCGGCGGCTTCGCCCCGCCTCCTCCTCTGAACTTGGTGACTTTTTCCAGGCCTGCCACGCCCTTGTTGTCTTGGGGGTGGGCAGGGGGACTACAGCTCCCATCATTCCTAGCCAGTGGGGCCAGGGACCAGAGGTGGTGGGAATTGTGGTTCAAGGAGGACCTTACGGTCTTCAAAAACATCTTGGAAGTCCCAGGCCACAGGGAGGTTAGGCTGGCCTCAACCAGAGCCAAGGCTTTTCTGGCTGTGGCTCCAATCTGGTGGAACGCTCTGTCACAAGAGACTAGGGCCCTGGGGGACTTGACATCTTTCCGCAGGATCTGCAAGACAGAGCTGTTCCACCAGGCCTTTGGCCAGGGCACAACCTGACCCCCTCCTTTGGCAATCATCCTCACAGAACTCTAGCCCAATGGTTGCCATTAATCTGATTTGAACTGATTTTATAATGAAATGATTTTAGAATGTTGAATCATTTTACTGTTGTTAGCTGCTCTGAGCCCAGCTTCGGCTGGGGAGGGCGGGATATAAATAAAATTTATTATTATTATTATTATTAGCATCTGGGCAGCCAAGTACGAGTGTGGAAGGAGGCAGGAGAGGCCCACCCAACATTTTAACATAGGAAGGCCCATCTAGTCCAGCATTATTTGCTTTGTTGTGTTTAGGGCCCTTAAGGCAACAGCTTGTTGTGGTGTTAATTTAGGGGAGGGGACCAACCAAGAGGTTAGATATGTAAATAAGAGGAGGGGGGAGGGGAGGCCTTCCAAGTGAAGCTGATTTTCTCTGCTAGTGTTAAATAAGCAGCTGTGAGAGGGGATACGGGCCCTTCCCTTGGGGCCAGAGGCTGGCCTACTTTGTTGTGGCTTGCAAACTTTTTAGGCCACAGCCTGCTTGGTTCCATAAACTCAAACTCATCCCCAGTGCACCCTCTAAAAAGCGTTATCCAGTAGAGCATTTTGCACAGCCCACTGACGAAGACAACCACAATAATATTCCAAATAGTAACAATTAATTGCATTTATTCAAAGTCCATTTAAAGCTATTTAGTTTACTTAATGAAACAGGTGAACTTGATTAATACCAGCTTTTCAAATTCTGAATGTTATTTACCCCTCCAGCACCCCCCTGCTGCCCACTTGTCTTTTTTTTTTAATAAATTTTTTATTAGGGGTTTTTACAAAATAAAGTACAAAGATAAACAACCTTTCTTTTATCTCAACAGAGTTTCATAACTTCTTTGGACTTCCTCACATCTCCCGCTGCCATTTTCATCATCATAGATTTTTTCCATGCAATTTATCATCTAATTTGCAAATTTTATAACCACTTATTTAAATATAATCCTCTGTAAATTAATTTCTCTTAATCTCACTTTACATCCCATTCCGATCCGATTTTGTGGTGGCCAATTATTTATGATCAAACATCCTACTTAACTCTCCACCAAATCACAATATTTTTGTAAATAAGTCTTAAATTTCCTCCAATCTTCTTCAACCCTCTCTTCTCCCAGGTCTCGAATTCTGCCAGTCATCTCAGCCAGTTGCATATAGTCCATCAGCTGCATCTGCCATTCTTCCAGAGTGGGTAGATCTTGAGTTTTCCACTTCTTGGCGATAAGTATCCTTGCTGCTGCTGTTGCGTACAAAAAGAATGTTCGGTCCTTCTTTGGCACCATCTGGCCGACAATGCCCAGGAGGAAGGCCTCTGGTTTCTTAAGGAAGGTATACTTAAATACCTTTTTCAGCTCATTATATATCATTTCCCAGAAGACCTTCACCCTGGGACAAGTCCACCAGAGGTGAAAGAATGTTCCTTCATTTTCCTTACATTTCCAACATTTATTGTCTGGCACATGGCATATTTTGGCTAGTTTAACAGGGGTCATGTACCACCTATATATCATTTTCATTACATTTTCCTTCAGAGCATTACATGCCGTGAAGTTCATCCCCGTGGTCCACAACCTTTCCCAATCCTCAAACATAATATTATGCCCAATATCCTGTGCCCACTTTATCATGGCCGACTTAACCATTTCATCTTGTGTATTCCATTTCAACAGCAAGTTATACATTCTTGAGAGTACTTTAGTCTTAGGTTCTAACAATTCTGTTTCCAACTTCGATTTCTCCACCTGGAATCCTAACTTTTTATCCTTTTTAAAAATTTCTTGAATCTGAGCGTAATGTAACCAGTCTCGCACTTTGTCTTTCATTTTTTCCAAACTCTGCAATTTCCAATTATTGCCCTCTTTCTCTATTATTTCCCAATATTTCGGCCATTTGGCCTCCATATTGGGTCTTTTTCGGGCCTTAGCCTCCAGAGGTGATAGCCATCTTGGAGTTTTATTTTCCAATAGGTCTTTGTATTTTGTCCAGACATTAAACACTGCTTTCCTGACAATATGGTTCTTAAAGGCCTTATTGATCTTAACTTTGTCATACCATAGGTATGCATGCCAACCAAATGCATTGTTAAAACCTTCTAAATCTAACACATCAGTGTCCTCTAGAAGTAGCCAGTCTTTTAGCCAGCAGAAAGCTGCGGCTTCGTAGTACAACCTTAAGTCTGGCAGGGCAAAGCCCCCTCTTTCTTTCGCATCAGTTAATATCTTAAACTTAATTCTGGGCTTTTTGCCCTGCCAGACAAATTTAGAAATATCTCTCTGCCACTTCCTGAAGCACTCCGTCTTATCCACAATTTGCAATGTTTGAAACAAAAACAACATCTTAGGCAATACATTCATCTTAATAGCAGCAATTCGGCCTAACAAAGAAAGCTTCAATTTTGACCAACTGTCCAAGTCTCTCTTAATTTCAGACCAACATTTTTCATAATTGTCCTTAAATAGACTCAGATTTTTTGCTGTTATGTTTACCCCTAGGTACTTTACTTTTTTAACCACAGTTAGTTCTGTTTCTCTCTGAAACCGTTCTGACTCTGCATCTGTCAAATTTTTTCCCAACACCTTAGTTTTCTGTTTGTTTAGTTTAAAGCCCGCTACCCGACCAAAGTCCTGAATCAATTGTAACACTCTTTTTGTGCTAGATTCTGGCTCTTGCAATGTCAAAACAAGGTCATCTGCAAAAGCTTTAAGTTTATATTGTTTCGCTCCGATCTGAATCCCTTGCACCAACCGGTCCCCTCTAATCAAGTTCAAGAGCACCTCCAGGACAGAAATAAACAGCAAGGGGGAAATCGGGCAGCCTTGTCGTGTCCCTTTTTCAATCTTAAACTCTTCTGTAACCACATTGTTGACTATCAGTTTTGCCTTTTGTTCTGAGTAAATCGCGTCAATCCCATTTTCAAAACCCCGCCCCACTCCCATTTCTTTTAAATTCCCCTTCATAAATTTCCAAGAAATGTTATCGAAGGCCTTCTCCGCGTCTATAAAAATTAGAACTGCTTTAGTGTTAATATTTGTTTGCAAAAGTTCCAAAATGTCAATAATGTTCCTTGTATTAGCAAACAAATGTCTTCCTGGGAGAAAGCCTGCCTGGTCTTTATGAATTGTCTCATTTAAAACTCTTTTGAGTCTTCCTGCCAAAACGTCGGCAAATATTTTATAATCCACATTTAAAAGGGAAATGGGACGGTAGTTCTTAAGTTGTGTCTTTTCAGTTTCTGATTTTGGTATCAATGTGATAAAAGCTTCCTTCCACGATTCAGGCGCCTTCTTTCCCTCCATAATTTCATTGCTGACCTCCATCAGTGGTTGAATCAAATAGTCACTTAATATCTTATAGTACTTGGAGGTCAAGCCATCTGGCCCTGGAGACTTGCCCAACTTCATATTCTGAATGGCCTGTTCTATCCCTGCTGCCCACTTGTCACTTAGCACCTGCCTAGATAACCCTACCACCACCACCCACTCTGGGAACCACTGATCTAACATTTTACTTGTATTATTTTAATCAAAAGTTAGATGTCTTGCTATATATACATACACACACATATGTATACACACACAAACAAAAATTATAAACTATTAGGCATGAGATGCTGGGAGTCCAACCAATATGGCCATTGGTCAGGGATTTGTAGTCGAGTGAGGGCCACAGGCTTTCCCTCCCCCCACCTGCACATTATATAGTCCAAGGCTGGCTCCAGAACACCTCAGATTTTTTGTCCCATGTTTGTTTGGCTCTCCTGGGTGCTTAACACTGAATAGGGGCCTGTGCTGAGAGCCACAATCTGATGTAAAGTGTTTGGTGTCTCATATCATCTGTGAGAGCCTAACTTCTTGATGTTCAATTCGACCCCTTAAACTATTGTTTCTAGAATACTGTGGGGTGGGGGTGGGGAGAAACATATACATGGGCGTAGCCAGGGGGGCAGAGGGGGGCAGTTGCCTCCCTAGATCAAGTAAAACAATAGAAATACTTAAATAACTAACCGACCAATCACATTCGTTCTGCCCCCACCCCAACAAAAGTCCTGCCCCCCCAACAAAAATCCTGGCTATGCCCATGGACATATAGTTGTATATGTTTAGGATGCCCAAAGCAATGCTTTTTTATTCTTACAGCATCCCTCTCAGATCAGCATCAAATGCATTTTTTTTAATTGCAGCGGCAGAAATATACTGTCCTGCTCAAGCTCACATTCAGAATTTATAGCTCGGGTGAGATTTATATTTTGGTTGGAGCCCTGTCTTCATTGTCACAGTTCTTTCCACTCATGTTAACATGATGCTTCTGCACTCCAGTTTTAAAGGTGAATGTACATAGTCAAAAGGTGCAGGTGATGTAAGCCTCTGTCATGATGAATAATACAATAATACACATAGCAGCATGACAAGACACAGCTCGTGCTTCGCTGCATTTTGAGTGCTCTTACAATGACCACACTGGTTCCCATGATCACACTGCAAGCCCTGTAGTACTGCAAAGCTCCCATTGTGTTGTGTGTTGTGTGTATTGTGCACTGCAGCCTTGGACTGTTCCCTGCAGCACTGGCAAATGCAGAGTACTGAATAATTTCTTATCATATTGCTCATGCCTTTGCAGGGTCTCATCTTCACACTAGGTGCCCACCAGTGCAATGCCTGCAGCTCTTCATAGTCAAATAATGTATTTCATAGTTCTTTTATTCATAGGGAACAAGTCCCACAGGGTTGTTGGGAACAATATTAACTTTGCACATTAAAGTGAATTATCACCATCACTTAACACAGGCATACACACTCTGATCCAATACTGTCTGGGCTGCTAGGCTGTCATGGAATGTTCACAAATGGTCTAAGTGCTCAGGGGTAAGATATTAGCAATACAACGCTGGTGAAGAGTACAGTTTCTGAGAGTGAGGTGAAAGGCTTGTTTTGACTATGAGAAAAAAAAAAGACCTTAAGGACCAGGAATATTTTTGCTATTAATAGAAATACAGGAAGAAGGACAGGATGCCTGGAGCAAGTCAGAGGCTGACAGGTGCAAGATGAGGGGGAAGAATGGAAAGAGAGAAGTGCTTTGAGGCTGAGGGACTATAAATCAGGAAGGCAAAAGGGAATGCAACAAAACCAAAAAAAGGCAGGAGAGAGTGGCAGGACTGAAGTTAACAGGTTGATTTGAATGAAGAAGACATCTTTTGAGCCACTAATCATATCGTATCACTCACCATTTTATCCCTCTTTTGTTGACTTGGCTTGTAACGCCGCATGTTCTCACGGTATGGACGCCACTTTAGTCCCCGTACATTCCAGGAGTTCCCAAGCTTTGTGTTGCTTGTCAAATGACACGGCAAAAGTCTGACTCAGTGTCTCTCAGGAAGCGAGTGGAAAATTAAAGGTTTCCTGTCCCGCTGCACGTGAACTGGGGCCCATCATCTCGTGGGCGGGCAGGTGCCTCCGGGGACAAGAAAGGAAGCGGCAGGTGCTGTCTCCAGTTCTCCTACCTAGCGGCAGCTGCCCTCAGGGCTGAAATGGCCGTCTGTAGGGCATGTTGGTTTTTGCCAGGTAGGTGTGAAGGAAGTTTTCTGTTTCTCAGTAATGTGATGGACTGGTTGACTTGATTAGAAAGAGAACACCAATTCAAATTCCTGCCTAGCTATGAAGTTTTGTAAAGCAGGCCTTGGCTCAACCATTATCTCTCACGCTAACCCAATCTCACACGGCTATTGTGATGAGCTTTTTGGGGGAGATACAAGATTGTGATGTGATATGTATGAAGTCCACATCAGTCAGGGGTCACTACCCTTTTTGGGGTGATGGGCGCATTTGTAAATTGTAGTAACTTGTGGGCAACACACACACATACCACAACCTATTCTCTTGGCTACAGTTTCTTTCACGCCTTATTTTGGAGGAAGGCCCTGTGTGCACCTGGGAAGACCTTTGTGTTCACATGTGGGCCAGTGGGCTCCATGCTGGCAACTCCAAATCAATTTCAGGAGGAACAAGTCCTCCACTGAAAAGGTGATTGAAAGCTCTCTCTTTTTTCATCCCCGCAGGGCTGCTGTAGCTGCAATCACTTAATGAAAGGGAAAAATTCAACAGGTGAAGCTTTTATCCCATCAATTTCTTACCTGGATAAAAAAGCAAGCGGCACCTGATGAAGGTCTACCTGTCACACAGCAGCTCAGATATGTGATGACCATGTGTATCTTTTTTGCAATACACAGTTACTGACTCACACTTGCGTGCATGAAAGGGTTAAACTGAGTGAAAATTACCAGTGGGTGGGTTTTAGCAGGCTCCCTCCATTCTCTCTCTCTCTCTGCTATTCCTGGAACAAGTAGCAGCGAAGCAATGGCTTACAGCTGCAAGAAAAAAATGCATGAATGGAGATAGTGTCTGCAGACAGTGTCATTGTGTGGGTGATTCCCCTGCACAGGGCACCAAGCCGAGGGGGCACAAAACAGAAGATCCATCACTGAGAAGATTCATTTGGGGTGTCAAATTTTAGCTTCACTCAGAGTGCCATACTACCAAAGATTACAAAATCTCCACTCCCACCCTGCTGCAAACAGCAGGATTCTTTTGTAGGAAACCAATTTCTTTCTTTTTAAGTCGTTTGGAACATTTTCTCCTTCATTTTACTGCCAACAGATGGAGACTTGTTTGCTGTAACCCAAGAATCTCTGAGAATAAAATCTTCACTTATTTGCAATACTAAGTGCCTGTCATTTATTCTAGCCTAAGTATTTTTGTAGTGGAAAGTTGTTTAAAGGTGGACAAGGGCAATTGTAAAATCTAACCAAGTTTTAATGTGCTTCAGGCATTTGCCATTGCACTAACTCTGCTTTGAGAGCGTAAGCACCTCTGGCCAACATATATGCTCATGGTCACAGAGCTTTAATTTCTTTGCAGCCTGTGTGGTTGTGGAGGCTGCATTGTTAAAGTGCTAACAAGAGGCAGTAATTCAGTAAAGTGCTAAACTAATCACAGCAGGGAAGGTTTGGTCTGGTCTTACGGTCCCCTTAGACATAAAAGGCCAAAGAAGTGATGGGAATAGCATCACTCAGAGATGTGTTAACAGTATAGCTGGGCAGTTCAATCAGCACCCTCACCCCACCCTGCCTCTCATGCTGCCCCCCACCCAAAACACCCAAGGAACCAGGAAGCGAGCAAATGGGGAGGGAAAGGAAGAGGATGATGCAGAAGGGTGGGGTCTTGTTTCCTCTTAACACACTCATGCTAGTTCAAATAATCCTGATTCACATGATGGCATACAATCTCAGAACCGGAACACAGAAAAGCACATATTGATACAGCCTGTTTCATAAAATAGGAATAGTGCCAAAAAATAAACACACATCGCCAGGGAAACGGGCTGGGCCTTGGAAGTTGCTTTGAAGCAAATGGCTTCAGCACACGAACAGATTTGCCAGGCTGGGAACCTGGATACTCTTTGGACACTCAACATAGCAAGAGAGAGGCCTGAGGCTTGAGGTTGTTCTTGGCTGAGGGTGGGGGCTTCTCATGTCCTTAGTGGCAGGCATAGAATCACTGAATTGTAGACTGTCACCAGCTGATGTCTGAGGCAGCGCAAGGCTGACAGGCATGTATGGTGGGGACACCAGAGAAGGTCTTATTGGTGGCTGCTCCCAAATTGCAGAACTCCCTTCCAAGCAGAGGCTAGGCTGGTCTTTCTTCTGTTTCCCTTTCGCCATCAGGCAGATACCTTTATGTCTAGACAGGCCATGGGCCACTAAAACTGGCTGCTTCGGGTGGGTGTTGTAGGTTTTCCCTACTGACTTTGTTTTTAAATGCTTTTAAGCTACTTTGATTCTGTGTTTTTAATGTGGTTACGTGTCTTTTACATATTTATAACTGATCGGTATGGGGTTTTTTAGCTGTGTGTGTGTAAGTCACTTGGGCCCTGCATGGAGAGAAAAGTGGATATAAAATAAAGGAACAAAGGAAGCATTTGCGCTGAATACAGAAGGGCCCATGCTGAGTCCCCAGCATCTCCAAGTAGGAGAGACCCTTGTCTGAAATCCTGGAGGGCTCCTTCTAGTCTGTGTAGTACTGAGCCAGATGGGCCAATGTTCTGTCTCTGTATAATACAGCTTCCTATTATGTTCTGTGATTTGGCAACTCTAGCCTGAAATTTAGCCCTAATGACAAAAGTGCCTTGGAGCACATGCAGAGTGTCTTTGCTTCACCGTGCCAGCTTACTCAGTCTCTTCTGAAATTAGGGAGAAAGACTTCCTCGTCCAATAAGGTAATGAATAAGGCATAAATAAAACATTTGAAAAGTAACAGTGCCAGGATAATTTATAGGTCTAGCGCACTACCCTTGCTCCTGTACCTGGTACACTGACATTAATCTAGTGGGGGTTTTCTAACGTCTCTAAGCCGAGAAAACGTCCTTAATTTCTGTGCTTCAGGCTGATGTCCGAGACACGGCAGTGGAGCAAGTTTAAAAGGAAAAAGGAAATGCCATTGCCACTCCTGCATTTCACAGGATTACTCTTTGGTGGGGTTACCCGGCTTGTTCTGCTCCGTGTGTTGCTATTTGCCCATGGCTCCTGCTGCTCACAGAAAGACAAGAAGGACTCCTTTGGAACAGGCTTGCTAAGCTCAAACAGAACGAATTGCCGAAATCCCCGTGCAGCAGATCTGTTATCTCCAAATGTCAATGCCACCTGACTTCAGCACCGGCCGTCCAGCCTACCTCTAGGGAACTGGGAACAGTTACGACTGGCTCCTGTAGATGTGGGGATCTTAAAATTACCTTTTTGTGTCATAAATGCGAGTGTAGGGAATTGAGAGTCCCAAGGTGTGTGTGTGTGTGTGTGTGTGTGTGTGTGTGTGTGTGTGTGTCTATAAGCCCCCTGCCTTTACAGGTTTGAACCCTTCATTTCAGCTTGAGGGCCACATGCCCTAATGGGCAGCCTCCCAAGGGCCACATGGTGGTCGGAAGCAAGCGAGGCAATGGTATATTACTTTATGCTGTAGCCTAGTTTCTATACAGATTCAAACAACCAACAGGACATTATCAAGAGTTTGAGGACGCAATCCAGCCAAGCAAAAACAGTGTGAAGCAGGACCGTTGAGAGGTATGGCCTAGGGAGGCGAGGCATAGTTAGGGAGGATTGTGACTTGGAAGAGAGTCTTGAGATCCAGATAAGAGTCATGGGGGGCTGCATTCAACCTGTGGGCCTGATTCTCACCCCACAGGCTCCTCTCATGCTTCACTTCACCATTCTTCCTCCTCCATCCATGCTTGCCTTCTTCCCTGCCTCTGTCCTGCCTCTCTTACTTACAAGGAAGGTCCACCAGTTACAAATGGGCTGCATTACCCTGTGCTCTGTGCTTCCTGTCTAGTAGCCAGTCCATATATGGGACTGCAGAGAGGAATGTATTGTTAGGATACGCATCAGTTTCTAAATTTTCCAACCCGCGGCAGTGAGGCAATGTTTTATGAAGTTGACTTTTCCTTGTTCCCTGTGTGAGAAGTCATATAACTGCAGGCCCCAAATCACTGAGGGATGATAAATTCTCTCTTCAGGAGGGAGGGAGCCTCCCACCCCATGGGTTTCCATTTTTGTATGTGCTTTGTTTGAGGTCTGTATGATAAAGTGGAGGAGGCGTTTTTCCAAGGGCAAATAAGGGCACATCACCAATTAGGAAGTGAGAATTGGGTTACACCAACACAATCAGGAGATGCTGGTAAATGCAAGGGCGTTAATTGAGGGGAGGAGTTTCCCTCTTCAATGAACCATACTCAAATTATTTTATTTAAATTAAAACTGGGGAAATCTATAGCATTTGTGGAATCTGTCCTATGGGGCACAGACACTATTTTTCTCCTTTTTGGAGCGAGAAACTAGTCTCCTTCCCTTTCCAGTTTTTCACTTTGCTACCCCTCCCCCCAAAAAAAACCCCTCTCATGGGTGTCAAGTGTCAAGATTAGATTTTAAAATTGGGGGTCTCCAATGTGCCACCTATAGGCTGGGACTACCAAGCCCCACCCCAGATTGAAGTGTCCTATCCCACTCTCCAGAGCCAGCACATGCAATGGTTAACACAGTGCAGAAACACATTTGTATCATGCACCCATCCAAAGAAGTATGTCACCAACTTGAAAAGTTTGGAAAGCTCTGATCTAGCCGGTGTCCTTTGATGCTATACTACCCAGAACTAATTGAAAGAAGGCGATATATAAATGTAATAAGTCTTGGGATGGATTGTGGTTATATCATGTTTGGGCAAGGATTAACATAAAAGGTGCTTTAGCTCAAACATGCCTGGGAATCTCTCCATTGCAGGTGGCCATGCTGCGAATACTCAGTAGGATTTGAAATGCAGTTTCCCAGCTCACGTTATCTGTTTTACACATCCAGGACAGAAGTCTGGCTTTCAGGGCTGAACTTTGCTGGGCCCAACTTCCCACTGTTGTTTCAGTACTCAAAAGACTCTCCCAAGAGGCCTTTACTCAAAATTACAGGTGGCACACCTCTGGGGTGGACGGACTCAAATCCATTTCAGCCAAAGTTCACTGTGCCTTAATTTAAGAACAGAGAGTTCTGCTGGATCTAGGCAAAGGCAGTTCAACATCCTGTTCTCAGTGGCCTATGGGAAACCTGCAAGCAAAACACAAACGCAGCAGCTTTCTCCCCCCGCAACGCAGGAATCCTGCCCACAGCCTTCACTGGGTGGGTTTGACTTTGCCTAATTCTCTTTTAAAACAATCAAAGTTGGATTTGAGCCCAAGCAGCCTTGGACGGGTGGTGCTGTGGGTTAAACCACAGAGCCTAGGGCTTGCCAATCAGGTGGTCAGTGGTTCGAATCCCTGCGACAGGGTGAGCTCCCGTTGCTCGGTCCCTGCTCCTGCCAACCTAGCAGTTCAAAAGCACGTCAAAGTGCAAGTAGATAAATAGGTATCGCTCTGGCGGGAAGGTAAATGGCGTTTCTGTGCGCTGCTCTGGTTCGCCTGAAGCGGCTTAGTCATGCTGGCCACATAACCCAGAAGCTGTACGCCGGCTCCCTTGGCCAGTAAAGCGAGATGACCCGAGTCGGCCACGACTGGACCTAATGGTCAGGGTTCCCTTTACTTTTACCTAGCCTTGGAACGTATGCAATTACCTATAATACATGGGAGTACCTTCAAACATGCAGAGCATCACCACCCACCCTTACAAGAGCAACATCTGAGATTAGGATGGCGTTTTCAGGTCTAACCTTCAAAGGCAGCTGCATCCCTATAAAGTTGATCCTTGTGTCTGCCTCCCCATCACCTTTTCCAGATCAAAGCCAGGAACCCACACAAGGGACAAGTGGCAAATCCAGTTCTTCAGCACAAACATACCTCTCTCCTTCACCCCAGGACTAGTGTGCTTATCTCCATTCTTGGTCTTGGCCAAGAATAACATTTTTCCAGGAGCCACTAGAAACTGGTTTTACAAGCCTGGATGCACAAAGACTGCATGCCAGATGGATGAATGTACCTTAAGGGAGAATAACTTTGGGTAATGATTACAAAAGCTGCCAAGTTTCTTCTGACACTTTGCTTAGTAAAGGTTTTATATACATGCCCACAGTAAGCACAAGAAAGAAATGAAGAAAACCAGAACTTCTGTGTGTTTGTAAGTTTTCAGCCCAGCAAGATTATTTGTCTCAAAGGGAATTTAGCTATATTATTACAAATTCCCTCTTGCCCTGCAAAAGATTGGCCCTTTTAAAAGTCATGCCTCCTGCAAACGAGTTGTGTATCACTGGTTCCAACTTTGATCTCTTAAAATGTAGTAACTAGAATGTTGGGCCAATTCCAAAATTAAGAGCATTGTGTACGACACCTGTTGTTCTGCCTTTCTTCAAAGACGTCTGCAAGCTTAGGCTGAAGATACTTCAGCCGACCCTTCCTCACAGAGGTTTATGGCCAAGCAGGTATCTGATCTAAAGCCCACAATCTGTTGTTACATCAGTGATCATTGCCACAACAACCTGCTCCTGTTGTTTTAAGTCTACTATTTAATCCTCAAAAGATCATCTGCCTTACCAAAATCCCCCTTACTCAGCCCTTAGTCACAAAGGGTGTTGGTGGAATGCAGAGGGTTAACATGACAAGTGACATCACCAGTTGTTACATAATGTCCAAAGGCAGACCGCACAGCAGATTGGATTCCCCGACAGCCGGAAACTGGCTATTATAGAACATCGTGGCCTCCAGTAATTGAATAGTTAATTTACACGGCATCACTATTAACATCTTTCCATCCTGGAAGACGGAAGCAATTAATTGTACAGATCTGTTCCCAGGCAGATGCAGCTGTCTCTAGGCTAAGGGAAGGTGGCTTTTACAGAAGGCTGCCCAAGGCTAACCACCTCCAAGGAGGAATGACCAGGCAACAGCTGCACACAGAGAAAGTCTGATCATAAAACTGAGGTTATCACTTGCATCCAGATCGAAACAATGAGGCGGGGGTCAGTTTCCCCCAGTTCTACTGTTGTATTCGTATGGTCCATGCTGAACCTGCTATGCCACTGATGTGAAATGTAGAAAGACAAAACGTTTTAAACGTCGTGACATGTACAGGGTTTCAGAACTGTGTCAGAATTTGATATTTCTTACAGTTCCAGGAGGGATGGTGGAATGGCGCAGGTGCGTGTGTGCGCACACACACGTGCATTCTCTTAAGTAGAAGCTGGACACTCAATTTGGGATGGCAGGGTAGAGCTTGTTCTCGAACAATGGAAGTGCAACAGTTGGGAATGATTTTAATATAACGGGGCCTGGTTGAGGGTAATGAAACTGCAAAGGACCACTGAAGATGGATAAAGGACAGAGTGAAGGCAATTTCTGAAGAAAAGCTGCACTTGGGCTGTTGTACTAGTGGTACCTCGGGTTAAGTACTTAATTCATTCCGGAGGTCTGTTCTTAACCTGAAGCACCACTTTAGCTAATGGGGCCTCCTGCTGCTGCCGCGCCGCCGGAGCCCAATTTCTCTTCTCATCCTGAAGCAAAGTTCTTAACCTGAAGCACTATTTCTGGGTTAGCGGAGTCTGTAACCTGAAGCGTATGTAACCCGAGGTACCAATTTATTTTAGTTTACAGGTTGAGACTTGCATGATTGTTCAACCCATCACCAAACCCTGCCTCCAAGGAGCATGCTAGAGAGGAATTTCAGCAAAGCCTTCTCCCTGGCATGAGCATCATTACTGCTTTTCATATGGAAGATAATTTAGCAACGTGAGCCTTCATAGTCAAGGCCAGATTACAAATTTGTCAGTCAAAGAATATCGAAAGTATCTGCACAGAGCCCACTCAGATGTAATTAAAACCAAGAATCAAGCAAAATGTAAATACAAAGATTGGTTTGTGACTTTAAAAGTTTGGCTTTAGGCATCAAGCTTCATTGCCTGTTCATTTGAGTCACAAAGGTCAAAGTACACTATCATGCAATGCAAAGCATTAATGAACTGTACTAGCTGCACACCAGTGTTAAAAGGAATTCAAATTAACTTAGCAAAGACTGGATTTAGTAGAGTGCAGTCACTGCTGCTTCAAGACTACACAGAGGATGTAAAAAGGCTTTGGCCTTAATATCCAAGTTTCTGACAGCCAAGTACAATTGTAATTATGACTATGACATTTATATGTATTTTTTCTTTAAACAAACCCAACCAGCAATTCCAGGATAGGATAAAAAGAATCTATTTTTAGAAAATATATAAGAAAATTAAACAGCACAAGAGGAAATTGCCTCCCCACCATGCTTTTGAGACTTTTGTATCCAAATCACTATGAATCGCGTACATTTCAATGGCATTCCATGGAGATTTCATCAACAGCAGTGTATACATTGAGTCAGCTCCATCAGTGTTAACAGCGTAGCTAGACTTGTGCTTATTTATGTATGAAATTAGGCTTAAGCCATAGGTATGTGAACCTCATAAATGCAAGGGAAGGACTCTAAGGATGCCACATTGAAACATTTTGGCTGCATTCTTAAAAATGAGAAGTATCTTAAAGGAAGTAAAACATTTCCACCCACCATGTACCAGCCACTGACTTGGTATGCAAAAATGCTTAACAGCAAAGGCTTACTTATGTATTGAGATTTACCAAATCACGATAAATGAAGCACTCACATGCTATTATCAATTCAGACATTACTGTTCTTGAGTAGTAAGTAACATGGACAACCCTCCTTTCATAAACACTACCAGATGATCCAAGAGTGAGTTGTTAAACATCACATGCCTACCATTAAACAGATTATGCTTTTAGCTATTGCTTACTAAATCAAAACCAATGCATGAGTCAAAAAGTGAGTTTTTCAGTTGAATGTAAACTTCCTCCCATACTACAACAGTTGAGATACTGTGCAGATTTGTTTTATAGCAATTCACATTTTTCAAAATTATGTTAAAGTTGGAAAATTTATACAAATACAAAAGCTTTTCAAACAATGCTTTTTAAACAGTATTGTTACTTTTACAAAGTCAAATAAAACAATGTTATTTTCAGAATTGACTGAAAACATCTTTATTATTCAAGTGCCCTATCCCGCCCCGCCCAGCAGTTATACATGCATGACTAAAACATTTTGGCTTTTAAATGTATAGGATTACTTCCAAATACAGTCAACATAAAATAGAAGGGAATACAAAGTTTGTACACAAACGCAGCAAGGAATACACAGGTTTGCAATGAAGTTGGACATCATACAAAATAAAAAAAGTTTATAAATTCACATGGTCTGGGATCCTATGCAGGCTCAATAGGGTCTCTCACGCCGGTCCTGCCTGTGGTCCCCTCTGCAAAGGAGAAAGGAAAGTTTACATTTTAAATTTGCATATTTGTATTGTTTGTTATACAATAACTATTAATAGCCCCAAGGCTAGGCTGCAAACCCAGCAAGTGGATCCAACAGTCACAACCTCAGCCTCCCTCTTTCACTCCCCAGAAACAGAATTCCTAGATTCCTATTCCTGAGCCTTTACAGTAGCCACCACTGAAGTAACCTTTACCTCGAATCCATTTTTCCTGGTCCAAAGCTGCCTCTGTCTCCGCCTCTTCCGCCTCTGAATCCTCCCCGGTCTCCGCCCCTGCCTCCCCGGAAGCCCCCTCTGTCAAAGCCTCCTCGGCCTCCGCGTCGTTCTTCACCAAATCCACCTCCTGGGGAAAAAAGCAGATTTGTATTATGCAACTATTTTGAAATGAGAAATGTGCTTTTCTCACTGATGCCGTTGTGCCAAATAGGCAAACTGTGTATCTCACACAGACAAAAAAGAATCCGCCAGCAAGGGAACAGGATATACAGTAACTGGTTTCACACAGAGAGAAAAGTAAAACCTTAAACTCACCCATGTGTGGTCCTCCAGGCCCATCTGGCTTTGGTGCCTTGCACTGGTTGCATTCATTACGCCATGAGAAGTTCATGTTTTCACAAGTCCTAAAAACACATTTGGGGAAGACAGATGATTTAGAGTTCCAATAGTCATTAACCCGATTTCTACCTTCATATCTAAACAACTAAAGCAGACTGCTTACGGGTTGGGGCATTTCCAGTCTCCTGCACGTTGCTGACCACCTCCTCCGCTGGGGAAGCCCCCCCTGCTGCCCCCGCTGGAACCACTGCTGCTGCCGCCACCTCCTCCACCACCAAATCCACCACGGCCCATGGGTCCTAAAGGAAAGAGGCATGTAAAAATCAGTGGCAGCAGCCAAGTGAAAAAGGATTTTTTGCAGAATGTTTCCTTGCTGATAAACACCTTATATTAGGTTACCTTTCTTCCCTAGAAAGACTGCAGTACCCATACCTCAACTCCCTTATTTCAGAATGGCTGCACAACACACATTGGTCCTCCTCCCCCTCCCTTGCTGAAACTCAATACAGGTATAACAAGAGCCAATACTGCTACAAGCAACACACTTCACTACTTATCAACCACAGCAATGACGTGGAATATACCTCCCCTACCGCCACGGCCTCTTCCTCCACGGCCATTGCCACCACCACCGCCTCTGTTGAAGTCTGCCCTCCGGGTAGCAAATGATACTTTGATAGGGTTGCCTGAGAATTCTTTTCCTGGTTAAGAGAAGAGCAGGGGAAAGGATTACATTTTCCCCGATATAAAGATAGAAGGCAATTATTTCACTATTGGCACCTCTCCTCTACTGCACATCTATTTCTCTTTCAATATTTATTCATCAATTTATATCTCATCATTTCCCCACCCCCCCAGAAGCCTAGTAGTGGAGGCAGAAAGAAGCCTTCAAAGTACAAGCATAGGAACTCTTTCAAAAGTCAAAAAAAGTAATTCGAAGTCAGCACCATACCATCAAACCAGTCAATGGCAGCCTTTGCAGATGGGGGATCATCAAAGGAAACTGTGGCCTCTCCTTTCAGTTTTCCTGTCTCGCGATCGGTGTACAGGTTGATCATAGGCTGTCCTGTTTTCTTGTTTGTCTGTTTACAAAAAAAAGCACAAGATCAATCTACTGGAAAGATCTAATTCAATGTTCTTGCATCCGATTTTCAATACATGACAGGTGCCGACTACAACTGTTTAGGAAGCTGCAATTGATGTGCAATTACCTTTAAATGTGAAAGGTAACTTGCCTATACAGCCCTGAAGGTTAATGAATGTGCTCATGAGGTTCTGGGCAGATTACTGCTGACATCATGAATTCTCCCTTGGAGTGTAAAGATATCCAACAAAGGTTTGTCTACCAATTAGTATCTGAAAGTAGGTAGGGCTAAAGCAGGGTAGATTTGATTTAAATCAAATTGATTTAAATCACTAGTCAGTAAGACTTTATTTAAATCTTTCTTTTTTTTTACAGAAAGACTCATTCTTGCTGGTATAATCTTAATATTTACAACCAGATGAAGGTTTCATTTTTGGAGTAATAAATTTTCATAGTACTTTTTAGTTATATCAAAAATTACTGATTTGGTTATACTATTAGAAATACATAGACAGATAATTATGACATTATTGTGAGGTTTAATAAGTTAACTGTTTATATTTGGACAACTTTTCTGCTGTACTTTATTGGAAGGAGAAAAATAATCATTTCCTGAATAACAATTAACTAAAACATTATAGTATATGTATCCATGTTTGTTAAGTGATGTGGTTAAACGATAAAAAAAACACACCTGAGACTGAGCTTTAGCACATGTGAAAAAACAAATCCTTATTTCCTGATGAATAGCGTTTGGACTATAATGTAACTTAAACAGAAAACTATCTTTAGAAAGATTTTTCCTCCAAAAGCATTTTATTTTAAAAATCCAATTTAAATTTTAAAAAAATCTTGATTTAAATAAAAAATATCCAATTGATGTATCCTACCTAGCGCAGGCTTTTGGCACTGCTCTGACCATTCAGTGTTTTGTGATTCTACTTGCCAACAGCAACTCCACTAGTAGCTGCTTTTTTTTTTTAGCCAGCTCAGTCTCTCAACCAGCCCTTCAAGCTCTCATTACCCACTTCTACACTGCACACTTTACAACCAAAGAGTATAGTGCAACCTAAAAAATGCAGCCCTATTGGTAATGGGATCATCTCACAGGCATAAATAGCACAATTTACCTTAATGATGCCAATCTGCTTGAAGTAATCTGCTACCGACTCAATGGTTACATTTTCACCAAGTCCCTGAACAAAGATGGTGTTGTTGTCCGAGTTATCCTGCTCGCCAGCTGCAAGGAATGAGAATTAGCTCTATCTTCCATCATAATTTCTGCTTCCCAATAAAGTTCTTCCTACAGCCTCTAAATGGAAGTTCCAAACTTGTACTCCAATGAATACTGAACCACATGAAGCAGTTTTCCAAATTGAGACAAAATTTTGGTTACTGTCCGAAGACCTCAGTTGAACAGAACTCAAATCTGCACAATTCATATATTTTGCAGTTTACAAAGTTTGTGGGTTTTTACAAGGCAACTTGATTACATGAAACTCTGCTGTTCACAGTAATACAAAAAAAGAAGGAAAAAAAGGACACCATAGGCTTCTCTGGTTTTCCTTTGACATTTTTACCCCTCTCTTCAAAGTGGAAGCCTGGAAATACTTTTCTGCTGGCCTCACATTCAGGTTTGCAGCCACTTACCAGAATCGTGGCGTGATCCTTGATCCCGTGGTCCTTTTGCACATGAAAATAAGGAAGGAGAGATTCAGTTAGCGAGTGAGAACTTCCAAACTGTTTTCTCACATCAGCACCACCATCATGACCACATCAGAAACAGGCCAGTGTTGGAACATGTGCTGTTCCAAGGTGAGTTTTAGTGCAAAACAAACACTCCCATTCAGTCAGAAGTGGTCCACGTCTTAATTACAAGACTGCTTACTGCAAAACCAGTTACAACTCTTTCCTCCACGTCATACTAGACCTATTTTTTTGCAGCTCTGCAGGGAGGAGCATGGCCTCCAGACACACACCCAGAACACCATTGGAGAACCACTATTTTGACATCTTTTATAGCATACATTAGCCACTGCTACCCAGAGTCTTCTACTGACCCTTGTTCAGTCTTTTAAGTCTCCAGCACCTTTGCAATCTATTCTGGATTTGGTTCATGAGACGAGACACTTTTTAACTTATGCACAGAGAACAAACCATCTTACACCATAGTACACATTTTGAATAAGCCCTTTAGAAATGAGAGCTTTATGTTCTTAGAAACCATCTGGTTATTTACTTGCATCACCACTCTACTATTAACATATTCTACACGTATGTGTATATATATATTTTTTTACCATTTCAACACCTTTTATTGCACCCAATCTTAAATTTTTTGAAAGCATATGCCCAACACTGGTCTCAAATGCATTAACAATCCTATACAAGTGTGTTTTACTGTTCATGCCAAGCCTTTTTCAGCAAACCCTATGGGAACGTTCCTTAAAAAACAATTCTTTTGATTTGGTACAATCATGTTCAAAACGACCATTTGTGAAACTTCGTAATGTTAAAACCAAACTCTCTTAAAATAGAAGCCCATGAAACCACTTATTTGTGAAAGAGCTCTTAAGAGTTTCATACAAACAAAGTTACACTTCCAAGTTTGAAGGGAGCGGTCCCTCCCTTGATTCCTGTACCAGTAACTTTTTAAGCAAGGTACCATAAACCTTTGTTTTACCATGTTTCCTCAGGACTGCATGCACTTCCATTAACACGCTTTAACCCAACGTTCTCATGTGTTTTTTAAAGGAGAGACAACAAACAAAACCAACACTTACAAAGTGATTTTCTCTCTCACATTCTCCCGCAAAACACGTCTTTGGATTATTGATTTTCTCCCATCTTGTTGCAAAACATACAACCAAAATGTACTGTATTGGCACCAAGAACTTGGCTGAGTAGAAAGCCCCATAATGTGGAAGTCAACACCACAGATACAACCAACCATTTTGGCATATGTGCCACAACAGGGGGTGCTCCCATAGGTTTTTATCTGATAAACGGTGGCTTTTCAAACCCTTTGGCATACAAACATCAGTCTCTCCGAAAAATAATATATAGAAATACACTTTTGCGGTTCAAGTTTTTGAACTCTTTGGACTTACCACCAAATTTATTGAAGCCACCACCTCGCTCACCACCGCTGAGGAGATAAGTTAGAAGATAATGATGCTTTTTTTTCCATGACTAAAAGGTTTTGTTGCTAGAAACTACACCAGATCCATTAAGATGCTGGCCAACACTTTTGTTTGGTTCTTCCTGAAGATCTAAAGACAACCTGCTCCACCTTTTCTTTGCCCTTAGCATTTGTTTTTTTAAAAAAATGGATCAATACACCCTTGAGAAGGTTTGCAAATGAAACAGCTCTAGTGTTTTGTCATTCTTGCTTCCGATCTTGAAACGTTACACGAGGCGTCGTGATGCAGCTTTCGAGACAATGCTGGTTTCCTTGTTGCCGTCCTATTCTTGGCATGATTGGTGAACCAAGCTCGTTTTTAAAATATTGTATACCGTGCACGCTGTTAATTCCAGTTCACCCTTCTCAAGTTTGTGCCTTGTATTTTTGCAAAGCTTTTGTTGTTTACAACCCTAAATGCAGATAACTGCTTTGAAAGCACGTAAAAACCCATTCCCTCATCATAGCATATTCGTAATAGTACGTTATTTCAGCTCTAAAGACTGCATTATCTGCCTGCCATAAGATCTCTCTCCCTTCCTCAGACCCTTAACTAACATGTGGAAGGTGGAGATTTGATTAAAGTTCATTGACTTTCACACCTGTGGCACACAAAATGCAGAATTTGTTAACAGAGCAGGTATTGTTAACAGATCAACAACTTTTCATAAGCAAACAACACTTCAGCTGCCCCCACCTATACTCACCTCTCTACTATTTCATCTCTCCCAGTCAACAGGAGCCCAGAGCCAATGTTGCTTAGCAACCATTGCCTCGTCAAATACCAATTTTAACCACCCCTTCACCGAGGCTTAACGCACACCCAACAGCATTAAGGATACCGCTTTGCAACACATAAACCACAAGTACAGAAAGTCCAGCCGCTATGTGGGAAAACCAAAACACATCATTTTAGCCTACATTGGCTTACACGGCTAGACCACAGCATTATGAGCATTATGAGCCCAATGAAAGCTGGCTTACAACCTGCATAGAAGCTTTGTCTTGCAAAATCTCTTACTGAAGAGATTCATATAACCTTTGATTTATCAGCATATACAAACCAGGCCCCTTCAGTGCACCTCATCAGGTTAACACTGGGGGGGTTGAAGGATAACCCTAGTGTCTAGATCAGTGTTTCCCAACCTTTTTTGGGCAAAGGCACACTTGTTTCATGAAAAAAATCTCGAGGCACACCACCATTACAGCCCCGTGACGTCAGCGCGCAGCGTCACGCTGGGAGGGACGCACAAAAGTGTAAGTTTCAATTTTTTCCCCTCCCCCTTGCCTTCCTTCTGTGCCAACCGCCAAAAAGCCAAGAAAAAAGCCAAGACTTTAGGGCAGCAGGTCGACACGGAAGAAGCTCCTACCTAAGGACAGGTGCGACGGCCGTGTCCTCTTCTGCCACACTTGGCAGCCCTGCCTCACGGTCGTGACTCCCACCCTGATTTCTCCCCGCAGGTCGAGCGGCACAGGCAGCCCAATGTGTCCAGCCCAGACACAAGCCCCGCTTCCCCACTCTAGATCCTGAATGCGACCAAGTGCTCTGGACTCCCGAGCAGGGTGGGAAAGAGGACTCGCATCTGGTAGCCTCCGGGCTCCTCGCCTGCTTGAGGGATGGCATTGCAGGCAAGCTGCCGGCCGTCGCCATCGCCGCCCCCTCATGCGAGTGCACCTGCCCGGAGTGGTGGGCTGGGGGAGGCTCGCTCTCTGTGGGGATGTGGCCCGCACGCGCGGCCCCGCTTCCTCCTGCCCAGGGCTGAGCTCCTTACCCGCGATCTCGGTCTCGCGCACGCGGATCCCACTTATTCCGAAGCTCGCGCCACTAGCCGGGGCTCTCACACCGTGCCAGGGCGAGGCGGCGCGGCCCACTGACGTCATCGCGGCTCGCCGCCGCCCTCGACTTCCCTGTTCCCTCCCCTCCCTCGGGTTGCCGTGGTTACCGAGGACTGCAAGCTGCTCGGGCGAGCATGGGGCATTAAGTGGGAGAAGGAAAATTAAAATTAAAACTCGCCCGAAGGCCGCCTCTCCGGATATCTTTCGAATTTTTTAATTTTTCCCGCGGCACACCAGGCAACGTCTCGCGGCACACTAGTGTGCCACGGAACACCGGTTGGGAAACACTGGTCTAGATACCGATTTCCCCCCATAAGAAGTACTAAAGTTCTTGTATATATTTGTATGGAACGGCAACATTGCTCAAAGAGGACCGTAATTCACCTTTGAGGAACAGTAATTATGTTCATATCAAGTGCGCCTTTTGAGGTTGTCAACAGATCCAAGATGAAAATACGATGTTTTGCCCCATGCACAGACTTGTTACTGCAATGGTTGATTTTCATAAAGTAAGAGTTTTTAACTCCTTCACATGCAGACAAGGAACAAAAACCATTTTGACATCCATTTAGATTCACCCCATAAAGAAAAACACACTGACCCCTAGCAGCATACATGGTGGTAGCCCACCCTTGATTACCAACAATTCTATATATTTCAGCCATTCACACACTGCACCCTCCCAGAAGAGGTTAGCTTTTATGGCAAGTACTAGGAGAGATGCTAATTAAACAAACCCACTCCCTCTCCCACAACTATGGACTGGACACCTACCCCATGCCTCCACGACCACCTCTGTTGCCACCTCTTCCACCACTCCGATCAAAGCCACCTCTACCGTATCCGCCACCGCCACCTCCTCCACTGCCTCTTCCACGGTTGCGGTCTTGCTGGCCGCCATATCCTCCTTGATCCTGGCTGCCGTAGCCTCCTCCACTACCACCTCCACTCATGGAAGACTGATCCTGTCCGTAGCCACCAGCTGGAGAAAGTTTTAAAAAAAGGGGGGTGTTAGCAATAGTTTCTGCTAGCAAAGAGACCTGGATTTTTTTGAGTGGGGGGAAAAGAATGAAGATTCTACAGATCCCCTTGCTTCTCACTGGGGGACAGCCATTGGCTTCTACACTGCACTGCATAAAATTTGGCTCATAGTACTCATGTTTGGCTTTTGGAAGTGAAAGGAAAGGAAAAAGTACTCACATCCACTACCACCGCCACCTCCTCCACTGCTACTGCCACTGCCATACTGACTCTGCTGGCCGTAGCTTTGGGGTGGGTTGTAAGAAGGCTGCTGCCCATAGCTGCTCTGCTGTTGGCTGCCATAGCTGGACTGCTGACCATAGCCTCCACTCTGGGGTTGTCCGTAGGTAGAGGTCTGAGAGCTGGTACCGTAACTGCTGATTTCAAGGAGACACAAACAAAGGACAAAGGGTTCAATACACAGACCATCCTACAATACTGTTCTGGCTTTATACAAAGGCTGAGGCTTTAAGCTCCAGGATTCCATTTGGAATACTGCTTAAGAATTCAGGATGATTGTATGACTAAAGAGCAGAGTACACCTGGGGTTTGATCAGGCAAATTTCAGTAGATTTAATGTAAAAAAAGGTAAAGCCCAAAGCGTATGAATAAGATTTACACCACTATCCCTGCTGTGAGTTCTTGTTGTTTGGGATTTCTCAACTGTTACCTTCCTGTGGTGGAACTGGCTGGCTGTTGAGAGTAGCTGGGATAGGATGACTGCTGTCCATAAGACGTCTGAGAAGTCTGACTGCTGCCATATCCTGTTGATGAGCCGTAGGCCTGTGGTGTTGACTGGGTGCCATAGCCAGCTGTTCAGAAAAACAATTCACTCTTGTTAATCTCAAATGGCATGCAATTTGTGTAGCAATAACTAATCAGTTCTTCAATAATAACATATAACTGCACTGATGCATCCCGAGATGTGACCATAGAACAACAAATTAAGCAGTGCTGAGATGAGAGCATGTTAGATTCGAAGCCCTGCTTGTGCCACCTTTTTGCTACTTTTAAGTGCTTCACAGGATTGCAAAATGAAAAGGCTGCAAATTACAGCATCCGGAAAGGACACTTTAAGTACTGTGTTTTCCTTCCTGTCTCCTAGCTCCAGAAAGACGTGTGCTTCACAGCTTAGCCAATTTCCTCTCATATTTTCCTATACAGTCATGAGAACAAAAAACAAGATAAGCTACAATACTCACAGCTTTGAGTCTGGCCATAGGAAGAACTGTAACTACTTTGGCCATATCCAGAAGTATCTGCCGATTGTCCGTAACCACCATAGCTCTGCTGCCCGTAGGGCTGGCTGGTTTGCTGAGAATAACCTTGTGTGGGTGGAGTTGGGTAGGCCCCATAACTAAGGAAAAGCAAGAGAAAAATATTCAGCAAAGGAACATATAACTAAACTGTAAACTAAATTCACAATCTTGCACTCCCAACCAGAATCAAGCTTGTCACTACCATTGTCATCTGTCTTTTCAAATCCAGTGTGCTATGTCATTGCAGGCATCTGACTGAACTCCTACTTCTGTGAGTGTTTCAATTAAGTCTGAACAACCACAAATGGGTAAGGGAAATTACAAGGAATGTTAAGACTAATTAATTGATTCATTGTGGCATGAAGATACACACACCAACAATTCACTTTGTTCAAAAGACTAATGGCCAGAAATAAATTCCAAT
This sequence comes from Podarcis gaigeae, assembly GCF_964106915.1. Classification (NCBI taxonomy): domain Eukaryota; kingdom Metazoa; phylum Chordata; class Lepidosauria; order Squamata; family Lacertidae; genus Podarcis; species Podarcis gaigeae. The sequence goes on along the minus strand of NC_139689.1, from coordinate 16,481,300 downwards.
GCTGATTCTATTCAGAGTAGACCCACTGAACATGACTAACAGGTACATGAATTTCAGTGGGTCTAGTATAGGATTTGGTGACTATAAACCACAAGTTTTTAAAACTGGCCTACTTTTAAGGCAAGTAAAAGGTATGTGATTGAAATTTATAGTTATGAATGACAGGAAGAGAGTGGAGAGAGAAATTTCTCCTCTCGACACCAGAACTTGTGGAAAGCCAAGGAGGAAGCTGTATGTCGAAAGATTCAGGACAGATAAATGAAAGCACTTCTTCTCTTCCACAAGAGGCAGCAATGACCACAAATTTGGATGTCTTTAAAAGAGGATTGGACAAATTCCTGGAGAAGGCTATCAACGGCTACTAGCCATGATGGCAATGCTTTACCTCCACAACCAGAAGGCAGCAATCCTTTTGAATACCAGTTGCTGGAAACCATAGGAGGGGAGAGTGCTTTTGCTGCCCTGTTTGATGGTTTCCCACCAACATCTGGTTAGTCACTGTCAAAACAGGATGCCGGGCTAGATGGGCTATTGGCCCGATTCAACACTCTTCCTATGTTCTTACAATAGTCTTAAATCCCCACAACTCTTGGAAGCAGCACTAATGAGTTATGCTTTCGAAGGGAATCTTTGATTTTAACCATTTTTCTAAATTTGGAATCAGAAGTTTTATCAGCTTCTTCATACGATATATTTTTCCCCCAATTTTTTTTCCAGTACGTAATACCACCACTTGAAAATTAGGATTTTCTGGTATTGGCAAATTAAGATTAAACAAACCACAGGTCGGATCTTGTCTATCTATTCCTCTGGGAACAGCTCCCGGCACCCTAACATCCTTCATGTTTTTACAGAGGTGACTAGCATGACCTACTTCAAGATTACAGAGACAAGAAAAGCACTACTTGCATATGGCTAACACTGTAGTTATGTGAGAAGAGTATCACAATCTAAAAGCCTGTAAACATGCAATACATGGAGGATGAATTATACAAGGGTTTATTTACCTTTGTGTCGCTGACTGGCTATAATCTGTAAGGGGACAAAATAAAAATGTTTGAGCTATTTTAAGAGCAGGATTCCACCCAAGTTAACTAACTGCTACAGAGAGTAGAAATGATTCATATGGGATGGTGGATAAGGCACATTTGTCAAAATTGACAGACATGGATGCTTGCTTCAGGTATCTACGCACTATGTGTATGAACAGAAGCCCCATTCAAATTGAAAGTCAAGGTGTGGGGGGCAAGTGCACCCCTGCCTCTCTACACTTTTAACTTTCAAGAATTCAGACAAATCCTAAGGAAAGGGTTCAGATTCTCATCGTAACACACATTCACCTATCCAATGGGTACTGCACAAAATATATGTACATACGGAATGCTCTTGCTAGCTTCATTGTGGGTAAGAGAAACTATTTTAAAAAGCAAGGCTGTGAGGCATGAAGTTTGAGGGAAGAGATTAGGAATGAACAGCAACTCTGAACGTTGACACTTCTCATATGAAGCACTTATTACTTAGTTACATTTATGCCACTGTTGCCTTATTTTCAGGACTGTTCACAATAATCAAAAGCAGCAGTGAAGAAAAATCCAAAAATTAATAAACAGAACCCAACCATGTGGGCAGGAGGAAGTTGTGGTGTCATCAGAAAAAAATGTGTATTTATATATTCCCCTTCCCCCAGGGTTTTCCAAGCAATAAATAATTTTCCCCCATCCAAAAAACCTCAGTTTATGTGATGGTTAAAGAACCGATGTAATTCCATCGTCAGTACGGAGGGAAAGGAAAAAAATATATCTGCATTTTCAAGGGTGCAAGAGAGGATAGGTACCCACCCAAGGAACTAAGACATAAGAAGAACAGCCTTTAATTAAACTCACGCGAAGTTTGCTATGGCGCCGGGTTGTTACAAACAGAGCAGCTTGGTCCTTATAGGACCTAAACCCGAGATTTTAAGGGGAGGAGGGCGCTCGCTAGAGCGGAGTACGTTTGCATTAATAAATGATAGGTGCAGGCGGTTGGGGAAGCACCCGGATGTAACACTGCGACAAAGACAAGCCTCACACGCACGCGCAACAACGTACGCCTTTCTCCTCTAGGCAGAAAAGCGCATGCGTGGTCGCAATTTTTACCGCCCCCCACCTCCAATAAACCTTGCTACGCCGACCATCACGTCAGGCTGGATTTTTCCACTGCCCATACGGCCCCCCCCTCGTCCCGCCCGTAGCTCAGGGGACCACCGCGCGCATGCGCAGCTACATAACGGCCTAACCTCTCCGAGCCCCTGGAGTCTGACTAGGAAACCCCGTCCGTCTCTTCCCCGGCTTCCTAGTTCTCACGCTATCACAAAATGGCGGCAGACTGCGCAGTTTAGAGAGATTGCGGCGCGGAGCAGAGGAAAGAAAAAAGGCCCTTCCTGCTCTCTAGAAGGCGGAGCCATTTTTCATCCGGCACTACTTCTACAATCACGTCCACCTTTTGCCCTCGACTTTATCACCACCCCGTTATTTTTGGAACGAAAACCCCGAAGCCTCCATTTAAAAAACATTTGTCTAAAGCAGACGGGGAAGGCCGGAGAACCCTCCGCCCACCATTCCTGCCCCACTGACGGGAGAGGGAAGACAGGCAGCTTTCGCCTCCTACCCTGAAACTGCAAGAATAAAAAAAACCCACGCAAAAGCCTCCTTCCCCTTCACCTGCCAAGTGCAGTGATTTTCCTATAGACGATTTAGCCTGAAACCCACCCAAGCCCCTAGGAAGGAAGCTCCCGAGTCTCGTCAGGAGGAGAAAATAACCCAAGACAAAAACGCTGTTTTTCGGAATTAACTGGGCAGAACCAACCATTAAGCCTGCTCCCCCCTCACTTTACCCTTCCCTTTTTAACCCTCATGTTAAACCCTTTTTAACATCAATCGACCTCCCGTTCCCCATCGTCTGCACAGCCACGAGGACCAGAAACTTAGCTCCCCTGGAGGAAAGAAAGCAAAGGCTGAGGGGTGTTTCCCATTCTCCCCTGTTGTGACCCCGGTTGAAACGCGCCCAACGCCCTCCGCTGCCAACTCCCTTCTTCTCACCGTTGGATGCCATGGCTGCAGCCCCCTAAGCTTCACTCCTCAGAAGGGCTACGTAGCACCAACCTCTCCGCCCGCCTCGTCTCTCTTTCCCGCCCCCACACTTTGCCCCAAATATACCCTCCCCCTCCCGTTTCCTCTGGGCTGCACCATGTCACATCGCAAGAGGGGGGGAGAGAAAGGAGAACAGACTTTCTTTTGTACAGTATAGATATAAATAAAAAGCAGGACTCCTACGCTTCTCTTCGTAACCATGCCTACCGAGGTGCGTCTTTCACATTTAGGATATGTGTGAGCCCGTTTGTTTAGGAATTAAGGGACGGCGGTTGCGATGAAACGGACTGCCAAAGGAAAGTCGTTGGGGTCCCTGCTTATGTGTGCCACTGGCCTCCCCTGCTGCCCGAGAATGGTACAGTCCAGACTGCAGAGTGGGCGTGAGATTACAGAGCGAGCCTGGAAGCGACCAAATTAACAAGCGAGGGGGGAGAAGAGAAAGAATATTAGCATTTTATTGAGCCGTCCAGCTTAAAAAAAAAGTGGGGGAAGAGTATTGTGGCATCTTAATGCCTTAGAGATTTTCTATAACCATAATCCTTTCATAAACTAGATCCCACTTAGATCTGGTGATGAGGACTCTATTCCACAAAGGATTGTGTCACTCACTATAATTCTAAAATTAAAAAATTGTCCAGTAGCACCTTAGAGACCAACTAAGTTTAAAAAGGGGCTTTAAAAGGGGGCTACCTACCTCACTATAATTCTGTTAGTTTCTGCCATAGGACTCTCCTTTGTTTTGCTGTAACAGACCAACACGTTTGCCAATCAGGATTACTTTTATGGAGTTAACGGGTCTTTACAACAGACGTGCAGTACTTCCAACGGGCAAGGCTTTGCAGTCTATTTTATCACAATAAAATACCACTATTGCTATTTTACAACTTTTTTACAGTGTGATTGCTACTCTTCATATTTCACAGGTGGGGATCTGAGAAAGTTTGGCTTGCCAAGTAAGTTTTGCACAACTGATCAAAGCAAATGAAATTCGTAAAATGTGACCGAACCACTCATGACTTCACACTTTCAAGACACAAAGAGACTGTCAAGCCAAAGCAAGTAGCTGGTGGGATCCCTCACTTGGTTCTCTCTCACAAAATCACAGAATTTGAAGGATCCCAAAGGTCTTCGAGTCCAACTGCCTGCAATACAGGAATCACAGCTGAGATGGACCCAAAAGCCTTTCCTCCAGATCTCAGATATGTCATTGTGGTCACTTGGAGGGGGTGGGAGAGACATTCTGCACATGCACAGAGGCACCACCGTCTTTCTTATCACTTCATATGCTGAAGGGCTCAGTCCAGAGATTTCAAATGGATTTGAGAACAAATTATGCAATGGCTCCCTGCCACCACCAGACCCTGGTGTGAGGCCACCATTCTCTCCCATAATAACCTAACAACATAAGAAGAGCTTTCAGGATCAGGCCCATCAAGACCAGCATCCTGTTTGCACCGTGGGCAGCCAGATGCCTCTTTTGGGAAACTGACAAGCAGGATTAGAGCACAAGAGCAACTCCCCTCCTGCAATTTTCAGCAACTGGTATTATTCAGAAGCATCTCTGCCTCTGACCGAGGCAGAGCAGAGCCATCATAGCTAGCAGACATCAATAGCTGTCTCCTCCATAAATTTGTCCAGTCCTCTTTTAAATCCACCAAGTTGTTGGCCATTCCTGCCTTCTGTGACTGTGAGTTGCACTGCATGAAGCATCACAGCCCCCTCCCCGCACTCACCCAAGTCCTTGGATGATGGGCTCTGTTATGTACTGAGTTGAATAGGATCCAAAATCCAGCAGTCTGATTGGTCCTAGAACAATGCAACAGTATGATTGGTCCGCAGGAGCCACCCAATCCAGCTCCAGGTGGAAGTGAATCCACAACCTGATTGGCCTACAGGAGAATCCCGGAATTAGCCAATCACGTGCAGCCCATTGTGTAAAAAATGTATATAAAGCAGATTTTGTGGGAGAACTTCCATTCCTCCTCACCACTATGAGCTGAATAAAGAGCATTAAATCCACTCTCGATTCCGAGTATATTTCAGGCTCACCTGGGTCAAGCGACCAGTGTAGGTCCCTCCCTGCTGGGAGTCCACTGGGAGTGTCCGCTGAGTTTGGTACATCCAGTCCCTGTTTGCTGGAGGCCACTGCTGCTATGGCAGCTGGTCCTTGGCAAAAGAAGAGCCTGTTATATCAGGGAAAAGGCCTGTCTGGTCTCACTGGTCTTGCAGTGACTAACCAGATGCCCATGCAAAGTCTACAAGCAGGACCTGGGCGCAATAGCAACTGGTATTCAGAGAGCAAGCGTGGCCTATCCCGTTTTGCTGCCTGAGGTGAAACAAGAAAGTGCTTCCCAGCATCCACACCCCTCACCATTTGCTGTTCCTGCAGAAGCCTTGCTAGCTAAGATCACACATGATTTTGCGGGCTCTTGTGAGATCTTGCCACCATACCACATCCTCCGACATTTCTCCGATGAAAATAGGAATGTCTTATTCCATAATGATTATTTTACTATTTATACCCCACGCATCTTACTGGGTTGCCCCAGCGACACTGGGCAGCTTCCAACATATATAATAAACAGTGGCGTAGCGTGGGTTGTCAGCGCCCGGGGCAAGGCAAGTAATTTGCGCCCCCTAACCCATGGATTTGCGCCCCCTAACCCGTGGATTTGCGCCCCCTAACCCTAACCCCCAGATGTTGCGCCTGGTGCAGCCGGCCCCCCCCCTGCACCCCCCACGCTACGCCACTGATAATAAAACATTAAACATTTTTAAAAAACCTTCCCCATACAGGATTGCCTTCAGATAGCTCAGGGCTCGGATAACTCCATGCCCTCCAACATTTCTCCAATAAAAATAGGGAAACATCCTAAGGAAAATTCTTAAGGAAATCAGCCCTGAGTGCTCACTGGAAGGACAGATCGTGAAGCTGAGGCTCCAATACTTTGGCCACCTCATGAGAAGAGAAGACTCCCTGGAGAAGACCCTGATGTTGGGAAAGATGGAGGGCACAAGGAAAAGGGGACGACAGAGGACAAGATGGTTGGAGAGTGTTCTCAAAGCTACCGGCATGAGTTTGACCAAACTGCGGGAGGCAGTGGAAGACAGAAGTGCCTGGTGTGCTCTGGTCCATGGGGTCACAAAGAGTCAGACACGACTAAACAACTAAACAACAAGGAAAAGCAGGACATTCCGGGATCTAATCAGGCCAGGATGGCTTCTCTAAATCAGGGATGTCCCTGGAAAATAGGGACACTTGGAGGGTCTGCCATAACTGCTTCTCCTCACGTCTCGTCCATGACACTACCCCTTGGAATTTGCCACCCAAGGCAGCTGTCTCAGTCCGCCTCATGGGAACGGTACAGAGAACGCAGAAATTCTGGCTAGAAGCCTCAGATATCCTCATGCGCCATGAATTTCTTGTATGATCTTACTAGGGTATGGTCGCATAAATCTACCAAGCTGTTGGACCTCCTAAACACCTCTTTATGAGTTGGGTTAGCTATATCTGTCATGGATGCTTTAGTTGAGATTCCTGCATTACAGGGGGTTGGACTAGATCCTTCCAACTCTACAATTCTATTATTTTTAAAAAAATATTACCAGTGACCTTTATGCTATTGCAAATTTCTCCTAAATATTATCATTTTTAATTTTTTATTATCAGCAGCAGTTTTACTCATCAAAAATCTGATTTCTCTGTTGCAAAATCTGTCATCTCTCTTCGCTCCCTTTTGACATAATAGAAAACTATAATACTCGCAAAGGATTCAGACCTGAAGTCGGCTTCCTTTCCGCCTCACAACCCCCCCCCCTTCTACTGCTGCGAAATGGTTCCTTCCGCTGAACTGCCGCTTTCTCTCTGTCTGTGTCCTTGAAACCGGTTCGATCTAGTTTAGAGGCCCGGCCTGTCGGCTTTTGAATGGCCTTCGGGCGTTGGCATGGTAACCGTGGAAATTAGGTCAGTGGCTCAGACAGAGAACATGGCTTCTTCGCCTTGCATGGCGATGGCATGAGTCAGACGAAATGAATCTGCCCCAAACGCAGGATCTTTTTCTCTCCCCCAGCCCCGCCCCACGTATTGTGCAGTAATTAATAAGTAATTAACGACCTGGTCAGGCAAAAATTATCAGAAAGCTTCTTCCCAGCGAGGAAATGCAGTGAACAATGAAACTGACCAATTACAGCCGGCAAACTCAACAGGAAGCCTCTGATTAACAGCGGGGGGGGGGGGCTCAATTTACAAAAGGAACACACTCAACAGGAAGTGGAACATGTTCAGCTTCCAAGGCAAATTTCACAAACCAAAACACCTACTTCCGTTTTTCAGCGTTCTTATTCTAAGTTGTTCATAAACTAAGCTGTTCTTTGTATTTTAATATTTTGTTGGAAGCCGCTCAGAGTGGGCTGGGGAAACCCAGCCAGACGGGCGGGGTATAAACTATTATTATTATTAGTAGTAGTAGTAAACCAAGGTACCACTGTATTTCAATTTCCCTGTTTCTTCCAACACACCACATTTGTATGTTCTTTTTCCTCATTTAAAGTTAGTAATAACACGTTCTTGAGAGAGTTCTTCTTAAACCAGGTTCCAGTAAGATTTGTTATAAAAGGGATGTTGATTTTGTTGCAATTACTCCCTCAACATAATGCTTAACCTGAAAATATTGAAAGGCGTATCATTTGTGCAGGTTGATTTAATGGTAGATCTAGATACTGAGCAAGGTTTTAACTTAATGAGATTGATGGACCTGTGCAAAGGAGAAGAACTTCACAGCAGCCAAGGTTTGCCAGGCAGAGTAATTCATTTAGCATTCATTACCAGATTTGCCTCACAGTAACATTAAAATATCAAGTATTAAAAAAAAACCTGAGAATTTAAAGTAAGAATCTATCTGAAAAGATTAAGGAACACCAAGAGCATTTTTTTGGAAAGCGTCTTTCAAACAGCCAAGAGAGCGACACAGAAAGGTGAATTAGCTTAAAAAGGAGTTAGCAATAGTGCAAAATGTGAAAATGCTATTGTGACTAGAAAATTCTTAGCCATCAGGCAAAAGTTACCTGCGATATTTCCAGGTGCTTCCAACCTTCTGGTGATTAGATCTGGTTTGGCTTGAGGGAAGGAACCTTCATCCCCATGGGAACTCCATTGTCTTGGCAACCAGCAAAGGGACTTTCAGTTGTCATGGCAACAAAGGAGCACCAAGTCCTAGCAGCTGTCCCCACCCTTCAGTCTGGTAATAAAAGCTTTCAAAACCACCACAGGTGTTTCCTGGATGTGGAGGAAACTGGATGTGAAGGCAATCTGGGATGCTAGAGATCTTGATCTTGCAAATCATTTAACATAGGTATGTATGTTCACGTAGGAACCAGTTTTGTTTAGGACCAGTGTGCCGAAGGAAGCAAGACTGACGTACAATTATGGTGATTTGTTCCCAGTTCAGGAAGGCAGAAAACAGTGAATGCGTAAAACCATTGTTTTGTCTGTCCTGTTTCCTGATAAGGCATGAATTAGGCTCCCCTGGTTACATTTGCTTCCCATCTCTCTTACACTCACAACCTCCTTTCAGCCATGGCATCTCTTTAAGTGTTGGTGCTGACCTTTAAAGACCTAAACAGCCTTGGTCCAGTATACCTGAATGAGCATCTCCACCCCCATCGTTCTGCCCGGACACTGAGGTCCAGCGCCAACGCCTTCTGGCAGTTCCCTCACTGCGAGCAGCGAAGTTACAGGGAACCAAGCCGAGGGCCTTCTCGGTAGTGGCGCCCGCCCTGTGGAACGCCCTCCAAACAGATGTCAAGGAAATAAACAAGTATCTGACGTTTAGGAAACATCTGAAGGCAGCCCTCTTTGGGGAAGTTTTTAAATGACTGATGTTTTAATGTATTTTTAATCTTTGTTGGAAGCTGCCCAGAGTGGCTGGGGAAACCCAGCCAGATGGGCAGGGTATAAATAATAAATTGAATTTGATCCATTTTGAACTTATGTTGTGGGAAGGAAGGAAAATATCATTACTTCAACTTAGGTTATACTAACTCCTCACCAAGAAACAGTTACTCCTGGTAAAATAGTAAATGCCTCTGATCCAACTCCTGTGGTAATTTATTTCCCTTTTGTAATTACTCACAGTGTAATATTTATTTGTTGCGTTTTTTATTTATTATGTTAACCTTTTACAAAAACACTCCGCACCAACACCCTCTGTGTTCCCGGCCTGTTATGCAAGAATTGGTAGACTATCCCTTTTCTTTAACCCCTCACAGGGGTAGGTGAGCCATGTCAGTTGCGGTTCTCTCCTTTTCTCAATTTTATAACCAGAAATTAAGTTTTCCACATTTCTGCTGAAATTTGTGTGTTGGAAAAAAACCCCTCACATTTTAGTGTGAATTTGTCTTAATAAACACATTTTTTGTATGTAGTTTTGACAAATATGCCATACTTTTCCGTGTATAAGACTAGGTTTTTTTACTTTAAAATTATGCAAAAAACTATGGGTCATCTTATACACGGGGCAATCTCCTCCCCATTTTCTTAAATTAGAGTGCCTAAAAATATGGGGGCAACTTATACACAGAAAAATACTATTTTTTTTGCAAAAAAATTCATTTAAACAATTAAAAATGCAACCACCACCAATGTTACAGATATCAACAAATGGTATTGGGCAGTAGGATCAGTGCTATTCATCTGAGAAAGCCTGAGCAAACAAGATAGTTTTTAGTAACTAAAACCCCCAACAGTCGGTGCTTCCCCAGTCCTAGGTGGGAGAGCATTCCAGAGGGAATGTAACCACCAGGTGGCCTTGCACAGCTCAGGCACCATCAGCAAGGCCTCCTCTGACAATCTCAGGGATCTGCCGAATGCATATAGAGAAAGGGTGGGGAATCTCACCCATGCAGGTGACCTTAGGGCACTTAGCAATGATGGGAGGAGCCAGATGCAGAAAGTGAGTGATGTCAGAGAAGCAAAAAGGAAGTACTTCAGTCCCACGACTGGAATGTAATAATGGAGGGATACAATCTATTTCAGAGAAACAGAGCAGACAAGAAAGGAGGAGAAGTGGCGTTATATGTCAGGGATGTGTATACCTGTGAAGAGATCCAAGATTTAGAACCTCAAAGCCAAAGTGAGAGCATTTGGGTCAAAATTAAGGGAGAGAAGAATAACAGTGACCTCATTGTGGGAGTTTACTATAGATCCCCAAGCCAAACGGAGGACATAGATGATGCCTTCCTGGAACAGATGGCCAAGCATGCAAAAGGAAGGGAGATAGTAGTAATGGGGGACTTCAATTACCCGGATATTTGTTGGATGTCGAACTCAGCCAAGAGCATAAGATCAAACAGATTCCTCACTGGCCTTGCAGACAACTTCATTGTCCAGAAAGTGGGAGAAGCAACAAGAGGAACAGCCATTTTAGATCTGGTCCTAACCAATCTTGATGACCTGGTAGTGGGGTAGAAGTGGAAGGATCATTAGGCGCGAGTGATCATGCTCTTCTGAAGTTTACTATACAGTGGAAAGGAGCAGCCAAGCATACTAGGACTCAATTTCTTGACTTTAAGAAAGCCGACTTCATAAAACTTAGGGAAGTGCTGGGTGAGATCCCATGGACAGTAATACTAAAAGGAAAGGGAGTTCATGATGACTGGGAGTTTGTTAAGAGGGAGATAGTAAAAGCACAACTTCAGGCAATACCAATGAGATGGAAACATGGAAGGTGCCTAAAGAAGCCAGGGTGGCTATCTAAAGAACTTTTAACTGAGTTAAGATTAAAAAAGGATGTGTACAAAAAATGGAAAAGGGGGGAAACCACCAAAGAGGAATTCAAACAAATAGCCAGCACGTGTAGACACAAAGTCAGAAAAGCTAAAGCACAGAATGAACTCAGGCTTGCTAGAGAGGTTAAAAGCAACAAAAAAGGCTTTTATGGGTATGTTTGTAGCAAAAGGAAGAACAAAGAAACAGTGGGGTCACTCAGAGGAGAAGATGGTGAAATGCAAACAGGGGACACAGAAAGGGCTGAACTCCTCAATGCCTTCTTTGCCTCAGTCTTCTCCGATAAAGAAAACAATGCCCGACCTGAAGAATTTGGAGCAAATGATTCAGCCGAGGAAACACAGCCCAGAATAACTAAGGAAATAGTACAAGAATACTTGGCTAGTTTAGATGTATTCAAGTCTCCAGGGCCAGATGAACTGCATCCAAGAGTATTAAAAGAACTGGCAGATGTGATCTCAGAACCACTGGCAGTCATCTTTGAGAATTCCTGGAGAACAGGCGAAGTCCCGGCAGACTGGAGGAGGGCAAATGTTGTCCCTATTTTCAAAAAGGGGAAAAGAGAGGACCCAAATAATTACCGCCCAGTCAGTCTGACATCAATACCAGGGAAGATTCTGGAGCAAATCATTAAGCAAACAGTCTGTGAGCACCTAGAAAGGAGTGCTGTGATCACCAATAGTCAGCATGGATTTCTGAAAAATAAGTCATGTCGGACTAACCTGATCTCGTTTTTTGACAGAATTACAACCCTGGTAGATGAAGGGAACGCAGTGGATGTAGCCTACCTTGATTTCAGGAAGGCATTTGACAAGGTGCCCCATGATATTCTTGTAAAGAAGCTGGTAAAATGCGGTCTTGACTATGCTACCACTCAGTGGATTTGTAACTGGCTGACTGACCGAACCCAAAGGGTGCTCATCAATGGTTCCTCTTCATCCTGGAGAAGAGTGACTAGTGGGGTGCCACAGGGTTCTGTCTTGGGCCCGGTCTTATTCAACATCTTTATCAACGACTTGGATGATGGACTCAAGGGCATCCTGATCAAATTTACAAATGACACCAAACTGGGAGGGGTGGCTAACACCCCGGAGGACAGAATCACACTTCAAAACGACCTTGAGAGAACTGGGCCAAAACAAACAAGATGAATTTTAACAGGGAGAAATGTAAAGTATTGCACTTGGGCAAAAAAAATGAGAGGCACAAATACAAGATGGGTGACACCTGGCTTAAGAGCAGTACATGTGAAAAGGATCTAGGAGTTTTGGTTGACCACAAACTTGACATGAGCCAACAGTGTGACGCGGCAGCTAAAAAGGCCAAAGCAATTCTGGGCTGCATCAATAGGAGTATAGCATCTAGATCAAGGGAAGTAATAGTGCCACTGTATTCTGCTCTTGTCAGACCTCACCTGGAGTACTGTGTCCAGTTCTGGGCACCACAGTTCAAGAAGGACACTGACAAACTGGAACGTGTCCAGAGGAGGGCAACCAAAATGGTCAAAGGCCTGGAAACGATGCCTTATGAGGAACGGCTAAGGGAGCTGGGCATGTTTAGCCTGGAGAAGAGGAGGTTAAGGGGTGATATGATAGCCAAGTTCAAATATATAAAAGGATGTCACATAGAGGAGGGAGAAAGGTTTTCTGCTGCTCCAGAGAAGCGGACACGGAGCAATGGATCCAAACTACAAAAAAGAAGATTCCACCTAAACATTAGGAAGAACTTCCTGACAGTAAGGGCTGTTCGACAGTGGAATTTGCTGCCAAGGAGTGTGGTGGAGTCTCCTTCTTTGGAGGTCTTTAAGCAGAGGCTTGACAACCATATGTCAGGAGTGCTCTGATGGTGTTTCCTGCTTGGCAGGGGGTTGGACTCGATGGCCCTTGTGGTCTCTTTCAACTCTATGATTCTATGATTCTATTCTATGATTCTATGATACCATTTTCACATGTATACTGTGAGCAGGCCCGGATTTAGGTTTGATGAGGCCCTAAGCTACTGAAGGTAATGGGTCCCTTTATATGTCCAGCTGTCCTTTGTCAGCAACAAATTGTCGCTGTATTTCGTGTTTAATGTATGCTATAATAATAATAATAATAATAATAATAATAATAATAATAATTTATACCCCGCCCATCTGGCTGGGTTTCCCCAGGCTCTCTGGGCGGCTTCCAACAGAATATTAAAATACAATAGTCTATTAAACATTAAAAGCTTCCCTAAACAGGGCTGCCCTCAGATGTCTTCTAAAAGTCTAGTAGTTGTTTTGCTCTTTGACATCTGGTGGGAGGGTGTTCCACAGGGCGGGCGCCACCACCGAGAAGGCCCTCTGCCTGGTTCCCTGTAACTTGGCTTCTCGCAGGGAGGGAACCACCAGAAGGCCCTCAGGACTGGACGTCAGTGTCCAGGCAGAACGATGGGGGTGGAGATCCTCCTTCAGGTATACTGGGCTGAGGCCGTTTAGGGCTTTGAAGGTCAGCAGCAACACTTTGAATTGTTATCAGAAACGTACTATATGGTAATTTATGGACCTAATAGGTATCTAAAGCCATTTGCTGTATGTAGTTTTTATTTTATTTGTTTTTCATCTTCTATTTTAGAAATGTGCATCCAGGTTTTTTCCCTTTAATTTTTTTGGGCCCCCCCCAAGAGAGTGGGGCCCTAAGCTATAGCTTGTTTAGCTTATATGTAAATCCGGCACTGACTGTACGCTGCATTCCAGCAACATGAGAACCAGTGGTCCATACACAAGCACAGCCCTTCATTCATGCAAGCAAGAAAGATCATAGCAGTTGAAGGATACAATTCCAGCCTGGCAAAAGCCACTAAGGGAGGGGTGGTGGAGGGTCAGTGAGGGGTCCAGGAGGGAGTGCAGCCTGGGGGCAGGAGGGCTTGAGGTTCCCCATCCCTGATATAGTAGAAGGCGATCGTTTAGGTAACCTGGTTCTAATTTTCCTAATTCCCCCCCAGAAACTTTCCACCAGCTGCGTGAGCCAGTGCCAAGGTGTGGAGGTTGCCCTCAGCCTCTGTGGTGGCCACAATCCTTCTACAAAAGAATAGTCGGTAACCAATTCCACACCTTGATAACCAAGGCTGCCTCCTCTCCTGTTGCATCATGGATTCTGCCTCTTTCCGGTCTGAACAATCATTACGTTCTGATCAGCTTCCATCCAGAGGAGCAGGTCCCAGGGAGCTGGCTCAGGTCCACCCAAAAGACGCAGCCAGGAGACGTGGGAAGGAGCCAGACAAAAGTAGCCAAGAACCACAGGGCCTGATGAGGCTCCGCCATCCCCTGAGAGCACTGGCCGAGTTAAGAGCAAATGTCCGCTGTCAGTGTCTGAGGTCTTCTGCCCCCCCAGTCGAAACGTACTATACTCAACTCAACTGGCCACAAGGAGTGCTACAGAGGTGGGCAAAGGAGAAGGAGGACAGGGAGAGAAATCTTTGCCTGGATGACTGCCAAGACGCAGCCGTCAGGAGAAGCAACATATTGGACGAAGCCCCTGAGGAACATCCGTCGGGGTATGGGGAGTTGGAGGCTGAGGAAAGCGACTCCTGAAGTACCTAGCACTGAAATGAAACCCTGACGCAGGTGCTTGGACAAGAAACTATCGTGATAATATTGCCTGGTGTGGCAAGTGCATAGTAAAGAATTTTCTGGTTTCTGTATTGGCTTGTTCTAGTTTAGTCTTCCGGGCTTTGGGTAGACCTGTGAAAGTGATTGTGTATAGTGGGGTCCCAACAGAGTGGTGCGCAACCAGATACTGGGCATACCAGGCTAATCTCAAGTTTGATTGGGTTCCTTTGCTTTAAACATGTTTATACTGCACAAAATCGGCTTGAAAGCAGGCCTGGTGACATCTCAGAATCCAGAAGAGGCTGAGCAGGATTTGGCGCCAGTGTTAGGCCTCAGGGCTCTGCATGGCCCGTGCCTCATCCCTTTGTATAATCATAAAACAGCAGGGAAGGTCTCGGGAGTTGTTGGTGGGCAGGAGATGCAGCAGGTAACTGGGTGGAATCAGGATCTGCCAAAACACTCCTGCCATCTGAAGCCGCGTTCACACTCTTAAGCCAGGCCATTTTCAGATATCCTGTTGATTGAGCGTTTTGTTCGCACAAAATGTGTGGGGAGGTTAGAGGATCTCGGCTTTTTATTGAGCATTCACTCTGTTATAGAAAAAACCTGCTCTTTTTCCCTTATGGGGCATCCAAGAGCCAATAAGTGGGTTCCCTATTGGTAGGAGAAAATAACAAGAGGCCAACCAGAGAATATTGAGAAGCAAAGCAGCTAGTAAGCCTGATCTTTATTAAACTGTTGCAACAGGGTCCTCACTCACCACATGCAGGAGGAACCCCAAACAATGGTGCACAAGCCCTTATATACCGTATTTTTTGCTCTATAAGACTCACTTTTTCCCTCCTAAAAAGTGAGGGGAAATGTGTGTGCGTCTTATGGAGCGAATGCAGGCTGCACAGCTATCCCAGAAGCCAGAACAGCAAGAGGGATTCCTGCTTTCACTGCATAGCGATCCCTCTTGCTGTTCTGGCTTCTGGGATTCAGAATATTTTTTTTCTTGTTTTCCTCCTCCAAAAACTAGGTGCGTCTTGTGGTCTGGTGAATCTTATAGAGCAAAAAATACAGTAGACTTTTAAAATTGCCCACCCTGCGGCTCAAGACCACCCCCTGAAACATCATACATACATCACAGAAGGCGGTGGTCTACAGCAGAAATCCTGTTTGCCAGGATATCTGTTAATGGTCACTGATTGCTTTACCTGGGCAGCCTGGCCATTCATTTGTGATGGTAAATACTTTCCTGAAACCAGGTCACAGGCTCACCCTATTCCTGCACAAATATGCCCTTAAGACAGGTAAGCAAAAGACAATTGGAAAGCTTTTCCCCGTTTCCTTCCTCCTTGCATAGAAATAATTAAGGTCAATTTGGGAGAGTCAAAATAGCTTCAGGATTGCTCTCCTGTACTATTTCAGACACATGGTTTATATACTTAAGTATGTGTTTGCCTTCTACATTTATGAACGTTTATTTTATATTTAGGACATTAGAATTCTTATAACAACTCTGACTTGACTGTGGGGAAGTTACAGGACATTGCATCAAGCAAATGCTGTTTCACTCTTTCCATTGCATTTCCCTCTTGATCACAAACATTTTGCTTTACTTATCAGAAAAAGTCTGAGATTTTTGGTGAGGAGAGTGCATTTGTTGTGCAAGAGTTGCAAAGCAACTTTAATTGCACAGCTTTACCGACTGAATCCACCAAAATAGCAACAGGACAATCAGAAATGTTGTGCTCACATTCGTAAGAACTTGTCTCTTCAGTTGTGAAGAGACAAGCAGATATTGAAGCTAAGCTAATCGACCATTCATCCTGGTTTGTTTGCAGACAGGTTAGCCAACACTAGGTATTGAATGAGCTCTCACCCATATTTGTTTGTGAGGAGGTTAGATGGATTGTGAGGGTAGTGTCAGGGAACTGCCATCGGAAGGGCAGGTGGTGGAAGGGCTCACGGAGGCTAGGAGAGACTTAGCAGCAGAGGAGGGAACCAGCAGGGGGAGAGAAGGAGCTCCGAGGGAAAGTGAGTTGGAGGGATGGCTCAGGGACACTTCCAGCAAAAACAGTGGGGAAGTTTCAGGACTTCCTATAGGGACACCCACCCCTCGCCCGAAACTGTCGCGCCGAGAATCCCGAAGACGCGTTTCCGTTAAGGAGCTTTTATGTTGGAAGAGATTCTGCAAACGCCCACTGTCGGATTCTGCCAGCGATTGAGGGAGTCATGCTTAAGGGGCTCCGCTATAGACAGAGCTTTGATAATCAGGCCAAACTCTGAGGGACCAAGCTTTACGCACAAGCAGCTCATCATCCCATCACAGCTAGCAAGTGTTTATCTATCACTTTCTGGGGCATTTCCCCATCACTGCAAGAAATTGCAAGAAATCTTTGCATCATTGCAAGAAATCTTTTGAGGAACTGGGTTTGTTTTACAAGAGGGGTCATTCCATAACAAGTGATCCAATTTTCAGGTAAGATTCAGCCACATGCCAGCAAATTCAGGCTGTGCAATTAAAGCTGAATCTCACCTGAAAATAGTCACAGGCTAGAAGTGCCCTAGACTTCTCCCACCTCTCTCAGTGAAAGCTGGAGTTTTTAGGGGCCTCACAGATTCACCAAGTTCTGCACCAGAAAGCAAATGCCACAGTGTGCATCAGGAAATGCCACCAAGCAGAAAGCAGTGTCCCCACCCACATGGAATCAAGCATCCAAACATACAGCCTGTGAAATTATAAAACACTTTTTCTTTATTAGTGCTGCTGGAAAAGGCAAACCCCCTGAGGACATTGGCTGAGGTGAGCCTTCACTTTTCAGGGAAACCTCTTAAGGGATTCTGACATTGGACTTTTGGCTCTCAGAGCTCCATGGTGAATGTCAGGGTAGTATCAGCCATCTTTCTTTGGTAGTCTTCATTGAACCGCTCATTCTGAGCCACCGTGAAGTGATTCTTCCAGTCCCCAACTGTCCCTATAAAAGAAACACACACAATCCACTCAGCGTAATGGGGAGAAGTTTTCAACGGCACTGTCTGCTATTATGCCCCATAAACTACCAGGGTGGGTATATTCACAGCGCTCAATGTCGTTAGGATGTAGCAGTAATCTCTCAATGAGAGATTTTGCAAGGGCGTGGGGGGATGTTCGAAGAAAAAGTCTATATATGTTGGAGACTTAGATATCCTTCTTGTACAGTGATACCTCGGGTTACATACGCTTCAGGTTACATACGCTTCAGGTTACAGACTCCGCTAACCCAGAAATAGTGCTCCAGGTTAAGAACTTTGCTTCAGGATGTGCTCTGGCGGCGCGGCAAACATGGGGTAGCATCACAGAACAATTAATAAACCCACCGCCAATGAACATTAAAACACCACTCTGGAGGGCCCTCTAAGACAAGGCCCTTTTCCTTCAGGTAACGTGACTTGTGGGATTTCAGCATTCTGCCTGTTGAGCTTAGTTGGCACCGTCCAAAATAAAGATGTTAAGGGGGAAGCCATACCTTTCCTCATGAATGGGGAAATGGACAGGTCCATGACCGAGATGGGCACGCCAGCCCGGTTGGCCATGGGGTTGTCTTTCATGACTTCGAAGGAAGTGTGGCGGACAATCTTGTCCACGGTCGCCTCATCCAGTTGCTTCCCTATGAACTGCATCACCTTCTGGATCTCACGCTTTGGGTCCTGTGTGGAGATGGAGAAAGTGCAGCAGGGTTTGGCCTGAGAAAAAGGACGCTGGGAAGGGGCAGGGTGGTGCTGAGAACAGGAATGTTTAAGGGAAGTGCCTTGGCATCCCAAGCAGACAGATCTGCTTGTAAATCTTCCACAATCTGCCCATTTTTTCAAACTGGCCAACATGGAGACCTCCTTCATAATAGTGTAAAAGCCAGAAGGAAACCACGTTAACAGGTTTTATTCCTTGTTCGCAGGGCTTATTGCTGTGGTCACTGTATTCTTGTCCTCCCTCAAATGCAGTCCCCCCTCAACCGTGAGTCCTCCCATCCCCCCCTGGTTATAGGCCACGGTGAAGGCTGCTGTAGTGTCAAAGGGTACCTGGGACATGTGAGCAGTGTCTGCAGGATCAGGCCTGGTATCGTTAACATAGAACAAGGAGGAGGAGGAGGCAAGTAGACAAGATTGGAAACCAGGGTTGGAGACACAACACAGGATCTGTTGAAAGCTTATGAAAGATGAAGGTGGGGGAAGAGGACCAAGGATAGGCAGGAAAATATGTTTGTGGAGCTGTCCCACCCCCAGCTTACTAGCAGCCTCTTCCTGCTTCCTTTTGGCAAGAGATGAGGGAGGGGCGATGACAGAGCCGCCATCTGATTCTCACCAGCAATTCATTCTGGGTGTGGCAGATGGGACAGGCTTTTTGACACTTTCTCCCCTATGCAGATTCACTCCACATCATCCCTGCACTATTGCCAGAGTCTGATCTCCGCAAGGGATGCTGTCCAGAAGGCCCCACCGCTTTCCTGATCAGCTCACCTTTTTTATGTCTTCATAGAAGAGGTAGAGCACACGGTGCGTGTCTTTTGCCTTCCACCAGCCTTTCACGTGATCGTACCACGGGCCCCAGCCCACTGGAAGACACAGAGTGGAGGCGATGAGGAGCACAGTGACAAATCCCCCAGCAGGAGCAAAAAAACACAATGGTACTGCTGCTAACACCACCACCAAATGCAATTTATAAACACTGTCACCAACTGCATCTGACCTTTTCATTATTGTAACTTTCTCACACGTGCAAAGTGTTGTCATTATTGCTATAATCAAAAAAATTAGGAGGGAAGGGTGCATAGTTTTTAACTCACCTTTGCCTGCCATGAAAGTCTCAAAATATTCCTGCCATGTTCCAGGGGCAGGTACCACCTTGCTCATCCTTTGGAAATGGAAATAGGACACCATGCAGTCCTTAGCGTTCCTTGCCATGTAAAGGAACTGAATGGGGAAGACAAATGGGAGGCATTAATGCATTTAACTAGGAGATTCAGTCATTAACAAGCTTTTGCTCCAGGAAGCTCCAAGGTGACAGACGTAGGACTTCTCTAGCTCACCCAAGTATCCTCTTTTCAGCATCTTTCACTTCTTCCTTTTGCTTGCACAAAGTTTATACAGACATTAGACAAGGGTGCTTCCAAACTGAATGCCACACAAAAATAATGAGAGTCGTGTAAAGAAATATTCAGGTTGCATGATTATAGTTGTCTTGGAGGCAACACACTTTTCATAGACTTAAACCAGCTCCCTACAACTTGCCCAACAACTCAGGGAAGCATTGTAACCTTTCCTAAACACAACCCCAGACTTCTCAGCTGGACACGGCAGCAAATAAAAGTCCTCAAAATGCTATGGGCTGCTTCAGCCACAATCAGTCTTGCATCACAAACCTGCATCCCCATAACTATTGGATTTTTTGCAATAAGGAAAGTGAAGGGGAAATGTACTGGAAAGTGTGGGCTAGCTCTTGCTTTGATGCAACGTCATCTAACCTCCCCACAACAAGTCAGGATAAATGCTCACTAAATCTATGTCTGCTAAGCTCGCCACAAAACTAATCAGGATGAATGGTCAATATATTAACAGGTCATCTGGAAGCACCCACATTAGGTCTTCCCAGAGCATTTGTTCTGATTTGTTTGCAGGGAGGTTATACAACAATGGCATCCATCCTGTTTTGTTTGCATGGTGGTTGTACATTTCCCCACTGCTGATCATTCATTCACCCCAAACTTTGCAGTGTATATCCCCATCATTTTCCAAACTGCAAAAAGCACTTCAATCTATTTTAACTGCTGTCAGGGACTGGGCAGAGGAGGAATGGTGGAGACCGCCTCCCCATCCTGAACCTTCCAGGGAGGAGGAAGAGAGTATAGATTTACAACAGGGGGTTGAGGGAGGTCGCAGCTCAGAGGCAGATGAGGGGGAAGCTGGGAAATCATGGGAGAGCCAGAGCAACACCTGGCTGACATGTAGTCATTAGAAAGCATTCCAGACCCTCTATCTCCCAGAACCCGGTGAGGCTTAAAAGTAGGAGAGCAAAGAGTTTGAAGACAGAGGACACATAGTAGCACCCATAGAGGAGACGATAAGAATGACGAATGAGGAATTGGGAGAGACGGGGGTGGGCGGGGTGGAGATTCACTTGGGACAACGCCATTATCCAAGAGGCTGGGTTCTATAGCCTCTCTCTGTAAAGACTGAAATGAAAAAGGGCAGTAAGAAACTCTTCCTTGTATTTATACTTTCCTGGGCAACCAGCCAGGATCCGCTGACAGCACCCTGACAACTGCAGAGATCTAATGTTCTGGTGTGTGCCTGAATCCCTCGTGCAGAATACAGACAGTCTGGAGCTGACCCAGCCTAGCAATGCAACAGCATCATATATCCTTGGACCATTCTCTTGCAAAGGTCACAAGAGGCTGAGATGCACCCCATGGAGTCCAGACACCTCTTTGCCACATGGTGGCAGCTGAACCACACAGGACATGTGCAACCATCCCACAACAAAAAGACTTTCATCGCATCCAGACGAACATCTGGAAATGGGAAGTAGCTGCTCCGGCAGTTGGGTTGAATCTGGTTTACAAGCCAAGTGGTAGAGAGCTGCCTAAGGTCCAAATTTGGGAATGGGAAACCTGTACCCCTCCAAGAGGATGTCAGATTCCAACTCCTATCAGCCCCAGCCAATGTAGCCAACCATCAGGGATAATGGGAGTTGTAGTTCTACAACATCTGGAGGGCCGCAGGTGTTGAAATTAATTGTGTGAATGCAATTACTATGCACATTTTTTAAAAATGTACAGAGCAGGTGCTGAGGGTGCTGGAACCATAGGGAGTGGAAAGGGAGAGATTAGCTCTCCACCACATCTGAATCCCAATTAACTGCCTCTGCAAAGCTATTTGCATCAAAAAGACATTTTTGTTGCAACATTGCAACGGAGGGGAGAAGAAGGAGTCCTGCTTAGGGTATCTCACAGCTGTTATTGATATTTTTACATTTTTAAAAGCATACATGCTGATTGCCTTCCCGAAATTAGCATGGCACCTAGTTTAGCCCTAGGATCTACCTCTCAGAATGAAGCAAAAGCGTGTCTCTTCCCAAAGTGTGAGGCCCCCTTTCCCATCCCTTACCTTGCAGTTCTGCTCCCAAAAGGACGGAGGGAGCAACTGCACGGGGAGATGGGTTTTCAGAGTCCGTGGAGAAGGCATCGCGTTTGCTTGATTAACCCCTGCTCAAAGAAGAGTGAGGCATTAGTGGCAGAACAGGGAAGGGAGATCATCCTGTCCCATTTCGGAGGGCAAAACACAGTGAAAAAGGAATCCATTTCAAAATCCAAATCGAGTTACATGATTGGCCTTTCAGGGAGACCTGGGGAAGGTAGTTATGCTGAGAAACCCATTTTATAATGTTATAGGATTGAAGGGTTGGTTTGGAGGAAGCCTGTGGGTTCCAACCAAGCCTGTGGTTTTGTATCTACAACATGGCAGCCTTTTACAAGAGGGAACCTGCTGAACTGGTCAGAATGGTCTCTTTTTCAAAATAAGGGCCCTGGCCAAGTCTGTTAAGCATCCTATCTGCACATGCCTAGAAGCTGGCGAAGACCAGGTGTGTTGCCATAGAAACAACTGGAGATGCTTCTGGAGGAGAAGAGTGGGCCTTTCCCCATCTCACCTGGCTGGATACCATTTCATCCTAGAAAAGGGGGGGGGGAGGCCAGGGGAGCTAGTCTGGGGTGAGTTTTGTCTGGGCTGGAAGCTTGAGAAAGACAGGGATAGAGGCTCCCTGGAAACCTAAAGGGGAGGCCAAGATCTGCTGGAGTGTTCCTGCTGTGAGCCTATGCTCAGGTTGCACATCTGTGCAAGTAAAGCCATATATCCTAAAGATGCCACAGTCTCTAGTGACCTTCGTTCCAAGGAAACAGATTAAAAGCAGGCATCCCTGAAGTCTCTCCCCACCCAGAGATTGGGTTGGGCACCACAGGAATATGGATGGTGCTGTATTTGTCACCTGAGGGCTGGGGTGGCCGTGCCCACTCAATGAATGGGTGGCGATGATGCACAGGGGCCCGCTGGCATTTCTCCAGGTCGCCTTCTTGTTGGATCATATCCACTATCTCTTGTATCCAGGTGGTACCTGGCATAATGCACAAAGAGAGAGAGAAGGAAAATCAGCACTCATATATTCAGGCCCAGTCTTTTGCCCAGGACCTCAGCTCTCTTGCCCTGTATGCTATTTAAAACTTAAATCCCCTTTCCCCTTTTGCTTACAGGGCTCCTGTGCATGCTGTATGCAGCTCAGCACCCATGTGACTCCAGCCACTAATGCATATTACTTTCCATCTATCACTATGAACTAGCAGGTGCAAAGTTGTGTTGTGGATCTGTGCCCAGAAAGTTTACAGTAATCAATAGCACAGCAAGCTAATTATTCTGAATAGATTTTGCATATTTACCACTATGTGCCAACTTTGCACACTTTATACTGCTTCTGCTAGCTGTAAGAACGGGAGATAGAGACCTTTAAAGCCCTCTCAGCACACATGAGTTTAAGTACAGCGTTCAAACTCACTAGGACTAGGAACTTGGTTTTTTTTAAAATAATAATAATAATAAACACACAAAAGATGAACCTAGAGATTCTGAGCCCTGCATGTGCTCCGAAAATAAAAAGAACAAACATTAATGCATGGAATGGTCACCACCCACAGAGCTGAATGTAATAATCATCTACCTGGCACAGGCATAGGCAAACTCGGCCCGCCAGATGTTTGGGGACTACAACTCCCATCATCCCTAGCTAAAAGGACCAGTGGTCAGGGATGATGGGAATTGTAGTCCCAAAAGATTGGAGGGCCAAATTTGCCTATGCCTGACCTAGCAGAACCGTCTTTCTGAAGGCAATATAGGACTCTCGCTGGACTAATCTTGAGTTTTGTGCTTCTGCAACTCTCAGACTGGGTGCAGCTTTGTCCCTAGATAATTACCTGCTTTGGGATATGTACAAATGAGCAGGTCGTCTGGCTTCGCCTGGAAGCTCTGGATCCGGCTCCATTCCTGACAAGTAGCCTTTGCCAGGGGAATCCCGTCCACTTCGCCCAGCTCAGGGCGCCCCTCTGGTTGGGCATCTTTCCCTTGTCCTGTAGGCATTGCTCTCTGCTGGGGAAACAAGACACAAGGAAAATACAGCACCTTGCATTATTATGCATCTCTGTCTTTGAGGGAAGAGACCTTCCATGGTTGCCACCATAAGCGTTTGGGTTACGGTTGCCATCTCTCTCTTTGTTATATATATCAGGACTCTTGAGCCTTTAACAACAACAGGCATACACAACACAGCTGGAGGTGGGTTTCCTCAGAAGGGCTTCTTCACCTTTTTAATTTCTGCCTGCCAAAAGGTGCAAGAGCCCTGCCAGAGAAAAAGGAAGGCAGGAAAAGAGGAGGATACAGTCATGGTCCCTGTGCATCCCCATTGGACCCACAGCTTCTCCCAGATAGCTCTGCCCCCTTGACAACCTCATCCCCACCTTGGCCTTTCCCCACCTTTCCATCCACCAGGGCGCTGGGTATTATAGCTCTTTGAGGGGTAAACTACAGTTCCCAGTTTTCTTTTTTGGGTGGGTAAGTGCTTTAAATGTGTGGCGTGCGTGGTAATGTCGTGGATAGTAGGAGAGGATATATTGATTAAATATTATCCTTCCTCACTTACACTTGTGAGTCAGTGGCAGGGTACATTCCCCAGTATATTGCAGGAAGCTAGTTGGTAGATTCGTTTAAGCATCCAATCTGGCTTGTCCAGATTGGGTTTGATCCTGGTAAATTCCCCCTTTATCCCTCCTAAAAAGAATAAAGACACAACAGTCTTCTTTTAAAAGTATAACAGGAAGTTTGTTTGTTTGTTTGTTTGTTTGTTTAAATTACTTGATTTATTAACAATCTCTTATATCATATGACACATATAGCACATCTCGTATAACATATACATATACATACGTATTGTAAATCTTCTTGAGTAAACATATATATATAATCCGTGTAAGCAAAAACCATATACAAGTAGTATTCTGCTTACATAAATTAAACTAATTCATATTTTTACTAACTTTTGTTGTATTATCTATTTATTAACAAGAATTAAAGAAAGAAAAAACCAGAAAAACAAAAACAAAAAGGTGTAGTTGGACTTACATGCCGTTCGCAGTAGGTTCCCTGAAGGCAGGCTTTAGCTTGAAGTTACAGAAACCAGAGTGAGTTCGTCCCATGTAGGGATATAAGCCCATGCCCTGCTGGCTGAGAGCCAGCAGACAGCTAAATACACCAATATCGGAAGAAGGCAGCAAAAGAGAGAAAGGGAAGATGGCTGCGTGAGCAGCCCTTTTACAGGGTCTCACAGGGTCACGCCCATCTACCTGGTCACACGGAGGGGGAGGATGCTCCAGCCCAGGTGTGACAGGAAGTCCTCCTGGCTGCAGTAACATCCCCCTCTGTGTCTGCTCAGGGCAAACAGGAAGTGTTGTACTTGCCTGCTTATGTTACATCCCACAGTGTGTCTGCAGCCTGTGTCTTGGGGCATTTTAAAATTTAACGTGTCACAGAAGAATCACTCTCCGTTGCATCTAGGTAGGCAGAGGCTCTGCAGCGGATAAATGGCCAGATCATACATTGTGCGTCCCGCCCTCCCACCCCCCGTAAACTTAAAATGTTATAGGTTCAGAAAAATGTAAATTGAATGGGCGGGGAAGAAGGCTCAGGTGTGAGTTTGAAACACCTTAAAATTCCTTGCCCAAGCAGAGAGTGGACACCCATTTGGGGTTTAGCAGGAACCTCTTGAGATAGAACGCTTAGATTTAGATGGGACTACATGAGGTTTATGAAGGGACACGGGTGGCACTGTGGTCTAAACCACAGAGCCTAGGACTTGCCAATCAGAAGGTCGGTGGTTCAAATCCCCACAATGGGGTGAGCTCCCTTTGCTCGGTCCCTGCTCCTGCCAACCTAGCAGTTCGAAAGCACGTCAAAGTGCAAGAAGATAAATAGGTACCGCTCCGGTGGGAAGGTAAACGGCATTTCTGTGCACTGCTCTGGTTCGCCAGAAGTGGCTTAGTCATGCTGGCCACATGACCCGGAAGTTGTACGCTGACTCCCTCGGCCAATAAAGCGAGATGAGCGCCGCAACCCCAGAATCGGCCATGACTGGACCTAATGGTCAGGGGTCCCTTTACCTTTACCTGAGGTTTATATACTACTTGATTGTAATGAAGCCCCAAAGCAGTTTGCAAAAAGAATAAGATGATCAAATAATCAGTAAAAAACAAAAACAAAACCCAATTCAGTTAAAAACAACTATTTTAAACATCCAACAATTGCTGTAATTCAAACTGTAAGCTAAAAGCCAGTTTAAAACACATGCCAGCACATGTCTGGGTAGGTTTACCTAAATAGAAATATTTTCAGCAGGCACCAAACCAGGGAGCACTTCAAAGTGTGGGTGCTGCCACTCTGAAAGACCAACTTATTGCCAATTTTGTACCTTTCGTCCTTGCCGAGTTGATGTTGAGTTTCAGAGACTTCCCGGTTAGCTCTTTCCCTGCAGCAGCCACAACGGGAAAGGAAACCGGCTCTGATTGGTTCCTAGTTGAAAAGCTTGGAAGGTCCCTCCCAGAAGAGATGGATTAAAAGCTTCTCCCTTCAAAGCTTTGTAGCGTAAAAGCTACACAGTTAAACTTCCTAAGTACTTTTGGGTTGTTTTCTCGACAATTTAACCAGGCAGTTAGCTGCCGCCTGCCTCCAGCCTTGACAAAACAGATTCCGCTCCTCAGCTGCCTTTAAAATTAAAGAGGAGCGCAGCAGGTGACATCAGTTTTGCATTCCTGGAACTGTGAAGGATCACTGAGCTGGACTTATGCAGAGCACTGGCAGTAAGTTTGCTCTTCAAACCTTGGAGGGAGGGAGTTTGAATAGCTACATAAAGAAGCAAAAATGCTTCCCATCCTCCAAGGGGTTATCGGAGGAAACTTGAGGAATGAGGGGGAGCCATTTGGGGAAGCGATTTTTTTGTGGTGAGAGAGGTATTTTCAGAGGAAAGGGATTAAGGTCTTTCCCACACCGTGCCAGTCTTTTGCTGGAGTTCACAGGGTGTCTTTGGGGAGGAGATCTCCTAGGAAGTAAGTGCCATATACTGTATAGTTCGGTCTCCAGGGGATTAAAGGTAAAGGTACCCCTGCCAGTACGGGCCAGTCTTGACAGACTCTAGGGTTGTGCGCTCATCTCACTCTAGAGACCGGGAGCCAGCGCTGTCCGCAGACACTTCCGGGTCACGTGGCCAGCGTGACAAGCTGCATCTGGCGAGCCAGCGCAGCACACGGAACACCGTTTACCTTCCTGCTAGTAAGCGGTCCCTATTTATCTACTTGCACCCAAGGGTGCTTTCAAACTGCTAGGTTGGCAGGCGCTGGGACCGAGCGATGGGAGCGCACCCCGCTGCGGGGATTCGAACCGCCGACCTTTCGATCGGCAAGTCCTAGGCGCTGAGGCTTTAACCCACAGCGCCACCCGCGTCCCCTCCAGGGGATTAGAAGCCCCCAAATTTCTCTTCAAACCAGTACATGATTTTTGGAATGCAAAATTCTTCCCCAGATTGCCTGCTGCTCTGGAAGGCTTGCTGTTGCTGTTTTTGTTTGGAAGCTCTGGATCTGGCGTCAATTCAATAGCAGTGGACTTAAGATGGGGAATCCTGTCTACTTTACCCAGCAGAGTCTGTCACTTTGCTCTTCAAGGTTTAACCACCAAGTTCATGTCTTTGAAACCAAA
Source organism: Podarcis gaigeae (assembly GCF_964106915.1). Classification (NCBI taxonomy): domain Eukaryota; kingdom Metazoa; phylum Chordata; class Lepidosauria; order Squamata; family Lacertidae; genus Podarcis; species Podarcis gaigeae. The sequence goes on along the minus strand of NC_139689.1, from coordinate 16,454,008 downwards.
AGTGTGATGTGGTTAGGGCTTTGCTGTCTAACGGAGGGTCATTAGATGGGCAGCTCTCTCTGTAACACTTCATCAGTTTTGATTTGACAGCCATTTGGATTAGGCTCAAGATGTGTGGAAATTCTGGAGGAAGCCAAACCATCACCAAAGTCAGATGATACTGATGGGCTGGCTGAAGGCCACTGTCATGGGATGGCTGGATGCAGAGGAGTGGTGGGAGGCCCCGGCTGGGTAAACCCCAAACGGAAGAAGGCTCAGAGCCCAGGGAGTGGTGGTGGGACAACAATGAGTTGACAGGGAGAAGAGTGGGAGGAGGTGTCGGAAGCTGAAGAGGTAACAGGGCTTAGTGAGCAGGAAGAGTCTGTGGCAGAGAACAGTTCAGTATCAGAGGCAGAAGCGGAGGCTGGAGAGGAGGGGGGCCAAGAGACAGAGATGAGGCAGGCCATTGAAGCAGCTGGGATGTCACCCCCTCCTCCTGTGACCAGCTCCCCTCCCCCATGGTGTCCCAGAACCAGAAAGGTATGAAGAGGGAGGAACAAAGACAGATACAGTGACAGAGTCTCAGATTGCTTGGGAAGGACCTGGGGGAGGAAGAGACTTAGGTAGAAGGACTGTGGAAAGGCAGTCCTCACAACTGCCTCATAGAGGCAATATCTGCTGGGATAAGTGGCTGTGCTCATTAGGCCTGGCCTCCTGAGCTGACCGTGGTTTATTGAATAAAGAGTTAACTTCATTGATGCTGTGTGATTTATTGCTGGCCTGCTCCTGACACCCGCTCCTGACAGCCACCAGCTCAGAAACAATTACTGCATGATTTTTGAACTGTATCATCAATTGCGCGTAACGTTGGACCCCCCCCCCCCATCTCCCTCATGAGCTGGCGCCTCTGTTGTGAGGTAGGTTAGGCTGAGAGAGATAACTAGGCCCAAGGTCACCCAGTGAGCTTCATGGCTGAAAGCAGGAATTTGAACCCGGGTCTCCTCAGTCCTGGTCCAACACTCTGCTGCTATACCACCCTGGCTCTCTTGTTCTCACAATGGCCAACCGGGTGCCTGGAGGAAACCCACATGCAGGACATGAACGCAACAGCGCTCTCTTGATCCTTGGCAATTCCCTGCCTACTGCCTCCAACAGCAGAGGTAGACCCAGCTATCGTGGAAGCTGGAAAATGAACTGTTTCCACCTCTGCAGCTCGACAGCATCCATTCCACACTTGGCGCCTTGAAGGGAAACATGTCTCTTGCTTACGCACAACGGAGGACTAGAGAGACTCAGTGATCTGAAGTGACAGGCCAGCATCTGGCAACACTGCGTTTACAGGCACAAAACGGCTTCGGAGGTTTTTCAGAAGAAGCCCTGGTGAACTCATTGGGGGCTGCGGTCACACCCAGATTTGCCCGGTTCCTGTTAATTCCAGTGAAACTTGCCTGAAGAGCACTGAGTCCACAGGTCTGCGCTCTCTCTCTCTCTCTCTCTCTCTCTCTCTCTCTCTCTCTCTTTCTCTCTCCCCCTCTCCTCCTTTCTCTCCAAGCTTAAGCAGAAAATTCACATCATGGTAGGTCTCTGCCTCTGGGTGAAATTACCATATTTTTTGCTCTATAAGACGCACCAGACGACAAGACGCACCTAGTTTTTGGAGGAGGAAAACAAGAAAAAAAATATTCTGAATCTCAGAAGCCAGAACAGCAAGAGGGATCGCTGCGCAGTGAAAGCAGCAATCCCTCTTGCTGTTCTGGCTTCTGTGATAGCTGCACAGCCTGCATTCACTCCATAAGACACGCACACATTCCCCCTTACTTTTTAGGAGGGAAAAAGTGAGTCTTATAGAGCAAAAAATACAGGTATTTGCCTCTTAAGGCACCCTTTTCTTAATTTGCAGCCTATCGCACCCAGAATTTAGCTGTGCATACTCCTACAACATCAGACTTGTTCAGTTCAGTCTGCCAACACCATTTAACAGAGATTTCAAAGGAGAAAGTGGTGAAGAGTCTCCTAGACGTAGCTACTTACATGGATCTGTCCAACAGCCAAGCACTCTGGGGCTCCTGGAAATGGCAAGTGTGGCCTCAGTGCCTAATCTTTTCCTTTTTACATTGAAACATACTGTAGGTCATTTGATTGGCAGAACCCCAACCCAGTCACCATTGCTAGCATCCAAGAGACTTCCCTTTCCACAACCTGTTTGAGCTTAATCCCGGTTCCAAAGTCCATCTGCTTAGTTTGATCAGTGATATGGTTATGAATTGTATCAAGAACCAACCCCCTTGTTTGTTCCTGGGCAAACCTGCCTAGATCACCAATGATTTATAGCCATCTATTTACCTTTGACGCCTTTCTGCATTCAAACTGCATTTGTTTCATCTAAAGAGGGGTGTTGTAGTTCTGTAGAAAGGCAGAGAAAGTTCTGTATGTGGGGGAAGTGGTAGAATCTCAAGCTGGGCACCAGTCATCTTGCTGCTGCAAAAACACAGACCACAGTCTCAATTTCTGACTCTCTCATATGGAAATAAGCCCTGCTGGACCAGGACAAAGGCCCATCTAGTCAAGCATCCTGCTCTCACTGTGACCAACCAAGGGAACAAAAAGGAACCAAGAATTCTAGAGTTTAGCTAGACCCTTTGTGGAATAGCCCATCTTTTTTTTAGGGCCCGAATTATCTAGTATTCATTACCATCGAACACTTCGTACATACAGTGGAACCTCGGGTTACATATGCTTTAGGTTACATACGCTTCAGGTTACAGACTCCGCTAACCCAGAAATATTACCTCGGGTTAAGAACTTTGCTGAGAACAGAAATTGTGCTCTGGTGGCGCAGCAGCAGCAGGAGGCCCCATTAGCTAAAGTGGTGCTTCAGGTTAAGAACAGTTTCAGGTTAAGAACCGACCTCTGGAATGAATTAAGTACGTAACCAGAGGTACCACTGTACATACTAAACGAGGCATGCCCAAAGTCCGCCAGTCGGTTTAATCTGGCCCCCCAAACCTCAATCTTCAATCCTATAAAAGAAGCTCAACAACTATGGGGTAAAATCCTAAAAAAGTTCAACAACTTCAATCCTAAAAAAAGGTTAACAACTTTGGTCGGCCATTATGGCCTTTCACTTCATCAAATCTGGCCCTTTGGACACCACTGTACTAAATGCTTTGTTTGCACTCTACTGAATTGCTCAATATTATTCTTGGGATAAAATGCCCCTGCTTTTTCAGTCAAACTGAACTGAACTAAACTTACACATTAAGCACCAATCTAAAGGAGACCAGAGAGGATGCACAGAGTACAGATCCATTACCAAAATTAAGCAGATGGGAATTGACTCACTTACTAGGGTCATGCCCATGCAGCAAAGTGATTCACCGTCAAATTCTTTTCCTGAAACTTTGGGCGTTCTTGTTTTGTGAAGAGAGGCTAGGAACTTCTGAAAGAGGATTCTTTGCATCTCAGAATTCAAATTCCCAGGATTTCTGAGAAGTGAGGACAGGCAAAATGATACAAAACTGATGTGTGTAGCGTTCATACAGCCCAATCGCTGGATCACATATTACATGGTAAACTTGCCATTTCTTTTTTGATAGGCTTGTTCCCATGTTACACTAAAGACAGGTAGGTAGAAGCTGTTTCTCTCTACATGTGCCCAAGCGTTTATGCAGCTACAGACTGCAAGACTGTTCAGCTCAACTACTTATGCCACACAGATCACGCTCTCCTTTAATATAACTGGTAAGCACTCCTAATTTCTCTCTGCATGGCTAGCACATCACACCAGGGGTTGTGGAAGATTTATTAAATTTGTAGCCCAACCTGGGAAGGTAGACCATAGGAGAAGGAAGTCACTAGGCCTAAACCTCCGCTGCCTTGGGGCTATACTCATTTCTGAGAAAGGCTTCAGGAGTAAACCCCGAGGAAAAATCCATATCCACTGCCTTGCAGGACATCTTCAGGAGAAGAAAAGGCTAAGAAGTACCGTATTTTTCGCTCTATAACACGCACCTGACCATAACACGCACGTAGTTTTTAAGAGGAGGAAAACAAGAAAAAAATATTCTAAACAAAACAGTGGATGTATGATTTTTGTGGTTCATGCTGTGGCCACAGACATGTGATCTGACGGTGAGTTTGGGGTAGCCCAATGCAAAAATCCTATGGATCCATGTGGATCCATGCTTTGTAACCACGTTTTTGCGCCATTGCGGCCCCATGAAACAGTGGGTGCGTGTGTTTTTTGGTGCAGGCTGTAGCCATGGATATGCTATGTGATCTGATGGTGAATTTGGGGTGACCTAGTGCAAAAATCCTGAGGATCCATGTGGATCCGTGCTTTGTAACCACATTTTAAGTGGGGAGGGAAGGAAAAGCACTCAAGGGACAAGGAGCACGCATGGGGGGGGGTGGAGAAGGATGCTGCTGATAATGCAGGAGAGGCTCCTCTCCAGCTTTGCTCCTATAGAACAAGCAGGCTCTGCGTCTCTCCCTCCTCCCCGGCAAGGAAACCATGATAGTAACCACTCTGAGACAAATCAAGAAAAATTGCGACCAACACTCTCCCCCAACAAGCGCAGTGAGGTCAAAACACACACACACGCAGAGAGAGAACTGGCCCTAAAGTCGCAGGGGCGCAGGGAGAGTGAACGGAAGCAGGAGAAGGAGAAGGAGCCCTCACACACAGAGACACACAGTCAATTTTAAAGTCGCAGGGGCGCAGGGAGAGTGAACGGGAAGCAAGAGAAGGAGAAGGAGCCCTCACACACAGAGAGACACACAGAGTGTCAATTCTAAAGTCGCAGGGGCGCAGGGAGAGTGAACGGGAAGCAAGAGAAGGAGAAGGAGCCCTCACACACACACACAGACACACAGAGTGTCAATTCTAAAGTCGGAGGGAGAGCGCAGGGGCGCAGGGAGAGTGAAGGGGAAGCAGGAGGAGGAGAACGATAGCTCAAGCACACACACACACAGCCCCTACAGTGGCTAATCCAAAATCGGACAGCAAAAAACTGCAGGCAGGGACAGAGAGCAGGGGGTTGTTTTAAAGCAGCCAACCCCGTTCTGCTTCTCTCCCTCCTCCCGGCTAGGCTGGCTGAAAAGCTTTGCTGCTACCTAGCAGCTCAGTGGGGAGGAGAGAGGAACGGCTAGGCTGGCTGAAAAGCTTTGCTGCTACTTAGCAGCTCAGTGGGGAGGAGAGAGGAACATAGAGGACGGGGCTGTTTTAAAGCAGCCAACTCCCGCTCTGCTTCTCTCCCTCCTCCCCGGCTCCACTAGCTGACAGGAGCCGCTTATACCCGCTTTGCTGTTTCAAAGCAAGCCACGGACTGCTCACAACTGCAGCAGATTCCCTCGCCATCTGTAGGCATTCGCTCCATAACACGCACAGACATTTCCCCTTACTTTCTAGGAGGAAAAATCTGCGTGTTATGGAGCGAAATTTACGGTAAATCCTACACAATTCTGGAGTGGAGTCCCTAGGACAATTGGTGAGACAAAAGTCTTCAGAAATTTATGGCTTTTTTTTTTTTTTTAGCTGCTACTGCAGACGTGGTCCACCTTCTTATTAACTTATTGTGGTCTGCCAACAGATTGCAAATACTATTGGTCAGGGTCCAGGAAAACTAAAATAGTAGCATAGCATAAACCCTGTTATTGAACAGGAGTAAAAGGTGTAAGATTAAGATATTATTATTATTATTATTATTATTATTATTATTATTATTATTATTATTATCATGCAACCCTAACATTTAAAACTTCCCTATACAGATTTTAGGGACATTTGGGGAAAATACAACATTCCCCACTCCCAAATAACAATATTAACTTAGCCCAAGCTAAAATACTTTACCAACACTCTTTGTCCCCCAGAAGAGATGTTGCTCAAGGCACCTGTCAGGAAAGTGCAAACTTTTCTTTAAAAAATATTTTTTATTAAATATATTTTAGTTTACACAAGTACGTGCATTGTCTCTTTTTTCAGGTTGTCAAGTCTTTTCTGTAGATCAGTAACATTCCATGTGCAATATTAGTGCTGTATATAGCATAACATTAGGGGATGGGGTGGTAAAACTAGGAAAGCGCAAACTGAAAAGGTGAATGAAAAGCGGCAGAGAAACAAATATAAAATAGTCTCCTGAGAAAGGTTCATTCCAACCTTGATTTTATATTTGACTGGCATTTTATCCAATCTAATTGTTCAGTTTGGTTGGCACTGTATCCATTTCTTATGCATCCATTACTTTAGAAGTAATGTTTTCTTTAAAAAATGGAAAGCTTTCCACATACGGAGTAAAAAAGATAGCAGCAGAAAATTGTGTGCTTTGGAGTCTTTCTCCCTGACTTCGATGGGCTCTTTAAAAAAGAGCAATCAGTGCATAAGCCACCGTTTCCTAAATATTCAGAAATAGGCAGATCTTTCCAAGCTCATAGCCTTAGCTCTTCCAGACAGTAGAGGAATAACTTATGCATTATTTCTTTTTTCCCCAGCACCGTGTTGACCAGGCTCTCCACAAACTCCTGTGCATGATTCATCTGACTCAGGCATAAACACTCGCCCTTCGTAAGAAGACGGTTTTCTTCTGCTATATTCAGGAATGCCTCTCGGTTTCTTTGAAGAGCAAAATCTTCCGTTAACTTCCCTTTAGACTTCTTTATACAATCAGCAGGCTTTTCAGCAGAAGGCAGAGATTCCAAACAAATGGAGCTGAGAATCAAGGGGAAGCAACATTACAACACACACACAATATATCTGTTTTCCAGGGCCTCCCACCTGTCAATCACCTGAAATCACAGTAAGATTATCTTACTGCCCTTTCAGCAGCCTGTATCATCCAAACCACACAGGCAAAGACACAGAGGTGTTGCTTTCGGCAGGTGGCTGCATCTTGGCCTTCCCCACACCTGATGTTAAGCACAATGTTACGGGGGAGGGGGGAGCACTGTTAATGGATAAATCTGAAGGCTCCCTTGGACAAAAAAACAAGGACACCAGCCAGGAATACCAGAGCAAAACAGCAGCCAGTAGGCTTGGTCTTTATTGAAGACTGTCGTGACAGGACTCCCACCTGCCACAAGGTGGAACAAGATGGAAGCTCAGAACAAAAGAGCCCCCAAACTTTTATTAGCTGCTAATCCCCATGTTATACCCCCCCAAACTACATTACTCATACATCACTGTTACATCATGAAAGGGGAGGTCTGGTGGCAGTAATCTGAGCATCCTGGACCCTGCCCCATGGTTCCCCTTGCCCTCCACCAAACACCCATCAAGTGTAACAAAAGAGATATTTACATTTCCCTGTTTCCCAGCCAAGTTAATCACACCCTTTTGTCTTCATCTGGATTTGTTATTTCTGGAATGCCTGCCTGTCTGGCACTCAGGTATCAGGATGCCAGGGATTATCACTCAGGCAGAGGGGCTGCTGAGTAGCTGAGCTCACGTCTATATGAATTTCTGAAGTTTTCCCAGTGAGCCAGTACATAGATACATTTATCAATGAATTGTTACATTTGGTATCGTGCAGCAAAGGCCCTTTGAATAGATAGGAAGAAACCGTGATGAAGTGTTTTGTGGGGACAAATCACAAAAATCACAAAAGCGATTGTGCTGATTTTTTTAGTGGGCTGCATGTGCATGATATCTGCTGGAGGGGCAACCCCCCCCCCCCACTATACATAAATTCCTGCAACAGCACATAGGGCAAATGGGTTTGGCTTGGCCAAAAATATCTTATGGGCCGAATAGAGAGGCCTGCCAAGCCTAATTAGGTCCTTAACTGCTGCCATAAATCTAGCAATAATCTAAACAGCGATAAAATCCAGGGATCCATAGTACAAAATCTCCAACCACCCATTAAAAGGGGAGGTCTTCAATCTCTCTTAAACACTTCAAGGAACAAGGCCTGTGTGTGATGTAATCCACTGGAGCAGTCAAAATACAACATTCCATTTTTCCCTAGTGTGGACACAGACAGGGGGATGTCACTCCAGCCAGTATAACTTCCTGTTACACCAGGTAGGTGGGGGGTGACCCTTGCAGACCCCACAAAAGGTCCAGTCATGCAGCCATCTTTCTCTCTTTTGATTCTCTTGGACTGCACTGCTGGCTCTTAGCCAGCAGCACACGGGATCAATCCCCATATGGGATGAATCCACACCTTTCTCTGTAACTGTAACTACAAGCTAAAGCCTGCCTTCAAGGATCATACTGTGAACTGAATAAAAGTAACAAGAAGTTTACTTAAAGGAAAGACTATTGTGTCTTTATTCTTTTGAGAGGGATCAAAAGGGGTCTTACCAGGAAGAAATCCAATCTGGGCATGCCAGACTGGATTGCTTAACTAAAGAGATTCAAATGAATCTGCAAACTAGATTCCTGTTGTATTGAGGGGAATGTGCTCTGCTACATGACTCTCTAGCGCGAGTGAAGGAAGGATAACATTTAATCAATATATCTTCTCCTACTATCCACAACATTCCTACAGCCTGCTGCACAGGCTCTCTCACTCTTTCCTCCTTAGGCTGCTGGTGGGGAGACTAGATTATTCCTGTTAGCTTGGAGATGGCTATAGGTCACCTCCTCCCCACCCTAAACCTCATTTCTGTCTGGTTAATCCTCTCCACCCTCTTCCAACTGTCAAGTTTCTATGGCCACCCCAACTGCCTTTAAATATTCCTTTCAACTCCTCCCACTGCCCCAGCCTGGCCCACTTCCTGTGGCATCTCATACTCTCCTCTCCGCTTCAGATGTGTGCCCCAGACACAGCTCCATACAACATCATTCCAACCCATCCCAAATGTTTAACTCAGCTTCTGAAAACCATCCAGTAGCCCTACAGTTACCATAACAACACCACTGCATTTCACATGTGGCCTCAACCATCCAACTCAACATCACTTCCTTGCTGGGGATAACAGCCCTGTCCCAATCAAACAAGTCTTTGCCCGAAACTGACCTGTACAGTATTTCAGTTCCCCACATTCTTACTACTGGCTGCTCCTGGGACACAGCCACAGCAATTGAGAACAGAAGAAGAAGGTGGACGTCCAGTCCTGGTGTAAACATGGCCCCTAGCGTGGTCCTCCAGCAAAAACTGGGCAATACTGGGCAATGCCTCAGCTCATCACTTGAGCACAGAAATTACCCTTTGGTAGCTGTTCTTGAAGAAGCGCCTCTCCCCGAATCCTCTTTTGTCTCCATGGTACAGGGCACGGCACAGTCCACTTCCGACCAAGGGCGCTTTATTCCACTCTGATGTCCGGCCTGGTCCTGAGCGACCCTTAAAGGGAGGACTTTTGCTAGAAAGCAAACACAGAGAAAGAGATTTATTTAATCAACCCAATGGCTTATCTGCCCTGGGGAAACAGACCAATTACGTGCTCACCAGCAACAGCCGGTGGGGACTCTGTTTATGAGGAGAGTGGCTTCCCTGCCCTCTGAACCAACAGCAAAAGCCATGGTGGTTGTTAAGAGATTGATTCAAAATGTTGGTTATTAGTTGGGACCTAATAGCGAGGTCCCAACTAAAGAAGATTAGCAACTTAAACTGATGGAATATGCGCAGCTTGCGGACCTAACATACAAAATAAGAGAACAAGAAGAATATACATTTAAAGAAGATTGGAAAATGTTTATTAAGATAAATTCAACAGTGTAAATAAGTTTTGATGGATGGAATAATGGAATACTGAATGGTCTGGTTTATATAAAATATGCAGGGATTTATGTTATGCAAAATGAACCATGAAAAGAGAAGAAGGGAAGTTTTGGATATTTTAAAGTTGTTTAAATGACTATTCTAAATTGTAAAACAGAAAATTTAATAAAAATTTATATTATATTATATATATTATATTATATTATATTATTACACACACACACACACACACACACACACACACACAATGTTGGTTATTACTCCCTAGCTCAACTCATTTGGCTCCTTCACTGTTGACATCTAGTTAACATCGTCCTGCTCAAATGTGCTTTTGGTACACAGAACTGAGATTGGTATTATTATTATTATTATTATTATTATTATTATTATTATTACTGTATTTATATCCCATCAAGGAGCTCAAGGTGTGGTTCTCCTCCTCCCCATTTTATCCTAAAAACAACCCTATGAAGTAGGTTAGGCTGACAGTCTGTGACTGGCCCAAGCTCACCCTGTGAGCTTCATGGCTGAGTAGAGATTTGAACCCAGGTCTCCTAGGTCCTCGTCCGACACTCTAACCATTATACCACAACGGTCTGTTGGCCCCATTTATCCTGAGCTGCTTTTGTTTCTTTATTTTCTGCTGCAGTAATCTTTTTTTTTTTTTTAATTGTTCCATTAAAAAAAATAAATTTTGCCAGGCACCTCGGGCCTACACTTTGAGGAACAGAAAGGTGTGATAAATTTATTAGCACATTACTGCTACCTAGTGGATGGTTGAGAATACAAAACTGACAAGTAACATGGTTTTAGTACCTTTTGCCAAACTATCCTGAACTTCACGAACAGCAGTCTCAATGTGCGGCATGTAGCAGGCATAGATTTCCTCCATCTCCTGGCTGCAGACTGAGCAAAATTGAAAAGTAAACAAAAGAACAACACACTTTTCCCACACAGCTCTGACAGGGTTTTCTATGCATTCAAAATGGCACTAGGGTCAGTCCCACATCCACACGGAAAGCCCCAAAGCACTTATAAATTCTCTCATGGAGTCACATTTGTGTGCTTTGACTTCTGACATTAAGTCAGGGTTACCAGGGCGCAGCCCCAAAATCTGTTTTCAGTGCCTGGGTTTATGTAATGAACAAGAGGACCTTTGAAAATGTGCCATCTGCCACAACACTTTCCCCTCCAGAAGTGTATTTCTTTTGTCTCACAAGTTTTGGGGTTAAAGAAGGGCTTCTGAATCAGAAGACTCAACTTTTGAAGAGGCTTGAGGTCTAGCACCTTTAAAATAATAATAGGGACTGAAAGTCAGGGGCAGAGGTGAGAGGAGGTCACGTTTACCCTGGAAGGATGGTCTTTGGGCCTTTTCTTTCTGCCAGCACCTTTTCATTAGGCTGATCAGATTTTCCAGTTTCTCCACCTCGTGTATCTTCCCCTCCAGCTCCCGGGTGTTTGGCCTTTGATTCTCTTGGATTTGCATTCTGAAGATGGAGTTGTCTCTCTGAGGGTTGGCTGAGCAGGGATGGATATCGAGGCATTCAACAGAACATTTCCATGACATATCACTTGACACAGTCATAAGCAGGGGTGGCAAACCTTTGCCACATCAGGCCTCGCTATTTGGCCCACCGCCCTATAGGTGATGCAGCAAAGGGGGACTGCAACCACCAACTGGCTAATTGCTAGAGCCTGCAGGTTGCCATGCACAGTGCTTTGAATGCTCCAACCACCAGCTGATCACATGGACAAAAATGCGCCACCTGAACACAGGTGATTGACAGGCTAGCAGCCCCACCCACTTGTTCCACTTGGGCCATGGGGGTGGGGATAAGAGATAAGAATCTGGCACACCAGCCAGATCCAGTTCCCCTCCCCTGGCCTCAAGGCAACTTTAATTGCATAAGCCTTCTTTTCCCAGTACAGTGGTATCTCGGGTTAAGAACTTAATTCGTTCTGGAGGTCCGTTCTTAACCTGAAACTGTTCTTAACCTGAAGCACCACTTTAGCTAATGGGGCCTCCTGCTGCTGCCGCACCGCAGGAGCACGATTTCTGTTCTCATCCTGAAGTAAAAGTTCTTAACCCGAGGTACTATTTCTGGGCTAGCGGAGTCTGTAACCTGAAGCGTATGTAACCTGAAGCGTATGTAACCTGATTTGTATGTAACCCGAGGTACCACTGTATGTGCTTGACTCCCTGCCACAAGATGCTGTAGATGCCCCATTGGAAGGGTGACCATTTTTCTCTTGTGTTGGCTTCCCAGGGCACAACTGCATTGAATACATATTCTCTGTAATTCAGACAGGCAGAAGTAATCCATAAGCAGAAAGAGCACAACTCACATGGATACGGTTCCTTGCCGGTTAGCACTGAGAACATGAGGATCCCATAGCTGAAAAGAAAAAAAGCAAGTCGATTAAAAGCCCCTCCCAACTTCAACTGAGAACTTCCCTCTTCCTGTGGGACAGCAATATCAGTGGTCCCATGCCATTTTCCATCTCTTGGGCTTCTACATTACCCTGTACTATAGGTTAGTCAGCAGAAGGAACGTCGCAAGAGAGAGGTTAACCAATGTCAGGCTCACTGCCTTTATTCATTCACACAAGAAGCAGCCTTAGCAATCTGGCGCCCTCCAGATGTTTTGGAGTACAAATGCTACAAGCTCCAGCTGGGGCTGATGGGAATTGTAGTCCCAACAGCATCAGGTTGTGCAAGAGTATCCAACCCACAATGTGCTCCAAAGACAGGGACGTAAGGAGAGCCTTTCTGGATCGAGCCAATGGCCCATCTAGTTGAGCATCTGTCATGCTAACCTTTTCCCAATTCTATAGTGCTCATGCAATTGCGCCCACCCCCTTGTGCCCCACAGCAGACGCTTCTGTCCACCTGTAGACATCTGTGGCTGGCTCTGGCTTGTAGGACTCGGCAAAGGCTTCGGGGGGCATGTATTCGAGGGTCCCGCCAGATACTTCTGCGCTTTCAGAGGGGAGAGGGGAGCGCTGAGCCGTCCCAAACTTGGACAAGCCAAAATCGGCCACCTGAATGGGGGAGACAAGGCAAAACAGTGAAGAGAACTCCCAACTGGGACAACATAGGAAGCTGCTTCCTGCCAGGTCAGACTATTGGTCCATCTGGCCCAGTCATGTTCACATTGACTGGCAGCAGGAGCTGTCCAGAACGGGGACATTGCCAATCCTACCTGGAGATGCTGGTGACTGAACTGCAGGTGCTCTGCCTCTCAGCGACAGCTCCTTCCCAAGGTATTGCTTTCCTGCACTTTGTCCTCTTTAGGATTACTAACCGCGCTGCCTAACAAGCAACTGGGTTTTGCACCACTGCTCTGCACAGCAGGCAGACTCTCATCACAGGGGTGCAGCATCCCCTCTTCTGGTCTCCAAGCAGGAGACGCTCATAAAGAAACTTTATATTACAGAATTGTGGCAGCCAATGTGCCACTCTGGTTTCAGATAGTACATGGGTAGACGCGTCTTAAAAGCCCAGGACACAAATTTTCACAGCCCTCTAGCAACTATGGTGGCTCATTTACCAGAGCTAATGTATTTAGTGTTCACTCTGGAAGTGTATACTTGATTCTGAGCAAACAAAACCTCCTAGAGCAAAATATATACATCAGTATGACACCCCTGCCAAATATCATAGAATTATAGAACTGTAGAGTTGTAAAGGACCCCAAGAGTCATCTACCCCCTGCAAATTATGACCACAAACCCTTCATTTAATGATATGAGACTCTGCTAGGCCACAACCTATTTTTTTTTACTTATAATATGTAAGATTTCTAATACTTCTAATACTAAAATTTATCTTTGTTTTAAGGCAAGTGGCGTAAGGAACAAAAGCTGAGCGTATCATGAGGATGAAACATCATCACAGTGGAAAGTAGAGATTGCTGGTGTCTGCTTCAGAGAAATCACAAATAATGTCCATGAAGAGGGAACACGAATTGGCTGGTGCTATGACTGACCCTGCAGTGGCACAGTTTTTAATGGGACTTGTGTTTGTTATGCCAGAAACATTCAAATGAGTGTTTAATTATTCCAAGTCCATGGGGTCATGAAGAGTCGGACATGACTAAACGACTAAACAACAACAACAACATGAAGGCTACATTTTTTTGCTGAATATTGCAATCTTCCAACAACTGTAAGGAATTTGGATACATTGTACGATGGATGCGCTCATTTGCAACAGCACCGTGAACATGCAAGCTGCAAGAGCACATGGTGTAGGGTGGACTTGCTTCAGGAGGAGTTATAGCAGGAAACTCGAGAGGCCTGCTTACACCCAAGAACCCATTTCAGAATCTCAGCAACTTACAAGTGCTTCATGACACGGTTGCCTGGAGTCACTCAGCCGATGGAGAAAAACTTTCCCAGAATCAGAAAGAGAGCACTGACCTGGACTGGTCCCAATTAGAGAGAGAGAGAGAGAGAGAGAGAGAGAGAGAGAGAGAGAGAGAGAGAATGGCTCACCTTCACATTCAGAGCTTCATCCAGCAGGATGTTGCTGGGCTTGAGATCCAGGTGGAACCGCGGAGGATGGAGGCAGTGCAGGAAGTCTATCCCCAGGGCTACCTGGTAGAGGATGCGGATTCGCAGGGGCCAGGGCAAGGCACTGGACAGCAAGCCAGACAAGTTGCCGTTCTCCACATACTCCATCACTAGGCCCACTTCATTTCCCTTCTCGTAGAGACCATAAAGACGAGGGATGGGAGCGAAAGATGCCTCATCCATGAAGCGGGCTTCAGACAGGGCTTGCTGTCGGATGCAAGACACATTTGCGCTGGGTGCATTGGTGCTTGAGGGTGAAAGAGAGTCCACGGTGAGAGTCGAAGGGAAAGTTACAAAATACTGTTGAGACACAGACTCATTGAATGATGAACTCAAGATGAGGTTGCCTAATCAGAAGGTCTCAAGAGCTCCTGAGTCTGTCAAGAGCTGGTCTGAGTAGGTTGGGAGGAGATATGGAATGCTGTCTCACATCAAGTCAGATCAATCGTCCACTTAATTCAGTACAGCCGAAATCAGCCTTCACCAACGCATTTCCCACCAGATTTTTTGGACTATAACTCTTATCAGCCGCAGCCAACATCTGGAGGGAACCAGGTTTCGTGAAGGCCAGTCTACACTGACTAGCAATGGCTCTTCCAAGGTCTTAGGTAGGGATCTCTCCCGGCCTGACCTAGACAGACAGCTCTTCCCCCAGGAACTCCATGAATAAGGAGCATTAGCTACAAAATTCTGAACATGGAACCAAGATGTCAGCAGTCTACATTGGCCTGCCCTTGGGGTTTCCTTTGAAGGATCCAGGAAACAACCTGGTACCGTCCAAAGAAGGCACAACATACATTCCCAAGCCCTTAAAATTATTTGCCACATTGCTGAAGGCAGAGTGTCTGGGATTTGGGACCTTGTGGGTGCAAGATAGAGGCTCTACCACATCTGTATAACCAATTCAAGGTTAGATTACTGCAATGTGTTTTACGTAGGGCCGCCTCTGAAGACGGTTCGGAAACTTCAGCAAGTGCAGAATTCAGAGGCCAGGTTGCTCACCGGAGGAAAATGGTTTGAGCTTATTAAACCAATCCTGGTCAGACTGCACTTGGCTACCTATTCGTTTCTGGGCCCAATTCAAAGTGCTGGTTTTGACCTATAAAACTTTTAACAGCTCAGGACCGCAATACCTCAAGGCCCGCCTCTTTCCATATGAACCTACCCAGACCCCATCTTCTGAGGCCCTTCATCATGTGCCTCCTCCTCGAGAGGTCTGGAGGGTGGTAACAATCCGTCTGTGGAATGCTCTCCCCTGAGAAGTTCACCTGGTGTCTTCATTATATACCTTTAGGCACCAGGTAAAAACGTTCCTTTTTAACCAGCCCTTTGGTTGACCTGATCGACATCCTGTACCCTTTTAAAATGTGGCTCTTTTTTGGGGGGGGGTATTATTGGGTTATTGTTTTTACTTTGACTTTCTATATTGTGATCTTTTATGTGAACCACCTGAGACCTCTGGGTATAGGGCGGTATATAAATTCTAATTCTAATAATAATAATTCCACCCTCAACCACACACCCAACCACCAGCTTTACCGGTGGAAAATCTTCACCGCCACAATCCCCTTTTCTTTGTGCTGAGCTCGGAAGACGGTTCCAAAGCCCCCTCTGCCGATGTGTTGCAAGTTCTCCAAGCAGTTCTGGGGGATCCTCTCGTGGAACATCTCCAGACCAGGCGGTCTTTTGGAAGGAGCATGTGCCCCAAGCGAGGTCACTCCATTCTGACTTGCGCACAAAGCAGATCTTAAGGAGGGTGAAGGAGAGAAGAGAAGACCATTTACATATGTTACGATATACTATGAAAACAAGTGTGTGGTGTGCCGGGTAGACTAATGAGTTGGAGCAGGGGAAACCTGAGTTCAAATCCCTCCTCAATTTGGCAACTCTACTCAAGCCAAAGAAATGTACCATCTTGTTGCCCCCAGTAGCCACCTAAATGCCAGCAGGAAGCTCTAGCAGATGATGCACTTTCACAGCATTCTTCCCTGGTATTTGGCGATATGCTGTCACTGCACAGCTAACCCATCATGGCTAGCAACTTGTTGCAAATGAATGAGCCTGATCCCATTGGATGGCCATCATCTTAATGTTAAGATAAGCTAACGGCCTTTGCCACATTCTGTGACAGTGAGCTCCACAAAATCGGTTGTCTGAAGATGCCCTTTTATCTCTCCTGACATCTCTACCAACACTCAAATTTCCCTGGGTTGCCCCTTCAAATCCCACCTGAAAAATCCATCTTTCTCACAAAGATTATGGCAGTTGGCATGCCCTGCTGTAAATAACCCTAAGAATGTTTAAATGAAATGGATGTGAATTCTTATTCCGTACTCTCCCATCCCAGCTATGCCACATGTATTAAATTATAGATTGCAAGTCCCTCTTGGCCTCCGTAAATTATCATGCGTACTGAGGGTGCTATACAAGCCCAAATTAAGAACCGCATTTTGTCTATCCACTTTCTCCACAGTGCAAAAGCACCAGGAGAGAGAACGGCAGACGCCTAAGCTATAGCTCTGTTGTAGGCATAGTCTTTAACAAGTTGTGATGATTGACAACTCTTTAACTCATTGCTTAAGCACAGAGATCACCTTTTGGCGGCTCCTCCTGATGAATCTTCTCTCCCCAGATCTTCCTCTTCAATTACAGGTACATCTCCTGCTAGCACATGGGAGAACTCATTTCTTAAATTCTGGAAATTTGCAGCTGCCTCTGGAAATCTCATGATTGCAGGTGACCTTCCTGAGAGAAATTGAGAGAGTGCAGAGATAAACCAGACTTACAGTGTCATCCTAACCGGTCTGCTCAGAAGTAGGTCCTACTGAATTCAGTGGGTCTCCCTCTAAAGTTAGAGGAGTCAGGATTGCAGCCTTACTTGAACGATGGCCTATCTCTCCATACTACATGTGTGCGCTAGAGTAAGCTGGTTAATATGTTTCGGATATACGCTTAGTACACTCAAGTCTCCCTGTGAGGCTGACCACTCTGCTTTTGACTAAGCACATGTTGTGAACTTTTATGCTGTAGTGTAGACTTTTATGGACTTGAGTCTGTAGGGCTGTAAAGCTGATGAGGTTCCCCCTCTTCATTGCTTTACACAGCCCCCAAAATATGTACAACAAGGAGCACAACTGAACACTGCCCACTGTCTATCCCCAAAATATACTTCTTCTTTTTTCAGTTTTGCTTTTCATTTTCACACACTGGGTCTGCAACTTATGCTCACTTTACTTATGTGATCTCAACCTTATGCAGGTGGGGGGAAATAAATAAATGGAAGGGGGGAAAGCAGCCATTCCCTGCTCTCAATTTATTTATTCTTCCCCCCACCTGCACACCCCCTGGGCTTTCCCACTGTGGAGAGAGTTTTTTTAGTCTTCTGCCTTGCCCGCTAGCCTCTGGGAAGGAGGCAAAACCTTCTCAGAGCCCAGTAAGCAGCAAACAGAAAGGAAGGATACAGGAAGAGCTATAAGAGTGACAGTATTCCAGAAAGAGCATTGTAATTCAAGACTATTGCCCTTCCTAAGCACTTTATCGAATAATGTTTTTCCTCAGGAACACACTTGACCTTAAACATCTCTGTAAAAAAACCCAGAAAACACTTTTGCAAGGCTTTCATCCTATCCAAAGTCGTTTGAGAGAAGGCCCCATTAAACTGAGCAGATTTATCTCAAAGTAAGTGGGTGGCGCGGTGGGTTGAACCACAGAGTCTAGGGCCTGCCGATCAGAAGGTCGGCGGTTTGAATCCCCACAACGGGGTGAGCTCCCGTTGCTCAATCTCTGCTCCTGCCAACCTAGCTGTTCGAAAGCACGTCAAAGTGCTAGTAGATAAATAGGTATCGCTCCAGCGGGAAGGTAAACGGCGTTTCCGTGCGCTGCTCTGGTTCGCCAGAAGTGGCTTGGTCATGCTGGCCACATGACCTGGAAGCTGTACGCCGGCTCCCTCGGCCAATAAAGCGAGATGAGCGCCGCAACCCCAGAGTCAGTCATGACTGTACCTAATGGTCAGGGGTCCCTTTACTTTTACCTTTTAAGTATACACAAATAGTGCTGCTAAGCTGTTCAAAATACAAATGCACCATGAGAAACATTATAAGTGCAGTGGCCTAGCACAAAAATATTTCACTTCTATCCAATTGTTCCATACAGCTGATAGAAGCCGTATATAATGAAAGTGTTTACTTTCAAAAACGTCCCAACTAGACGCTCCAAATAGGACTCATTGTAAGTCTGAACACTTCTGACAAAGGCATGTGCTGAATAACTGGCTATTTAAAAGTAGAACTGTGTCTTACCAGTTATAGCCAAAGGGTTTAATTCGTCAATGTCTTCAACTTCTTCATTTTCTTGTCCGTTCTCAATCATTCTCCTTCTGATGCGTTTTCTGCCATCAACCATTTCGATTGACGTGGATACACACTTGAAATCTCCTGCCCCAAGAGCATCAAATGATGCAGAGAGCGTGAGAGAGAATGAAATAAGACCCCCTTGTCTCAAATGGCGAAGCGAAGGAAAATCCTTCCCAAAGGAAGGAAATCTACAGGAGGCTTCATTTCTGTTTCCACACTGCCATTGTCCATGACCACACCAACCATCGAGGTGGCCTGGGGAACAACAAAAATTATAATGAAAACACTCTCTATAGACATCATTAAGGTGGGTCTAAAAAAATTAAATCCTTCCTTAAATTAGGATTTTTTCCCCCTACACTAGTACTATGAAACAAAATCAAGGGGGAGGTGAGGGGAAAACAAATATGAAAAATACTGAATCTGAGGCTGTTGGTGTATTGTAATAGAGAGTTCTGATGCACCTGGACCAGGTAAGAAACAAAAACTCCTCCTTTCTCCGAAACTCTGAAAGATCCTCTTTCAGATGAGATGCTCTGGATTACCAAGAATAGTTTTCCTTCACCTCTCAGACTCCCCACACCCAGCTCAGTGTGCACCCGGGACTCCGCTCTCCTTACCATCATTCTCTGTGATAGCGAGAAGATTCCTCTCCAGATCTCTTTGGTTGATGGATTTCAGCACCGTGAGGACCACCTCCACAGCATAATGCTCATCGTAGAAGCCAAGCAGCAGCTGGGTCAGGTCAATGGGATCTGCCTTCTCCAAGCGCCCTCTGGGGATGTTGCTGTAGCCCTTCTTGACTGGGAGCGAGTTGAGACGGTACTTGAATGCCCTCAAATTGTATGTTGCCAAGTTCTCCAGGGTGCCCAAAAGACGGCTGTGTGTGGTCTTCGCCACTGTACTTCTGCAACAAAATGGCAAAGCAAAAGAAATGTCAAAGTTAGGCAGGAAGGGGAACAGTCTCAGTCTGCTGCAAAACCAACAACTCTGTGTGATGCTGGCTGGAGGTAAAGGGCATGATGTCAGCATGAAACCTACACTTTCTCAAGCTTTCTATCCCCAGTGATATGCCAACAACTAAATAGTGGCAGATTGAGGCAGAATTCACTGTAATTAGCTGGCAATTACCGGCATTATATCTATTCCAGCTTCGAAAATGACTAAATTATTTGCTGCTGCATTTTCCTTGCGGCTCGGTTTCCATCAGACAGGTATCTACTCTGTATTGTGACAGCGTCCCCATTTTAGGCAGAATTTGCGGATCCAGAGGGTTATTATAGCCAACACTAGTCTCAATGGGTCAAAACAGGCCCATAGAAACTAATGGATATAATTAATTTAGGTTACTTACAATAGGTTTACTCCAAGTAGAACTTTGTTGAATATAGGCCAGTGGTTCTAAGTGAAGAAAGCTCTTCTTTTCTATTTTCTTTTCCACCTCACCTCCACGTGCCTCTCAAAGTATTTTTACCCACCTCCTATAATTTCTTCTCCAGTTCTCATTGCACACTCAGCTTGCACCTTATTCTACTTAATACAAAACACCAACAGAGAGGGACAGTGTTGCAGCGGCAGCCGAGGTGTAAGTGTGGCATGGAGCAAGGAGTGCCATAAAGTTGTGTGGTTCTTGGCAACAGTTCCGTCCATCGCTTAAGCACTGAGATTACCTCCTAGTGTTTTTTCCTGACGAAACCTTTCCTGCCACATCATCTTTTGCCTCTACCAAATGAGATAACTCTCCACCCAGTACTTCAGTAACCTTGATTTTTAAGTTCTTGCAATTGGCAATGGACTCTGTCTCTCCGATGGTTGCAGATGATCCTGTTGACAGGGGGGGGGGGGAAATGAGAGAGGACAGATAAGATCAGCCTTACTCAAGAATCTTTCACAGAAAAATTCAGTGCCCAATGCCCACGCAACATTGCTTTTCACCTGTAATCATGTAATATAAAAAGGAAGTGTAAAAAAAAAAGATACGGATAATCTCAGCAGGTGGAAAACTTAACCTACTGGCAATTAAGGTGAAAACTGGTATTATTAGTGCAAATGAGCTGTTTATAAATACTTTACCTTAGCTGCCATTTGAAGTCTTTCCAGAAGGTTCCAATGGAATGCTCAAATTGGTTCCATTCAACATTTATGTTAAACATCTGCATTTAATAACTAGTTATTTAAAAGGAGAAACCACTTCTTACCATTTATAGCTAAAGTATTTGATTGGTCAACTACAACTTCTACTCTTTCTTGTCCATTTTCAACCATCCTCCTTCTAGTAATGCTTTTGCCACCGACTGTTTTGGTTCTGGTCGATGCAAACTTGAAGTCTCCCATCCCACAGCTGTCAAATGAAGTGAAGAGCCGGAGAGAGAAGGAAGGATCTCTCAAAGAACGAAGTGAAGCAACATCTCTCTCAAAGGAAGGAAACACTCTTCCACCAATGTTTCTGATTTCTCGCTGCCATTGCCTCAGACCAAAGCAGCCATCGAGGAAGGCTGGGAATATTAAAAGAAAAGTTCACATAGAAAACGGTCTCTGATTAAAAAACCAAACAGTAGCACAGAATTCCCCCTGTAGGAACTGCTGGATTATAATCCATAAGAAAAAAAAACTTATAAATAAAATAAATAATAAAAGTATTATTAAAAGTATTTAATAAAATTATGAATAAAAGTATTATTAAAAGTATTTAATAAAATTATGAACAAAAGTATTATTAAAAGTATTTAATAAAATTGTTAATAAAACTATTAATAAAAATTAAAATGTGGAGATTAAAGAACAGAATTAATCTGGTAGGTGAAGTGAAAGAAAGGTTAAGTCCTATGCCAGCCTGTTGATTTAGGAGTTTTTATCCACCTTCACCTGCAGCAAGGAAGAGGGATACACGTGGGCCAGGTAAAATCCCCAAACTCTCCTGCTTTTAGCCTGTCCCAGATGATCTGGACTCACCAAGAGCAGATTTCCCCCATCACTAAGACCATTTATGCAGTCACGACCCTCCCCCGGCCCAGTGTGCTTCTGCGACCCCCCCGCCCCTCTCCTTACCACCACCGCCGTTGACTTGCAGGAGCTTCTCCCGCAGGTCTCTCCGGTTGATGCATCCCAGCACCTTGAGCGTCACCTCCATAGCGCCATCCTCCGCGTAGTAGCCGAGCAGCAGGCGGCACAGGTCCAAGCGATCCGCCTTTTGCAGCCGCCCCTTGGGGATGCTACTATAGCCCTCCTCGGCCGGGAGCGCGTTCAGATGGAACTTGAACTGCTTCAGATCGTACTCCTTCAAGTCCTCCAGGGCGTCCGCCAGGTGGTCGCGGACAGTCCTCTTGTCCTCCTCCTCCGCCATCGCGTTTTCTCCTTCCCCGAGGAGAAAGGGAGCAAAGAGAAGTCCGACCCCGCGGCAAAACTTGCCCCCGACGGCTGTGGGGGGCGGGGGGAGATGGCAGCAGCTTGAAACCCCGCCGTGGGCCAAAGGCGGCGGGCGGGGCGCCGTCTGTTAAAGGCAAGGATCCGCTTTCGCTTTCAGTTCCCTCCTCCCCCCTTCCTCTGTCCCGGAAGGATAAAAGTGAAGCGGGCTGGCAGTGGTGTAAACCGAGGAAGAAATCGGGCCCCAGGCAAGCCGGTGCAGCAGGAAGCAGAACGGCGGATTTGGGCAGCGAGGCGTCGAAGGAGACGGGCTCTCTTTTTGTTGCAGCCTGGAAATCCAAAGCAGGTTTAGCCTCCAGCGCCTAACCCCGTCGTATAAACCACGGACTACATCGCAGGGTTGTCGTACTTTCCCATACCCTCCGACATTTCTCCGATGGAAATGGAGACACCCTAAGGACGCGGGTGGCACTGTGGGTTAAACCACAGAGCTTAGGGCTTGCCAGTCAGGTCGGCGGTTCAAATCCCCTCGACGTGAGCTCCCGTTGCTCGGTCCCTGCTCCTGCCAATCTAGCAGTTTGAAAGCACCTCAAAGTGCAAGTAGATAAATAGGTACTGCTCCAGCGAAGGTAAATGGCGTTTCCGTGCGCTGCTTTGCTTCGCCAGAAGCAGCTTAGTCATGCTGGGCACATGACCTGGAAGCTGTACGCCGGCTCCCTGGTCAGTAAAGCGAGATGAGCACCGCAAACCCAGGGTCGGTCACGACTGGACCTAATGGTCAGGGGTCCCTTTACCTTTAAGGAAAAGCAGGACATTCCCTAATCAAATCAGAAACTGGGACGGGCTTCTGTAAATTTAGGGCTGTCCCTGGGAACCAGGGACACTTGCAGGGTCCTTCTTTCTTCTCATTGCCCACCCAGTTGCTGGACGCTGGGCTGAGCTGCAGGACTGTCATTACCAGTTGGTTTCTATATCCACTGGCAGGGGAATTTTTTTATTGGTAAAACAGGAAACATTTCTTACATTGACACCCAACTTCCTCCGAAGAATCCTGAGGGCTTTACTTACCGAGTTTGATTTTGGTTGTGGCTGATGGGAGTTGTGGTCCAACACATCTGGAAAGCACCAAGTTGACAAAGGCTCGTCTGGTCTGGAATCTACAGTATGTACTTGGGAGACTGTATCTCCCGGTGTTTGTGTTGGGGGTTAAGCAACGGCGCTTGCAATGTTAACTGAACCAGTGGAGGGCGATCAGACAGAAAGGCAACCTTGTACCATGAGGGATGCCGATGCTGTGGCTACAACAAGCACAGATTTTATCGTAAATCAGAGAACTAGATGGGTTAAGAGCTTGAGACAAACCCTTTGTTATCTTTTGCAAATTTATCAGTTCTCTGCAGATTGAGAAGATTGCACGTTGTGCAAAATCATGCTCTCCAGCTGCTTTGAGGGTGTGGCAGTGCTCAGAGTTGTGTGGGGATATCACCTGCTCCTGTGACCAGGTTGGAAGTTGTATGCTTTAAATCCCTGGTTCTCAAACGTTCCCCCCTCACAGACCATTAAAAAACTTCTAATGTTCTTGGTGAATCACTTGATGCCTGTTGCAGCAGTTGTGATGTGCTAGATGCTGTAAACGGCATTTCTGTGCGCTCTGGCTTCCGTCACGGAGTCCCGTTGCGCCAGAATTGGTTTTGTCATGCTGGCTACATGACCTGGGAAGCTGTTTGCGGTCAAACATCAGTTCCCTTGGCCTGAAAGCAAGATGAGCACCACACCTCATGGTCGCCTTTGACTGGACTTAACCGTCCAGGGGTCCTTTACCTTTTCCCTAGATGCTGTTATGTGCCGAGAACCATTGTGGTGTAAAGGTTAGAGCATTGGAATGGCGCATAGGAGACCAGGACTCTACTCCCTACTCAGTCACGAGGCTCACTGGGTGCCCCTGGGCCAGTCACTGTCCCTCCACCTAACCTACCTCACAGGGTTGTTGTGAGGATAAAATGGGAAGGGGACACCCATGTATGTCACCTTGAAATTCTTGGAGGAAACATCAGTATATAAATAGCTAATATTTTAGTTTTATTGCTTCTTTTATTATATTGTACTTCATTGTATTACCCATTTGAATTCCATAGAATTCAGATTTCGAGTGGTCTTCCAGGATGAAGCTCACCAGCCACAGTTTGCAAACCCCAGGTCTAAACAAATGCTGTTGCACCGTTTCAGCAAAAGGGTTGCCCTAAAAGTTGCCCACAGATGTGTGTTACAATGTGCATGTCTGAACCCACATGTTTGTCCAGCATGGACCTAAAATAGGAATGTAACTTTTGGCACAGAGTCAGGGTGTTCCCTCATTAAAATGCATTAATACCTTCAACCCTTATACCCAATAAAGAATTTGTCACACCAGGAAAGAGTGAAAGATTGGTTTATTACACTTGGAAAAGAAAGACAAAGAATATATGTGCTGCTTTAGGCTGTGGATTACAAAATATGGGGGCAGCAAATAATCATGGGTACAAGCACATACCTGAATGCCATGGAGTAAAAAAGTCCCTCACTGCCCCAAAAGGTATATAATTAAGTGGTTATAGACAACTAGGAATGTGTATGGCTACTGACTAGGACTACTTTAGCGCAAGGCGTTTACACTTTTACCATAATCTGAAAAATGAAAAGACATCATTGTTTTGCTAATTTCAACATGCAACCTTGTCATATTATGCACAGAGTCACATTATGTTTGGTGGCTGTACATAACATCTGAGATTTTAATACAAAAATGGCATACATTTAATAAAATTAGATGCAATCTGTGAATGCAAAAACTTGTTTGAAACCACTTTTGTTTCCAGGTCTTTAAGGCAAGCATTCTGATGGTGGTGTTGGTTACAACTTGTATCTATCTTTTAAGGCCTGCAGTGCGTGTTCTTTGGTTATATTTCCCCAGTCCTCTGGCAGATCAGCTGGTTTAGCATTGTACTGTCTGGCAAAGTCATCATTGAACATTTTGAAAATGTACTTCCAGTAATCAGAAGCTTTGATACTGGGATCAGGTTGGATACGCCAGTCTGGATAATACTTACGATACTCTTTGTATGGATGACTTTCCCAATTTGTGTCCTGATTCTGGAACACGTCATTGGTGGACACATCGGTGGAGCACAGAGAACATACCAGCTTTTGGGAATGTTTATATCTGAATCTTCCTAATCCTTGAAGTCGATGGATTGTTGCAAAATGCTCCTGATGAGCGCCCCCTCCAGCTTCACAGGGGGTGTAGCAGAAGGGACACTGCTTCCCACAGCCAAACATTTGCTTGAAGATTTCGTCTTGGGGCTTCACAGGCAGTTTGGAGAGTTTGGATTCGATATCCAAGTCTCTAAACCTGCTTAATATTTGTTCTTGCAAATTAGGAAGGAAGCTTTCAACAAAAACAAAAAAGTGGCCAGGATCAAATGCCTGTTTCATGTGTGTCCCCACCAAATTATCCTTAGGAATGACTAACTCCTTCTGCATTTCTTGGGGAAAATCCTCCACAAATTCCGAGATTGTCGCAGCACCTTGATGCCTCAGCCTCTCCAATGTTTTTCTAACTTTGTCTAGTATCGCAGAGAAAATGTTTTCCTCCAGATTCTTCAGATCCTCATTTTTTGTATACTAATCCACCATTCTTTTCCATATCCAACTCTTGACAAACTTTTCATAGGTTGTGATGTATTCAACATATTGTTCAAAATCCCATTCATTTAACAGATCCTTCAGGATAGAAAACTGGAAAAAAACTCCGAGAGTCAAAGTCAATAAATTGCTCACTACTGTGAAAGTTGTCCACTATTTCTACCCCAAGTCTATTGTTGACATAATTCACTATAGCAGGATGGAGACACATTTCACAGAAATCTTTAGCTTGGATGTGATGGGCATCTTTTCCCTGATAAAGATCTCTGAAAATTGCAAAATAGTGGGGTTTCAGTTTTTCCAGGTGCATGTGAGGATCATTTTCCTTAACAAATTCTTCATGTCTCCTTTGAAATGCATGAGCTGCTTCTCCCAAGATGTGGAGCTTAAGGTCCACTTCAAAGCCAGGGGTTGTATGAAGATTTTGAACATCAGGCTGTTGAAGCACTTCATTGATCATACACAAAAGGTCAATGCAGTAGGTTTCATCATAATCTCCTTTAGAATTGAGCTTTTCATCAATATATGAAGTGCATTTGGACAACAAGGAGTAAGCAAAATCTTTTATTATATGCATATACTCCATTTGAGAAGTAAAATGAATTTACTCCATATACTCCATTTGAGAATTAAAATGCTGCCATCACCTGGTGAATTTCAAATTCCAAGTTAGCAGCAGTATTTTAATACATTGGAGGGGAAGAGGAAAGATTGCTGCTCAGGGTAAATAATATGCTCTGGGTTAAGGGCATCGGGGAAGAGACGAAAACTGAGATTGGGATAAACGTGCACCTGAACAGGGAAAATGAACACAGTGATAAAGGGAGACACAACTGGCTGAAAACATTCCACTATATGTGGCACAAAATGTAATAAATGGAAATCCAGCCAGGGACTTAGGGATGCAGAACCCTATTTGCCCTATCTATCAGTGTTATCTGAAAATTAAGGGTCTTTCAAAGAGATTCATTTTAACTTTCAAGGGGCCTTTTCTGCATTATTAAGTGTGGCATGCTTTCATGGGAAGAAGACCCATGTTTCTCTTCTGCCAAGGTAAGAATGCTCACTTCATATTATAAATGTCCTTTAAGGCCTTCAGTGCTTGTTCTTCAGTAATGTTTTTCCAGTCCGCTGGCAGATCAGCTGGTTTAGCTTCATATATTCTTGCAAAATCATGGTTATATTTGTTCAAAACAAACTTCCAGTAATCTGAAGCATTGATACTGGGATCTGGTTGGATGCACCAGTCTGGATAATATGCACGGTAATCTTTGAATGGATAGAGTTCCCAATCTGTGTCGTGATTTTTGAACTCAGTGTTGGACGCCACATAAGTTGAGCAGATACCATAAACAAGCTTTTCTGACTCTATTTCTCTGTATGTTCCCAGTGCTTGAGGCCGATGGACGGTTGCAAAATGCTCTTGATGAGCACTCCCTCCAGCTTCACAGGGGACTTTGCAGAAAGGACACTGCTTCCCACAGCCAAACACCCTCTTGAAGATCTCATCCTGGGGGCTCACAGGCAATTTGGAGAGTTTAGACTGGAGATCCAGGATATCATATTCAGATATTATTTGCTGCTGCAAATCATCAAGGAAGTTTTCAACACAAGCAGAAAACTGTGCAGGATCAGTTGCATTCTTAAACTGTACCCCTAACAGACTGTCCTTAGAAATGACTAACTCCTTCTGCATTTCTCTGCAAAAACTGTCCAAAAATTCTGAGACTGTCTCAATATCTTGATGCTTTAATTTTAACAGTGTTTCTATAATTTTCTTTACAATCGCAGAGAGAATCTCCTCCTCCAGTTTCTTCAGACCCTCATTCTCTGCATAGTAATCCAAAATATGTTTCTGGATCCAGTTTTTGACAAACTTTTCATAAGCCCCAAGGTATTCTACATAACTGTCGACATTACCCTCTTCCAACAGTTCCTTCAGGACAGTGAACTGGAAGAAGCTCCGACTGGCATACCCAATGGACTGTGCACTGTTGAGAATATCATCCACTATTTCTATCCCAAGTCTTTTGTTGATATAACACACAAGGGCAGGATGGAGACACTGGTCGCAGAAATCCTTGGCTCTGATTTGCTGGGCATCTTTTTCCAGGTAAAGATCTCTGAAAATTGAGAAATAATGAGGCTTCACTTTCTCCAAGCGTATATAGGGATCATTTTCCTTAATAAACTCTTCATGCATCTTTTGAAATTCATGAGCTGCTTCCCCCAAAATGTGAAACTTTAGATCTACTTCAAAGCATGTTGTTATATGAAGTTTCTGAGCATCAGATTGTTGAAGCATTTCATTGATAATCTGTAAAAGTTCACCACAATATGTATCATCATAGTCTCCTTTGGAATCAACCTTTTTACAAATGTAAGAACTGCATTTAGCCATCAAGGAGTTAGCAAGTTCTTCTATCTCATGCAAACACTCCTTGTTAGCAAACAAGCGTTTCACACGGCGCCACCATGTTGAATCCATATATTCAGATTTCATTTGAAAAGTATTCATTCTGTAGCTTAACAAAGATTTTGCTCCCTGTACTTTTACATTGACTGAACTGCCTCGATGTAACAATTCCTTTCTCAAATATAAGTCAAGCTCTTCATATATTTGTCGTTTCTCTAAGGGAACAGGTGATATTTCTGATAATGTTTCCTTCCACATTCTTTCAAACTCTTTTTCCAGTTCTTGATCTTCAATCCTATCTTCATTTTCCCGGCATTTTTTAAGTAGCCCATCAACCTTTCCTTCAATTATTTTCAAGTATTCAGTTTGTAGAGAGTGAATCTTGTGAAGCCCCTTTTTAATGCGAACAGCTTCCTGACATTTGTTGTAAGAATAACTTTCCAGTTCCTGCTTGAGGCTGTGAGCACTGCGGACAAAATCTTCTCTGTACCTTTCTACCAAATGCAGATTTGCTGCTCTGCTTTCAAAGTATTGCTTCAAATTCTCCAAAATCTGCTGTTCTCCAGCCAACAGCTTCTGATAAAGCTCATTTTGCAAACTGCGTATATCAAATTCATCAGGAGAAACATTCTGTATTGACGCTTCCTGTTCAGACACCCAGAGGTGCATCTCTCTGCGAAAATGCCAGTCCCATTCAGAATATTTCATGGAGAGCTGGTTATAAGCTTCCGCTATGAGGCTGTTTCGGAAGCTGAAGATGAAGTTCTCATGTTTCACAGCATTCCACAGACTTTTCACCCATTCAATAAACTGAGGGATGTCCTTTGGAGGTATTTTACATGTGCGGTTCTTTATGAATTCAAATATGTACTTCTTTAATTCAAGGACTTTTTCACTGTATCCCATGTTAACTGGGGCCATGGGTGGGACTCCATGCCAAAGACCTGGGATGTACCAATTGTGCATTTCTGGGTCATAGTCCATGATGTCTGAAAACTTGATGTCCTTATTGAGTTTTTCCATTTTTGCTGCAGCCTGGGTCATTTCATTCAGCTGTTCTAAAAGATGCTTCCTGTCCCTCATGTTTTGGTCATGTGCAGAAACGTCACTGACGTTCTGATGAACAAACTGAACAAATCCTCTCCATCCTGAGGAAGGCATGGGTCACAATTTGCAGGATGTCCTTCATTTCGGTGGCATTTTCCATGGCCATGTTGACAATGGTGATGTCGCTCAGCCCAATGACTAGAGTGGCTAATTCGTTGTCATGCTGATAGCTGTCTTCCAGTTTGGCCAGTTCAGGGGCTTTCAAGCCCTCTGTGTCTATCACCAGGATGAAGTCACAGCCAAAATCCTGAACCATATTCTCTCTGACGTTAAGAAGCGTCATGAAGGCACCTCGTGTGCACCGCCCACTGCTGACAGCAAACTGCAGGCCAAACATGGTGTTCAGAAGGGTCGATTTCCCAGTGCTCTGCACCCCCAGAACGGTTATCACCATCATCTTGGATTGTCCCCTAAGTTTGTTATTGAGTTTATTCAGAACATCAGTTATCCACTGAAGGGGGATATTGGATGCATCACCATCAATGAGCTCCAGGGGAAACCCTTCCAGAAGTAGTTCAGCAGCAATGCTTGGGAAATGGGCAAACTGCCTTTTGTTTTTAGCTATTTTGCCCTCATTAACCATTGAGCATTCTGCCTCATAGAACTGCCCCAGCTCACGCATGAAATGCTCAACTCCCAAGGAAGAGGATGATATCAACTGGTCTACCTCTGCAATCTTCCGCCCATCAACTCCTAACTTCTTGCATTTCTCTTTATAGTCAGCACGTAACTTGGAAAGATTTCCCCTAGCAATATGGTCCAGGTTGAACTTCATCCATTTCAAGAAGTAATTCCTCTCTGCATCCTTCAAATGTTTTATGCCATGGATGAAATTAATCAAACCAATGGTGAGATCACATTGACTCTGCTGCCTACGCAGTTCCAACCATCTGCCTCTCAATTCTGATCTGTATTTTTCCGAAGGCATGTCCCCTTGTCTTTCCATTCTGCATAGTTCTTTCTCCACTTTGGCCAGATTCTTCCAGAGATCACCTTGGAGTATCAGTGTTTCTTTTTTGTAAACCGCTACATCTTTTATCTCTCCTGAAATTTCTGTGGCACATCTGAGGGCATCCTGACATTCTTTGTGGTCTTCATCCACCTGGATTGTCAGTTCATGGGCTGTTGTACACATCTTATCAATACTTACACACTTAGGATTTGAGGCTATTATTTTTCCAACTGCAGCTCGAAGGAGTTCTACAAATACTGCTTTATTCATTGTGGCATTCTTTACCAATATATTTGAATTGTCAAGTTTAATCACTGGTGCCAGTTTATTTAAGAACTCCAAGGTACAACCAGATTTTCTACTGCGACCTTCCAAGATAAAGTAGAACTGAGTTGACAGGTCCTTCAGTGACGACAAAAGAGTATATTCTCTCTCGCCAATGCATTCAGCAAATATGAACACAGCTGAGGAGACCTGCGTTAAAAAGCTGAACTGCACCCAGTGAGACTCAACATCTCCACGGAGATTTGCAACAGCAACTGGCTCTGGGAAGAGATCTGTGTTCGTCCGTCCTCCTGGGAAATACCAGGCAATCTCTACAAGCCCATCAGCAATTTCCCGAGGGATGTTCCCACACTCCATATCCCGGTGTAGAAAGAAATCATTATGCTGCTGAGAAGGGCTGAGGAACTCGTTGAGGACTTTGGACTTAGATATGTTACAGTTTCCCATCCGTACGAAGGAAACAGTCGGCATGGATGTCAGTACCAGGCTCTCCTCCCTGAAGCCTCTGCTTTCAGCCAAGGAATGGGGCCTCCATTTTTTCACAATGTCCCTCATGGCCCAGAGCATCAGGGTGCATTTGGAGGTCTTGAGGGGAGGCAGAATCAAAGGCAGGGCAAACTGGCACATGGACATTTTGAGGAGGATCTCCTGTTGGAGGAAACTGTCAGAACAAAGCAGAACAGCACAAAGGACATCAAGGGGGTTCACAGAATCTATCTCATCTGTTTTGGTATCAAAGAAGATTCTCTCATCAATCCTTTTTTCCTTCTCCTTTAACGGCATTCCTTTATTGTCCAGTGTTTCATGTTGAAGGCTTGTGCTCCTGGCTGTCACATTCAAAGCCAAGACCTTCTTCAGAAAATGCCAAGGCAAGTCTCCCAATGTACACGGGCTGCAGTCTTTTAGATTTCCAGAACTGATTTCCAGAATTTCTTTCAGGGCAAGTTTCTTGCTTGAATACTTCCGAAACTTCAACTTAGCAATGATGTTCTTAAGCGCTTTTCTTCCTTCTACAGAACCATTAGAAAATCAGTATTATTCTTTTTGCACCCATGTGTATCCAAGATTACTGTTTCAGTGCCAAATTTTCTAATGTGTGTTTAACAATGTTATTGAATGACTCTCTTTTTTTAAAAAAAGATCAATGCAAGTGCAAGTGATGTGTGTAATGTCACACGGACTTTGGCTCTTAGCCTCTGCATCTTTTTCTTCTCTACCACACTTGCTCACACCCTGGTACATTTCTCTTTTGCATACAAGGGGTTGCTACAGTATTTACACTGCATGCATTTATTAAGAAAGAAGGTAGCTACTACTAGGGCAGTGGCAGCAACTGAGAGGTCAGCTTTTGCCTCCTGAAGCAAAACAGAAAATGCTATATGCTACAGCACACACAATGCCTAAGGCACCACCTGCCAGTGGGCTGGCCCTGAGAGAAGAAAACACATGGGAATGATCATATTTCTGACATGGTAAATAAACCATTTCAAACAATAAAGCTAGTCATCTGATAATGAAACTGAGTTTACCCTAACCCAGAAATTTTTATTCAAGAAGAAACTCCAACTTCCCTTAAGGGCAACATATTAGCCAAAGCTGCATTAACCAAGTGGGAGGATTTCCAGATTCTGCAACCAGAAAAATGAAATTCTGCAATCATAAAATGGGTAACCTAGATTAATATGTTTCTCTGAACAAATGAAACAAGACTAAAGGCAATGGACTGTGAACACCTGATATAACTGGGGAATGCCTGGATAAGATGCTATCTGGAAACATGGCTCCACCCTCCACTGTAGGGAGGGTACAAAATTAAGGTGCAAAAGACAGAAATACCTTTGCTATTATGTTTCTTCTTTTGCTCTGCTTCGGACTCAAGCTCATCTTCTTTCTCTTGTCCTGCAGGGACTAGAAACACACACAAACCTTTAACCATGTAATGTTATATCATTGTTTACTTAAAACAGTTGATTTTAAGCTATGGTTTAATGCCCATGGGCATATTGTTCCTCCCTGTTCTTTTTCCCCTTCTTCCAGAGCCCACCGCAGAAACAAATGAGAGTTTGCTTGTTATAGCAGCATGCAAACTTGGCTTGAGTGGTAAATCAAGAATAAGCCATGGATTCCTGGATTATTGCTTGGTGTTTGTTGGGAGCAAACAAATCATAAGCTGAATATGAATGACACAAGCTCAACTGTGTCTTGCCTCTGTTGCACCAGGGAGGGAGGGGAGATACTATTGTGTGTGTTAATCCATAGTTTAAAAAAACTATGATTCAATGTTGTGTGAAAATGCAGTCATAGCCCATGTTCATGTCACAGGGAAGCCATAGTTAAAATAAATTATGGCTTATTGTGAACCTGCTGAAATAATGGGTGCTGTGTGGGATGTAACATCACAAAAGCAGTCAACTATAACATTTCCTGTTCGCCCAGAGTAGACACACAGGGGAATGTTGCTCCAGTCAGGAGAACTTCCTGTCACACCTGGTCTGGACCATCTTCCCCCTGAGTGTGACCAGGTAGATGGACATGACCCTGGGAGACCCCATAAAAAGGCTGGTCACGCAGCCATCTTTCCCTTTTTTCCTCTTGATGCTCTTCCTCATGTACTATCTCGATGCTCTTTGCTGTGTGCTAGCTCTCAGCCAGCAGCACATGGGCTCATCGCTCACAAGAGGAGGAACCCACACTTTCCTCTGTAACTGTAACTAGAAGCTAAAGCCTGCCTGCAGGATCACAACTGTTGTGACATGGGGTTTGTGATTTCAGCTCTCTTGACATAATATGCTGGAGACAGTTCTCTAGTAACACTTCTTTATTAAAGCAAACAAGGCTGAGACCTGAGGAGGGGAGAGCTACATTTATAGGGACAGGGAACTAGCTAGAAAGGATACATTTTGGAGGGAACAATATCAGGCAATCACAGTCCTGCCTTTTGGAGGAAACCAATAAGACAGAGGATCCAAATACAGCAGCTTAAATGAACCAATAGTAGCTGTACCCTCTGGAACCAAAAGGCAGTTACTTTACCCTAATGCAAATACAGACAATAATAATACAGATATAAAATCCTTTGACTCAATACACAACAACAACTGTGGACTGAATGTGAGTAAGACTTATTACTTTTAAAGAGGACTGTTGTGTCATTGTTGTTCTTAAGAGGGAACAGGAAGAAATCCAATCTGGATTGCTTAACTAAAGTGCTTCTCACGAATCCAATCAACTAGCTTCCTACTATGTATATGGGAATGTGCTCTGCTACAAGTCTAGATGGGAAAGGAGATTCGAAAGTCACACCCACACCATACATTTAAAGCCTATCTATACTGCTTTAACAGCCATGGCTTCCCCCAGAGAACCCTGGGATTTGTATTTTACCCCCTCCCATCACCCTTAATAAACTACAGTTCCCAGGATACATTGGGGGGGGGGCCATATACTT
The DNA here is from genome assembly GCF_964106915.1 of Podarcis gaigeae. NCBI lineage: Eukaryota > Metazoa > Chordata > Lepidosauria > Squamata > Lacertidae > Podarcis > Podarcis gaigeae. Next base: position 16,420,188 of record NC_139689.1, on the reverse strand, counting down.
TAAATGAATGGTCTGGAGATGGTTATCCAAACTTCATCAGGGGTAGGAGGAATCTTCCTCCCTTCAGCAGAGCCCAGGCTGCCCCATCCTGCCTGGCTTGCTTATGGAAAGGCTAAGCAGCAAAGGAGAATTAGACCACGGGGTCAGCAGGACCTATTCTGAAGAAACCAGTAACAACCAAATGTTGCCCCCCCCCCCCCCCGATCACGAAAGGAGATACCTTTGGGAACTGCTTCTTCTGTCTCTCCCAATACTCCTGGGCTTTCAGTCTGCTCCTCTGGAGGCAAACGCTCTAGGGAGAAAAATATAAGCTACATTAGTTCCCTTCCAGCAGCACAGTTCTACGATTCCTGGTCCAAAAAGCCATGCTGACAAATATTCTAAAGCAAACCACAACAATCCACTTGTTGGTATGCCATTAACTGGGGATGTGGATGTAGAACTGCAATGGCCGTCCGAATGCATAAGCTGTCCGTGACAATATGAGACCTGATAAGGTAAAACAAAGTCCAAGTCTCCTCTTAGCATCTCTTTTAAGGAATACACTAACCACTGCAGTTTCCTAATTTCCCTGCTGGAGCTGGGGTGGTGAGAAAGCACCCCCCCCCCCCGTTCATCTGCCTTTGGGACATGTGGCTAAAACAAAAATGTAAAATGAAGACATTACTGATTACTAATATCCATGGGATTCCACTTGCCAAATGATCTCTCTTGTCTAATAGCAAACTCAACTAGTGAATGCAAAGGCTAGGTAGCCCAAACAGGGTTACAAGACAGAGAAATTATTCTGCCTGGGGAGAAACAAAGTAGTTTTTTTTAAGAACTAAAGGGGTAACCCTGCTCCAAAACAAAACACAGACCAATGAGCACTGACTACAGAACGTAACAGTTACTGGTAAGTTGAGAGAATACTTTGTGCTTTGCTCACTGAACCACTGAAGAATTGGGAAAAGGAATTACCGTATATACTCGAGTATAAGCAGATATTTTTCAGCACATTTTTTATGCTGAAAAAGCCCCCCTTGGCTTATACTTGAGTGGGGTCCTTTTGGACTGCTCCTTCTTCCTTCTCTGCCTTTGCCGCTGGTGGTGGCAGAGGAACGAGCAGCCCGAAAGCAGCCCTGTTGGGCTGCTTGTTATTCCTCTGCCGCTGCCACCACACCAGGTTTGTGGTGTGGTGAACTGGCTTATACTCGAGTCAATACATTTCCCCAGTTTTTTGTGCTAAAATTAGGTACCTTGGCTTATATGCGGGTCGGCTTATACTCGAGTACAGTGGTGCCTCGCAAGACGAAATTAATCCGTTCCGCGAGTCTCTTCGTCTAGCGGTTTTTTCGTCTTGCGAAGCAAGCCCATTGATGGCTTAGCGGATTAGCGCAATTAGCGGCTTTTAGCAGCTTATCGGCTTAGCGAATAAGCAGATAAGCGGCTTACAAAAGGGGGGGGAGGAAAAAACCCCCGCAGGAACTCGCAAGACATTTTCGTCTTGCAAAGCAAGCCCATAGGAAATTCGTTTTGCGAAGCGCCTCCAAAACGGAAAACCCTTTCGTCTAGCGGGTTTTCCGTCTTGCGAGGCATTCGTCTTGCGGGGCACCACTGTATATACGGTACTTAAGATGTGCTATTCCACAATCTCATAGATCATATTTGAGAAAACACACAGCAAGTCATCTCTCTTCCCTAAGGATCTCAGAAAAGGAAACTGATGAAAAATATTTTGTTCAAAAAGAAGAATGGTTATTAAAATTAAGCGGATACCTCGAACTGGCGAAATTAACAGAAATGGTAAGAAACCAACCAAGTGATAAAATCAGGAGAGAACGGTTGAGGAATTTAAAGGAAAATTTGTTCCAATTGAGAGGAAAGTGGGTGAACATGATGCAACTTTGGCCTTGATGGAACTTGAGAGAAAAGGGAAGAATCTGAAGCTGAGACTTGTCCCTGAGGAAGAAAAGGACGACCTTAAGGAATTCCTTACAGAGAATATTCATGGATTTTGGTTGGAGGATTGGGAAGGAGAAGAAGATTTTGAGATAACCACAGCCTTCCGGCTGGGCAGGAGACAAGGCAAAAAGCCGAGGGATTGTCTAATCACATTAAGATCCAGAGAAGAGAGAGACAAAATATTAAATCTACATTTTCAGAAGGCATTGGTGATAGGAAACTCTCAGATACAGATTTTTAAAGACATCCCTCGTTACATCTTGCAAGTAAGGACCTATTTTAAAGACCTTGTTGACCTGCTGAAGGGAAATAGCATCCCATTTAGGTGGGAATTCCCACAAGGATTGTCCTTCAACTTTAAAGGGAGGAAGATAAAGATCAAAACAATACAGGACAAGGACCAGTTTTTGGAAAGAAACTTTGAGGACTTACAAAAAGGGACTGTGACCCTAAGAGAACCAACAGACATTTCAAATCTATCATTTGGACTTACTTCACCACCACCAACCGAAGAAGAACAATTATTGGGTGCGGTCGGAGGAACAGATACCCATCAATAAACAAAGATGTCTCTGCAACTATTAACCTGGAATTGTAATGGTTTGAACCTTCCCCGAAAAAGAAAACAAGTTTTTTACATTCTAAAAAAAGAACAATTGGACATAATATGCCTCCAAGAAACACATATAGCCAGGACCCACAGGAAGCTTCTGATAAATAAGAGACTAGGATTGGAATTTATATCATCAGATAAAGTCAAAAAAAGAGGCGTAGTGATGTACATTAAAGAAAAATTGGCCCCAAAAATGATATTTAAGGACGAGCAAGGAAGATATTTGGCAGTTGAAATTCAATCGCAAGGAGAAAAACTTTTAATAGTAGGGGTGTATGCACCTAATGAGGGGAAGGCGGAATTTTTCAAGAAACTGCATGAGACTCTATCAGACTTTATGGACTATAAAATTGTAATGATGGGCGATATGAACGGAGTAGTCTCCACAAACATGGACAAAGCTCAAAGACTTGTGATATCCAAGGACGGGAGACTACCAAAGGCTTTTTTTGAAATGACCGACAACATGGACTTAATAGACATTTGGAGAACAAGGAACCCTCTAGAAAGAGAGGGAACCTTTTTCTCCGAAGCAAAGATGACATGGACTAGAATTGACCAAATTTGGATCTCCAGCAATCTGGCATCAAAAGTTAAGAAGATAGAAATCTGCCCAAAAACCTGCTCCGACCATAATGCTGTAAAAATGGAAATGAAACAAACAACGGCGGGAACATTTCGATGGAGAATGAATGACACCCTCTTAAAAGATGAAGAAATCTACAAGAAGGCCCAAAAAACCTTAAGAGAATACTTTGAGATAAATTTAAGAACAAATGTGGAGAAAAGAACAATCTGGGATGCAAGTAAAGCCGTGATGCGTGGTTTTCTTATTCAGCAGAATTCCCTAAAGAGAAGAAAGCAAAAGGAGAGGGAAGAGAAAATCCTGGAAAAAATAAAGGAAGAAGAGAAGAAGTTAAGATCTAAACCAAAGTCACAAGAAATATTAAGAGAAATAAAATTCTATCAGATGCAATATATGGAACTGATGAATCAAGAAATAGAATGGAAGATAAAGCAGATGAGACAAAAGACATTTGAATCGGCAGATAAATGTGGGAAACTGCTATCATGGCAATTGAAAAAAAGACAAAAACTGAATACTGTAACATCTTTGGAAGAAGATGGAAGAATAATCACTAGACCAAATGAGATAAGCAATTGTTTTCAAAGCTTCTTCAAAAAACTGTACGCGCAAGGCCCAACAAACGAGCAAGAAATAGAGGAATTCATCAGAAAATATGGACTTTCAAAAATCTCAGAACAGAATAAGATGACCTTAAATGGGAGAATAACAGAACAAGAAATAGAGGGTGCCATTCAGAATATGAAATTGGGGAAATCTCCAGGACCGGATGGTTTAACTGCAGGATATTACAAAATGTTAAAAGAATGGTTGACTCAACCATTGAAAGAAGTTTGCAATCAAATTTTGGAGGGGAAAAAGGCTCCCGAATCGTGGAAAGAGGCATTCATCTCACTTATACCAAAGACAGAGACTGGCAAAAGCCAAGTAAAAAACTATAGGCCTATATCACTGTTGAATGTGGCTTATAAAATTTTTGCAGACATTCTGGCAAAAAGATTTAAAAGAGTGCTAGTAGGGGAGATTCATAAGGACCAAACAGGCTTTCTCCCAGGGAGATATATGTCAAGTAATGTGAGAAATATTTTAGACATTCTGGAACTGTTGGAAATGGACATTAACAAAAAGGCAGTTTTGATCTTTGTGGATGCGGAGAAAGCCTTTGACAATATCAATTGGAATTTTATGATGAAGAATCTCCAGGGAATGGGGGTAGGCCAAAGATTTCAAAATGGTATAGGTGCGATATATGCAGAACAAAAAGCAAAATTAATCGTGAATGGTATGGTGATGGATGATATATCAATAGAAAAGGGTACACGACAGGGATGCCCTATGTCTCCCCTCCTGTTTATATCTGTCCTGGAGGTTTTGTTAAACATGATTAGAATGGACCCGCTGGTTAAAGGTATTCAGGTCGGAGCGAAACATTATAAATTAAGGGCATTTGCAGACGACTTAGTTCTAACATTACAACAGCCAGAGGAGAGTACGAAAAGAGTGTTGGACCTAATTGAGATATTTGGTCAAGTGGCAGGATTCAAATTGAACAGACAAAAAACAAAAGTGTTGGGGAAAAATTTGACACCGGAAGAAAAAGATAGATTTCAAAATGTAACGGGTTTGGAAATTGTTAAAAAAGTTAAATATCTGGGGGTAAACTTAACATCAAAAAATGCTAATTTATTTAAGGACAATTATGAGAAATGTTGGACAGAAGTTAAAAGGGATCTAGATATATGGTCTAGACTGAAACTTTCCTTGTTAGGCCGTATAGCTGTTATCAAAATGAATGTATTGCCGAGAGTGTTATTCTTGTTTCAGACTTTACAAATTCTGGACAAGATGGAGTGTTTCAAGAGGTGGCAAAAAGATATATCTAAATTTGTCTGGCAGGGCAAAAAGCCCAGAATTAAGTTTAAGATCTTAACAGACGCAAAAGATAGAGGGGGGTTTGCCCTGCCGGACTTGAGGCTCTACTATGAGGCAGCAGCTTTCTGCTGGTTAAAACAATGGCTACTTCTTGAGGACACAGACATCTTAGATCTAGAAGGTTATGATAATAACCTCGGCTGGCATGCGTATCTGTGGTATGACAAGGTGAAAGTGCATAAGAGTTTTAAAAACCATATGGTACGGAAGGCATTGTATAATGTCTGGATCAGGTACAAAGATTTAATGGAAAATAAAACCCCCAGATGGTTATCACCAATGGAAGCAAAAGCAGTTAAAAAACTTAACATGGACTCAAATTGGTTAAAATATGATGAAATGTTAGAAAAGGATGGAGAAAAGTTTAAATTAAAGAGCTATGAAAAATTAAAACATAGAGATTGGCTACATTACCACCAAATAAATGAAGTGTTTAAGCTGGACAGGAAAGTAGGATTCCAGAGTGAAAAGTCAAAGCTAGAAACGGAACTGTTAGAACCCAATACAAAAAACTTATCTAGAATGTATAACCTGCTGCTGAAATGGAATGTACAGGATGAAACGGTAAAATCAGCTATGATTAAATGGGCACAAGATGTTGGTCATGACATTATGTTTGCTGACTGGGAACAGTTATGGACCACCGGTTTGAAATTCACAGCATGTACTGCTTTGAAAGAAAATATTATGAAAATGATTTACAGGTGGTACATGACTCCAGTCAAGCTTGCTAAGATCTATCATTTGCCCAATAACAAATGTTGGAAATGTAAGGAAGCTGAAGGAACCTTCTATCACCTTTGGTGGACCTGCCCAAAAATTAAGGCCTACTGGGAAATGATCTATAATGAAATTAAGAAAGTCCTTAAATGGACGTTTTCAAAGAAACCAGAGGCTTTTCTGCTGGGCATGGTGGGCCAATTGGTACCGAAGAAGGATAAGACTTTCTTTATGTATGCAACCACGGCAGCAAGAATTCTTTTAGCAAAGTATTGGAAGATGCAAGAACTACCCACTCTGGAGGAATGGCAGACGAAGGTGATCGAATATATGGGATTGGCAGAGATGACCGGCAGAATCCGTGACCAGAGGAAGGAGGCGGTGGAGGAAGATTGGAGAAAATTTAAAGTATACCTTAAGAACTATTGTAAAATATTGGACGGTTAAGATGTCGAGAGGCTAGAAACAAAGAACTACAGCTGTAAATCGTAAATTAAAGGGGGAAACTTAATGAGAATATATAGAGAAATTGACTGAAGGGTTGCTGACACATTATAAAATAATGATGCAGAGAAGGGGAGGTATGGGGAAGTCATGTTTTATGTATTTGTTTGTGATTTGTTTGTTTTTCCTATACCCTTGTTCCCTGCTCTTTTTGTTTTGTAAAAACAATAAAAAATTATTATAAAAAAAAAAGATAAAATCAGGAGAGAATGGGATGTATTTTCCAAATTATATGAAGAAAATCAGTTCTCAAAATTATAATTGGCTTAGTCTAGACTAAAAATTCCACAGGTAAATAAACAGTATCTCCATTAATGCAAAATGATTACAGACAACTAAAGATATGAGATCATATAAACTGTATAGTGGTCAAAGGAAGTAAACCTTTTCTATTTTCCTTTTGACTTAAAAAAAATAATTCTCTTTTTTTCTTTTCAATATGCATCATTTTCTTAATTTTGTATTTTTCTTCTTATTATTAGTAGCATTTTGGCATTCAGGAACTTGCAGCATTTGTGTAACTATTCTTTGTTTGGCATGTACGTAATATTTATATAATAAATGTAATCAAACATTTTTTAAAAAAAGTTTTATTCAGACTCACCATGTATTGAATTTTGTAGAACCTGATTTGAACCTGGACGTGCAATTTCTAAACATTCCAGGAATTTGCCACAGGCTATTTCTCCCATTTTCTGTACCATTATCAGTAGTTTCCGAATTTTCTTCTTGGAATCCTCCTCAGTTTTGTCTAAGGCCTCATATTCTTCCTCTGTGATAAGGGACTGGGAGAATAACTCGTCTAGAACAAGTTCTAGGTCCTTCTGGAGGATTTCAATTAATTGTTTTCTCGCCTTGCGGATTATCTCACCACCAGAGACCATCACTGAATCCATTGATCTGTGGTAGAATAAATGTATTTTATTGATTAATGGAAAAAGGAAAACAAACATTAGAACTAGTAAGGAACAATTTTCACTCATGCATGCTGATTAAGGAACAATCCAATGCTCACCGTCTCTGCATAGAATGAAATCTTGTTGCATTCAATGGCTCTTCCTCATAGGCAAGTGGGGCAGGGAAGACAGCAGCCTGATCTGGCATACTGTCTGCCTAGCTGCTAGTGAATCTACGCTCAAGGTTAGGAATGACACTATAATCATGGATATCTACTCCAGACTAAACCATCTAATCCATTTTTAGGTTAATAGTCTATGTTCTTAAGAATGTTGGGTTGGGTACTGACTGTTGCTCATGGAAGGGGGAGCAGGAAGAAACCTAAACATGTACAGCAGAGTTCCCAAAAAATAGACCAGAGGCAATTGTACTTCATCCAGCAGAGCTTTACTGCTACTGAAGGCAAATGAGCATAATGGTCACAAATCCAATACATTCAGGACTGGCACAGTCCATAAAAATCCAGTTGCAGCTGTGATGGAAAAGTTGGTTTTGCTGGACAGGATGAATCAACAAGTGTTTCTTTTCTTTCCCTGCCAGCAAATGGTTAATGAATGGCAGCCTGTGATTGACCATGGTTCCAGGAGGAAGAGTTTAAAATTTTGATTTGAGGAGAGAGTTGGTCAAGGTGTTAGGAGTTGAAATAAAAAATTAAGATCTTGTGTATATAACAAAGGTTCATAAATGTACCAAGCAAACACGTACATCAATATATAAACCACATGTCTGAAGCAGCACAGGAGAACAGCCATGAAGCCATTTTGATTCCCAGTGTTTTCTCTGCAAAGTCAAATGGAAAAGCCTCCCCATTGTCTTTTCCTTCACAAATCCTGTCTTAAGGGTATGTCTGTGTATGAATAGGGTGAGCCTGTGACTTGGCTCAGGAACTAAGTATTTATCATTACAAAAGACTGGCCAGGCTCCCCAGGGTATCCACTCAAGTAAGCATTAACAGTTAACTTGCCAGACAAGAGGTAAACAACCCACTCAGATTTCTGCTGTAGCCTGCCCTTTCTGTGATGTATGTATGATGTTTCTGGGGGTGGTCTTGATCTATAGGGTTGCAATTTCAAAAGTCTTTATAAGGCCTTGTACACTATTGTTCTGGGTTCCTCCTTCTTTCCTGTGGGTGAGGGGAGCACCCTGTTGCAACAGTTCAATAAAGAACAGGCTTCCTAGCTGCTTTGCTTCTCAAAAACTCTGGTTGGCCTCTGTTACTTTCTCCAACCGATGGAGAACCTGCAAAGGACTCTAAAAGGGCTCTTGTATCCCCCATAAGGGAATAAGGGCAGATTTTCGTTTATTACAGAGTTAAGGGAGTAAGAGGGTTGGAATTGAGGGAGACCGGTTAGGAGACCGGTTGAGGTATAAAGAGTGAATAGGAGAGTGTTGGTTCTGGAAAATCAACTTCCACTCTGAGTGGATTGTGAAGGACAGAGTGTGGTGTCCTATAGGAGGAACAGACCAGAATTTTACTGGGAGGTAGAGGTTGAGTCAGGAGAAGTAGGAGCTGGAAAGAAACAGCCTACTTGGGACTCAAATCTAGCCTGGAGGGGAGAAATTCTTCTTAGGAAAAGAAGAAACTCCCAAACCTAATGAAGGGAGGGGGTGCGGAGAGCCCTTTGGTCGATTACAGTGGTACCTCGGGTTACATACACTTCAGGTTACAGAGTCCACTAACCCAGAAATAGTGCTTCAGGTTAAGAACTTTGCTTCAGGATGAGAACAGAAATCGTGCTCTGGCGACAGCAAGAGGCCCCATTAGCTAAAGTGGTGCTTCAGGTTAAAAAGAGTTTCAGGTTAAGTACGGACCTCCGGAACGAATTAAGTACTTAACCCGAGGTACCACTCAGGAGCAGGAGTGTTAAAGGGGGTAGATAACTGTAAGAAAGTATCACCGTATAAAGGAACCGAACCTATAACACAAAAACAACCGAGGATGAATTAAAGTGAAATCGCACTGTATTCTTGAAGTAACCTAAGTTTAATCCATTTGTGCTATATACTATCTTGCTTTAAATAAATCTTTTATTGTTTATTTAAAGAAAATCTGTCTGAGACTCCTAGTTACCCCCTCACAAAGATCCTCCACAGGATACTCTGGGCTATAATAATAATAATAATTTTGTGAGGGAAGGGGGGAAAAACCTTTAGGTAAAGGGTTGTTCAGCGAGGTGGGGGCAATTCATCTGAGTGAGAGTGGGCCTAAAGGCATGAGGGGGGAAAGTGGCGACGCCCCCGTCACAGCAGCACTTGATATAAAACTTAGAAACTTATAATAAGACTTAACCTTAACACTAAGCATACAGAACAGAATATGAGATCAAAGAAAGAGAAAATAAGAGAGAGAGCCAGGCTCCTCCTGGCCTTACTATTATAGTCAGCTCAACCTTGACAGAAACATAACAGAATGGGTTTAAACCAGCTGTACGCAGCTTCCCCGCAGAAATAACCAAAACCTTCCTGTTTCTCTCACATAGAAATAAACCTTCTAGAACATTCCTGAACTAATCAGAATAGGAAAGATCTCTACACATCAGATCAATACTTTCTGTACTAAGAAATTAAAACTGACACAGGGAAAGATGGCGTCAAAGGAGGGCCCAGTGGTGTAGCATGGGTTGTCAGCACCCGGGGCAAGGCAAGTAATTTGCACCCCCTAACCTGTGGATTTTAGCACGCCCCCCAGCGCCCCCCCCAAATGTTGCACCCGGTGCAGCCGGCCCCCCCTGCACCCCCCCATGCTACACCACTGGGAGGGCCCAAGGTGTTCCTTTCTGCCTTGGGTCCTGGCTTACCTCACTGCAGCGGGCAGCCATTTTCTCCCAACATTAGCAGGAGTCAAAATGTTTTTTAACTCCCCACCCTCTAACCCAGTGAAAATAAAATGAACATAAAATTTAATTGTTTCTTTTATTTCCTTCATTTATTTTATTTATGACTCTGACCTGTATGCCAAGCTGTCTCTTTTATTTATAAAAATATTTATATTAACAAGGCCTTTGGCTGATTAGTATTCTACAGCCTTTTAAATGTGTCTGTGGGAAGGGGAGTGTTATCGTTTTGCTCTTTTGTTTTACTTGTTTACTTAGTTTTATCCTGTATTTTATTCTGCGAACCGCCCTGGGATGTTATGATGAAGGGTGGTATATGAATCCAATAAAAAATAAATATATTTATATACTGCTGTAACATAATTCCCTGGGGGGGTCACTTTGGTGCTGCTAACACACAGTTGGGCTTCACCCCCAGAGGTGCACTCCATTGTCTTTTGAGACAGATGAATGCCAACAATATCACAACAGTTTACAAAAAAAATAAGAAACATAAATTAAACATTATTATAAATCAATATGAGTATTTCACGTGGACATGCCATGGACCATCTAAATGAAGGTTGTGAACCACTGCTGATCGATCCACAGACCAAAGTTTGGGAACCCCTGATACAGAATAAATTCTAAGATCTCTGGTCCAAATCGAGTCATATATCGAGAATGTTTGCTGCCATGTACACAGCTACAGTTAACTTCATTAGGGGAAGAATGACTACCTGAGATCAAAGAGCCATTGAACTATGAACCCATCAGCCTAACCTACTTTACAGGGTGGTTGTGAGCCTAGCGCCCCCCCCCCCCCAAATTCACTTTGGAATGAGTTGCTTCCTTCTGTCTCCCTCCCAATACATTAAGGAAGACATTCTTTTCTTGGTTTTTGCTAGCCTCCTATTTTTTCTGCACCTTCTAAGCAAGTAAGAGAAGTTCAGTACACACTCAGCCTCAAGGGGAGAAAACAAGAGACTCTTGATTACTCTTGAGACTGATTTCAAAGTGGATCCTACACCAAGTCTCTGCTTAGTCACTTCCCCTTAACCAAGAGCCACCTTAAGAGGATCCTGAATCTTTTCAGACCAGAAAAATAACAGACAAGATGGAGAGACAGGCAAAGTCATCACCCCAATTGCTGACGTACAGGTGACACACACATCAGAGCCTCCAAAAAGGAAAGTTCAGGTACTCATATGTAGGAGTAAGAGATCTTTCAAGAGCAACACTGAAGTGATTGAATAATTCAGCCCTAGAGAACAGAATTCTAAAATAACGTGCCAACTTCTTTAATCAGCCCTGTTCCTAGCCCTTTATTAGCAGACTAATTTGCAAAAAACAAACAAACCAAGCCAGTGGTCCAGCTTGCCCTCAATGCCAGAAAGGTTTGACAGTGCCTGTTTCTGCAGATCAAGTGGCTGTTTAACGCCCTTGCAATTATTGTTTTTTCTAATAAATTTACAACCTTAATGGAGACAGAACCAAAAAAAGAGGGAAGATAACAGCAGTTCTCTAGAGGACCCATAAATCACCCAATAATGTTGTTTTTACAAATCAAAATCTTGATGATAATTTAAGAATAGACATTACCCTTTGATGGTTGTTTCATTAGGAACATCCTTCTTCAGACTCTCTTTTGTCTTCCCGGAATAGGATTTCTTTTCAGCTGGGGTTAATTCAGGTGTTGCTTTCATGAGCTGCATCCTGGCTAGATCCTCTGAGGTTTGGAAGAAGGCTGGGTCGAGAAATCAAGAAAGCACCAATAAACATCTTCAGTAACCCTGTACAATTAGATCTCTTCATAAGATGAATGTGTAGAGGGAGTCAGGATCAGGCCCACAGATCCTGGCCCCAACCTTATAGTCATGCACATACAAGCTGTTAAGTGTCTAGATAACTAGAAAATGAGAATTGGCACTACGCATACATATTTTCTGTGGTTTTTGATGAACGCACAGAAATCAGGGACTTCCTAGTCATCTGCTCAAGGCTTATGAGCCAAAATACGGTTTATCTATACCTGAGTAATGTCAAGGAAAAAAGATAATTAATACCAGGTTTTTGCATCAAGAGTCAAGATTCTGCAGCCAGTTGATGTGCTGCAGAATCAACATCCCTGTATATATAATTATTCTGCTTCTAAGTAGTATATATTTGGCTGTATGATTGTTACTCCCCAGATTTCTGTGCCCAAAACACCACTACTAAAGTGGTTTACAGCAAGGAAGTGGAAGCTGCACACAAAATATATGCTGCACTGGAGTCAGATTTAGATATCCAGTTGTTTTAAGTGACTTTCTTAAAAATTCACTTTTGCTATGGGAAGTCTTTGATTTATTACAACTGGGGCTTTGGCCTACTGAGCAACAACTCATCCCATCCAGAGTTTCCTTTATTGTGGATACAAACCTCCTTTTGAGTTCTCAGATCTCTCCCTTCTCATGGGAGACCCGCTTGTCCTTTTTCTCTTGGAGCAATCCAGTTGTTTGGCTCCCTCTTCTTCTCCCTTTGATGCAGAGATGCCAGGAATTTCCACCCCACTTCCTGTTCCTTCGGATTTGCCACAGTTCCCATCGCTGGCTCCACTTCCTTTGCTGGAAGACGGAGGGGCACTTGGGCTCTCAGCCCCACTTCCTACCCGTGGAGATGCAGAGCTCTCTAGATCCTCATCTCTATCTCTGTTCTCTGTGGACATGGCAGCAGCAGTGGGGTTCTCAGCTACATCTGGGGCATCTGGAGTCTTGACTTCTCTTTCTTTGCTGGAGAGCAGGAGACTGGCATCTGGGTTCTCAGTGCAGCCTGCATTCCCTGGAAGCATAACAGCATCATCTGGGCTCTGAGATTCACTTCCTGCCTCTGAGGATACAGGAAAACGTATAGTCTCAACCTCTCCTATGCCCTCTCGGGACTGGGGAGCATCCTGGTTTCCAGATCTAGCCAGATCCATGCTCTTGGATCCACTACTTTCCCCTGAAAATTCAACAGAGTCTGGGACCTGAAGGTCATTCCTGAGATTCATGTGATCTGAAAGCATCAGATTTAAAAAAAAAAAACAAATAAGTAAACGAAAAGGTCAAATGGAGGGGGGGGGCCTCAATACTTCGTCATTACAAATTCCATTTCCTTCCTTTTCCAATTAACTGAGAGTGATGCCCAATGACTCCTGTTGAAGAAGGGTGGATAAAAACCAATGATTTTTTTAAAAAAAAATAATCAGATTTTTTAAATTTAAATTTGATTTTTAAAATAAAATGCTTTTGGAGGAAAAATCTTTCTAAAGATAGTTTCCTGTTTAAGTTGCATTATAGTCCAAAGGCTATTCATCAGGAAATAAAGATATATTTTAAGTTTCTCATGTGTGCTAAGACTCAGTCTAAGTTTTTTTAAAAAAAGTTGTTTAACCACATCAGTTAACGGATACATATGATATAATGTTATTGTTTTAGTTAAATAAATTTTTAAAAATTGTTACTAAGGAAATGATTATTTTTCTCTTTTCAATAACGTACAGCAGAAAAGTTGTCCAAACATAAACAGTTAACTTATTAAACCTCAAAATAATTTTGTAATGGTCTGTCCATGTATTTCTAATAGTATAACCAAATAAGTTATTTTTGATAAAACTGTAAAAACTACTCTGAAAATTTATTATTCCAAAAATGAAACCTTCATCTGGTTGTAAACATTAAGATTAAACTAAGAAGAATGAGTCTTTCTGTAAAAAAAGAAAAAAGATTTAAATCAAGTCTTGCTGACTAGTGATTTAAATTGATTTGATTTAAATCAAATCCTCCCTGTGTTGAAGCAAAATCAAAAGCATCTGAGAGGTCCTAGAGAACTATCAGGCTTGCCTTCCCCTTACCTTTTTCCCAGCACAGGTCAGCCGGCAGAGAAACTCATTGCCATAACTGAGCTTGAAAACCAAGCCAAACCACACAGAGTTATCCTGGCAACCTTCCAAATCCCTGACCTGGGGTGAGAGGAAGGACAGTTTTCTTGCATTGCCAAAGGCTCTCAATCCCCCTGTATTGTTTCTTAATGGCCCTAGCTTGGCCAGGTTGTTTTGCATAAATTAGTTCAGGAATTCCTCTGCAACTGGTATTTCTCCCTTCCCAAATAATCAAAATCCTACCATATATTAATTTCTAGGGTGTGGGCGAGGTCCCCCAAACTTATAATCATGTAAACGAAAGTTCACAAAAGCAGCACGAACAGCTTTGGATGAAATTCAAGGCGCAAGAGGACTTCAAGACATAGAGAGAGAATTTGGTGCTGCTGCAGGTGAGAAGTTAACCCTTAGGAAAAACAGAAAGCACCTCCAGGTTTTAAAAAGTGTTACTCACCATCTTCTACATATTCAGAAATGGGCTGGAGGCTTGGGAAGGCTTGCCTCAGGTTTTCCAGGCAGTCCAAGAATAGTTCCTGAGTTGATTCTTTTTTCCCCAGCACTAACTCGATCAGGCATTCCACAAATGCTTGTGGATCCTTTATTTCACTCAGGGAGAAGAACTCCCCCTGTGTGAGGAGCAGGTGGGAATCTGCTATATCCAAGATCAGCTCTGAGTCGATTAGAAGAAGATCTTCTGCTAATTTCCTTCTAGCCCTCCATATAATTTCGGATGGGTTTTTCCCAGAAAATGCCATGGCTTCCAGACAGGTAGCCCTAAAATTGTTGAAGAATGAACACACACTGTCTTTGTATAAACAGCATTGCTCTCTAAGGATTTGGAGTAATTGATCCAGCAAATGTCCAACAGCAAATCTGTAATTCAACAGAGAAAGCACCTATATGATATCGAGCGACAGAATCATCTGGCCACAATTTTTGTCCATGATATGATTATTTTCCACCTAGTCATTTTGACACCCTATTTGCAAAATGTAACAGTTCCAAAATACAGACGTGCTTTCACTTTCGCAAGACTGAATACGCTGCCTTTGGCTGTACCAGAGGGTCGATTTCAAACAATTCCACTGGAAAAATGGTTATGTGCCTGGGGAGATGGCAGTATTGAGTCAGTGGCTCATGTGCTTCTGGCTTGCCCTCTTTATAAAGATTTGAGTTTATTATTACCCCTCTGTTATTGTCTGTGCTGGGCTGCTCAACCATTGCTACTGTGTCTTTCCTTGAGCAGATCAAGATTATCAGGTGACAGCGAAAACTGCAAGGTTTTTAGCGGGGGCAATTAGAATAAGATCTATTATTAGATTACTGATGTAAACCTCCAAAATGTATTTTCTATAGTTAACTCTAAACCTGTATCTTCAGTACATTTTATTTCATTGCTATGGCTAGTGGCTGAGGCAAATAAAGACTTTTCTTCTTCTTCTGATCCAGCAAATGCTAATTGAACTATTTTCCCATCCTGAGCATTTATTTATTCAAGATGGGGCCTGCCACTAGCAGGATATAAGAAATCTGACTGAATGAGCATTCACTTTCAATAGATTAAGTGGATATCCTCACAAATGAGTCGTTTGCCTACCCTGTTGTTACTGTCTAGTAGTATAGATTAGCTGCAACAAAGGCTACAAATAGCGTGATTAGGTTAAAATTACCACCTTCCTTTCTGATGGAGGTTCTGTGCCTTTAGAAGCTAAGTCATGAGTAGAAATTCAACAGGTTCTGCTCTTTCAGCACAGCATTGAGAAGCTGCATGTGTTGGTATCTGCCTGTTAGGCAGTTATTCAAGGCTTAGAGATTGTATGCAAGCTTTGGGGGGGGCAATCGCCAATATTTATAATATATTTAAAATATTATGCCAATCCTGAAATATAATAATTTATTTTAAAAACAATTCCAAATATAAAGCTTATCTACAGCTTTAAGATTGCTTTTAAAGGAGCAGAAAATCTAAAGTTTTCCATAAAAATGTTCAAACTTCAAAGGAAGCCCAACTACAGTGCAAAAATGAATCCAACCTTAATTTGGCAAGGGGGGTTGACAATAAAAAGCTATTGAAAATGTATATGTTTAGGGAAGCTTTTAATGTTTAATAGACTACTGTATTTTAATATTCTGCTGAAAGCTGCCCAGAGTGACTGGGAAAACTCAGCCAGATGGGCGGGGTATAAATAATAAATTATTATTATTATTATTATGTACACATAACTGTTGTATAAAAACTTGGGAACAGCAAAACACAATGCTCTGATGAACATCAGATGTTTCCTGCTTGGCAGGGGGTTGGACTCGATGGCCCTTGTGGTCTCTTCCAACTCTATGATTCTATGATCAAATATTCGTGTTCTCAAGTTTGTTGTGCTAATTTAGGATTGCACTGATATATGTTTGTTAAATTTACACCCCCTTCCTTCCTCCAAAATTTCATTGATTTTCTTGCATCTCGAGGAGCAAGGCTTCTCGTTTATCAGAGTATTTAATGCTACCGGTAACTTGTATTTTTGCAATTGCTACTTGTTTTAGCTTTCGAATTGGCTTTTATCTGAGAGCTGACTTTGTACCTCTGAATTAATAGCCGTGAAAGACTTCATTAGCTATTCTGCTTTCACACAAGCATACACAAAATCCACCTATGTTTTTCTGTTTATTGCAAGCAGAGGTTAAGGAATATGGTCAGTAAAAATTATAGTTGACAACCTAAATCATCAAAATTAAATGCATATACTTACGTGAGACGTAAAGCGCAGAGCCTACGTGCGTTCCCTGAGAGTTAAGTTTCTACTGTATGCTTTGCGCTTTCGCTTCTCCTGTAAACGACCCCACCTCTAGAGAACAGAAGAAACGAAACTGAATGTAGAAAAAAAAAGAAACACATTTAACTGTTTCTATGACTAGATGGGCTGGGAGGAGCTAGGAGGAGATTGTGCTATTGCCTCTGACTGATTGCTTTGTCATTGTTACTTATTAGTTCATACCGTTGTTTATACACATTATATCCAATTGTTTTAAGTTGCTTTAAATTTCATCTTCTGTAAGTTGCTATATCTTGTTTTATTTTCTATCTACAAATTCCACAATCTTTCATAATACCAGTGAACTTGTAGCCCAATAAACTGAGTGATTTGTTTCAGTCAAAATCCATTTCTGTGGTCTTACTGGTTCTACTTGCTTGCTTCTGAGCAAATTAGAACCTTGAATGAAGGTCAATGCATTGGCCAGGATTTGGCACGATATGCACCGACCTTCATTGGATCGCCAAATTAACAATGGCCACCTGTCAATCAAACCCACTTGGATCACCGGTGCTTAAAATGCAGCCTTCTTTGTCTCTCTTGACACCCCCCCTCAGACTACAACTGCTGCCCGAAATCAACAGCACCAGAGGCCACAACTGCTTTTTGCTGTGTTAACTTGTGCATGGACAATTAGACCAATGTTCTGGTACAGGGTTTTATTTCCATTATGCTCTGCATATTAAATAATCGTTTGGGATAAGCTGCTGAATTGGATTTCTGAGCTGTGCCGAACAATGAACACACTCAAGGGGTGTGTCCCCCCCATCTCCTCCATCGCTCAGTGCTTGGGATAGCGAGTAGGTGGGTAGATTGAAGTAGGCAAGCAGGAGATTTGGGATTCATCTGGATGCTTCCCTGCTCCAGAGGAGACCCTTTTAATGATTTAATTTACCAAAATTAGGAATGCCTAAATGCTTTACGGTGTGTGTTTAATTCTAGAATACTCCCCAGTAACTCATGTGTGATTAAAATAAATAAAAAAATAGGAAAATGTCCAGTAGCACCTTAAAGGTAAAGGGAACCCCCGACCATTAGGTCCAGTTGCGGACTCATCTTGCTTTACTGGCCTTGGGAGCCGGCATACAACTTCCAGGTCATGTGGCCAGCATGACGAAGCTGCTTCTGGCGAACCAGAGCAGCACACGGAAATGCTGTTTACTTTCCTGCCGGAGCGGTACCTATTTATCTACTTACACTGCGTTGCAGGGATTTGAACCGCCAACCTTCTGATTGGCAAGCCCTAGGCAAGAAAAGAGCCAGTATTGCATATGATGTTGATTTCCTAGCTGCAGTTTAGCTACGCTGTTAACCAGACCACCATAAGGTCCTTATTCTGGGCGACACTCTATGCAGGCGGTGGCAAACGGAGAGAGAGAGAGAATTGGGATGGGGGAGGCTTTGCAGCTGGTCTGCTAGCAGGGTTGGCACTGGAGTGGGGGGGGGGGGTACCATCTGCTACAGAGCCCCGAGGAGCTGACTTCTGAGGAGACTGTATTTAATTGCACCATTGTTTCCCAGTCTGCAGAGATGAGTAACTGCACACGCATTGTCCAAAACCAACCCTTCTCCCAAATTTGAGGACCTGCAAAATGTTTAGTTTGGCCATAGCTACTGCTGCACATATGGGACTTGCAAGCCCAGTTTCCTGAGGCCAGCTCCACACAGATATCAGCAGCAGTAACATTGGAGTCGGCATGACGATCAAGAGCTCACCTCCCAGGTTGAGCAAGCAGCAGCAGGAAGATATAGTTGCAATCTCCGAGCGGTGCAAGATTCCACGGATTCTGGGACAGGGTTCATGTTTTGGGGATGAGGCACAGCTGACACTGTGCTGTCTTTGGTTTGTTTATGCACACATATATAACCTGAGCCTATGATGGAGGGGTTCACAGCATTAACACCCAAAAAAGGTCTTGTTTCTATCATAGCTGCAGTCTTGGATCCAAACAAAAAAATTGTATTGGTGTTCTCTCTGTCTTTCTAGCCTGCAGCTTTTTATTCCAGCTTCTGGTTCATATCACTCAACTCTGACCGTTTGTCTTTCCAACTATCCAGGGAGGGAGGCTGGCAAGTTCCCTTCAGGCAGAACTTTCCAAACATTTCATGTTGGTGACACACTTATTTGACATGCATCATTTCGTGACACAGTAATTCAGTTTTTACTAGCAAACAGGAGGTTCAACTAACCCCTTTCCAGCCCCTGGAGGAGCGCATGGACACATGACACACTAACATGTCACAACACAGAGTTTGGAAAACTCTGCCTTAAGGACTCCTGCTGTGGGCCATTAGCAGGCTGAATGGCTATTCCAGCCTTTGCATCCATGCTGCATCCAGGAATTAGAAGGGGGCAGGCATTTAGCCTACCCCTCTCCCCAAAGTCATAACAATATATAGCCAGCAAAGGATTAATTCTTCCTAAAGGTAAAGGTAAAGGGACCCCTGACCATTAGGTCCAGTCGTGGCCGACTTTGGGATTGCGGCGCTCGTCCCGCTTTATTGGCCGAGGGAGCCGGCGTACAGCTTCCGGGTCATGTGCCCAGCATGACTAAGCCACTTCTGGTGAACCAGAGCAGCACACAGAAACGCCATTTACCTTCCCGCCGGAGCAGTACCTATTTATCTACTTGCACTTTGATGTGCTTTCGAACTGCTAGGTTAGCAGGAGCAGGGACCAAGCAACAGGCGCTCACCTCATCATGGGGATTCAAACCGCTGACCTTCTGATCGGCAAGTCCTAGGCTCTGTGGTTTAACCCACAGCGCCACCCGCGTCCCTTCCTAGGCAGCAGCAAAAGGAGGATCAGCATGGACAGCCATCACTTTACTTATCTGCAAAGTGTGCTTGCAGAGAAGGGATTCTGGGGGAGGCAGTCTGCAATCATCCACCTGTGACCACTTGCCTGTTGAACTATATCCCAGCAATGACATACAGTACCTTCTCTTCCCCAGGGCTGACGCCCCAGCTTATTTCCCACAGTCTGTTTTCAAACAATTTGATCAGTGATATGGTTAATAAATGGTATTCTTATAGAAGGGTGTGTGTGTGTGTGTGTGTGTGTGTGTGTGTGTCCCTCCAAGCTCCAAGTTTTAGATCCGCAATAAGGGATTCTATAGGAGAAAGACTGCTAAAAGTGGCCGCACCAGCCTCCTTGTTAATAGCCGTAGCCAAGTCTGTTAAATATCTCTTCGCTTGGCTAAAGATGCTTCCAGAAGGTTGAACTAAGCAAGCAGGCCTGCCCCCCTCCCTCCCCAGCTGGGATGTCATCAGTTAGTGGAGCAGAATAGGCTCTCAGCTTGGACTGGGCTGGAAAGAAAGACAGAGAGGCATGGGCATAGCCAAGGGGGAGCAGCTGTCCCCCTAAATCAATAAAAATACATAAATAACTGAGGTTCTCCCCCCCCCCCCAAATCCTGCCTTTGCCCATACACAGAAACTTAGCTTTCTCTCTTCTAGCTATGAAACTAATTGTTCTGCTTCTCTATGTCCTGGAAGTAGTTGGCTATCCCTGGTCATGTTTATTCGTATCCTCTGTTGCCTTCGTATCCTCTGTCTGCAGTGTTATTTCTCCCACCACTGTTAAATACAAGATCTGATGGATATTCAGTCCTACTTTATTAACAAACAGGCAAACAGGCCGGACCATGAAGATTACAGAGTGTTCGCTAGACTTGGGAATTTGCACTTTTTAATTGGAGTATCACAGCAAAAAATAAAATAAAAATCCCTCTAACACAGTGATGAGGGCAGAGGGAAACCCTTCGTCCTGATGCCTGATTTTTTTTCCTTTTTTTAAAAAAAGTTGATGGTAACGGAAAGATTGAGTGGATAGAGGGAGGACGGAAATAATACATCATTGTGCAGCGAAGGGGAAGAACATTCTGGAATCCCACACCATTTGTGGCAAAGGTGCCAACTTGGTGTGGTGAAAGTCTTTTCCTCTCAAGGTAAGGGGGGATGTTTTTGGTGCTTGTGCAACGGAGAAACCCTTCCCTGGCTGAAGACTGCTGTCTTGCTTTTGGTTCCCCCCAAAGAGTGTGCAATAGAAACTCCTCCCCCGGCAGAAGGAAGGGGGATTTTCTTTTGGTGCCGGGCGCTGCAAGGAAAGTCTTTCCTGTGAGTTCGAGAACGGCCCGAGAGGGCCAAACGAGAATCAGTACATGCGACAGTAAAAGCTTCCGGCTCACCCAATCTTTGTATCCACGAAAAGAAACAGAGAAAAATTAGGCCGCACAAGAGCCTGGATGAGCTGGCTGTGTACAACAGTTGTATGACGGCTTTAGAAGTTCTCAAAGGGGGGAGGAAGAACGATGTCCACAGGCTGTCCCAGTAAATCTGGATTCGAGAGATCTGTGGTTAACCCACCCATCCCCAAAGGACTGGAATAACCAGCAGTAAGTGGATGACGTCCCATCAGCAATTGGACAGGAAGAAGGAAACTATTTTCTCAGCTTCAGTAGGATAGCATAGCACATTCGTAGGAATCCATAGGAGAACAAGCAGATCCATGGGAAATTAGGTCTGGTGTCATGTGCAGAAACTTCCTCCTGCAGCCAAGGAAGGTTCAGCCCACATGAGAGAGAGGGGGTCTTTAGATGCGGAAGCTCTCCTCTTTGCCATCAATGTGCTTGAGGCGCAGGTACACATCGGTGCCAATCCCCTGCATAGACTGGAGGGTCAGGGAGCCACCCAGATACTCGGCATAAGCACGGGACGTCGGTAGTCCAAATCCAAACCTAGAGAGAGACAGGACAGACAGGCAGAGGAGTCCTTAGTTCCACAGCCAATTTTGAAGGGAGAGCAAGCTTCAGTTGACTGGGGGGGGGGTCTGGAAGGAACACTCTGCAACACATTTATATGGTAGTTAAGTCTTCGTCTATGTAGCTTTCATTCCACAGAATGCTTTCGCCACATGATTTTTTGAAAGGGGGAGACATTTCAGGGAGAGCTGCCGCTTGAGGAAAGCTACAAAAAGGCCAGAATATCTTGTGACAATTGCGTTTTTAATAATACATCTTTTTTTGCCAGGGCCCTGCGTGATCTGCTGCTGCACTACGTGTAAAAAACACTCAATTTTGCATTTTGAGAATTTCATTATTGTTCCTCTTTTCCCCCCCTCCTTCAAATGGCAAGCTTCTAGGTGAACGATGGGGAACCCATGGCCTCCCAGATGTTCCTAGACTACAAATGCCATCATCCTTTTCTATTGGCCATGCTTGACCATGCCTGATGTGAGTTGGAGCCCAGTATCACCTTGGAAGCCCCCAGGTTCTCCAGCCCCCAAGGTGGAAAGAAGTTTGAAAGAAAACCTGGTCCAATTAGTGCCACAAGTATTTATCTATTTACTACATTTCTGTTCCATCCTTCCACCCAAAGGAACCCAAAGCAGAAAGTGCTTTAGGTTCCTCTTCAGTTTCTATTTTTAGTACTCATAATGTCTGCAGATTGACTGGTGTTTTCTTCCCAGATATGTATAATTCTTTTCCCCCTAAGAAAACACCCTTCATGCAGCAGCTGCTGGAAATCCCATTTGCCCCTTCTGTCCCCCCCCCCTTTGTTCTCACCCATGCATGGGTCCCGACTGGGCGCTGTTCCCCATTTCCACCATGTTCCCAAAGAGGGTGTTCATGCGGGGGTCCTGGGCGCTCGCTTCTGCTGTGGTGAAGTGGTAATCTGTCACCTTCTCAACGTGGTCATGAGGAATTCCGGCACCTCGGTCTGAAATCCTGCCGGGAGAAAGAGGAGTGTGGCGTTAAGGAGCCACACATTAAGGTTCTCAAGATGCTTTAGTCCCTTTCACCTGCCAACGCCCGTCCCTCCCCATCAAGAGGAAGATCATCTCAAGTTGTCCGCCTCAATGGGAGGACCCCCACAGATTTTCAAGGGTCCCTGGTATTTGGCTGCTGTTGCCAAGTTCCCACCAAGATGGCGGAAATGGGTGGTGGCCTAAAACCTCTAGGAAAGGGGAGAAACTGAAGACGCTTCGCTGGCAAACCATACCGTATGATCAGGTCAATGTCATTGTTGGCAATGGTGATGATGATGTCTGGCACGTTATAAGGGGTATCCAAGTGAGACTCCATCGTGGCTCTGAAAGGAAGGGAATGGCAAGGGAGTAAGTCTGCGTCCTACCTAAGCAGGACCCCTACACCCTTTCCCACTTGGTATGAAGCTCTCCTCCATTCACAAAGTCTTGCAAACCTATCCTCATTGCCAAAGATTTGGTAGAATACTTCCAATCAGCACACCAAATCCTGCCTTCCATAACTTCTGCAGGCCCCTCTCCCCTCTGCAAATTCCTTCACCCAGTTAAGAGTCAGGAACGTTGGTCAGAATCGAGTGTCTGCTTCCAGAATTAAAGCCAAATACATTACTTCTGGTAAATGAGTCATCATAGTTGCTATAGGGCTGTGAAAATTTGTGTCCTGGGCTTTTTAGACTCATCTACCCATGTACTATCTGAAACCAAAGGGTTGCCAGATGTGAAATATCTTGGTATTGTTTCCAGCTCTCCCACCCCACTAAATGGTCACTTTTTAAAGCCAGCATTTGTCAACTTTGGGTCGGGGATCATGGGAGTTGTAGTCCAGCAACATCCAGGGACCAAAGGTTGAAGCCAATAGTTTCACCCCTCTGTGTTTATGTATTCCAACCCAACCCAACCCAGTGCCCTTCAGGCAACAGCTCCCATCATCCCTGACTCACTAGCCAGGACTGATGGGAGTTGTAGTCCAACAACATGTGGAGAACACTAAGCTTGAGTAAGGTTCATCTATTCCTTTCAAAATGAAATAAGCAACTTTTGAGACTGGAAGGACTTTGCACCAGATTGGCCCTATAGAAAAGGGAGTGAATCAGTGCTATGGGCTTTAATATTTCATTATTCATATAGGTATTTACATGCCACCTTATCAAAAGATCTCAGGGCAGTGGAAGGCCCAAAAAGCCATTTCCCTTGCAGATTCTAGCCTGCGTCTCATCCTGGGCTACAAAGAGGAGGATAAATAGCGCACCTCATGGCATTCTTGAGCAGCTCTGGAAGGATGTAGTCAAGAGGCATCGGGATGAAAGGGAAGCGGGCAGCCACGTGGCCATTGATCCGCACCCGAGGTGCGTTCCCGTACTTGTGCTCACACAAGCGCCTGCAAGGAAATACGGAAGCAGGATTAAGTGCAGGCTCCACTGCTGGTGGCTTCCCTGGGAGCAAGCAGGCACCAAACACAGTCTCCATTCCCATTCCTGTGCCCTACATGCGTTTATTTAATGCAGCGGTTCCCAACCTATGGGTCCCCAGATGTTGTTGGACTACAACTCCCATCATCCCTGAGCTCTGGCCTTGCTAGCTAGGGGTGATGGGAATTGTAGTCCAACAACATCTGGGGACCCACAGGTTGAGGAAGGCTGATTTAATGGGATTTCCTACCTGTCCCTCCCCAGAAGGTCACAACAATATAATATAGAGATATAAAAAGGACAAACCTATTACAGTTATAAAAGCAAGTGAACTGTTTCCAAATGGAACCGAGCATTACAATTTAAGCCAAAAAGCTGTGTCCTAAGAAACAAAAAATACCCTCAGTTTCAAAGACCAGGGTTAAGATGTGCCTCTTTGTCATACAGCAAATGCTGTACAATGAAGATGCTGGAGACACACCTCTGCGGGGAGGGAGTTGTACCCAAAAAAACCCTCAGCCCTGGGCCATAATCCCCCCCAAGAACTTTTGAGGGTGGCAGAACTGCTGAGGGGCCCCCTCTGCAGATCTCAACACTCAAGAAGGTTGGGGGATAAGCCCTTAGGGCTATGCGCTATGTGAGCCTAACTTGGCACTCACAAAAGACCCTGGAGAGCTTCCAGGGCCCAGCTCTCTTACTATATCTGTTTGGCCTCCATCCCGGTGAGTCCCATCTTAAATTCAGATTATTATGCAGGAGGGGAAAGGCACAAGGCCTTAGGGATCAGGGCAACTGACGTGGGATGCTGAGCTTTACCACTTATGTTTGCTTGCAACTACAGCAAAGCTTCCTGCCTAGCAATCCTAACAGCTATTTGTATTTCATTTACATATTTTACGTTTCGAGTGACTTTTAAAACCAATATTAAAAAATAAGGTTGTTTATGTATGCAACAGCAGCGGCCCATGTTTTGTTAGCCCAAAAATGGAAAATGAGGGCAGTCCCAACCAAAGAAGATTGGCAACTTAAGTTGACAGAATATGTACAGCTTGCAGGCTTAACATATAGAATAAGAGAAGAACAACAACATACGTTTAAAGAAGGTTGGAAAGCTTATATTGAATATATGGAAAATAATTGTGTACAGCTGAAAATGCTGGCAGCATTAAGATAAATTCGACAGCGTAAATAAGTTTTGATGGATGCAATAATGGAAAACCGATTGGTATAGTTTTTGTAAAATATGCAGGGATGTAAGATATTCAAAATGACAATGGAAAGAGAAGGGAAGTCAAGCGTGTAAAATATATATCTGAAATTGTAAAACAGAGAATTTAATAAAAATCATATTAAAAACAGAAAACCCGTATTATTTTTTAAAAAAAGATTATTACATTGCATTATTGCCACAATTAATTGGCTTTCATTAAAAAAAAATAGCAATGGAAAAAAAGTTAAACCGTCAGAAAGAAATGCAGCAGAATGAGGAAGATGGAGCCACAGAATATGACCATGAGAGGGAGCCATAGACTGCTGTACACACATAGCCAGTATGATAACAGGATGATTTGAAATAATCAACAGAACTGAGTACCTGGCAAAATCTACCCATTTCTCAATTATTTTCTTTGGAGACAAGCGAGTGCAGATGATCCCAACGAAGTCTGGCTGCAGGAAGATGAGAGAAGGAGAGGATGACATTTCAATGTAGGATCAAGACCTAGAATAACGGTTTCTAAACTTTTCCTGCATGGACCACTGGAAAACAGACGAGGGCAGACCACTTAATGATTTTCCTTCATGTTTTGAAAGCAGAAAGTCTCCAGTCCAATCTGTGCCATCTCTAGTTACTCAAAAGATTTCTTAGAAAACAGGGCCAGGGGGAAAATCTCTTACCCAAGGCCCCAAAGAGCTGTTGCGGGTTATAGGAGCAAAAACGGCATTAGGCGAGCCAGTGTTATGTATGGGTTGCTATAAGGCAGCTACATACGTTCACATGCACGGGAAATGCAGAGGGCACCAAATGTTAAGTATCAATTCTGGGTCTCTCCCTCTCTGGTCACACAGCCATTCACAAAATCTATGTCCTGTTCAAGTTAGAAGAAAGGTTGTACCTTGTCTTCATGCAAGGAAAGATGATGAATGGCCAACATCCGGATGCCCAGGCGAGAGGTGAGGGTCTTGTCCAGGAATGAACGGATCAGCTTCTCATCCTGAGAAGGGAACAGGAAAGGCTCACCATCTGTAGAGCAGCCCTCACAAGCGGTTGCCCCATACAGGAATGTCCAAAGTCTGCTTTGGGGGCCTAATCTGGCCCACCAGTTGGTTTAATCCGGCTCCTGTGGCAGATTATTTCCTGGGGTAAAATCCTAAAAAAAACCCTCAACGAATTCAACCCTAAAAAACTGGGGAACAACTTTGGTTGGCCCTTTGTTCGGCCCTCACGGTCCTTCACTTCATCAAATCTGGCCCTCTCTGAAAAAAAGTTTGGACACCACTGTTTGAAACCCATCCAGGAAGAAGTCTGAGGGAAGGGGACATGTGAAGGGGACACACGGGTGTGTACGTGTGTGTCACATGTCTAACCTCTTACCACACCCCCTGCTTAGTGCAAATCAACTGCAGTTTGAAGGATGACACTGAAGGGGCCAGGGTGGATTTGATTTAAATTAAATCAATTTAAATCACTGGTCAGTAAGACTTGATTTTTTTTTTTTTGATTTTTTTACAGAAAGACTCATTCTTGCTGGTATAGTCTGAATATTTACAACCAGATGAAGGTTTCATTTTTGGAAGAAAATGTTTTCAGAGATGTTTTCACAGTTATATAAAAAAATACTGATTTGGTTATACTATTAGAAATACATAAACAGATAACTATGAAATTATTGTGAGGTTTAATAAGTTAACTGTTTATATTTGGACAACTTTTCTGCTGTACTTCATTGGAAGGAGAGAAATAATCATTTCCTTAACAATTTATTTAACTAAAACAATAACATTATAGCATATGTATCCATGTTTGTTAACTGATGTGGTTAAACAGTTGTTTTTTAAAAAAACACACCTTAGACTGAGTTTTAGTATACAGGTAAAACTTAACACAAATCCTTATTTCCTGATGAATACCTTTTGGACTATAATGTAACTTAAATAGAAAACTATCTTTAGAAATATTTTTCCTCCAAAAGCATTTTATTTTAAAAATCCAATTTAAACAATAAAAATCTGATTTAAAAATAAATAAAGCCTGATCTTGATTTAAAAAAAACCATGGATTTTTATCCACCCTGGAAGGTGCTGAAGTGACAAGGACCAGGTTGGGCTGAGGATCTACAGAAGGCCTGAATAAACATCTCAAGAGTCTGCACTCTCCTCTTCGAAGCCCACCCTTCTCCCAGAAGCTTTGCCCTGCCCAAACCCACCAACCCTACTTTTCCAAGTCTTTCTTCCTCCCAAGCATGTTTTGGGGATCTTGAGCGGCAGACAGGTTGACCCAAATGGAAAGCAGTACCTGTATGTGCTTCCGACATTCCCGTAAGCCCTCGGCCAGCAACGTCACCACGTCCTTGTGGTCGTCTAGGAGCTGCCGGACCAGTTTGCAATACTGGGCCTCTGACTCTTGGTCCTTGATCTGTAAGCAGAGGAGAGGCAGAGGAGAGGGAGAGTGCGCATCAAAAAGAGACGGAACTTGGGGAGGGAGGTGAGCAGAAGCAGGCAGGAGTCAGCCATTTCATTCCACTCACCCCAGAACCAGCAGCCCCATATTTATCACTCTACAGAGCAGGGATGGGGAACCCTTTTTCAGCCTTAGGACTTGGTAACCTTCTGGAAATGGCTGCCAGTGGTGGGTGGAGCAACAAATTAGACCAGGCATCCCCACTCTCGGCCCTCCAGAAGTTTTGGGACTACAACTCCCATCATTCCTAGTCAACAGGACCAGTGGCCAGGGATGATGGAAACTGTAGTCCCAAAACATCTGGAGGGCAGAGTTTGGGGATGCCTGGATTAGACTCTAGTAGCTGGCAATCCAGCCACACAACAGCTGAAGGTTCCTATGTGTACATCTCTCAACCCAAGGCAAGCGAGAGGCGTTATGACCATTCAAGGACAGGGCTGTCGAGGGGTGTGGCTTATGGAGAGAGCAGAGGGCCACATAGAGAGACCTGGAGGGCCACATTGGTCTATGTACCTGAGATTTCCCATCCCTTCCATAATAGCACCTTGACACAACACTGCAGGCCATTTTGACAAATAAATAAAAACAGGAGCTTCCTGAGTTGAAAGCAATACCGTGCCCCTTTGTTTTTAGAAATGACATACACGAGGCCTGTTAAAGTTTGTTTGTTACCATTGCCTTTATTGTGCAAAACCAGTAAAATATATTTGGGAAAACAAGGTCAACTTCCCTGTATGCTCTGGTTGCCATTCCTGCTGCTATTCTATTAAATGTGGCCAACTCAATAGGACTCAGGACACGTTTAGCAACTTCTGCATTCAAAGACGAAGCACATGCTTACCGGGGGAAATTCGCTCAGTTTCTGGAACGCTCGGATGTAAAGCTCGTGCTGAAAGAAGAGGACAGAAGCGACTCAAGGAGAGAGGCACAGGCTACAAAACAGGTTTGACATCAAGGCCCTGAATCCCCCTGCTAGCTTCTGATAAGGGTGTGGGATCTAAAAAGGTTAAAAGCCAGAGGTGCTAGGAGCCCATACTCCAGGGTGGGGTGCGATATCTTGCATTTATATGGGGCACTGGGTGGCTTCGAAAGCAAGATTAGACAAATCCATGAAGGGAAAGGCTATTCATATTTCCACTGTGGAGGCAGTATGCTTGCAGGCTTCCCATAGGCAAAGATGGGCCCTTAGACTGAACCAGCCAAGCAGTTCTTATGCTCTTTTGCTAGGTGCCCTAAGACTGATGAGGTGAAAGGAAACTCCATTTGGCTCCACCCACTGCAGAAAGGCCTAAAAGCTGCTGGGTCATCTGTGTGGAATATATGTTTATTCTCTTCTGCATTATTGCCATTTGTTTTAAACCACCTTGGTGAACAATTAATTCAAAGGCGGAGAACTAAGATGCATGCTGCGGTAAAAGGATAAAAAACTGGTCACAATTATGCACATTTATTTTCTATTATTTGAATGCCAGCTGTCCTGGTATCTCAAGGCCTGTCACATGGAGCAAGCTTGTTTCCTCCTGCTCCAGAGGTTGGAACCTGAACCAAATGTTTCAAGTTACAAGAAAGGAGATTCTGACTAAACATCGGGAAGAACTTTCTGACGGTAAGAGCTGTTCAATGGTGGAACGGCCTCCCTCAGGAGGTTGTGGACTCTCCTTCCCTTGGAGGTTTTCAAGCAGAGGTCCTCTATCCTGGATGCTTCAGTTGAGATTCCTGCACTGCAAGGAGTTGGATTGGATGACCCTCGGGGTCCCTGCCAAATCTGAGATTCTAAGATTCTGAGGTTTCAAAACTATCCCTCAGTTATCACTACTTCTCGGTAGTGGCGCCCGCCCTGTGGAACGCCCTCCCTTCAGATGTTAAGGAAATAAGCAGCTATCTTATCTTTAAAAGACATCTGAAGGCAGCCCTGTTTAGGGAAGTTTTTAATATTTAATGCTGTATTGTTTTTAACACTCGATTGGGAGCCACCCAGAGTGGCTGGGGGAACTCAGCCAGATGGGCAGCGTATAAATAAATTATTATTATTATTATTGCCATCTCTTTCGGTCAGCCCCTGCCAACCTGGTGTCCTCCAGATGTTTCGGACTCCCTTCAGCCCCAGCCAGCTGTGGCAGAGGCTGTTTCAGGTACTTTCCTGCCAGGCACCTACCACATGAAGGATGGTGGGGTTGCACCCAATAATGAAGGGAAGACTCCGAAAGCCTTTGATACGATGAGCAATGCGGACGGGGAGTTCGTGGTGCAGGTAGCGGGCGCTTTTCTGTAACAGAGCACAAGGACATGTTAGTGGGTTGAAGTTTCCAGAAGGAGCTGGGTTCTCTCCCATGCCCTGCAATACAGACTGTATTAGAATGACGGGTAAGGCGGCTTTGCTTTGCGTGCAGAAGATGTTGGGCTCAATCTCTGGCATCTCCAAGTAGGGCTGGGAAGGAGCCTTGCCTGGAACCCTGCAGAGCTGCTGCCAATCAGTGCAGAGAATACAATACTAAGCTACATGGGCCAATGGCCTGTCTTGGTATAAGGCAGGTTCCTATGTATCTACGTTCTATCTCACTCTGCCTAAGGATAGGGCCGGCCCTGTTCTTTTGGGCTCTTAAGGCCACCAGAGTGCCACAAATTGACCAATGTGGTTATGTGCAGCCAGGCAGTCTCAAAGAGACTGTTTCATGCGGTGGTCTTCATTTCAGGGGGCATTACATTAGCTGAGCAACTTCAGGTTGTTTGGGCCCAATTAAGTCTACAATGA
This sequence comes from Podarcis gaigeae, assembly GCF_964106915.1. Taxonomy (NCBI): domain Eukaryota; kingdom Metazoa; phylum Chordata; class Lepidosauria; order Squamata; family Lacertidae; genus Podarcis; species Podarcis gaigeae. The sequence goes on along the minus strand of NC_139689.1, from coordinate 16,389,804 downwards.
AGGAACCCTCATTCCTCCAAAATGGAGTGTGCAGAGCTTACAAGCCAGTTTCCCCCCTAAAGGCATTCAGGGAGACAACAGCTACTGAGTTATGGTGTTGCTGCAGCTACAGGTTTCCATCTCCTGGAGAAGTGGGGGTAGAGATCCTGCTCTGAGCCAAAACTGGCTCTGGAGATATTGTGGGCTTCCTAGTTGCTTGGCCTGAAGCAAAAAACGAACACAAAGCAGACCTAGAAAGAAGCCTCCCGTCCCCAGAGAAGCAATGGGGAAACAGGGATTCCTCTACCAATGGGCATAGTGGGATTCCTTGTTATGTCCACTACAAAACTAACATCCTGCCCATAGAAAGTGAGTTTAGAAGACAGGACTTTGCAGAGTTGAAAACCAGAAGGGGATGATGCAGTGCTAAGGCCTAAGCAATTAAGAGTAGTGAAGGGAAAAGAATGGGGCTGGTATCCAAGAGTCCCAAATTCAACCTGCAGCTCTGATGATTTGAGGACAGACGTTAATCTCACACCTACCAGCAGGTGGCTCCCATCTTGGGACCGTCCAGAATACAACATGGTGGTCGGCGTCAACCTCACAGAGGGCTGGGAAGAGAGAAGAGGAAACAAGTGTTCAAAAAGGCTCCAGAGAGCCCCCGTGAGGTCAGGCAAAACAGCACCAGCACTGAGCATTGCCAGCCGCAAAAATACCTTCTATCATTACTTAATGCCTTCCCTCTCCTGTGGTATGAAGGGCAGTTTCCCCCCAAGCTCATGGCTTCTTAAGGATGCCCTCTCCACACACCAGAGATGGGCAACTTTTGGCCCTCCAGATGTCGCTGAACTACAACTCCCATCAGGCCCAGGAAGCCAACAGCCAGGAATGATGGAAGCCATAGTTCAGCAACATCTGGAAGACCAGAGGTTCCCCACATATCCCATACACTCCCACTTGAACAGAGAGCACTAGAAATGGGACCCATCTTACTTCCTGCTGAGAAAAACAACTGACTCTGGTTGCAATGGCTAACCTTCCAATTTTCTATAATTCCCTCTCACCCTCGCAGACCAACCATACACACTGTTTATCACTGGGGAGCAAGATTCCCAGTATTCATTCATTCTTTTATAAGATTTCTTACCAGCTCTTCACCACATGACCCCAGGGCGATACAATCAGACAATTAAAAACAAATGCAGCCTTTCAGATATTTGGGCCTTAAGTCGCTAGGCTTCAGTTCCCTATACGGCTCACTGCCACCATTTCCATGGCAGCCAGGAGTAAAATAAAAAGGACCTGCTTCATAAGCAAATATGTGGAACTGGTTTTCTTATTAACAGAAACTGCTTTGTTATCAAGCAAATGGTGGTTGCCTTCTCTGGCACTGCACATGCAACTTTCAGGAGCTGCGAGGATGTATAAGTGCAGCACTCCCCCGGCGCAGAGCTGCAACGAGGGGGGAAAGCTGCACCTGTTGCATTTCTGCCTGACAGAAATGCATGGAAACCCAAGGTGGGGGGAAGGAAGGAAATTAACACTGGCAAGTGGTTCCTCCAGACGTGTGAGGACACCTCTTTCCCCACCACACACCTAAAACTGTAGTCTTATGCAAGTAACTTCGTAAAGAAGTTTGTCTAAACCTAAGCAGGCGATGTGTTCCTGCGAGGAGACGTATCAGGAACTTCTCCTGCCAGGCCTCTGTATAATGGCAGGCAGGTAGTTTATTTAATTAACCAGCATTCTCCCCAGGGCAGGCTCCAGACGGCCGGGAAAAGATTAGGCCTCTCTTCTCCCCAAAGCCCACACTGTGGACTGCCTCTCCAGAGCCCTTGCCAAGTTGTTAGGGGAAGTCATTAAACAGTAGCGATTAGCAAAACGGGGACCAAAGGCTGAGGGATCATACTGCTCAAAACAATAGCTGGAGGGATTTCAGAGGGGGAAAATGAACACAGAGAACTCTCTGCTACACGCACACACCCATCCCTCACGTCTCATCTTGCCCCGTGAGCACTAAAACAGCACTGGCCATGCCAAAACCAACAGTCTTCTCAGGCTGCTGAAGGCCATCTGTTTTTCCACTAGGCCAGAAACCAGCACCAAAGGAATGCAATCCACCTGCTCAGACCTGTCCTTCATATAACACTCCTTTCTTGAGGAGAACTTCTGCCGCCAAGGAGCACAAGCGTGGAAAAGCCTAGACCTGCTCCTGGCTCCCAGCCTACAGTTTTAGGAAGGCGAGGCAAAACCTGCCCTCAAAGAGGCGGCGGTTGAGGAAACGGGAGCATCGGCCACCTCTGCTGTGCGCACAGCATGTTCAGCGGCCATGTTTGCGCTCACCTTCTCGGCCGCGATGTCAATGGCCGACTGGTTGTAGAAGGAGGTAACGGTCTTGGATCGCTCGCGGGCCAGTTCGTGGTGCTGGTCAATGGCTGAAGAGGACCGGTACCGCAGGACCGAGGGGAAGGAGGGGAGAGCACAGGGAGCCCGGCCCCCTGCTCCCCCCAGCTCCAGCATCAGCAATGTCTTCCACATCATTCTCTCTTCCGTAGGAACCTGGAGACAGAAAGACAGACAAGGCAGTGCTAGGGGATTAGCGAGGCAGAAAACTTTTCCAGCGTTTTATTTTTCAGCAGTTCCCCCCCCCACCCGTTTTGCAAGTTCATTAGTAATGGTGAACAGATGCCAAATGTCTAATGCAGTATGAGGCAACCTTGGCAATTTCCTGGCTTGTTTGGTTTTTAAGGTTCATTTACTAAATACAGATAAAACAAACATACTAAAATAGATCACCCACGAGGCCAGGGATGGAGAAGCTGTGGCCTGCCAGCTGTTGTACCTTGGCTGTTGTGTACCTTGCAATCTCTCCCCCTCTCCAGTATGTGTGTGTACACACACACGTTTGAAGACAGCTTTACTCTGTGCAAAAGAGAGAGGGAGGCAGACACAGAGACAGAAAGTCTCCGAATGCATTTCCACTCCAGTTGTGAACTTCGAGACATCTGGCTGAGGTTAGAATTGTTAAGTTCAATAGTGCACTGATCTGATCCAGGTCAATTCTCAGATTTCTTTTTTTAAAAAAAATATTCATTTGGTTTTTCAGATTAAAGTTTTACAATCACATATCCAACATACAACATAAAAACAAGATTCCAAAGAACCTCCTGGACTCCCCTCCTCCCCTTTGTGGCTCCTATTGCTAATCATTTCCTCCTCCATCTTTTATGATAATCCAAATCTTTTACATCTCCATTATGTCCAAGAATTCACCATTGAACTACAAGTTTTATTCCAATCCTACTAACAATTTTAGCTGTTTACAATGGTTTTTAAGATATAAATTTCTCCCATTCCTTATTCAAATTTTGGTCTTTCTGATTCTTCCGCTCATTTTAGCCATTTCGGCATAATCCATCAATTTAAATCTGCCATTATTCTCTGGTAGGGACTTTATCTTCTTTCCATCTCTGGGAATTGAATTGCCCAGAGATGCAATCCTCAGATTCCTATGGTATCTCCCACTCACCACACCCTGACGGCTTGTATTTCCTGAAATGTTTAGCTACTAGCCATTTTGGCTATACAGTCGTACCTTGGAAGTCAAATGGAATCCATTCTGGAAGTCTGTTCGACTTCCAAATCGTGGCTTATGATTGGCTTCAGGAAGCTCCTGCAGCCAATCGGAAGCTGTGGAAGCCCCGTCGGACGTTCGGCTTCCAAAAGAATGATCGGAAACCAGGAACAGTTACTTCCAGGTTTCGAGTGTTTGGGAGCCAAAACGTCCGAGTTCCAGGGCGTTTGACAACCAAGGTACGACTGTACTCCATAGTCGGATGCAGCATGCTTCTGGATACCAGTGGCTGGAACCCACAAAAGGGAAGAATGCTCTTGTGAGAATGGTTTTAGCCGCCACTGTGAGAACAGGATGCCTGTCTAGATGGGCCATTGGCCTGATCCCGTAGGCTCTCCTTATGACCATAGAGGCAGCCAAGAGTCTGCCTCGCATGGCAAGCTTTGGCTGCCATCCAGTGCAGCAAAGAGGAATAGAAAGAAAGATCTATAAATAAGCAGACATAAGTCAGAAAGATCTATAAATGAGTCGGCATAAATCTGACTCATTGGACTTCATCCACTGGGAAGCTGCCCTGAAAACACCCCACCAAAGTGAAAAGAGGCACAGCAAATTTGCCCCATGCTCTTCTGAAACCCTAAAAATGTGGGACCAACTTTCCAGTCAAGGGCACTAGATTATGAGCAGCTTCTGGGGTGTGGCAGGAGGGTAAGAAGCAAACAAGAAATATGTGCTGTATGTATGGTTACTACAGTGAGGCAGTTAGAGAAGAAAGTCATAGCGTATATAATAAACAGGGTAGGAAGTTAAGGCAGCCAAGGGCATACGAAGCCTGGGTTCATGCCGCCAGTACCAATATTAGTTTGCTCCTTGAATGATACGGATCCACACACCACCCTTCCCTCATGTTAGCAATAATACTTACTCCTAAGATAAGGTTACCAGATTTTTTTCAATGAATCTGGGGACACTTTTCAGATTCAGTTGAATTCAGTGGATTTTGTGAGGGGACTGATTTGTAAATCTGGGGACTGTCCCTGGGAAATGGGGATGTCTGGTAAACTTATTCTAAGATTACAAGTTACAGGGACGTTTCTGCTTCCCCCAGATCTGGGCACTGCTATCTCTCATGCATGTCCAACGGGTGGAAGACACAGGCCTAATCCACAACTTGGCTTCATTACCAAACACCTGACTGGCTGGACTTAACTTGGCTGAACTGAAAACAGCATCCCGCTTTATCACTACCCTAAGGAGTCTCAAAGCGGCTAACATTCTCCTTTCCCTTCCTCCCCCACAACAAACACTCTGTGAGGTGAGTGAGGCTGAGAGACTTCAGAGAAGTGTGACTGGCCCAAGGTCACCCAGCAGCTGCATGTGGAGGAGCGGAGACGTGAACCCGGTTCCCCAGATTACGAGTCTACCGCTCTTAACCACTACACCACACTGGCTCTCTAGGAGGCACTAGGAGACGTGTGGGGGAACCTCCCTAAAGCTGTTGATAAACTACAACTCCCATCAGCCATGTCTCTGTAGTTCAGCAACATCTGGAAGGCCTACTCTAACTTTTAACAGCTCCCATTCGCATATGCAAGTTGCTGAGGGGGTGAACGCAAAGTGTGTGAAGTCACCAAAATGGGATTCTAGCTCATTTTAAAGATCTAATGTGTGTCGTTCCCCCCCCCCCCCCATCTTTCAAGATGAGGGCAGAAAAATAGGTGGGGAGGTTGTTAGGACTGACAGAGATATCTGAAGAAGTGTGCACACACACAAAAGCTTATACCAAGAACAAACTTAGTTGATCTTTAAGGTGCTACTGGACCTTATTTATATATATTTATATTTATATATATATATATATATCGACTGTGTTAGTCCAACACGGCTACCTACCTGAATCTAGACACCCACACCCACTCACCCACACAGTGTCCTCCCAGCTCCGACAACTCCAGATGGATTTCAAATGTGGAAGTGTGCAAGAAGAGGATCGTCTTTCTCTCGCCAAGAGGCGGTTTTCCCTTTCGTCCAATCATCTGACAGCTAAGAGCCACATGGAATGCCGGAACATTCTGAGAAGCCTTCCAATTATGAGGCCACGTGCTCCAAGCATGCCACAAATGCCATGTCTGCCACAGCCAGCCTGTCGTCATCCAAACACTGAATCAGCACCGTCTCTCCCAGGGTGACAGACAGACATATTTCTCTGCCCTCCCCCTGTTCACTTAACGCCACAGAGTCCAATATCCCTGGGTTCACAGCTTGTTTTTTTAAACTCAAGGCTTAAACGTTAGCTTCTTAGAAACAGGAAATAATATCCCATTAAAACACCAAAGAAAACCTGGAGGAGATCCCACACAGACCCTACTTACCTCAAGTAAACTTGGTTATCTTATGCCAGCTTCCTTGTTCTACAGGGGCAGATAGCTCCGTTTCCATCTGGGAGGGATAGAAGCAGCGGAGAGATCCAGTTATCATAAAGACAGTGGATTGCAGAAGAGAAGCTTTTGAGCCGTTTACTGTTGGGATAGCAAACTGATTCACATGGGGTTTTTTAATACACAGGATTGCTTCTGGTAGTTGATCCTGGCGAGAACCAACCACAGTAATAACCATAAAAACGAGACCTTGCAAAGGCCTACAGTGGGAATGGAGAGTTATTTTGGTCCAATTCCATTGTGAACCACTAGTACTGCATTCCAGGTGGAAAAGTGGGTGGAGGACCAATGGATGCCTTTCTACCATATGCTACAATTCGACCAGACAAAACTCTCATGTACACACACTTGCAGCGGGGTTGGTAAGGAGTGTGCCTTAGGGAAAGGGGTGTGCATGTGAAGAGGTGTCTAATAAGAGATGCCTAAACTCCCTATGCCTGACCTAGTGCACCGCTGCAAATTAACCTCCAGCTTTGCCAATCTAAACACATTTCTCTCTACACAGGTCCCCGGGAGCAGAATTAATCTGACTAGTGATGGAGGTAGAACCAAGCAGCTGAAATACGTTGTATTTAATAATAATAAATAATAATAATGGGGGGGGGGGGGGAGGAACAGCCATTATGGCTTCTTTGATACAACCTGAAATCTGTTCTTTTGGCTATTCTTAACTTGCTCAATTGATTAGTTACTTGCTACAAAGGAATCTCTAAGCAACTTGGAAAATTTTAAGCATAGCATAAACATCAGAAAGTGAACAATATAGTGCAGCAGAAGCCATACTGTAACAACCCATAGAACAGACCCAGTAAACCGGTGGCAAACACTTATCATCACCAACAAATTCATTAGCACCTAACAGAGGCTATTTAGCACCTAGCAGAGGCTCATCTCATCAAATCTGCACAGTTCCTCTTGCACTTCACCTCAGGACTTAACAGATTCTGGGCTTCCAATTAGCATCCATCCTGAAAGAAACATCTAGAAAACTTGCTCACTGCTTTGTGACATTTTAGCTGGTCCTTCCTTTCTTTTACCTGATTATAGCTTCTGATTTAATTTTCCTACTAATGAACCAACGAAACTGCCTACAAGTTTTGTGTGATGTCAGGATTGTCACAGGAAAAGCTACGCGGTTGACCCAGACCTGGAAAGAGTAAGTGAAAGATGGCAAGAGCAAGGAATCCATGGCATCCTTCTTCTTGATTTATTTACTTCCTTCATCCTTTGCCAACCTGGTGCTCTCCAACTGTTTTGGACTACAACTCCCATCAGCCCTGGCTGGGGCTGATGGGAGTTGTAGTCCAAAGCAGCAGAATTGCACAAGGTTGACAGAGACGGAAGGGAATATACTTACGATATTTAAATCAGCTCCTCAGTAACTCTGTTATTTAGTCACTCAAAACATAAACATGTTTTAAAACACAAGCCATAAAACAGTAATAACACTCCATATAAAAATGTGTCGGCATAGAGGGACCTGAAACTAGTTCACGGCACAAGTAAATATACAAGTGTTGGCTACAAAAAAATTAAAGATTCTTTTAAGGCCACAGATTTAAAAGGACAAAATGACTACAGAGAAGGTGTCAGGCAAGCCTCTCTGGGCCTCACTCCCTACTTCCTCAGGGAAGCTCTGAGTTTTCGCTTCCAGCTCCCTCACTGTGTAACCACTAGCCTGTGCTACCAAGACATCCAGACGTTATTTGTTACTACATTTCAAGACTGCATTTCCTCCAATCAGTTCAAGGAACCAAACATGCTTCTCCCCCTCCCCATTTTATCCTCACAACAACCCTCTGAGGTAGGTCAGGCTGACAGACTGCAACTGGCCCAAGGTCACCCTGTTGAGTTTCATGGCTGAGTGGGAACTTGAACCCTGGTCTCCCAGGCCCTAACCTAGTCCAACACTCTAACCATTACACCACACTGACACCGCATTAGTTCTCCCTGATCCGACCACTAGATGCACCTCCAAGAGCTACTACAAAATAATGCCTTCCTAGCCCATTTAGCGCAGGGCATGCCAGTATGATTTATTGCTCTTGAGAAATATGCCAGGAAAAATGCAGACAAAAGGTTGTGGAGTTGCACTTCCATCAAACTGGGGTGGGGTGATGAATAATATATAATACATAAAATCAAGCAGGAAAACAAGGTTGGAAGGTAGGCAGGGGAGAAGGCAACATTGCTGAACAGTCCTGAACAGTCCTACCCCAACCCAGGCTGATCTCTCAGATGTCCTCAACCTGGATCTAAGCCTTCAAGCCTACAAACAAACTCCCTGCACATAGAAAGCTAGCATGACAGGGTTGCAGCCTCCTCTTCTGCCTGATACCCTTTAATGCTCAGGGAATTTTTATTTGCAGGGAAAACAACAGAAAGGCGGGGGGTGGGGTAACCAAGGACCACATGCAGCCTGCGGTGGAAATACCGCAGAGGGGAGGTGTTGTGGCATCCACTTTTTCCAAGGCCACAGGTTCAAATCCCGAGCATCTCCAGACAAGAGCTGGGGGCAGCTCCCCTGTTTGAAAACCGCTGGCAGACAGTGCAGGCAGCGTTGAGCCAGGTGGATAAAGGGCTGTTTTTGCTGGTGGCAAAGAGGAAGGGAAAGGGGTTGGCAGAAAGAGAGAGAGAAGGCTGCATAAGCCGGCTTGGAAACAGCGGCCCAAGGAATTGGGCCACAAGATGCCAGGACTCCTGGGTTCTCTGGGGCTTCAAACAAGAGGGGCCGGGAGCCCCGGGACACCTGGGTTCCATTTGTAGCTCCGGGAAGCCGGGCGAGGAGGCCTTGCGGGCTCCAGGAAGCATAAGCCTGGACGCATTCCCGGGGGAGGGGAGGAAGGAGCACCGGGGGGGGGGAGGCGGGTCTCCGGAACACAAGCACCCACCTCCTGCTCAAGCAGCTCGGGGTCCTTTTCCATATGGCGCTCCCCGGATCCCACGGGCGATGCAACGCCACAAAGAAGAAGAAGAAGAAAAAGACGAGGAGGAGCAAAAGGAGGAGGAGGAGGAGGAGGAGAAGCAGCCGCTGCCCTCTTTTAATCCGGGCCAAGCGTACACGCGCACAGCAGCCAGGCTGGCCCCGCCCCCCGGCTCCGACCTCATTTCACCCCAAGCAGCTGAAAGCTGCAGGGGGGGGGGGGGAGGAAACGGAGCAGCGCCGCGCAAACAAGAGAGATGTCAGAGATCTTGCAGGTTCCGGAACGCGCAGACAACTTCAAGAACGCCCCGAGATCACGACGCGCGGATCTCACCACGCGCCGCGCTCATGCACGCATGCATGCACACCGCGAAGTCTGTCTACAAACTGGGTAGCCAATCAACAGTCGAGATTTTGCTCGGAAAAGAAAGCAGGGGGGGGGGGGAGCGCGCGTGCGTTATAAAGGAAGCTGCCTCCCTCTCGACGTTTCACTTTCAATTAACTTGTCACCGTGAGCTGTCGAAATAGAAGGAACAACTCCATGGCCACTAGCGCTCCCTGGAACAGAGGAGAGCTGGACACCAGGTTCCCCCCCAAACCTGTTTTCAAGTGTTCAGGCAATATGCAATACTGTATCCTAATATTCAGATTTATTATTCGTCTACCAACAAGAACTCCAGGAAGGCAACTAACTCTACCCAGTAAGAGACTTAAAGAGACTTTTCTGGAAGCATTATATTGACAACTAAAGCTGTCGCTAATTGTCACTAAATGCTTGTTACTGAAGTCACAGTGTGGGGGCACTTGAGGCTGCTAGCTCTGAATTACTGGTTTAAATCTCAGTTTAAACAAGAAGCCTAAACTACCCCATCTCCGTCTATCCAAGAATAATCTACTTCACCAACCAGTTGCGAGGAATACCAATATAGATTTTCCAAGCATTATGCAGAAAAAGGTGGCATATAAATGTCAATTATCATGATGAACACTATAAAAGGACCATGAATTTCAAATATCATGTTCAGAGTACAGTACATTTCGGATACCTGCATGGCTCTCACCCTTTTTCTTGCTTATGAACTTCTCACTGCAAAAGCACCAAGTTAGATGGGCCTGGATCTGATTTCATTTCCACCCCCCACCCCAACTTCCATGAAGTCCCCCTACATAGGGCACCTTCAGCTGAGCAACTACCCCTGATTTTCAAAATCTGCTTCTGGCCCCCTTGCTATACCAGCCAGTTATTTAAAAGAAAAAGTTAACAGGCTACTCTTTACTAACAGATTAAGGAGAGCTATTTACATGCTAGTCATTATTTAACTAGTGATTACTTTCACTCACACAGAATGTTTTAAAACCAATCTGTCTTTCATCTTCACAGCTCTATTATTCTAACTGCCATAAGCTGAGACCAAGATATACTATCTCTCCAAGACTCAGGCGGGGGGGGGGGGGGGAATCTGGCCCCAGATCCATTAGACCTTTGTTGAAAACTCAGGCATCTATCAGTGGCTTTCAAAGCTTCTGTTTCCTGGGGACTTATTTCCACTTGTCTGTCAAAGAACTTCTGTGTGTCTACGATAGGACCTCCATGTACTGTGGAGGATTCCAGAGGGGACAACATTCTGAAACACAAACGCCAGGCGTGTTAGGCCTCACTGCCGTCCCTCAGGAGTTGAGAGCATGCCCAGAATTGTCATGTGGCTGCACATTTTAGGTCGTCTGTCCTAGGCAAAGTGTCTTTGAGGGAAATCCATGCGTCTTTACCAACCATCTCTTTTTAAAAAATAAATAAATTATAATTTTCATTTATATACATTACAATTATTTAACCAAGTTTTATCATTTTCAGATTTGACTCCCTTCCCCCTCTTTCTGTGGTTCCTTACATTTATTTTCGTCCTTTCCTGCATACTCCAAATTGCCTTAACTTATTCCTTTAATTGTCTATTCTCATATATATCTCATATATATACCGGTATTTAAAACTGCAGGTTTTTACAATAATCCTGCCAGTGTCTTGATCTGTTTACAGTTTGTTTGTAAATACTCAATAAGCCACTTCCATTCCTTTCTTAAAAGTTTGTTGTCTTGATTTCTTATTCTTCCAGTAAGTTTTGCCATTTTTGCATATTCCATAGTTTCTGTATCCAATCTTATTTTGTCAGGACCTCTTCATCCTTCCACTTTTGGCAAATAACATTCTTGCAACTATAGTTGCATGCATAAATAAATTTCTACATTATTTGGGTAGTTCTAATCCTTTTTGTATTACTCTATCTTTGACTCTTTTCGAATTGCAAGACCATACAGTCACCCAGCAGTTTTTTTGCTTTTGCATACTGTACTTTGATTTTACTTGGAAAAATTCATCCACTGCTGCACTGACCTCATCTTCTCTTTACCAACTGTCTCACTGAGGAATCCCAGATAAGTAAACCCCAGAGTTCTCCAAGACACAGATTGAAAACTCACTGAATTAATTCAGTGGCTCTTCAACTAGTTTGACTGCCAATCCTAACAACTGTAAAGCAATGCACCAGACTCCTTCCTTGTTCATTCAAAATATTTATCTCCCGCCTTTCTGTCAGAAAAAGGAGGTATTTGAGGCATCTAACAAAATGTCTTTGTTTTAGAAACATACTCTCAAACTACCAGACTCTCCAAATGGATCTGAAGTACTTAGGTGCTCTAAGCTCTTTATATATGATCTAGATTTATCTCTCACCTCTCAGCATAACATTTTATACCATGGGAATATGGAACATGGTACGTTATAGAACATAAGCTAATGAGAGAGAGAAGTTCTCTGCCTTTGCGAAGAAAAGTGACGCAGGGGGTAGATCCTTCCTGAATATTGACTTTCCACCGCACCTCATTTTTATACCTTTTTTGAGCATTCATTTGTAGGAACTGCTGCCTCGTGCCAAGAGTTTTAGAACAATTATTCCTCCCTTGCCAAGTCCAGTGTTTACATTCCCAGGTCGCAGCAGGCTAAGGAGAAAGGAGCAACACAGAACGTCTTGGATGCCAGCCTCAGCCTATCGCAATGCCCTAGGTCTTGGTTTCAATGGCAAAGAACGAAGGAACAGAGCCAGCCCATGCCAGCAGCTGCAGACTTTTCTCCCTGGAGTCCCCGTGCTTTAACCTACTGGACTCAGGGCTGGGAGTCATTGACTTCAATTCTCTAGGCTCCAATCCAACGCAGATCCTAGATCCCTGTCATTAGGGGAACTGTTTATAGCACCACCACCGAGCATGGTGCTTTATGGAGCAAGCCAATCAGCAGCAGCAACAAAGTGCCCCAATGAGCTTACAATCTGAATGCTCGCAGTAACAGTGGTGGTTGCTGCAGCATGGGGTTTGGGATAAGAAAACCAGGGAACGGGAAAAACAGGGGTGTAAAAAAATAAATACGGTAACAGAGGGCACCGGAGTTGAATGGATCACAGGAAAATAATCCTGGCACTTTGGCCCCATAAATTTCCCACCCACTCCAGGGGATCAGACACACTGGGGGACCAGGAGTCGTTAACCCAAAGATCTACCCAGGAGTCCTCCCCATAGATTATGGGAGTTTAAACGCTCATCATCCCCTGATCTTATCTGGCCCGCCCCATAATCAAAGAAGCACGCTCTACCTTCCTGACTGAAGAGGACCCGGGATCCCCAACCCCACCTGTCTCCTCTAAAACCTCCTGCTGTCTTCCCTTCCGGAGATCCAAGGAATCCTGGCTCCCTAAAGCCAGCCCACCAGGCTCCTCCCTATGCTGAGAAGGGAACCCAATGACAATCGCGGCTCCCTCCCAGTCGTCTCCCTCCTAACCCGCTTCTTCCTTGCTAGAAACCCAGCAGTTTTGCATCCTGTTCTCCACCCTCGGGGTAGAGACTGTAACGCACGAGCCTCCGCCCCGCCCCCCGGCAGCGTTCACAATGGTACTTTCCGCAGAGGATCCCTTACCGCCAATTCCAAACACCGCAGCAGCTCCCGCACTTGGGGACCGGACTGAACCAGCTGTCTCTTTCTCGTTAGGGGTGGGTGGCTGGGTGCGGGGAAGGGGATTGACGACAAGGCAGTCTCTGACGGAGGAAGGGAGCAGTGCAGCATGGGAAATGTAGTCTCGTCTACGCTCTCTCTGCATGCCTGCAGTGCTCTGACGAAACTACGATACCCAGGAACCCCTGCGCCATAAGGCAGAATTATGGTGGGGAAATTTTTTTGCTTAAGTTAGTGCCTCATGGGAAATGCAGTCCGTCAATGAGGCAAAACAGGGAACAAGGCAAGCTGAAAACAATTCCTGCTAAAAGAGGGGAGGGCATAAGGCGGACGTTTTCAGCACATTTTTGGGACACGGGTTAACTGCTGCGTTTAAAGAGGAGCACCTTTCAAACCAACCAATGTTATTATGGTGTAAGCTTCATTATGCAGTCATGGCAGCATGGTGTAGTGGTTAGAAACGTTGGACAAGGGCCTGGGAGACCAGGGTTTAAATCCTCATTCAGTCATGATGCTCACTGGGTTACCTTGGGCTCGTCTGTCTCTCAGCCTAACCTGCCTCACAGGGTTGTTGTGGGGATAAAATGGGTCTGGAGGGAGCCATGTATATGCCAGCTTATTGGAGGAAAGGTGGAATATCAGTAATAAACAATAGTGCAAGGGTTTGAGTTTGCTCATGTATCAGATGTGTGCATTGGAAAACTGGTCCCCCACTACGAAGTGCACATCTGAAGCCTCTGACAAGAATCAAATTCAAACCAGAGTATTTGTACAAGAGAAGATGTGTCAAATAATCTAAATTTTGGTGCAGTATTTTGGCTGACATGCATCGTGCCGCAACAAAGAACTTATTTCACAAATGAGATGCCTTCCCCTTTTAAAAACAACAACACACAATTAAGCCTGGCCTATGCAGAATTCCTGTGCCAATTGCCACTGAGGTTTGGGCTATAAATGTTAGAAATACATAAATGCTTTTTGGCTTGCCTATCTCTGCGAAGGATGGCCAGGTGGCCCGACACAGAGGTGGAAACTAATTTCCACATGTATATAGGATCGATCTCTTAACTGTAGCATAAACATTTCGTGAGCAGTGAAGTGAGAGAAGGCTGCATGGCAGGAATGGGGATGCTGATTGAAAGAATACTTATAGTTCCCTTCATGTTTGGGAGACAAATGCAACCCTAAGCACTTAGGAGTCCCACTGGAACATAGGAAGCTGTCTTATATCGGATAGTCAGCCCTTTGGTCCATCTAGCTTAGTACTGCTTACACAGGCTGGCAGTGGCTCCTCAAGGTTTCAGGCAAGGAATCTTTCAAAGCCTTACCTGGAGATGCCAGGGATCAAAGCTACAACATCCAGCATGCAAAACTGATGTTCTCCCAGTGAGCTACATCCCTTTCCCATTGAGTTCAATGGGACATACTCACAAGCGCGCCTAGAATTTTAGACAGAACAAGGCTAAAGTGAAGCACAGCCTGAATTGTTGGTAATACTTGAAACACTGTTGACTCTGATCTTGTATTACATTATCTTCAGTGACAAAGCTGGGGAATCAGAGAAAGCACTGGAATTACTCAATAAGCTAGCTCAGGTGTCGACTATGAACAAGTTACACTGACAGAGTGGGGCTGAAATAATGTCGACATTGTGAAAGTCCCATCAGAGGAATGGTGAAGTCACAATCCTTTGGGATGCAAGCATATGAAGATCATAGAATTGTTGGGTCGGAAGGGACCCTGAGAGTCATCGAGTCTAACCCCCTGCGATGCAGGAATCTCAACACACAGCCTCCCAATTTGAAACCATTACTGGATGAACGTTACGTTGTGAGCAATCTTGACATGGCAATCACTACAAAAGTCCAAGAGGTTGCAAGAGAAGATTTCTAAAACCCCAGAAGCACTCCTGGAAGAACATGGGGAAGATCAAGAAGGGACTGTTCAAAATAAAGGACTTTAAAGAGATGCTTCCAGTGGCGTAGCGTGGGGGGTGCAGGAAGGGCCGGCCACACCGGGCGCAGCATCTGGGGGGCACTGTGGAGGGGGTGGGTGCCAGGCATGCGGTGCGGAGAGAGAGCGAGGGACTATCTGGGGGAGGGACAGTGCAGCGGCCGCCCAGCGCAGCGCTGAGCGCAGGAGAGAACCACACCAGACCAGCTCAGGCAGCAGCAAGAAGCTGGCAGTGGCGGCAGGTTAGGGGTTGCAAATTACTTGCCTTGCCCCGGGTGCTGACAACCTACGCTACGCCACTGGATGCTTCTGAAGACTATCCATCTCTGCTGAGAAACAAACTTCTGCAGCTAGAACAGGAGCAGCACAAGCGCACTCTGTCAGAAGTGGTTAAATTCAATGGCACAACAGGATGCTTGCTTCCAGCTTATAAGCATTGCTTCTGGTGCAGCTGAAACATTTTGATCGTGTGAGGAGGGGGAACCTTTCTAAACCACAGGCTGCATGTAAGGCAGAATGTCCTGTTATTGGCGAAGCCATGCATAGGCTGAGAGTCCAGTGAGCTGATCCCAGACCGTTCCTTAGGGGCTGAACACTTTGTGGAAGAGACGAGCCAGTTCTACAAGAAAGCAGCAATTTGCTCATCTTCTGATTTGATGCTGGAAGAGTTTCCATTGGATTAGGCTGGGAGAGATGTGTCCAGTGCCCAATGACAGTGGGTTCCCAATGCACTGTTCAAGCTCCATGCCAAGCTAGGGGGCAAATCTAGGCTGCCCTGTTCACAGTGCACACTGTACATACATGAAGTGAATTCAGGACATGCCTAAGAGTTGCAAAAAAAACCACTCAAGGAGAATTAAGTTGGAATGTTATCCTGGTGATAGACCAGGACAAAGAGGGCAGTGACAGAACCTTCATTGTGGTCACAGCAGCTTTGTGGGATTATGTACTACTGACAACCAGGCACCTTCCATTTTCTCTTTCAGAAGCCTACCAAATACTTTTCTACTTAATGCTTTTGTCAACTAAACTGTTATCAGTTTTGCCTGTGGATGACATAATGAAGGAATCTTGTATGTAGCATGATATTGTTTTACTGAGGGTTGTTATGCATCTGTGCATTTTGTTCGCCACTTGGATGTTTTTAATGAGCAAGCGGTCTATAACTTCTCATAAAAAACTAATATGGAAAGGCAGGGTATCAATGTCATATTAAAAATGTAATAATCTAATGGGTGAATTTGCGTGACCCTGTCTATCCCTGCAAACACACTTTTAAAGTCTTTATGAACTTTTCCAGAAATTAAAAATGAGGTACCACCACCCTGGCCCTGCCCCACAAAAAAGAAAAGAAAAGAAAGAAAGCTAGGAATTCAAGAGGCTGCTTTCTCCAGAGATTTTTTTTTTTATTGTTACAGAGGTTTTTCTTCCTGCTAGGATGGCTATTTTAAATTGATCAGTCAGTTTAATCAAATATCCTTTGATTGATGGTTGTTTTTACAGTGTTCTTGATTATCTGGGAAACAAAGCAGTGTGGTGGACCCTATTAATACAAGCACTTATTTAAAAAGTTAAGGCTGCACCTTAGGGAAAAAAAATTCCCTTTTCTGTTTTGCACAGGACTCACTACCTCTTGTAAGATGCTACCTGACGCAACAACACTCAAAAGCAAAGTACATTCAGAAGAAAAAGTTGTGTTTGTTTTTGTTCATATGTAACTTTATGCGGATTGAATCAATCAAGACTCTCATTATCAATCATGATTTCTTGCATTAGGTGGCAAGCTGTTTTCTTTCTTGGATGGCTCTATTGTGCTTCATACAAAAAAACTATTTTTTGCTTAATTTCAGGCTGTTAACGGTGGCTACACAGTGACCCCTGCAGTAGTCTGGGAGTACATACAGAGAAATATAACCACCATTTCAAATTGAAAAAAATTACCAGTAAGTCATTCACTTTCGACTTTATAGTCTATGCCAGCCATCGCCAACCTGGTGTTTGCCAGATGTTCTGGACCACAACTTCCATCAGCCCCAACCAGCTGCTGGCTGAGACTGAAGAGAGTTGCAGTCTCAGGCTTCTGGAGGGACCCAGGGTGCTTAAGTTATCTGCATAGTTCCCCCCCCCCCACAGATAATTCTAATGCACAAAGATGTTTTAAGGTCTACTCTGCCTCACTTTCTCTGAAAATGGGTATTGACAGCTGTGCTGGAAGCCTGTAGAAAACAAATTGAAAAGTGGCTGTTCACCCATATTTTGCCAGACCCAGTTTTTCTTGTACCTAAGGCAGCAAACCCAAATTTCCCATCCCACTGTAGTGGTACAAATATAATGGTAAACATGTAGTGGTGCTCATCAGATGTTACTGGGCTTCAGATCCAATTAGCCCAGCCAGCATGACCGGGGGTGGGGGGTGGGAACTAGAGTCCAAAAACAACTCGAGGGGCCATCCTTTGTCTTGCGGTTTCAATCCTAATGAAAATAATTTACAGTTTGTTACCTTTTTAATGGTACCTCACAATCTGTGGCTTGCCTCAGCCTTCCTAACAGAAGGGCCCTCCTGTTATGTAAAAGGCAGCTGTTATTAATGATGGGGAGAAAGGATGAGCTTTAGTTTGTGCTTCAGTAACTAAGCCAGGCCCAGTCACAAGCTGGTTCTGCCCAATTCTGTGTCTATTCAGTGCTCTTTTTCAAAAAAGAAAAAGGAAAAATGGTGCTGGTACTCACCATGAAGTTGTTGCAGTAAATGCCATACTAAAATATGGAGAGAAATGCCCGTACTGCATACCTTGAGTATCCCCAGAAAAAAAGCACTCTATTACAACCGAGAAGAGACGTAACAGCTCTCAATTCTATGCTTTTCAACGTGATCACAAATAGCTGTATTTTACAAATTGCTCTGTATACAATTTTTTTCTAAAAAGAGCTATAAAAATAAGTTTTGTATTAAAAAGAAATAAGGAAAGGAACAAAGGGCTTGATTTACGTATCTGTAGGTCAGTCCAACCAAAAACTGCATCCATTTAAGTTACAAAATGGAGGTTCATAAGCTAATCTGAATGGAGTCCAAAGGGTCAGGACAAGTGGAATGCTGATCTCATCGATTTCTGGGAAGACGTTTTCCAAGCTGGAAGAGCATTCAGGTGATCTAGAAACAGTTAACGGGTTGGATCCTGACCAAGCTACTTGCATTTAGTTCCCACTGGAGTCCATAAGACTAATGACAAACTTTTCACCTTGAATTTCAATGGGACCTAAGCGCAATGAATTTGGTCCAGATCCAAACAAGCGCTTAAGGAAACACCAGAGGTAGGCGAGACCCCTGGGAAACCTCCACCCTCGCAGGACTTCTCAGCCTGAGGTGCCGCCTTCATTCACTGCCTCTTGGCTTTGGCCACGGGGCGCTTCCAGGCCTGGTTGAGGTAGCCGAGGCGCTTGTAGTTGAGCAAGAGGAGGGCAAAGTTGAGGAGGTAGGTGC
This sequence comes from Podarcis gaigeae, assembly GCF_964106915.1. NCBI lineage: Eukaryota > Metazoa > Chordata > Lepidosauria > Squamata > Lacertidae > Podarcis > Podarcis gaigeae. The sequence goes on along the minus strand of NC_139689.1, from coordinate 16,371,462 downwards.
TGATGCAGATCACGCAGAAGTCATGGAGCACAAAGAACAGGATGTAGGCCAGGTACAGCGAGCCAACAATGGAGACGACTGAAGAGCCCAGCAGAGCAATGGCCGCCAGGCCGCTGTTGGAGAAGCCTGTGTGGATGAAGGGGTCTGGGTTACTTTTGTGTTCAGCTGCAGAAGGGGAAATCATGCTGGCAAGATGGGATTGAAAGCTAAAACCGGCCTCCAGCCTTTCGGCTGACCACCCCAACTTTGGATTTCCAGTCCCCACCTGTGAATCAACAAACGTTTTTGACCACACACATGAGAATGTCAGCAAAACGTTGCAGTATATCCTCCCTCCTAATGTTCTTGTTTGGGGTTCTGGTTAGCTCCTCCCACCGAGCAGAGCATTCCATTTTCTCCACCCATCCCATTCAGCGTCTGCCCGCCCCCTCCCCCCCTCCCCGCACCTCTACATTCTGTAGCTACTCAGTATGCTTGGTCCTCTCTGTTTGGGGCTGCCCCTAGAGTTTGCGTTCTTTAGATTATTATAATTTTTTTTTGTACACTTGCAAACCCCCAAAGTTCCCCTCTACACATTCCTCTTATTTCTCAGTGGCCCTGTTTTGGCTCCACTTCTTTGAGCACTCATCATTTTAGTCCAGCATTCTGTTACCTCATTGGCCAGCCATGGAAGACCACAAGTAGAACTTGACTGCGACAGCACTTTCCCTGATTCCCTTGGCCTTGGATCCAGAGGTAGTACACTGGAGGTAGTACATAGAGGAGTGGTCAACAGCTCTGGTCTACCCATACAGAGTTGAAAACATGGGCAGCTAGATTCTCCTCTGCCCAGTGTTTGGATTGGATGCTGTGTTAGCGACACCCGCATCCATGTGTGGACACCTGTGTTCTCTTTGACGCATCCATCTGCATGTGTCACTCACCCAGAAGGATTTGCAGGGTGTAGAAAGCGATCCCAAAGACACTATTAGGCTGGTTGAACACACTATGAGGTCCCAGAAACGTGGCGACCAAGCCAAAACCACGACCCCACCTGTAATGGGAGGAGATGGTGCAGAATGTTAGCAATAAACAGTAATTATGATTCTTAAGTCTTTACAGAACACTGTGGGTTGTCTAAGATCATGCAATGACAGTGTCTGGTTGGCTGCCTAAGGCAAACTGGGCCAATATAAAGAAGCATCTTACCAATGTCAGATCTTTTATAGACCACAGGAGGCCCATTCTGTGTCACCTCCAGCATACATAAGGGACACGTCATCCCCCTCATTCACATTCTCCAGCCAAATAATAAAGGGTCAGTTACCCTGGGGACGTCCTTCCTGGCTGTTTACAGAAGATTAGGCGAGCATACCGGTGACTTCTGCTAACAATTTCCCCCCTCCTCTCCTGCCACATCTTAAGAGACCCCTTTCCCAATTGTGCTACAAGCGGGAAAGGATTCAGAAGATCGATTGCAGCTTTTCAGCGGAACTGAGAAAACTCCAGGACAAATAATACTTTCCTAAAAGAAGCGGAATTTAACCCAACACGGGCAGGGATAGTCCACACCTTGAACTCCACTGGGTGGTAGTAGGGAGAGATTTCAACCCTTTGCATTTCGTCCCGAGTAAGCATGCACAGGGTCAGGCTGCAATCCCACGCACGCTTACTCGGAAGTAAATCCCAGCGGGACCTCTTTTTGGAAACAAACACGCCCCGGCACGTGGGATCCGGCTGTGCCCCGGGGGGGGGGGCGGATGCCACCAGGGTGCAAATCGCAGGAGATCACCCCACAAGATTTGGGGCTCCTGGCGCAGGAGCAGCCGGGTGTGTTCATTCACCTGGAGGTGAAGACGCGGGAGCAGCTGACGGCTGCGCTGATGTCGCACATAGCCCGGTAGGCGCCGTCCCGCTCCTTCGATGTCTCCACGTGGAAAGCGTAAGCAGACAGCGCCAGCCCCGCCGCGCAGAGCAGGAGCCGGGCCGCGCGCTCCCAGCCGGGCACCGCCATCCTGCCGCGAGCGAGAGGCGCAATGGGCCGTTTCCCTCTTGCTGGACGGCACGCCCCTACCAGCCTGGCGCTGGAGACTTGAGCCGTTCCTCATTGCGCACCGATCCTGCCAATCAGGCACAGCTGCCATTCAGCGAGCAGCGGGCGGTACGAGAGGCAGCAAGGCGTGCCGGGAGTTGTAGTGGGGGGGGCGTGGCCACGTGGTCGTTTTGTTTACGTGTCCATCGCCCTCCAGCCGCCTGCAATCCTGGAAAGTTTATGCCCTGATCCAACTGCTGTTGCGCAATGGCACTGCATGTTTGTTGTGAACCTGTTAAGTAGGGTTAGGGCAGCAGGGACAGGGCTTAATCTTTAAATATATATATATATATATATATATAAGCAGCATAAAAACTGTATAGCTCATCAATCATCATAATTTATTTTCTCCTTTTCAAAGTATCTGATTCATTTGTAACTGAAAAGCAATAAAATACAAACTATAACCATAGCCCAGATAAAATTAGTCTGGAGCCAAGGCATTAAAAGGCTTAGGAAAATAAGGCTAGTAAGGCTCTCAGTCTAAGTTGCCTTTTTTCCATGCCCCTTTCTGCCTGGATTTCTGCAACACATTTATTGCACATACATTGCCTAAAAGACACTCCAGAAATTTACTTTTAATTCAGAGCACAGCTGCAAGATTTGTAATCAGGTAGAATGCTGTTAAGGTGCTACACTCAATATGCCAGCAAATTTGGAAAATTCAGCAGTGGCCAGAGGATTGGAGAAGATCAGTCTACATCCCAATCCCAAAGAAGGGAAGTGCCAAAGAATGCTCCAACTACCGCGCAATTGCACTCATTTCACCCTAGCAAGGTTATGCTTAAAATTCTGCAAGGCAGGCTTAAGCAGTATGTGGAACGAGAACTCCCAGAAGTGCAAGCTGGATTTCGAAGGGGCAGAGGAACCAGAGACCAAATTGCAAACATGCGCTGGATTATGGAGAAAGCTAGAGAGTTCCAGAAAGACATCTACTTCTGCTTCATTGACTATGCAAAAGCCTTTGACTGTGTCGACCACAGCAAACTATGGCAAGTTCTTAAAGAAATGGGAGTGCCTGATTACCTCATCTGTCTCCTGAGTAATCTCTATGTGGGACAAGAAGCTACAGTTAGAACTGGATATGGAACAACTGATTGGTTCAAAATTGGGAAAGGAGTACGGCAAGGCTGTATATTGTCTCCCTGTTTATTTAACTTATATGCAGAATTCATCATGCGAAAGGCTGGGCTGGATGAATCCCAAGCCGGAATTAAGATCGCCGGAAGAAATATCAACAACCTCAGATATGCAGATGACACAACCTTGATGCCAGAAAGTGAGGAGGAATTAAAGAACCTTTTAATGAGGGTGAAAGAGGAGAGCACAAAATATGGTCTGAAGCTCAACATCAAAAAAACGAAGATCATGGCCACTGGTCCCATCACCTCCTGGCAAATAGAAGGGGAAGAAATGGAGGCAGTGAGAGATTTTACTTTCTTGGGCTCCATGATCACTGCAGGTGGTGACAGCAGTCACGAAATTAAAAGACGCCTGCTCCTTGGGAGAAAGGCGATGGCAAACCTAGACAGCATCTTAAAAAGCAGAGACATCACCTTGTCAACAAAGGTCTGTATAGTTAAAGCCATGGCTTTCCCAGTAGTGATGTATGGAAGTGAGAGCTGGACCATAAAGAAGGCTGATCGCCAAAGAATTGATGCTTTTGAATTACGATGCTGGAGGAGACTCTTGAGAGTCCCATGGACTGCAAGAAGATCAAACGTATCCATTCTTAAGGAAATCAGCCCTGAGTGCTCACTGGAAGGACAGATCGTGAAGCTGAGGCTCCAATACTTTGGCCACCTCATGAGAAGAGAAGACTCCCTGAAAAAGACCCTGATGTTGGGAAAGATGGAGGGCACAAGGAGAAGGGGACGACAGAGGACAAGATGGTTGGACGGTGTTCTCGAAGCTACAAACATGAGTCTGACCAAACTGCGGGAGGCAGTGGAAGACAGGAGGGCCTGGCGTGCTCTGGTCCATGGGGTCACGAAGAGTCGGACACGACTAAACAACTAAACAACAACAGAATGAGTATACTGTAACACTTTGAATGGGGCCATGGGGCCCAGAAACAGTCTAGTTGCAAACTTCACTGGCTCCCAGTCTACTTGGGGCTCCAATTCACAGGTTGAATTTTTTGGCCTTCAAGGTTTGGGAACAGGGAGCCATGAGGATTGTTTGCACCAAATCATGTGGCCAGCCAGCTCCCCAAAAAAGTTTTAGAACTAAGGTGAAAACAGCCCCAGAAATAGCTCAGTGAGAGCTGAGCATGTTCCATGGACAGGGAGGGGATGCTGACTTTGGGGGGTGGGGGTTACAGAAAATAGGGGGACGGACTGACTGGAATGGAGTATCATAAAAGGGTGCATGGCAGTCCATAGTGTTCAGGAGCAACCCACATTGCAACTTTCATCCAAGGTCTCTTGTGAAAGAAGTAAGCCTGTTCCTACTTTCCAATGTTCTGACGGTGGCAAAAAAACTAGGAGAACAAACACCTGGTACTTATTTCTCAATGATTTTTAAAGATTACATTGTATTTTATTAATATTTAACTTTAAACATATTAGTGCTTAGGTTCTGGCTGCTCTGTGTTAATTCTACACATCCTCTCTCTGTCACACACACCTGTGTGCAACCTCAGGTCCTTTCACCACAAAATGTTTTGGCTACAGACCTGCTTTAATTTAACCCTGAACACTTATGAACATGCACAGAGTTATTTCACCACTCCACAGCCACAGTCAGCTCTTCCCCATCAATGACAGGAACAAGGGCTGCCAGACATCTTCAGGCAGGCATTTGCTTTTTAAAATAACTTCTGTATTTGCTATTGGACAGTGTTCTCGAAGCCACAAACATGAGTCTGACCAAACTGCGGGAGGCAGTGGAAGACAGGAGTGCCTGGCGTGCTCTGGTCCATGGGGTCACGAAGAGTCGGACACGACTAAACGACTAAACAACAACAACATTTGCTATTAATTGTTTCCACAGCACTACATACTTGGAAGGTGAACCAGGTCCAAAATATATGTAGCAGAAAGTCTGATAAATTTGTGTGTGTGTGTTTAATACTTTATTATAAAATAGACTGTGCATACGGGAATGATTCTGTGATTGCCAGCAGCAGCAGCAGCAGCAGCAGCAGCAGCAGCAGCAGCAGCCTCTTACTGCACAAGTTCAGAGAGCCTTTATCTTCTTTGATCGATCACTCATAGCTGAGTAAGATTGTCTTCCATAAGCACGGTTTTAACAATGAGTCCGTAAGTGATTGTGGAGGCCAATTCTGGACCCACATGTCCTTCCACAGTGGGGACATTAGTTCCCAGGCAGGAGTTGATCACAGTGTGGATTTGCCAAGCGTGCCTTCCTCTTAGCACGTTTCTCCCTTGCGTTCTGAGTTCGAGTGTCTTCAAAGCCCATGACACCTTTGTTAAAGGCTTTTCTCCAACTGGAGCGCTCGCAGGCCAGTGTTTCCCAGTTGTCGGTGTTTATACTACATTTTTTAAGATTTGCCTTGAGACAGTCTTTAAACCTCTTTTGTTGACCACCAGCATTACACTTTCCATTTTTAAGTTCAGAATATAGTAGTTGCTTTGGAAGACGATCATCAGGCATCCACACAACATGACCAGTCCAACGAAGTTGATGTTGAAGAATCATTGCTTCAGCACTGGTGATCAGTGTGGTGTTGGACTAGGATTGTGAAGACTAACCTACCACAGAGAGTTGTTGTGTGAATAAGGAGGAGAAACCCACATTTTCTGCCTTGAGCTTCTTAGACAAATAGTGAACAATTGCTTTAACAGCATTATAGTATCTTATTTTTAAAAGAACTGATTGCTCCCCCCACACCACTTACAGTTGAAATGTTCCACTGTGTCCGAACCACAGTGGCCTCATCCTTCAAGATTTGCCCATTGGCTGGGACTCCACATTCTCTTAGTTTGCCATCCTCCCAACAAGCCTGTGACAAACTCATCATTACTTCCATTGCAGTCCAAAATTTTGCAAGCTGAGGGATACGGACAGGTTAAGATAATCATTCTAGGTTTTCCTGTTCCAGAACTGCTTTCTTAACTTGCACAGACCAGTCTAAGGTAAACCTGCATCTTTAAAAGTTGAAACAGCTACTCCTCTGACTGCATTTATAGGGATGCCATTCCATCTCTATGTCCACATTACTTAAGTGAACACGGAAAATGACCTCAGAGCTCTTTTGTTTTATGAATTGTGACGCCTGAGGTTGATGAGCTGGCAAAGTGCTTGCATAGCCCGACTGCTCCTTCCAGCTGCACAGGAGACATAACAGAAGGGTACTACTGCTTCCTTTCTTGAGTTTCCCAGTAACTGGTATTCAGAGACATCCCACCTCCCACGGTGGAGGTAGAACTTAAGCCACCATTGCTGGAAGCTGTCTTTTCCTCTGTGAATTTGTCTAATATTTCAAAGCCAAGAGACCAGTACTGATGAATTGGAAGAACAGAGGTACAATTCCCCTTAATCAATGGCTTGACAACATGACAACATTGGCGAGCTGCAAATTGTAGGCTAGGCTTTATAAATCAAGAAATAATGTATGAATACATAGAAATATGTATCTCAAAACGAACAAGCAAGGCAGACTCTATGTTTTGTGAACCAGTTCTGAACAGGGAGACATCCATTACATCCTGTCATACATTTTTCTATGCTGATTTTAAATGCACTTAAGGCTTGCATGTAGGATACAGATGCGAAGCAGATTGTTATACAGTGGTACCTCAGGTTAAGAACTTAATTCGTTCTGGAGGTCTGTTCTTAACCTGAAACTGTTCTTAACCTGAGGCACCACTTTAGCTAATGGGGCCTCCTGCTGCCGCCATGCTGCCACCACACGATTTCTGTTCTCATCCTGAAGCAAAGTTCTTAACCCGAGGTACTATTTCTGGGTTAGCAGAGTCTGTAACCTGAAGTGTCTGTAATCTGAAGCATCTGTAATCTGAGGTACCACTGTACTGGGTACCTGGCAGTGTATAATAGCTCTGCCTGTTTACCCTTAATTTAAAAACAAAAATCCTTAATGATCGATCGGCATATACAAAACAATAATTCCATAACCGAATCAGGCACTTGGGTATCAGATTAAAATGGCGGCAGTAGTTACCTATTATTTCATATTAAATTATTCTTGGATGCTCACCAGCACTTGCACAGTCCTGAGGGAGATATGCAGGGAGAGCATGATAAGCTTGAGCAAAATACTGGCTGAACTCCTTGAACACAAACTTCCAGTAGTCTGAGACTGTGATGCTATCATCAGGCTGGATACGCCAGTTGAGATAATACTGGCAATATTTTTTATATACGGATGCCATTCTCCACCTGTGTGCCTGTTTTTGAAACTGGATTTGAGATAACATCAGAGGAGCATAAGGAGTATACAAGCTTTCTAGTTTCTGTACCTCCCTACTCCTTGAGGCCAATGAATTGATGCAAAATGTTCCTGGTGGGTGCCACCTCCAGCTTCACAGGGGACTTTGCAGAACGGACAATGCTTCCCAGAGCCAAACACCCGCTTCAAGATTTCATCCTGGGGATTGAATGTTGTTGTTGTTGTTTAGTTGTGTCCGACTCTTTGTGACCCCATGGACCAGAGCACGCCAGGCACTCCTGTCTTCCACTGCCTCCCACAGTTTGGTCAAACTCATGCTGGTAGCTTCGAGAACACTGTCCAACCATCTCATCCTCTGTCGTCCCCTTCTCCTTGTGCCCTCCATCTTTCCCAAAATAGAATGTTTGAAAGTATAATCTCAACATTCATCTTAAACTTCTCTGAAGGGATTCCTTCCATCATCTCAGGAACATAGGTCTGTACCTCAGCTAAGAAAGGTCCAGCCTCGGCACTATTGTTGAACAAAATGACATCCAACGAGTCCTTGGAAACTGCAAGTTCTTCATTCATCTCGTGGCAGCAATACTCCAAGGATTCAGACAAACTCGTCTGTTTTGCAGAGATCTCCAGAGCCTCTCTTGTTTTCTTTATCACAGAGGATAGGATTCCTCTCTCCAAGACTGCCATGTCCTCCCTGTAATGTTCTAACACAGGGGTCAGCAAACTTTTTCAGCAGAGGGCCGGTCCACTGTCCCTCAGACCTTGTGGGGGGCCGGACTATATTTTGTAAGAAAAAAATTGAACAAATTCCTATACCCCACAAATAACCCAGGGATGTATTTTAAATAAACGCACAGATTCTACTCATGTAAAAACACCAGGCAGGCCCCACAAATAACCCAGAGATGCATTTTAAATAAAAGGACATACTCTACTCATGTAAAAACACGCTGATTCCTGGACTGTTTGTCGGCCTTATTTAGAAGGTGAATGGGCTGCATCTGGCCCCTGGGCCTTAGTTTGCCTACTCGTGGTCTAACAGGTGTGCCTGTATCCAAGATTTCATTTCAGGTTAAATATTGTTATGTCACAGAACCCGATCACCAGGGTGGCCAGCTCATTGTCATGTTCGCAACTGTCCTCCAACTTAGCCAATTCTGCGGTTTTCAAACCTTCTGTGCCAATCACCAGAATGAAATCACAACCAAGTTCTTGCTGAAAATACTCTGTGACTCTAAGGAGTGTCATGAATGCTCCTCATGTACATCACCTGCTGCTGGCTGCAAACTGCAGTCCAAACATGGCATTGAGGAGGGTGGATTTGCCAGTGCTCTATACAACAAGAACAGTTAGAACTTGCATCCTGGATTTCCCCACAAGCTTAGCATGTCAAACACTTGTTAATAGAGTGAACCCGTTGATTCCTCTAATAGCATGCTTGAGTGCCAACAACTTTGCAGTCAAAACAGGCCACTGAGAAACAACATCAGGTATCAGCATTTTCAGAGGTAGGGTGGATACAATCAATGATTTTATAATTAAAAAACATAAATCAGATTTTTTAATTTAAATTGGATTTTTAAAATAAAATGCTATTGGACGGAAAATCTTTCTAACAATAGTTTTTTATTTAAGTTACATTATAGTCCAAAGCCTATTCATCAGGAAATAAGGATTTATTTTCAGTTTTTCATGTGTGCTAAAACTCAGTCTAAGGTGTTGTTGTTTTTTGAAAAAAACCGTTTAACCACATCAGTTAACAAACATGGATACATATGCTATAATGTTATTGTTTTAGTTAAATAAATTGTTAAGGAAATGATTATTTTTCTCCTTCAAACAAATTACAGCAGAAAAGTTGTCCAAATATAAACAGTTAACTTATTAAACCTCACAATAATTTCATAATTATGTATTTCTATGTATTTCTAATAGTCAATGTATTTCTAATAGTATAACCAAATCAGTAATTTTTGATATAACTGTAAAAACTATTCTGAAAATTTATTATTCCAAAAATGAAACCTTCATCTGGTTGTAAATATTAAGATTATACAAGCAAGAATGAGTCTTTCTGTAAAAAATAATAATGATTTAAATCAAGTCTTACTGACTTAAATCAAATCCACCCTGTCCAGAGGACCCTTAAAGTTTGTGGAAGTGTGTGTGAGAGAGAGTCTGAATAAATTTAAAGAAGAAAAATACCCCCAAAAAATTATTGTAGCACCCTGCTTGTGGTTAACGCTTAGCTGGAATGAAATATTCAACGCAGCAATAGAGAAATTAAAATAATAATTTATTTGTCAGACAAATAAATGATAGGCACAGTAGTATATGGTTACCAAAAGCTCTGCCCACTCCAGCCCTGATGGCCAGCACTTATATTTCCTCAGCCCGGCCCCCTTGCTCCTCCTTTGGCTGCCTCTGTCCAATCAGCCTGGTTGAAATTCCTATTGGCTGTTTGCTAGAACCAATCATAAAAGATACACCCATTTCCTATTACCTTTTATGGGAGACAAAGAGCTATATTTACTTCTATCCATAAATGGCAGACAAGTAGCCATATATCTTACATTTGCCTCGACAAGGCACCTTAATTACCAGATCACCTTTTGCCTCTGTTGCTCCTGCATTCCAAAACAAATGGCTAAAACAGATGGCTCATGGTATTAAATTTTATCTAAACAGAGATCTTGGGTTCACATTCTCACACACCATCAATGAAATAAGAATCTAACATAAGAATCTAACATTTCTTACTTTCTAAATCCTTTGCATAATTACATTAAGCCAACAAATCTCATACATAACATAGATAGCTTTTTAGAAGAAAAGGCCTTTGCAAAGTAAAAAAGGAACTCAGTAAAAACAGCTTCAAAAGGAAGCCTCTTCAGTTTACACCCCCCTTTCCCAGCCAGCTGCTTTTCCCATTAGCTCTTGCCCTTTAACTCTCTCATTATACCTTAAACCTTAAGAAAATATGGCTAGAGTCTGATGGGAGGCACATGGTATTATTTTCTGTTAAACAATAAATCTTATTATTTACCAACTCTTAATTAGTGTTTTTGCAGCTTGATTGTATTCTGTAATTTGTAGGGTCAGTGTAACATTTGTTCCCAGCCTGTATTTCCCTTTTACAACTTTGAGAAACTTGTCTCCTGCTACTGCTATAAATCAGGGAGGCCCTGTTCAGGAAGATAAACAACTGCCAGAGTACTTAGCCAGCTGGCTTCTGCCTGGCATGAAACATACAAACATTTGCAAATATATCTTTAAGCTCATTTTAAAATACAGGCCTTGATCAGATGCCTCATTATCACAGGCCAATGAGGATTGAACATGCTCAATAGCCATGGAATATAGTCAGGAGAAAATAAAAAAGCAGGTGGGCATGCATTTGTATGCAGGAAAAGGCAAAAGAAAAGAGCAGAAGGCATGTATTCTGCAAGCCAAATAGTTTGGCATATAATTAGTCAAAGGTAGTTTGTTTGTTTTTTAAAAAAGAACCCCAGTAAGCACTTAATGCAAAAGGCTACCCAATGTGGCCAAACTGGATCAGAACCACTGAATTTTGCGCATAAATCCATTTAAAGTGGATTCCTCCTTCATCCCTAGGGGCAGAGTGGACCTGCTGCCTGGCAGAGCACCTGTTTGCCTGCGCCTCTACCTGTATACCTGCAAACAAAGCAAAATGCTGGGAGTTTTCAATGCTCTCTCTGCCAGTGGAATCCCAAAATCCAGTTACTGCTGTCCCTGGAACTCACTGTTCAGGAGAAGTAGGATTTTGCCCTTTTGTGGCTCCTTGGCTCCCTCAGAAATCCAAGAGTTCTTAACAGCAAAATAAAATGCAGGGTTTTTTTTTGGGGGGGGGGAGGAACATGTCTCCTTTATATAAACAATTATGGGTATCATAATCCTTTCCCCTGAATGAACCACCATAAGCCCCTCAAAGCCAAAAACCATTATTGTGGCACCTTCAAATTTTAAGAGGTGTTTTCTGTTCATGTACACAAGCTTTTTCTTCAATCCACAAAAAATATACCATTTGTCAATTTAAATGTTCGGAAAAGTTTGGACTGTTACTTGACAGGAAGGGTGAAGCCTGAAGCAGCAGCTCACCCCCAACCAAGATGGCTCCCTAAGGTAAAAAACAAGCTGTCAACTTCCATTATTAATATCCTATGAAAAGCCACACAAAAAATGGATGTCTCATTATTTTACTCTTCCCCACAATCCAGAGCTGGTGACTAGAGGTTGACAAGGAGGGAAATATCTGAAGAAAATCGACTGAACTATAAATTACACCAAACATGCTTATAAATACATGTGCTTTAAGACTGCCACTTTTATTTTAAAAGAAGAACAGGCACAGGGTCCTCCCTGCTGATGTGCTCCTGATTTGGATCTAAGCACCGTACCAGATTCTGCCAAAATTTATTTCCCTACCCTTCCTATTTCCCCACAAGAAGGTGCTGGTTAGTGCAGAAGAGGAGATTTTTTTGGGGTGGGAAACCAGCACAAGGCCTTGATTCAGATTGGGAGGGTGGTATAGTGTGGGGTCCCTGTGCCAATTTGCTTTGGGAGGAGATATCACAGCTCAATAGGATTTGTAATCTATTATGTTCTGCTCTTGCATCCTGTGGCGTTTGCCCGTTCGTTTAGAAAATGCTTGAACGGGGGGAGAGCTAGGGTTAAAAATATAGACCAATAGGAAAGCCGGAGGCGGAGCCTACCTGTGTATAAAAGGGCTTAGCGCAAGGTTTGAGTTAGTTGTTGGTGGTTGGTTGGTTGGGAAAGGCAGTTGGAGAAGCAGTTGGCAGGCAGTTGGAAATAGAGAGACAGTTAGGGCAGTGGGTTCTTGAGTGAGGGGAGGTAAAAGAGATAGAGAGAGGAAAATAAGACTAAGAAAGTAAAGAGTAACAACGTTTGGAATGCCGTAAAAATTTGTTTGTGTCTGAAACAAAACACACTCTTCTTTATTAATTGAGAACCTGACTGAGGCTGAAGTGATTTTACTGGGGAGGACCTGGTTGGTGGCAGCAGATTAGTGGTGTACGGGTCAATAGTCCGTGAGACGACCGGGGGCTCCGCATGAACGTCACACTTCCATTCACCTGAAGCAAAGACAGTGCTGTCCCTAAGGTATGGCAAACTGGGGCAATGGCCTCAGATCCTGTGATCTGGGAGGGGGGCACACAGGCCAGGCAAGAGGCATTGCGCCACTCAAGGTGGGTGTCATCACCACCACTCCTCCTCTCCTCATTGGGATGTTGGAAAAAACTCCTGCAAAAATGGAAACAGGAGTGGAAATTGCTGGTGTTCACAAATTTGTCCCATGTCCAGGACAAAGATCAATCTAGTGAATAAGATAGCTACTTGCTGTTGTTGATACAGAATAGATTACCCACCCCCATTGACATTGTTTCCTTTGTATTGAAGTAGAAAGGGTGGAACAGTGAAACAACAATATTGTTTGCAAAATTAATTATGTAAGTTACATAATTTTGCCACAGCAGAGAACAAGACAAACAACATAGGCTTGGGCAGAAGACAACTTGCACATGAACAGAAGCAGTGCAGCATGGGACACACACACACACACACACACACGTGTGCAATGGGAAAGGATGCCTAAGACTCTTGCAGCAAAAAGGGGGGAATTTGAGCTTCCTTAAGCACCTAGCCTACAAGAGATAATGACTGCCTTTACTCATGTCTCATGAGCTACTGTATCCAGTCAGAACATGAAAATATGCTGTCCTCAGCAGCTTAATTGAGAAAGAAGCTCCTTCCTCTGTATCCAGCATGAAAACACTTGGTCAAACATGCAGCTTGCCTGGGACTAAGATAAGATGCTCTCCTTATGAGAGCCAGGGGGTCAGGGAAAAGGCTTGTTTAGCAATATTAATATTTACAAGATTAAGTAAGCACACGTCTTGTTTGCACCGTCAGTGACAGCCTGTTTAAAGAGCCAAGCCAAAAACCAATTATACTCCCTGACGTTCCAGCTTGGCTCCTTCTATTGACCTGTTTAAAACCTTATCTTTTCACTCTGGCATGCTCAAACCTATCTCCCTGCTGTTGTAAGAATTTTAAGGTCATATATATATATATATATATATATATATATGCAGGTTTTGGTGTCCTCGGGTGTCTTCCCGTGTAAAAGTTGGGGTGTCTAGGCGACGTTTCGACGAGGTCTCGAAAATCTACCCGTGAAAATCTACGAAAGCATATATATATATATATATATGAGATAAATGTTCATAAATGTACCAATGTCTGGAGCAGCACAGGAAGACCTTCCTGAAACCATTTGGACTCCCTGAAACTATTTTGACTCCCAAACTGACCAAATGTTTTCTCTGCAAGGAGGGAGGGGATGGAGGAACTTCCCCATTGTCTCAGGAAGTGGGTGATCATCATTTCAGAGGAATGGGCAGACTACCAGGAGAGGCAATCAGATAAGGCATTATCAGAAAACCTGCCAGACAGGACAAACAACAGCACTCAAATTTCTGTTGTAGACCGCCTTTTCGGTGATGTAGGTATGATATTTGTGGGGGGGTGGTCTTGGGTTACACCCCTTCTGTGATGTATGCATGATGTATGGAGGGGTGGTCTTGAGCTCCAGGGCAGGGAATTTAAAATGTCCATATAAGGGCAGGCACACTGTTGTTCTAGGTCCTCCTCCTTTCCTGCATGTGAGGGGAGCACCCTATTGCAACAGATCAATAAAGATCAGGCTTACTAGCTGCTTTGCTTCTCAATATTCTCTGGTTGGCCTCTGTTATTTTCTCCTACCAATAGGGAACCTATGTAAGGACTCTATATGGGCTCTTGGATACTCCATAAGGGAAGAAGGGCAGATTTTGTTTACAACACTGCTCTGCCTTTTCCCTTCACCCCCCATTCCCTTGCATGTCCACTTATAACTAGATGTTATCCCAGCGCAGAGATCATTCAGAATCCCAATTTCTTGAGATAAAGGGAAGATGGGAGCAGTTGCTTCACCACAGGAAACTCTTATGCAAAGTCAGGCCACTGGCCCACCAAGCTCAGTGCTGTCTCTGGTGACTGACAGCCTCTCTCCAGGATTTTGGACAAGCGACCTTCCCAGCCCTACCCGGAGGTTGAATCTGGGACCTTGTGCAAGCAAAGCAGCTCATCCACCACTGAGCTGTGGTGATTCCCCCAAAGGGGAAGTAAACAGACCCCTCCCAAGTCTGGATATTCTTGTATGCAAATGTCCCACTCACTAGGGGGAGCCTGTAAGCCTAGATTTTGGAGGGATGAATTTACTCCCACTGCTCCTGCTTGTAAATTCTCCCCTGTAAGTATGCCCCATATGAGGGAAACACAAGCAGCATTGAGGCATTCTGAGAGAGGATTGATCTGCACAGACAAGTTCTGCCCCGAACATCTTCATTAACTGTAGTCTCAGACCTTCATGCACTGGGCAGATGTTATGAAGAGGTATTTTCCATGCATTCTGCTGAATGCACTAAGAACCCACCTTAAGATTTTCCTGTTCAGGGCTCTTTATCCCTGCTGTATGAAGGTGTAAACAGGGCTATGGGGGGATAGGAATGCAGTGGTATCTCGGGTTAAGAACTTAATTTGTTTTGGAGGTCCGTTCTTAACCTGAAACTGTTCTTAACCTGAGGTACCACTTTAGCTAATGGGGCCTCCTGCTGCCGCCATGCCGCTGCCATGCGATTTCTGTTCTCATCCTGAAGCAAAGTTCTTCACCCGAGGTACTATTTCTGGGTTAGCGGAGTCTGTAACCTGAAGCGTCTGTAACCTGAGGTACCACTGTATCTAGTTATACCCATAGAATCTAAGCATGAGGACAAGGGCTGGGCCCCCATCTTGTAAAACAGATGGATCTAGTTTGCTTAGGGGCATTAGAAATCTAGCTTGCACAGGGGCATTAGAAATAATGATTATTTCCCCAGGCAATTTCACTCAGCATGTTCCTTCTTAAGGGGAAAAGTAATCTTTCAAATAAAGATCGTGCAAGTAGTACAGAAACAATGCACTTACTCCAGAACAACCCCTGCAGAGATGGGTAACACTGCTTGCCTTTGTTCATAGGAAAGGAGTTTATTCTGAAGCAACTGCAGTATGGAGGAAGTGGGCAGAGAGACATTTTTCTCTCTCTCTTGTAAGGCTAAAAAGCCTGGAGTCCTCCAGTACAGGAGAGTGAGGAGGACTGACAAATGGAAGTATGTTTTCATACAGCACACAATTAAAAACAATGCAATGCGCTACCACCAGATATAATGGCCACCAATTTATATGGCTTTTACTGGGGATTAGATATTTGTGAAGGGACGCAGGTGGCGCTGTGGGTTAAAGCCTCAGCGCCTAGGACTTGCCGATCGAAAGGTCGGCGGTTCGAATCCCTGCGGCGGGGTGCGCTCCCGCTGCTCGGTCCCAGCGCCTGCCAACCTAGCAGTTCGAAAGCACCTCCGGGTGCAAGTAGATAAATAGGGACCGCTTACCAGCGGGAAGGTAAACGGCGTTTCCGTGTGCGGCTCTGGCTTGCCAGAGCAGCGATGTCACGCTGGCCACGTGACCCGGAAGTGTCTCCGGACAGCGCTGGCCCCTGGCCTCTTGAGTGAGATGGGCGCACAACCCCAGAGTCTGGCAAGACTGGCCCGTACGGGCAGGGGTACCTTTACCTTTACCTTTACCTAGATATTTGTGATGATAAAGCACTGAAAGGCTACTAAATCGTCATTGCTATATGCTACCACCAGGTTCAGAAGAACCAGCGCCAGATTTACGTATAAGCTGAACAAGCCATAGCTTAGGGCCCCACTCTTTTGGGGGCCCCCAAAAAATTTAAAGGGGAAAAAAACTGGGTGTACATTTCCAAAATATAAGATAAAAAACAAATAAAATAAAACCTACATACAGCAACAGTGGCAAATGGCTTTAGATACCTATTAGGTCCATAAATTACCATATAGCATATATTCAACACAAAAAACAGTGACAATTTGTTGTTGACAAAGGACAGCTAGACATATAAAGGGCCCCATTACCTTCAGTAGCTTAGGGCCTCATCAAACCTAAATCCGGTCCTGAGAAGAACTATGCCTCTGAGTAGCTGTTGCTGGGGAAACATGATCATGAGAGTCCTGTTGCACCAATATCCAGCTCAAGGGCTTCCTAAAGTTGTCTGATTTGGCCACTTGTGGGGAAACGGGATGCTGGACAAAGTATGCCTTTGGTCTAATCTGCCAGGGTTCTTCTTATGTTCTTAACCTTGTTTTCAGAGAATTCCTTACCCTTCAAAATGCCTTGCTCCATCTTTGTCACTTCCATATCAAGATCTTGCTCACTCGATATATTTGACGATTCTGTATGTAAACACAGAAACAAAAGACTGTTAAGCAGAAAATAAGTATCCCTCATTCTTCCAAGCCACATTCAGGATAAGGGACGGATTACACGTCTGAAGAAATTAGTGCGTCTGTGTTTGAATATCAGTGACACCCTCCCTTCCCCAACCCAAACAAGGGTGCTGCGATATTCCAGAATGTGCTAAGAGGGGAAGGTTCAGTTGGGGAATGTTTAACTATTGAGCTGCTGTGAGGAAAGCAAAAAATATGTTTTGATAGAAAGGAACCTTGGGGCTTAGGCTTTGTTTTTCAGGATAGTTGGAGAGGTAGAAAAAGCAGATGGGCAAAAGCTTAAGCAGGCCCTAGGGTAATGAGGAGCTCCACATCATTCATCACAAAGCATGTTAAGAAATTGAGGGGTGCATGAGTGCTTTTTCATAGGATGAATCAGAATAAACGCCGTTCCTTGTTGCACTATAAACCAGTATTGTATGTGGACCAAATGGTCTGAGAAGCTTCAGTATTTTCATTTTAATGGATGTTCCTAGACCTTGAGGCTTCTGAGAAGAATGAAGGCAGTGTTGTGGCTTATATTTAGACACTGCAAAGGGTTACAAACAGTTCTGGAACATCAGTAAAGAGCAAGGACTCATCCACACATCCTTTTGTCCTGCTGCTTCCCCCCCCCCCCCCAGGGAAAACCGCTCTTTAGTGCTCAGTCAGAGCTAACGACAATTGGAGTTTTCTCTGAGTTGATGTTTGCTCTGAGTTAGCACTTAATGGCAGGTTTTTTCCTGGGAAAGGAATGGCGCAAGGGGGAAATTGTTCAGACCTGTGCCTAGAAACTGCAGGTCAAGTGGAAAATCACTTGGACCGATGCTTTCTAGGCACAGGTCAAGCGGAAGTGTAGACCTAACCCTTAATTAGCATTTGTCAATAGTTACTGGTACACTACAGGACATACCTTCTGAGTCTTTGCTGCCACTCAGCATAGAAAACAGCACATTGATTGGAATTCCTGGCCCATTCTTTTCCAAAAGGTCTGGGGAACAACTTATCTGTTGGTTTGGGTACGCTGTAGGAGAAGAGCAAGCTAACAGAAAGACCTTCAGAATTAACAACTATAAAATTTTACGGCTCAGGCTCCTATGCAGTTGTTCATCCTCTCAAGGTTGAAAAGAGCTCTCTCTCTCTCTCACTCTCGCTCTCTCTCCCTCTTCCTCGTAAGCATGTGCGCACACAAACACACACAATTTGGGTTTTCTCAGGACTTACGCTTGCTCTGATTTAACACTAAAGAGCAGGGCTTCTTGGGGAAAGGAGTGGGGCATGGAGAAACCACCCGGATCCGTGCTTTCTCTGCACAGGACAAGCGTGGACAACCCTAAGCAAAGAAGTCCCATATCATGCTACCTCTTTTGGTTGCCCCCTTCTGAACATTTTCTAAATCTTACGTACCCTTTTTGAGGCAGGGCAACCAAACTGTACACACTATTCCTAATGTGGTCATATACTAGATTTGTATGATGGCATACAGTTCTATTTTCAGTTTATCTCCTAATCTTCCATGGCAGGGAATTTGCCTTTTCCACTGCTTCTACACAGTCAGTTGATGTCTTCATTGAGTGATCTACTACCACCCCAGCTTCCTGTTCCTGGTTAGGCACTATCAGTTCACACCTCATTAGTGTACGTATTTGTGAAATTAAAATGCACGCAAGGCTGATTCCGAAATGCACTCCAACTCCCACTGGCTAATGGTGAGGGGGTAATACGAATTGTAGCCCAGAAACATATTGAAGAGTACAGGTTCCCCATCCTTGAGCTAGCACATTGGTGAGCAGATTTTTTTTTTTTTTTTTTTTTTTTTTACACTCTCCTCTCCAGCAGAACCAGCTCAATTCAGCTTTCGGCATAACATTAAGACATAAAATGTTGAGAATAAGGCAGAGAGGGGCATTTCTCTTTGCTTCTTCCCACATTATCATGATCTCTTCCAGGGAATCTTGGTTGGCTTTCCCTGGGGCCAAAGCAGGGAAGGGCCAAATTAAGTAGTCCAAAGTTGTTGCTGAAAGAGGGGAAGTGGGAAAGGTAGAGGATGCCCCTGGACTTGCAGATATTTTGGCGCTTCCCTGAATGTCGATGAATAAGTTGCAATAAAGGAAGTTCCATATTCTGTCATCAATGACAAAAAGCAGGGAAAGCTGAAAACAAAAGTTTGGAACAAAAAAAAAATGGTCTAAAAGTGAAAATAAGAAAATTTATCTTAAGCAATTCAGTATCATGCAAAAGAGAAAAAACCCCAAAGATGACAAATTGGGTCCATTGTTCAAAATGATGACATTTCAGAGGACAGAATATCACAAAGATTTCATCAGTGGGAACTAGAAATGCAAGTGTTGCTCAAATTTATCAAGGGGAAGTTGGTTCCGCTGGGTCATTGTAACACACACCGGAGAGGTCAGATCCTCTCTGCTTTCTTTAAACATCCCAAAGTATGCTTAACCCTGGAAGTGCATGATGAAATTGAATTTGCTCACCTTCCTCTCTCTTGTCATCTCTTCTTCTGTCAGTATTTAGTTTATAAACTCCTTAGGGCAGAAAGCTGACTTTTCTACTTACATTAGTATGGAAATATCTAATTCATAGCACTGTATAAAATATTATTAATTTCATTAAGTATATTCACTCCAGAAGCAGCAGCAAGAGCCCCCCATGTAATCACTCTGCTCTGGGTTGTTGTTTTTTTGCGAGGTGGGGGCGACGCTCAATGTTTATTACTTTTTAAAAAGAAGATTCTAGACCCCATGGCAGAGATGAATTTCTTACATCTGTTTTTCAAGCTCTCTGGAAACAAACCACCCAAAATCAACTAGCCAGGTTCAACGTTGTCATTTCATTTTGTCATTTCATCTGAGTGTTATGTTTCCTGGGATGAACAAGTATGAATTCATTCCCTGGCATAACTGTAGTTCAGTGTTCTTTTTCCATCATAATTTTCTGTTCTGAACAAAGTTGCCTCCTCCCTGATCATATGAATGAACTAATAACTACAGTGGTACCTCAGGTTAAGTACTTAATTCGTTCCGGAGGTCCGTTCTTAACCTGAAACTGATCTTAACCCGAAGCACCGCTTTAGCTAATGGGGCCTCCCGCTTCCGCTGCACTGCCACTGCACAATTTCTGTTCTCATCCTGAAGCAAAGTTCTTAACCTGAGGTACTATTTCTGGGTTAGCGGAGTCTGTAACCTGAAGCGTATGTAACCTGAAGCGTATGTAACCTGAGGTACCACTGTATGCAAGGACTGAAATTACTACACACTCAAGAAATGACTAAAAATAAATTGAACTGAATGAAAAAAATAAATATATATAGAAGATGGCACTTCGAAATTTGGAGCGAGCCAGACATGCAAGTTCAGATGAAGGCATATGAGGGCAGCGGGGAATAATGTTCTTGCATTGGGACCCTGATCAGTGGCTTCCTTGCCAGCAGTAGGAGACATGTTGGTCCCACTATTCCATATTTGTAAATAATATCACTGACACCACAAGTCTCCTGTGCAACATGCTTACTCACCCAAAAGAAACAACATGCAGCAGTGCTGCTATGGGGGTGATGGGGAATGGAGTGCTGAGCAATACTTTCACATTACACGCAAAATAGGAAGCATATTTGTGTCACTGGGTTCAAAATGGAAAATTTCTGCTTGTGCTGCTGCTTCTTGCCGTGCTGAGTCACCAGAAAGAAAGGAAAACAGCTGCCCCGGAGAAATCAAAACGCAGAGGAACTAGATTAAATTACCCAATCCTACCAGCCCAAGGGGTATATGAGATTTTGGGAAACTTGTTCCTAGTGCTTACGTACACCAGACACACCTCGCTCCCATTTCCTCCAGAATCTCCAGGGTCCGATAGGGTGGGTCACAGGTTCCCCCAGCTCTAAAATCTGCTGCTTGCCTTAAAGCATGCGTAGGCAAACTAAGGCCCCGGGGGCTGGATCCAGCCCAATCGCCTTCTAAATCCAGCCGGCGGACGGTCTGGGAATCAGCATGTTTTTACATGAGTAGAATGTGCCCTTTTATTTAAAATGCATCTCTGGGTTATTTGTGGGGTGCAGGAATTCATTCATCCCCCCCAATATAGTCCAGCTCCCCACAAGATCTGAGGAACAGTGGACCAGCCCCCTGCTGAAAAAGTTTGCTGACCCCTGCAAGACAGGAAAGTGCTGCAAATTCCTTGCTTTGTTCATTCATTTATCTGCAAATGAAGCCTCTAAGCAGTTTACAAAGATGAAAAAACATACATTAAGACCGTCAATAAAAATCAATGTTAAGGACAGGTTGATAAAAAGCAAAATGAATAAAAGAACAACAGTTAAAAAGTATACTTTTCAAGCAAAAATTATGAATTAATATGTACATCACGTTTGGGTCCCAGGACTCAAGCACACCTTTGGCCCAAAGGCCGTTCCCTCCAATTCTGGATGCATGAAGACTGATTGCAATTCCTCAGTGGCCCTTTTCTGCTAATCCCCAGGCCACACTCTGCCTTCTTGCTCCTTCCCTCAAGTGTGGCCTGGCTGAGTTTTTCTCCTGGGGCTGAGCCTGGCTCAGATTAAGCATGACTGCACCTAAATGCTGAACTCACCAGGTACTAGTAAGTTACATCTCTCGTCTCAGTTACCCTGTCTTTGAAATGGGGATAATAGTGGCCTACACTCATAGGTGTTTTGCAAGGATAGCTTTTACAAGGTCATAAAACAGTGTGGAGTTAAGGTGCAGCACTCGTAATTAATAGTTATTATAATAATCAGGTGGTATAAGCAAAGCCACAGGCATCCTGCAGAAAACCTTGGCACTGAATTTTTCATTTTCACCGTACAGGAGACAGACAGATTGGGCAACTCAAACCATCCAGGTTCTGTTAAAGCAGAGTTGGAGAACCACCTTCCTGCATGTCATTTTAGGCTTAGACACAAGCCCCAATTTGACTTGTGAGACCATTTGCCCCAAACCACACCCACTTCTCCCACATCCGACGTCAGATGAGACATCAGGAGTGGGCAGGTAGAGAAGAGATCTGACCTGTCAGAGTGCCCTGCTTGGGCAAAGGAACCCAGGGAACGGCCTGCTGGCTAGAAAATGTTCATTAACCCTGAGTGGATGTGGAGCTTTGTGAAGGACACACTGAACCAGGAGATCTGGAGAAGCAAATTCCAGAAAACTGAGAGTGTTGCTGAGCATTTACTCACCGCTTGCTGGAGGCTGTAAGTCTGGAGGCAAATTTGGAAAGAGGCTCCTTATGCCTTCCAAGAACTGCTGGCAACTCTGCTCCCCTTTGATCTGGATCTTCACTAGGAGTTTTCATACCTTCTCCTTCGGGTTTTGCATCTTATCCACCGCTTCATAATCACCCTCGGAGATCAAGTTCTGGGAGGCCTCATCAACTAAGATTATATCAGGTGCTCTTTGAAGGAAGCCAATGAGTTTTTCACTGGATTGTCTCAAAGGCCATGGGTGGAGGCACCGGTGGCTGCCCTGGAGAAGAAACAGGCATGTTGCTATTAGTCTGCTTTGGCACCTCTCACCCCGTTTTCTCCTGAGAAACCCTAATGTGCAACATCAAGATACTGTAAACTACTCTGTGGTCCTTGGATGAAGGGTGGTATAGAAATTTAATAAATAAACACCAGTTTCCTGTATGAGCAGGAGCATAATTCAAAGTGTTGGTGCTGACTTTTAAAGCCCTAAACTGCCTCGGCCCAGTATACCTGAACGATTGTCTCCACCCCCATCATTCAGACCTCAGACACTGAGGTCCAGCTCTGAGGGCCTTCTGGCAGTTCCCTCCCTGCGAGAAGTGAGGTTACAGGGAACCAGGCAGAGGGCCTTCTTGGTAGTGGCACCCGCCCTGTGGAACGTTCTCCCGTCAAGGAAATAAACAACTATCTGACTTTTAGAAGACATCTGAAGGCAACCCTGTTTAGGGAAGTTTTTAATGTTTGATGTTTTATCGTGTTTTTAATATTCTGTTGGGAGCCGCCCAGAGTGGTTGGGGAAACCGAGCCAGATGGGTGGGGTATAAATAATAATGTTGTATTATTATTATTATTATTATTATTATTATTATTATTATTATGAATACAGTGGTACCTCGGGTTACATACGCTTCAGGTTACATACACTTCAGGTTACAGACTCCGCTAACACAGAAATAGTACCTCGGGTTAAGAACTTTGCTTCAGGATGAGAACAGAAATCATGCTGCGGCGGCAGCGCAGTGGCAGCAGGAGGCCCCATTAGCTAGAGTGGTGCTTCAGGTTAAGAACAGTTTCAGGTTAAGAATGGACCTCCAGAACGAATTAAGTACTTAACCCGAGGTACCACTGTACCTCTTCTCAGATGGTGCTTGAAGGGAAATGGATCTAAAAATCAGAGAGTGGATGCTTCCTGGCATTGATTCAGAACCATTGATTCAGTTATATGTCAACCTAATAAATTAGGAGGTGATGATAAATCTTCACAATCTGTAACATGGGCCAGACGTGGCTGCCAACTCCCATTCCTTTATCTCCTGATCTGAATATGAAGCACTCCACCTGCTCTTTAAACACCTGGCTCTGAAAGAACAAGCAGAGGGCTTTATCTCCTCCTTTTAACGGCAGGTACCCTAGATCAGAGATAAAGCCCTCCGCCTGCTCTTTTAAAGACAGCATTTCCAAGCACCACCGAAATGGCGCTTGCCAAAATTGTGTGCGAGTGCTGAGTCTGCGTGTCTGTTATGCGCCTGTTGTAGGTGTGGCGAGTGTTCGTGTATAAACATATGCGTTGGCTGTACTCACTGCTACTGGCGCATGAATCATGGATGTGTGGCTGCCCCCATCACAACATCCCTGTACTAAAAAAGGTTAGCCCCCCCCCCCGGTGATCTGTAAGATCAAGAAACTAAGATTTATTTAACTGGACAACCATTCTACAAATTCTGTACCACTATCCACAAGTGTGGCTGTTCTATATAGCTCCTTTCCAGGACTTCTTAGGGTTTTGACCAGGGGTCAGCAAACTTTTTCAGCAGGGGGCCGGTCCAGTGTCCCTCCGACCTTGTGGGGGGCCGGACTATATTTTGAAGCGAAAAAAAATGAACGAATTCCTATGCCCCACAAATAACCCAAAGATGCATTTTAAATAAAAGGACACATTCTACTCATGTAAAAACACGCTGATTCCCAGACCGCCCACGGGCTGGATTTAGAAGGCAATTGGGCCAGATCCAGCCCCTGGGCCTTAGTTTGCCTACCCATGGTTTTGACCATCAAGGTGTTTGACCCAAGGGAAAAATGGTTGGTAACCAGGAATAGCAGGTGCCTGCATGGATGGTGCAATATTGGGGGAAAGATTTCTCAGGCATAGCAGCACAAAACATGGAGTTACCACTCCCCCACAGTGGTCCTGTGTTTTGCACAACAGGCAGAAATTCAACAAGTCAGCTTCACCTGCTTGTTTTTGGCCAAGCACAGAACTTCTCTCCAGAAAAAGCAGCAGCAACTCAGCTCTGTATTACATGATCCAATCTACTTGCAGTAGCTCAGATTGTATTGTGAGGGACAGGTATTGCCATGAACAATCAGAGAGAAGAACAATACAGAGAGAGAGAGAAAGAGGCAGGCAAGGGAGTGGACAGGAGAGAAGAGCAGGTTTTGCTTTACACATTGGTGGCTTCCATCTGTTCTTCCTTCCCTTACAAAGAAGCCCGCAGCCAGTGCGCTAGGGCTGGGGAAACAAACTGTGGCATTCCAGGTGCTGTTGACCATTGGTTGGACCTGGCAGAGGCTGATGGGAGTTGTGGTCCACCAGCAATATCTGGAGGGCCACAGGTTCCCCATCTCTATGGCTGGCAGACACTCCTCCACAAGAGCGGTGGTTCTGTTTATTCCATTCCTCTCCCTTGGAGAAGGAAGGAACTAATATGGAGATGGGGACAGAGAAAGATTAATAGTTGCGAGAGGCAGCGTGCGTTGTGTGTTTTGGAATTCACTAGCCAAACCGTGGGCTGCTGCTGCTGCTAGTTTGTTATATAAGAAGATTTTGTTTTGTGATTGCCTTGGCAATTATCTTCCCGGCGATAATGAAGAACCACCTCTGTGGCTGGGGGGAAGGTAGGGGCCATCTGTCACTGTACCTGTGAGTCCTTGAGAAGCTTCTAGAACCACTTGCCAGCCTGTTATTCTGTCTCTGCCACGGCCAGTTAGCTGGAAGGGATCCTCTGAAGGAAATAAAGCACATACCTAAATTCTGTGTGTGTATAGCTCGTTCACATGATACAAAAACAAATAATTGTTGTTTTAGCTCCGTAAACATTTCCGCCCTTTCCTTCACAAGTAAGCTAGCTTACCTCAAGCTAACTCATTGCTGCTCATACCTTTAACAAATAAGGACTGTTTTACGTCTGTAAACATTGTGTTTCCCCGAAGGAAGCCAACTTCTGTGCTGACATGGCTCCTCATATATACCTTAAAAAGCTGCATGAACAGCAGGAAATCTAGGGAATGAATCTGTGTGCAAGGAAAAGCTTCATCTGCTGAATTTCTGCATGTTAAAGGTAAAGGGACCCCTGACCATAAGGTCCAGTCGTGGCCGACTCTGGGGTTGCGGCGCTCATCTCACTTTATTGGCCGAGGGAGCCGGCGTACAGCTTCCGGGTCATGTGGCCAGCATGACTAAGCCGCTTCTGGCAAACCAGAGCAGCGCACAGAAACGCCGTTTACCTTGCCACTGGAGTGGTACCTATTTATCTACTTGCACTTTGATGTGCTTTCGAACTGCTAGGTTGGCAGGAGCAGGGACTGAGCAACGGGAGCTCACCCCGTCGCGGGGATTCGAACCGCCGACCTTCTGATCGGCAAGTCCTAGGCTCTGTGGTTTAACCCACAGCACCACCCGTGTCCCCTTTTCTGCATGTTACACAGCCATTATTGGAGGCACAGGAGCTTTGCAAAAAAGAAAGAAAGTTGGCAGCCCCTAGGGATACGGAGAAGCACATTTAAAACCCAAGACTTCCCCAAAGAATTCTGAGGTCTGTAGTCCCCCCCCCCCACAATGCTACCATTTCTAGCACCATTAAACTATGCTTCCCAGGATTCTTTGGGGGAAGTCACATACATGAATTGTATATTGAATATACTTTAAATGTATGCTGGGAATACCAGTTGCACATAAGGGGGAAAACGCTTAACATAAGAAATTAAGCACCAGCTACAGCTAGATGCTACACAGAAGATATTAAGAATAAGGCTACTGACACCCTTACAGGTCTATCTCCTTCTCTCCCCGACTCTCCTCTTTGAAGCATATTCTGTTCTGCAGTGTAACACCAGAGTCCTACAGCAAAGGGCCCAATCTTACTTTCTGTGTCAAGAATGCAAATCTATTCCCACCCAAGGACACACATTCGTATTCAACATGATCTTTGTAAACATCAGACAGTCTCAAGCCTCTGGTCCTCTTGGTTGCAGAAAATAAAGGAGCTGTCCAAACAGCTGCGGAAATACATCTATACTTTTTACACACATACCTGCTTTCAAAAACTACTCATGAATAGACTACCCCACCCATTTATTATTTGAACTCTCAAAAGGAAATACTGCGGGAAGGAAAGAAGGGGGTTTTGGGTGGGTGTGTGCTTGCATGTGCAATATTAGGAGCTTATTTGAGAATACCCCACCACGCCATTAACAACACCCAAACCTTTGTAGCCTTGCTCCACCCTATTCCCTGGAGATTAGCAAGAACTTACCCAGCTCTTTTCCACAGAAAGAAAAAGAGAAGCCAGAAACCTAGACCTTTTTTGAGCAAAGCTCCACAGGTCTGCCACATTTTAGAGAAGTGACTACCCACGTCCAAAAGTCCTTTGGCCTAATATATGACCCTTTAACAGAGGGTAAAGGTAAAGGGACCCCTGACCATTAGGTCCAGTCATGGCAGATTCTGGGGTTGCAGCGCTCATCTCGCTTTATTGGCCGAGGGAGCCGGTATACAACTTCCGGGTCATGTGGCCAGCATGACTAAGCCGCTTCTGGCAAACCAGAGCAGCGCACGGAAACGCTGTTTACCTTCCTGCAGGAGTGATACCTATTTATCTACTTGCACTTTGACGTGCTTTCGAACTGCTAGGTTGGCAGGAGTAGGGACCGAGCAATGGGAGCTCACCCCATCGCGGGGATTCGAATCGCCGACCTTCTGATCGGCAAGTCCTAGGCTCTGTGTTTTAACCCACAGCGCCACCCGCGTCTCTAACAGAGGGTAAATAAGAATAATTCAGCAAGTAAGACTTTTCACAGCATGGAGATAAATGTGACCACCTGCAACTTGCTGTCACTCAAACTGTGATGAAGGGGCTCTCTTTTAGAAGGTAGTCTCAGTCATGTCAATCAGTTGCACCTCCCCTTTTGTCATTCTCTGGTCTTGATTGGACCCAGCAATCCCTCAAATAAAACATAAAGGATTTGGATGTTGCCCCTTAATAACCAGATGCTTTGCAACAACAATGTTGGGCAAAATATTCCTGTACGGCAGGAGGTTCGACTAGGTGATTCTTGTGGTCCCTTTCAACTCTACAATTTTGTGGTGGCCACCCCGTCTCAAAACAAATATTGTAAAAGGTCAGGACATAGAAAAATAGCAATTGACAATGACAAGGGGGTGAGAGTTCTTTGCCTAGGAGGAGAGATGGGGAAGTTTGGAGGCTGTTTAGTTTAGGGGGGGAGAGATGAGTAAGGGATGGATAAAATTATAAACCTCTGATTTCACACACACACACCCCCCCACATCCTACTCTCTGCATGCTGCCTCTCATGCAGCCCCATGTGGTGGAATCAAGTGCATTTATCCCATATTGCATCTGCACATGAACAACAAAAATGGCACCCCTGGCTTTATTCATTTATGTTTTTGGCTCTGCATCTAACACTTCTAGTAGCAGAACTAAAATTGTGGGTGGAGCTATATGATTCTGTCTGGGTAGACACTGAAGGACACACTGGACTGTATTGATCCACAACACCCAAGCCAGATTATCCTGGATCACCAAGACGGGCCTGCAGTTACTTCTAGCACATGGGGCTATCCCAAGATCTGATTATGGGAGCACACCCTATGGTTGCCTAGCAACTATGACAGGCTTCACACGCACACAACCCCGCCCATCAATCTCCTGGAGTGTAATGACATTATTACCCTGAGATGAAGCTTGATAGACAGCCCCCAAACTGGAATCTCTCATTGTCAAAGGCTGGACCTGAGCATCCTCTGTTTGATCTCAGTATCCCTCCATCAGCAGTAAATGGGAACTAGGGCTGGGCGATAATCTGGTTTTCAACCTCGCAAAAAATTACCGCTAGACATTGTCATGTATGTCATGATGTCTGAAATTGTGATCGTGACGTCTGAAATAAGGATGGAACTAGGTAGAGATGAACACGGAACACGCAGATTTCGTTGATCTAGTTGGGAACTTCAGCTTTTCCTGAAGGCCACCAGAAATGGAGGCATAGGAAGCTGCCATGCAAAGTCAGACATACAATCCATCTAGCTCAGTACGGCCTGCTCTGACTGGCAGTGACTCACCTGAGTTTCAGGCTGGGATGGCATTCCCAGCCCCTGCCTAGAGATGCCAGGACTCAAACCTGGGACCTTCTGCCTGCTGAGGGTCAATCTCTCCGTTTCATATCTCAGCTGCATGGTGATCTCTGGCTTTGGCATTCGGCTGCTCTTGCCTCATGCTGTATGCGTAGAATTCCCAGGGGCTCTGCAAGCCAAGGCAGGCATTTTCCTCGTCTCCTTTGCCCCTGGGGAACAATTCACATAGTCCTCATCCTACTCATGCACGTGGGGTTCCTCCCTCTCCTTGCCCAAATCCCAGTCAAGTTGCCTTAATTGACAGCCACCGCTCAGTCTCAAATGGATGGATCCGGCGATACCATCTAGCCTGGCAGGCAAAATGCAAATTCAGCTGGGAATCTTGCCTCCTCGTGACCTCCTGAGGCAAAGGGGGAGTTCAAACACGCATGCAATCGGCATGTATGATAAAGAAAATGACATAAATAAATGATATATCACAAGGGAGAGGCCTTGGCTGAAAGGTGACTACGCTCCTTACGTGTTTGATCCTAGCGAACTTTGACTTGCCGCCTGCTTTTGAGGCCTGATGAACCCTGGCATGAACTATGCCAGCGGTGCCCAGATCCATATTAGGAATAAAGCATTCTATTAGGGCAAAAAGCCCTTCGGTAAAGCAACGTCCCCCAACCAGTGGCCTCCTGTTGTCTTTGGACTACAGTTCCCATCATCCCTTGCTACTGGCCATTCAAGCAGGGGCCGATGGGTGTCGGAGTCCAACCCTGCCAGGTTGGGAAAGGCTGAGCCAAAGAACTGGCTTGTTTTCTGAAATCAAAGCCTGCTCCCTTGTTTCCTGACCACCCACACCCCTTTCCTTCTGCCCATTCTCATTCTTTTTCCTTTATGTCTCCGACTTTTGTGTCTGGCCTTCTCTTCTCCACATTCCTCTGGGCAGCTCACTCTGCCTTGTCTCAGCTGTCATTTCCTAGCCCAAGGATGGAGAAGCTGTTCCACTCCAAGTGTTGCTGGACCTTGGCTTCCATCATCCCTGGCCAGTGAGCCAAACTGATAGTTCCAGATAGGCCCATTGGCCCCTGGTCTCAGCTGTTCCACCAATGGCAGCCAGAAGCATCCCTGCCTCTCTGTGGCATGTGGGCAGCTTCCTCAGTCCCACGGCAGCCCCTCCTCATGTGTCTCCATCTGTCTGGAAGTTTTGTTATGGCACAAAAACAACCCCACCACTGCCAGGATTTGATAGAAAGCTAGTGCTTTCTAGCTGCAAGGTCTTCACCATTTCAGAGCATATGAATGATGGAGCACAGCATACAGATTATGTTCACTTACATATTACATACCTACCGTAACTATCACACACAATGTTTGGGATTTTGTGCAATCCAGTTGATGGGGAATAGAGAACAGGGCTCTTTCTGTGGTGAAATCCCATTTCTGGAATACTCTCTCCGGCTCTCTGTTCCTGTCATCTTCTGTTATATGTTTCCAGCAGCTGGCGAATACTTATTATTTTCTAATTTCATTCTGTATGTTAATATGGTACTTTATTGTTGCTGTTTTGTTTCAATGTTTTATTGGTGCTTTATCCTTCTTATATCCTGCTATGATGTGTCAGGTTGTAAAGTGATTTCTTTATTACAGGTGGCATCTGATGAAGTCATAATAATAATAGTAATAATTTATTATTTATACCCTGCCCATCTGGCTGGGTTTCCCCAGCCACTCTGGGCGGCTCCCAACAGTATATTAAAAACACGATAAAGCCATCAAACATTAAAAACTTCCCTAAACAAGGTTGCCTTCAGATGTCTTCTAAAAGTCAAATAGTTGCTTATTTCCTTGACATCTGATGGGAGGGCATTCCATAGGGCAGGCGCCACTACCGAGAAGGCCCTCTGCCTGGTTCCCTGTAACTTCACTTCTCGCAGGGAGGGAACCACCAGAAGTCCCTCAGAGCTGGACCTCAGTGTCCGGGCTGCCAATGTGGGTGGAGACGCTCCTTCTGGTATATTGGGCCGCGGCTTTCATACTTGAAGTCACTGATATAAATGAACTTAAGTTAGGCATGGGTGGTAGTAAGTAGAGCATCTCCTTTGCTTGCTGAAGGACCCAGGCTCCAGCCCCGACAACTTCAAGAGACCCCTCTGAAGTATTCAACAGCTCCTGCTACTCAGTGTAGACAGAACTGAACTGGTCTTGTGTTCACAAGCTGCTCACTCAGAAAGTGAGAAGCAAAGAACAACAGAGAGGCATGCACTGCCTCCTATTTTTCTCTTTCTCTATTTTCTCCCTTCTCACTCCCCCTCAACCCCACATTGCCTACAACAAAAAATGTCTCAGAAGGACTGTAATTGAGCTGTATGATTTGAAAACAGAGACATTGAATGTACTCTTGCTACTTATGGAAAATCTTTAAATAAAAATATATATATTTTTATTGAAGGAATGCTTAGTTATTTGTAAATTGCCAATGTTCTGGGAATTAATAGTAACAACAACAACTGTTGATGATGGTTCTGTTGTTGCCATACCACTGAATTTGACAAACATTTATTATTATTGCTATCAATTATCGATTCTAATAAAAATGATTGATTATTACGATAAACGGACAATGCATGTCAGTAACGCTTCTCTTGTTAGTGTCTTATCCTTTTCCACATGAAAAAAGAAACCTATCTCTTGCCAAACCACCGTTCAGCCACTGAGACTGTCATCAGTTTGTTTTCCTCTTTCTGTCAGGTCAGCAAGACCAGTGCTATCAATATGTTGCTAAAAGCATAGAGAGTTCCAGGGAAATAAAGATGACTAAATGTGCTTCTTACACACGCAGAGAAATGCCACATTGTGCAAGACTAATGAGGTGTGGTGGGGCGGGGAGACCCAGACTGCCTCCTCCTGCGAGTGCCCCATGGCACATATAAATCCCAGAACGTGCAGGGAGCGGACAGATACAACGAGAAGATCTGCAAAGATGAGAGGGCAGACAAGAAGCTCTGCCAGCGCTGGGCTGCTTTTGCTGTTGGTCCTGACGGGTGAGTTCCTGGGCACAGCCTCTTGCGTGCGCAGCAGAGAGTTGGGTGAGAACGGAATGGTGCACACAGACGTGCGCATAGGCAGGCATGTTGGGGTGGGCGGAATGGGGTGCCAGGATAAGTGCCTCCGAGGACGGAGGGGTAAAGGGGGCAGCAGGGCACCACAGGGAAGGATGCTCAGCCCAGGAGCCAAAACCAGGATGGAAACCAGCTGGCTGAAAGTGGGCAGTAGTCCCAGGAATAGCTGCTCCCACAATAAATCCTTAAGCACTTCCAGTGTCACAAGACGTTCTGTTGTTTCTGCTGCAAGCCTGGCGAGAGATGAGAAGAGCTGCCCTGCTTAAATAGGCAGGCAGATGAAGGGCAAGATATAGGCAAGATGAATGGATGGGAAGGTAAGTGGATACAATACCTAAGGTGGTTGGCAACCCACGCTGGCTGGAGCTGACGAGAACTGGAGCACAATATCTGGAGGGCTACTGGTTTCCTAACCATACTGCAGATCAGGAGGGGAGAAACTCAGACTTAGGGGGGCAAAAGCGGCCCTCCAGAGCTCTCCATGTGGCCCTTGGGCCACCTCACGGCTGGCTACACCTCTCAGCAGCCCTGCGGTGTGCCTTCCTTAAATGCTTTTGCTTGGGTAGAGGATGGCGCAGCAAGGTGGTATAGAAACCTCTGGTTTGTGTGTGGCTGGAGTGGACCCTGCTGTACAAAAGTAATCACCTGCATGTGGCCCTTGGAAGGCTGCCAGCGAGGGAAGGTGGCCCTCGGGCTGGAAATGATTCCTTCACCGCTGCTGTCGATCAATCTTCTGTTAATGGTGCAAGGCGTGGAGAGGAGTTATTTTTTACAAAAAAATAATAATTATTGGCAACTCTGCAGAGGTTTTGCAGAAGGAAAGACTTCCTCCATTCACTGTGTTGCAACGTAAGTGGGGCAATGGTAGCAATGATGGTGGTGGTTGTGGTGGTTGTGGTGGCAAGGAGCTTTCCCCTCCTCTGATTCATAGATGAACTTAAGGCAAAGGGCTCAGGAAGACAAAGATTGGAGGTTGGTGGGAGGCTGGATTGCACTTCCCCTTCCGCTGATTGCGACTGATCTCCTGCTCCTTGTGACAGCTGTGCAGCAAGCCTTCCTTCATTATTCCTTGCACTTCCACCAAAGTGCTGGCATCTAAGCCACTGGCGGCAATACCTGCAACAAGCCACTCATCAGAGCTGCTTTGAATGAAATGAAGAGATTTGGCCGATAAAGCTTTTTCCAGCATGGAGGCACAGTGATGGGGGGAAACTGCAGTCTTCAATTTGGGCAGGGGCTGCTGCCCCAGTTCCAGACATTAGGGGTGAGATGCCACTGAAAGCGACAGAAGTTTAAAGCAACCAAGCATCTTGCTAGTTATTGCTTATTGCTGTGAACTGCCCTGAGATCTTTGGATGAAGGGCAGGATACCTATTAAATAAAAATAAAAGAATTGTAAGCTTTCGCGAGCTACACCTGACTTCAACAGATGCATGGACCATAATCCTCAGTAAAAAGGAAATATGTCAAAGTCTGTTAGATAGCCGAGGGCCATGAAAGTTTATACACATAGGGGCGTAGAACATGAGGGTGCGGAAACAGGAGTTAAATGGCAATGGAGTGCAAAAAGGACACAGCCTGTGAAATATGTCAGCTAGAGCTAAAAGGTACTGTACATGAAATAAGCACAGCTGTCCTTCTTAAGAGTTGTAACTGGTGATAACACTGCCATCTTTGCATTACTAAGCAATTTAACATCTGTAGTAGGACAGGGAACTATTGCCTCTACTGAGACTCAAATAGGATCAAACTTGTTGATAAGTTGCAATTCAGCAGCTTCCTGCTGGAGTTTTTCCCCTTTGAAGCTCCTTTGGTCAAGGATGGCCATTCAGTTACTACAACTACTAGTATTACTACTAATTTATTTATACCCCGCCCATCTGGCTGGGTTTCTCCAGTCACTCTGGGCAGCTTCCAACAAAAGAGTAAAATCATGACAAACTTCTCACATTGATTTCAGTGGGATCTCAGTGTGACTAAGGACTAGTTGGATAGTTGGTTCATTGGGTATATATGAAGACAAGATGGAATCTCCCATCCCACCTCATTTTGGCCTGGCAATTGCAGGTGATGAACCTGCGACCTTTCTAGATGTTGTTGGAGGGCCACAGATTTTCCATTCCTGGCTATTGATACTGTTGGGGTGGCCACACTTTGCCTTTAAAAGCTGTGTCATGGGCATGTTCAACATCTCCCTGCACAGAGTTTGGGGAAGTTTGTTCCCTGTTGAATTTTGACCTGCCATGGAGTCATTAAAACCACAGAACCCATGTCAGGAAAAACAAAATCTCGACCTCATCCAGGTCAGTTGATGCAAGACTGGTCACCCAGCCTCCTTTTTCTCTGCATGGAGTTCTCCTTTACCCCCCAAAGCCCCAGAAGCTATTTGTTGGAAAATGTCTGAAGATGAGAACAAACCCAAGTAGATAACATGTGGCTTTGTGCCAAAATAATGTGGTCAACCCTGTTTTTTTAAAGAGAGTCCAGCCTTTCTCCCTGGGAAAGGTCAGGTAACCAAGAAGGATCTCAAACGCAGACACACACAGTTTGCTAGCTGTATAACCTGTTTTTAAATTCCAGAGGTCAAACCTGCAGCTAAGAGAAAAAGGCATCATCCCTGTACACTTCCAAATCATCATTCTCCACCCAAATCTGGTATTAGATTAAAAGGGCTTTCTGTATTCTAATATTTCAGCTCAAAAGTCAAAGCTTGCCTTGCACAGAGACCAGGGGCATTGTTGGGGGTTACCCAGGAAGGCTGAGCCCCAGGTCTTTTGCCCTGGCCCCCAGATCCCCTGTGCACCATACATTTAAAGTGCATTACTCCCCCCCCCAAGAGTCCTGGGAACGGTATTTTGTTCAGGGTACTGGGAAATACAGCTCAATGGGGATAAACTACAATTCCCAAGATTCTTTTGGGGAGGTGCTTTAGATGTATGGTGTGCAGGCAGAGAGAATAGTTCCTGGATCCCCTTGATTTCTGTGGTGGATCAAAGTGTTCTTCTGAAGTCACTGGGTACTGGTAGCAATCCCAGTTCCCAAGAACAGAATGACAGCTGAGGTGGGGCTGAAGGCAACAACAGTCTGGCCTCGTGTGCAAAGCCTAATTATGATAAACTGGTACATTATAAATAGCTGTGCTCCAAATTGTTGTGATAAGGAACAGGGTGGCTTCTTTCCTTTCTTTCCTTGCCTCCTCCCTCCTCCATTCCAAGGAAATGCCTGGCACACAGCTGTACAACAACAATTCGGCAGAGGAGAAGTGTTGTTTACCTCACTCTTGGGCAGTCTTCCCTGGCCTGCTCAGATCCAGTTCAGTTCAGTTCCAGGCAGCTGCTGCTGCAGGTGTCCCTTGCCAGCAAAATTTAAATAAAATTGGGAAACACTCGCACAAAATTGGCATTCATCATTATTAGCTTGCGCATCTTCCCATTAATCAATTGTTGATCCCACACTTGTCAGTGCATTTTCTCACCACAGTTGCGTGTGTTGTTGTTTTTCAATGTGTTATAGTGATAGGCTAAGTCAGGCTTCCTCAGCCTCGGCCCTCCAGATGTTTTTGGCCTACAACTCCCATGATCCCTAGCTAGCAGGACCAGTGGTCAAGGATGCTGGCAACTGTAGTCTCAAAACATCTGGAGGGCTGAGGTTGAGGAAGCCTGGGCTAAGTCAAGGGAGACCTTTTACTCCTGGAATTGTCAAACCTAAAGCTCCAGGATGCACTTGATTCCCTCCTGCAAAATAGGGGCAGTCTGGAGGGAGCGAAAAGGCGCCACTTGCAGTTCTAGATAAGGGAAATAGTTTTTAAAAAATTAAAGATCCAAATGCCCTGCAAAGGGAAATCAAGCATAGCAGGGTGTGGAGTAGCCTAGATGGAACTTACCTCCCTCAGCCGCTAAATTTTAACCTGCATGGGGGGTGTTGGCTTTAAAAACAAAGGCATATGGGAAAGTATTTTAAAAGCACGCCTGACCCCAGCTCCTCACAAGCAAAGAGCAATCCACTGTACCATATCAGATCTCATTTAACTACATGCGTCAACCAGCCTGGATTAAAAAACCAGGAAATGGTCCTAATCTGGGTGAAGGATGTTGACCTTGTGTTATGTGGCAAACTACATAAACAAACACTGCTCATTTAAATTTGGAGGGAGATTGCCGTTTCCTCTTTCCTGGGGAAAATTTTCGACCAGGCACAGTGTTGCTTCAGGAAATTGACCCTGGGTGATAGGCGCTGGCTGAGTCACTGTTTGCTAGAGAGCTTTGCTTTCTCTCATGAGAGTGCATCTGACTCATGAAGGGCCAGGAAACAGTGCACTGGAAATGAGATAAGGACTGTCATAATCTCATCAGCCACAGTCTCCTGGATCTTCAACAACTTTAGAGACCAGAGGAGACGCAGGCATGGACTGCATGGACTGCCACTCATTTCTAGGACTGTTCCCGCCATTGAAGTAGCAAAGCGTGAAAAGGAAGCTGTGGTGGAAACCATCATGCAGGTCCTACCAGGCCTGGAAGAATTTCTAAGCAGGGATGGGGAGCCTGTGGCCCTCCAGGTGTGTGGTTGGACTCCCAGGTCCCATCAGCCACAGACAGCATGGCCAGTGGTCAGAGATGGAGGGAGCTGGAATCCTGCAATACCCGAAGAGTCACAAGTTCTCCATCTCAGCTCTTGAGGGCTTCAGTCTAGCTCGGTGGGCCCCTGTGCAGAAAGAAGCTCAGTAGTGGCTGAGATGTTGAGGGAGCAGGGTGGCAAAATAATGGAGGGAGACAAATTTTGCTAATTGCTGCAGAACATTTGTGGCTGTTAGAGGCCAGTTATGCCTTGCGCTAAAGGGGAAAGGGGGAACCAATCTGCATTGAATTTGCATGTAGTAATTTGTATGCACGTTTAGAAATAATTACTTGTTGTATCTTGGTGATAGATACGTCTTTGTGTGCTTGCTCAGTCTGGTGACCAGGTGTTCTTAACTGTTGTTGGGCAACTTCAAGGCTCCTGATCTCCCTTTTGATGGTTTCTTGCCTTTAAAGCAGACTTGGACTGGACAGCCCTCAATCAGAGGGCACCTTCCAACAGGGGATAGTCCTCTGATAGCCCTTCCAGACAGAAAACTGTACTTTGTAAAGAGGGGTGCATACCCCTTATTTAACATGCAGGACACTAAAGAGGGCAGCTGAAGGATCAGAAAGCCAAAGCAAAGAGCCAGTTGCCCCATGGATGTTTTAGGAAAGGTCAGGAAGTCCCCTCTTGCAGAATCAGTCTTGTGAAATTGTAGCCCATCCGCTAACATTGCAAGATACTGGAAACTGACAGTTGCAAAAATGTGCAGCCCTTCTGATGGCTGGCTAACAGATGAGTGGACCTTGTGGCTTATCACCATTCATGTTGCCTTGACGGCCGTTGGAATAAACTCACTCATTCAGCTGCTAGTTAGGGATCAGGTGGACAAAGCTAAGTGGACAAGGCACCAGCAAAGGGGATCCAGGCCAGATCCATGCCTGGGAGTGAAATAAAAATATTTGCAAAAAAACACAAAAAGCAGAAACCTGCTTTTAAAAGAATAGTGTCTCTCCCTGCTCTGCTGGAGTTTCGGATTACCACTCCCATCATTCTCATCAGCTGTGCTAGCTGGTTCTGATGGGAATCGCAAGCTGAAACATCTGGAAATCACCAGATTTGTGAAGGCTGCTCTGCATTCTTGTTGGCTTTGCATAATGGACAGTGATGGACCGCAGGGGGAAAACATAAAAAAAAAACCTCAACCATTTTTCTCTTTCCACCAGGTCTTCAGCAAGGATCATCTGCCCAAGGTATGTGCCCTGAACTTAGAACTTTTCCTTATTCTGTTCTGTTCTGTTCTTTTTTATTTTATTTGTTTTAAAATTCCACTGTAACTAGCCCTGTTAAAGATCATAATATGTTTTTTAGAGTCTCAGAAGAAAAGAAAGACAACAGGTGGTTGTCCGAAGGAGCTTGCAATCAGCAGCTCTGGAGAGATGAAACTTGCCCTTCTTATTTGGCAATTTGATTACATAACGGGCTGAAAATATCTTAAATGATTCACAAGAGATGAATCTGAGCAAAGGGAGTCACACTTCTGTGTGACTTCAGAGCTATTCAGGAAGTTGACTAAGGGGGTTAGAACAGGGCTGGGAAACCTCGGGCCTGGGGGCCGCACAACCCCTGTTGGTTGGACCAATGGTTTTGCAAAAAAGATGGATTATAAACAATGCGCAAAAGGGCAAATGTGCCACGCAAACTTGTACCACTTTCAGTTCTCCAAAAGAACCCTAGGAGCTGTAGTTTGAGAAGTGATGGGAGGGATGGTTCTTTGTCAGGGAATCTTCACATAAACATTATTCCCTGAGAAGAGGCAACAGCTATAAGATCCACTTAAAACTGCTATTCTAAACGCTCTTACTAAGGAGCAAGCTTCACTTAATGCAGTGGGACTTAACCTCTGGCTAATTCATGGGTAGAGTTGCATTGTGAGTCGCTAGCTATAGATCTGCTGTCACGACAGGTATGTCTATATGGTGTGTGTGAGTCACCTTGCCCTCTGTTTTCCCCCCAGCACTAAAATGTGGCATTCAAAAGCCCGTTATCCGGATAGCAGGTGGACTGGATGCCCAGCGTGGCGAGTGGCCGTGGCAAGTCAGCCTCCAGTACCGCGGAGAGCACTTTTGCGGAGGAAGCCTCATTAACGAGAGATGGGTCCTGACTGCGGCCCACTGCTTCTATGAGTAAGTCAAGACGGAGTACCCCTCTTGGTACCCACGGGAATTGCATCCTAAAAGGCATCCAGCATCTTCTCTGAAGAGGCATTTTTACCCTTCTGTCTCTGATTGGAGGGAGTCTGTAACCACCTACAATTTTTCCAAGTACAGTCATACCTAGGTTGTCACACAGAATCTGTTCCAGAAGTCTTTCCGACTTCTGAAAATGTTCGACAACCAAGGCACAGCTTCCGATTGGCTGCAAGAGCTTCCTGCACTCCATCGGAAGCCATGTCAGCCGCGTCAGACGTTCGGGTTCCAAAGAACGTTCGCAAACTGAAACACTCACTTCCAGATTTGTGGCATTCAGGAGCCAAAACTTTTGAGTCATTCAGGATCCAAGACATGACTGTACTTGTGTTAGAAAACAAACAAAACAAAAATGTTTTGATTGCTTTAAAAAGTGCCTTCATTGAAACACCCTGTAGAATTCTTTTTTTAAAAAAAAACAGTTTTAGCCTATTAAAGAAACTGATCGACAAAACACAGCAACCCTAATATTTATAGATCTGTCATCATTATCAGTGCTTTCCATGGTTTTAAGCTACCGTATCCAAAGCAAGGTTATTGCTACATACAAATACATTTAAGGCGTTGTAATATCCCCACAACACGGATGGGAAGCTGAAACAGAGAGAGGGGGATTGCTGAGGCTACCTCATTAAGGAAAGTAAGAAGCAGGGCTTTTTTCCAGCCAGAACCCAGCACACCTCAGGTGGACGCCATTGCCATTATAAGAGAACTAAGGGGACCCGGGTGGCGCTGTGGGTTAAACCACAGAGCCTAGGACTTGTTGATCAGAAGGTTGGCGGTTCGAATCCCCGTGACGAGGTGAGCTCCCATTGTTCGGTCCCTGCTCCTGCCAACCTAGCAGTTCAAAAGCACGTCAAAGTGCAAGTAGATAAATAGGTACTGCTCCGGCGGGAAGGTAAACGGCGTTTCTCAAACACAGTCCTTTCTCTTTTCCTCCAGGCTGGGAATCAAAATCTGCGCATCTGACTGGAAAGTGGTGCTGGGCCGCGTGAGACTGACAGGCAGGTCTCAAAGGGGGCTGGAACGCAACGTCTCCGACATCATCCCTCACAAGGACTACGTCAATTACGATAAAGGCGATGACATCGCGCTGGTGCGCCTCAGCAAGCCTGTGAGCTACAGCCGGGACATTGCTCCCATCTGCCTGCCGTATGCCAACCACCGCTTTGCCTTCGGGACGCAGTGCTGGCTGAGTGGCTGGGGAGAAGTCGCCAATAACGGTGAGTGAGGAACGGGGGTCTCTCTGGTCAGAGGGGGAGGAGCATGTGCGTCTTGCTTCTGTGGTTGAGCTGTGGGTGCAGAAGGTTCCAGGTTCGGCCCCTGCCAGCTCTGTTTAAAAGGATCAGGCAGCACGTAGGCCTGGGAGAAGGAGTTCGATTCAGCTCACATCTATCAAATCCATGCTTTCCAAAACTGTACAGGAACTGAAACCGCAGCCAGCCTTTGAAACGTGTGCTTATCCAGACTTTGCAATATTGTTGCGCAACCATAGAACCTTTACCGAAATGCGTGTGTTTGGGGGGGGGGGAGGGAATGTGCAATAAAACGGGAATATATTGGTGAAAAGAATGTGCATGATGTTAGGAGAAATTGCTTGCAAAAAATGAGACAAAACTGCATACAAAAATGTGTGCGTTGGGATAAATTCACGCTGAGATGCTGAAGAATTTTCACGAGGATTTTTAAAGGGGGAAATTGACAAATTGCTGCAGAAATGTAGAGAAGTGAAATTAAGACTGTGGAAATAGGAAGCTGAGAAAACGGAGAAATGACAGATTCTTCCATCCCTAGACTGCCTGGTGATGGAAAAGGGCCCATGCTTGAGAGCCACTGCCAGTCAGAGGAGGTAATACTAGCCTAGGTGGACTAAGGGTTCTACATAGGGCAGGTAGCTTTTTGCATTCATAATTCAGGTGCTGGCTTCACCAGGCTTTGTGGGAAGGGCCATAGTTCAGCAGCAGAGCATCTGCTTCATATGCAAACGGTCCCAGGTTCACTCTATGGCATCTCCCAGTAGGGCTGGGAATGTCCCCGGGAAAATCCCTGGACAGCTGCCAGTCAGTGTGGACAATACTGAGACAGATGGAGCCATGGTCTGCCTCCGTATAAGATCAGATGGTG
This sequence comes from Podarcis gaigeae, assembly GCF_964106915.1. Taxonomy (NCBI): domain Eukaryota; kingdom Metazoa; phylum Chordata; class Lepidosauria; order Squamata; family Lacertidae; genus Podarcis; species Podarcis gaigeae. The sequence goes on along the minus strand of NC_139689.1, from coordinate 16,330,991 downwards.
GTTTCATCAGATCTTTGGCGGTGTGTGTGTGTGAGGGACCTGTGATTAGGAGCCAACCAACATGATCAGGGGTTGCTCCAAGCATCTTCTGCCCAGCTGCCTGGGACCACCTAATAATATTCTAACTGCGCCCCATGCTCCCCTCCAGTCACCCTGCCGAAACCCATGAACCTCCAGGAGATGACCGTAGACCTGCTGACCAGCGACACCTGCAACTGCATCTACAGCAACCTACGCAACAGGAGGATCGTCAGCCCAGCTCGGCCTGGCATGGTCTGTGCCATGACTCCTGACCGCAAGAGGGGTCCTTGCAAGGTCAGCAAAAGATGAGCGAAACTGTCAAAGGAAGGATGTGGGTGGAATTGTGCTTCCCAACAAGATAGGCCTTGCCTTGCTAGATCAGGCCTAAATGCTTCACGTTTCAAGCAAGTTCATAGCCCTTACGGACATGCAAATAGGAGTTTGTGAGTAATGGCTGGAGAAAGATTCAGAAGCCATCTGGCGGCTCGGCAAGGCTTCCAATAGTGAAGGGGTGCTGCTGCTTCAGGGCATGGTATAAGTCTCCACCTCTCCAGCACCACATTGGCTAGCATAGATAAATCAAGAAAGCAGGTGCAACAGCAAATCCCCATGCATTTATATGCAGACACAAGTATTATTTCAGGGATGGGGAACCTGTGGCTCTCCATAAGGGTTGCTGGGCTCCAGCTCTGATAATCCTTGGCCCATTGGCCATGCTGGCTGTCGCTGATCCAACAATGTCTGGAGGGCAGCAGCTTGGCACAGCTGATTTTGTGGACCTTACGCCCAGGATGGCATGTTTAGGGTTTGCAGCCTACACTTGGGAAATGTACACTGTTTGAAAGATTTGGTTTTCTTGGCGTAGGAAGAGGGAGGGGGTAGGATTCAGGTTGGATTCAAGTCAAGAATGCAAAGGATCTTCCTTAAATCTTAAAAGTTTGGGCACTTTCTCCCTGACACGCACAACATCATTGCGCATTCCCCATTTTCCCAAGTATGATTGTGCCAGAGTGAGAGCGACCAGTTTTAGCTTGCAATCCTCCACCCCATATATCTGGGAGTAAATGTCATGGAATTGAACAGGATTTACATCTGAGTGGGGCTGGAGGCAATGCTAGTCTTACTTAGAGTAGACCATTGAAATGAATTAACACGATGACCTTGGGTCCATTTGTTTCAATGGGTCTAATCTGTTTAGCATTGGATACAACTCTTTTTTTTTCCTTTTGAGGGTAGAACAGTGATTGTCTTTGCCATGTCCAGCTAATTGACAATTATTATTATTATTATTATTATTATTATTATTATTATTATTTGAATTTCTATACTGCCCTATACTCGGAGGTCTCAGTAAAGATCACAGGAGCCCAACTCTATCCATTAGCTGCCACTGGTGAAGAATCAGCCAACCCCCCTGGGCCATTCGCTAGTGAAACCAGCAGCCAGCATAGCATAGCAACAAAACATTATGCACACCTATGTTACAAAGCCCCTCTTTCCACCCCAGGGCGATTCAGGTGGCCCTCTGGTCTGCATGGAGGATGGCTATTGGTTCCAGGCAGGGATCTTGAGTTTCTCCATGGGCTGCAGACAGTTCTTTGGCCCCACCGTCCTGACCGACACCGCTTTCTACGCCGACTGGATCAAGCGTTATGTCGAAAACGCCACCTTCGCCAGCCAGCCCCAACCCCGGCCCAATACCACTGACAAGTACATGTGCACAGGTATGGGTCTTTACCTATGATTGCTGCAAATATACGACTTCACAGCATGGGTTGGAGAGTCTGTGGCCCTTCAGGTATTGCTGGGTCTCCAGTTCCCATCAGTCCAAGCCAGCATGGCTCCTGGTCAGGGATGGTGGGAGCTGTAGCCCAGCAACAGCTGAAAGCAGAAGATTCTTCTTATGTTCTTCTGACACCATGTTTTCCTCTGCACTGGTTTCCAGGCTGCGGGGTGATGAAAGCGGACAGGCCTGGAGGAGGGGCAGAGGGTCTCTGGCCCTGGTACGTGAGCCTCCGGCACAAGGGCCAGCACGTCTGTGGAGCCACCTTGATCGCTGAGGACTGGGTCATCACCTCTGCGCAGTGCTTCATTGGGTGAGTGGAGATTGCATGGGCAAAGTTTTCCTGGTGGTCTCTGGGCAGGAGAATGTGACATCCTGTGTTATGCTAGCCTACTTTGGATTCTTGTTGATGGCATCTTCTCCTGCAGCAGCTTCTATAACCTTCAGGAGAAGATGCCTTCTTTTTTGGCTGCTGTATCTTTTGGTAACAGCCAGAAAAATCTCCACAGGTGAAGCTTTCTCCAGTCAATTTCAGTTGTTGAATTTCTGCCCAATGCCCAACTCTTAAAAGTACACAGCAGGCCTCCCAGTGGGAAAAGGGCATGGCATATTCTGGCTGCAGAGTGCAGGAAGTTAATCCCACTTAGTCATATAGACAGTATTTGGTCTGTCTTGAGAGCTCTGTGACTGAGGGCATTTAGATGCAGTGTAGCATTATGAATCAGGGCATCCCCAGGTGAAATCTCTCCTCTGCTGGGTGCATTGGGTAGGTGGCCTTTGGCAAGCTCCTGCATCTCACGTGTGGCATGCGGGTGAGGGGGGGTTACCTCACAGGACTGTGGTAAGCATTCACAAGATAAGATTTGTGAAGTGCTTCGTGCATTCTACATTGCTCTGCAATACTTAAGTACAGTGGTACCTCGGGTTAAGTACTTAATTCGTTCTGGAGGTCCATTCTTAACCTGAAACTGTTCTTAACCTGAAGCATCACTTTAGCTAATGGGGCTTCCCACTGCCCCTGCGCCACCACTGCATGATTTCTGTTCTCATCCTGAAGCAAAGTTCTTAACCCGAAGTACTATTTCTGGGTTAGCGGAGTCTGTAACCTGAAGCATATGTAACCTGAAGCATATGTAACCCGAGGTACCACGGTAGTATTATTATGCCCAGGAGTCCTGGCTCCCCTAATTCCTGCCTGCAGCCTGCTGGACCTGTCTTGGCATGTGCAAAACTTATCAAGGCCCACCAAGTCCACGCAAATTCTGCAACACAAATGCACGCTTCAATTCCTCCTGTCTCCTGTTTGCCAGGCTCCAGGAACCCGAGGGCTGGGAGGTGCTGCTGGGTGAGCAGCGGGAAGAGGGCAAGCAGACGTGGCAGGAGAAGAGGGCCATCCAGCAGATTGAACTCCACGGTGCCTATGTGGAGGCGAAGGAAGGTCACGACATTGCGATGGCCAAGCTGTCCCAGCCTGTGGTATTCAATGACAGAATCCGGGCCATCTGCGCCCCGTACGCCAACCACCAGTTCCCCTTTGGCTCTACCTGCTGGACCCGCGGACAGAGAATCGGTATGTCAGGGAGGAGCATGGTGCAACTGTGCAAGATAATAATAATAATAATAATAATAATAATAATAATAATAATATATTTATACCCCTGCCCATCTGGCTGGGTTTCCCCAGCCACTCTAGGCGGCTCCCAACAGAATATTAATAATAATAACAAAATAGCAATAAAACATCAAACATTAAAAGCTTCCCTAAACAGGGCTGCCTTCAGATGTCTTCTAAAAGTCAGATAGTTGTTTATTTCCTTGACATCTGATGGGAGGGCGTTCCACAGGGCGGGAGCCACTCCTGAGAAGGCCCTCTGCACGGGTGGGGAATCCTTTCCTGCCAGAAAGGACCACCTTCTCTCTCTTACAGAAGCCACTTGTGGGTGGTGGGCAGGGCCAGAAGCTAAAACGAGCAGAGGAACAAATGTTTGTTTTGCCCCTGTGCATTAAGGGTTGCTTCTGCACACGTTCACACATCCCACTGGACTCTTCACCCAGGCAGGCAAGAAGCACCGTCTGAGTTCCAGTGCGCATTCTAGGCAGGCATGAATATGTAAAGCAGGGCTAGTGAGGAGGCGTGGCCTGTGGGAGAGTCCCTTGTGGGCCAGACAGAGAGAACTGGAAGGCTGCGTTCTGAGCCCTGGGCTTTAGATTCCCTCCCCAGCCAGTGTGGTGTAGAGGTTAAGAGCAGTGGACTCATAATCTGGTGAACTGGGTTTGCTTCCCCACTCCTCCACATGCACCTGCTGGGTGACCTTGGGCTAGTCACACTTCTCTGAAGTCTCTCAGCCCCACTCACCCCACAGAGTGTTTGTGTGGGGGAGGAAGGGAAAGGAAATTGTTAGCCACTTTGAGACTCCTTAAGGGGAGTGAAAGGTGGGATATCAAGTCCAAACTCTCCTTCTTCTTCTCCCCCCTGCCCGCCGGGGTTAAAAGGATGGGGGAAAGCGCTGCAGTCTTAGAGAGGTGGGATCTCTGGCACAGCTTACCAACCCACGATCCTTTCATCTTTATCTAGATGGCAATTTGAGTTTTCCGGGCAGTGTGGAGGTCAAACTCCTTGGCCCCAAGCAATGCAACTGCATCTATAACAAGACCAGCAACGTGGGGGAAGAGATCCCCATCACCTCTGAGATGATGTGTGCCACGCCCAGTAAAAGCAACATGCGCTGCCAGGTAAGGGGAGGTCAACACCTCTTGTGTTGAAAGGATGTTTGAAACAGATGTGGGAGGGAGGAATATGGTCGGTTATAGCCAAATTATTCCACATTTTGGGTACTAAATATCACCTCCCCCTTCCACTGAGCTCATGGCACAGCCTCCCATGATGGTCCCTGTTGTGTCTTCCTGCATGTGTCACCAGCAGCAGTGCTTTATGGCAGGGTGCTTTGTGGTAGAACTGCTCAGATGGCAGTTTTGCAGCAGCTTTGCAGCACTATGTATACCCTGTTTCCATGCAGTAATCAGATGAGTTGCAACATCCTCCCTCTAAGGCAGCCTTTCTCAACCCGTGGGTCCCCAGATGTTGTTGAACTACAACTCCCATCACCCCTAGCTAGCAAGGCCAGAGCTCAGGGATGATAGGAGTTGTAGTCCAACAACATCTGGGAACCCACAGGTTGAGAACCGCTGTTCTAAGGTAAGGTTACCAGATTTTTTTCAATGAATCCGGGGACACCTTTCAACTTCAATGGATTTTGTATGGGGACTGGTTTGTAAATCCGGGGACTGTCCCCGGGAAACAGGGACATCTGGTAACCTTACTCTAAGGAGGTGAATTAAACTAGGGTCTCCAAGGCAAGTGATTTGCCCTTTTTTTAATTGCAGGGTTCTAACTTCCATCACTCCCAACAACACAACAACAAAACAGGTCTTTGCTACACACTTCTGGTGTCCCCAGTTGCGTGTACAGTTCATAAAAAGAAATCTGAATGCTTATAATTTAAAGCCATTTTATACTAGAACAAGATATAATGTAGAATTTCAGATCAATGATTTTTTTAAAAAAATTGTACTGTATAACTTAATGGAACAATGTCTATCAAAATAATCCTCAGCGTAGAAGCCAAATGCCATCAGAGTAGAAGAGCCTCTAATTTCAGGATAACAAGAAAATAACACTTTCACCAGCTATCAATCTCAGCTTACGAAATACTTGGAAATTGCTCAGCTTACGAAATACTTGGAAATTGCTCCTGAAATACAGATGCATGGCTGTACCTTAAACACACAGCTAAGTAAATCCGGTGTTTCTATATAACGCTAAGGCATTTACTCAACAAATAGGACTAGCAGAGGAGGCAATCCATTGCTTTGCTTACATCTCTTGCCCAAACATTGTTCCAGGAGGGCTCACGCAGCAGAATTTCCCTGCGGAAACTCGCACACAAAAAAACGAGAAAGCGTTTAGCTGGCCGGTAAAGGATCTTTCAGCCCGTGGAGCTGTCCACTTGGTGTAGTGCTGAAATGCTTATTCTCTAGTTGCGCACAGATGCAAATCTGGAAGCGCCAAATGTGGGGGTTTTTTTTAGATATTTGAGAAGTGCCACTGAGAAACTTACTGGTGCTTTCTGTCATTTCCCCCCCTTTCCCCCTCTTTTCACACAACATATTTAAATACCATCTGGTAGACTCCTATTCAGTGAGCAGGAATTAGGAGCCCAGATTAAAAGTAGGGACTCCTGGTTGTTACCCATCTTTCATCCATGGCGGTGTTCCCTTTGAAGACTAGGAAATGTGACCCCATGTTTCTGCTTCTGATTGCTTCCTTTTACTGAGGGATAGGCAACATGATGCCATCCAGAAGTTGTTGAACGCCATCTCCCATCATTTCTATTAGCCATGCTGGCTGGGGAGATGATGGTGATGATGATGATGATGATGGTGATGATGATGATGATAATTTATTTATACCCCACCCATCTGGCTGGGTTTCCCCAGCCACTCTGGGCGGCTTCCAACAGAATATTAAAATACAATAATCTATTAAACATTAAAAGCTTCCCTAAACAGGGCTGCCTCCAGATGTCTTCTAAAAGTCTGGTAGTTGTTTTCCTCTTTGACATCTGGTGGGAGGGTGCTCCACGGGGCGGGTGCCACTACCAAGAAGGCCCTCTGCCTGGTTCCCAGCGAGGGAACTGCCAGAAGGCCTTCAGCACTGGACCTCAGTGTGGAGACACTCCTTCAGGTATACTGGACCGAGTGGGTGTCCAACAACATTGGGAGTGCACCATGTTGACTACCCCAGTTCACTCACTCACTCACTCACTCACTCACTCATTCTGTTTGTTATTAACTTTCCCCCCAGAGTGACCCAAAGTGACTTACATTAAAACCAATTAAGAATATCCAGTAAAAATCTAAAAGCACATACATCTGATTTGGCTGGCATCATGCTCTGTATTTTGGCTCCTGTTGGACTGCTATGTTATTATTTTCGTTCTTTGACCTCTAGGATAGCATCGGTGACCCTCTGGTTTGCAACGAGAATGGGATGTGGTTCTTGGCAGGCATCTCCAGCTTTGGAAAGGGCTGTGGGACTGTGGTCCGTCCAGGTGTTTACACATCAGTCAGTAGCTTCCAGGAGTGGATCATGCAACTGTCCTGGTCTGCTTACTATGATGTGCAGAAGCCTCCTATTCCAGTGGTCAATGACACGGAAACCTGCATGCATGTGTTTCTTTCAAGTAAGGAGCAGCAATCTTGAATATCCTTGTGGTGGGGGGGTGGAAGTTCACAGAATCAATAGGGACCCTTTCAGTACAGTTCCGAATCCATGGGCATGCATCCCTGTCTCAGAAGCAGTACTAATCTCTGGATGTGACCTGCATCCATGAATGCACTGATTCACCTTATCATCAAGAGGACATTGGCATAAGACATTTAAAGTGGTGTTATACCACTTTAACAATCATGGTTTCCCTCAAAGGAGACTGGGAACTGTCGGTTGTTAAGGGTGCTGCTTATGGTTTTTAGGAGACCCCCTATTCCTCTCTGAGAGCCACCATTCTCAGACTACCCCAGGAAGAGAAATTGGTTATTAAACAGATAGCCCAGTACAATGGCTAGCACTGGTTGACAGATGAGAAGGAAAGCCAAAGGCTGCTCATCTCTCAGCAGAGCAGGGCTCTGCTTCCCTTCTCCCTCTCTCCCTCCCTCCCTCCCTCCCTCCTGCTCTCTCTCTCTTTCTCTCTCTCTGTAACCTGCAAGAGTTAAAGCTGGAGGTGCAGCAACAAAGCTTCCCCAGCCAAATTTCTGCCTGCCTGGTCACTTTTATAAGGATGGCAGCCCTGCTCAAGAGGGCTACATTTGCACCCAATCCTATCCCCTGCACTCAAAGCATGCCTTCAATATTTCTTTCTGTCCCCTAAAGAGCTCACAGTCTAAGCCACCCTGGCATTCTTTCCCATTCCCCACACCTTGAGTATGAAAGGCACTGGATTGTTTCCAGCCAAGTCCTAATCAGAGTAGACCCACTGAAAGCAATGAACCCAGACTAGTCACATCCATGGACTTCAGTGAGTAGGGCTGGCCTAGGATACAATCCATTGCCTTCCTCTTTATAAATCCCATCTCCTGAAGCCATAACAGTAAATAAACTTAGGCTGCTTCTCTTTTTTTCAGGATCCAGCCGTGTTTAATAAGACAAAGAAGAAAGGACAAAACTGGACACGGAACAGACCACGCTTGGCTGAATGAAAAACTTGGTGGCATCCCTTCTCGTCCACCTCTGGTTCTGCCTCCCACTCAAGAAATGATCCGAGAGCGTTGCTGGCTCCCACCACACAGCAGAGTCTGGAGAGGCGGGCTCCTTCCAGCTACCAGACGGACAGTTCTTTGTTCCTATCTCAGAACAATCCAGGGGGCTGCATTTGGGTTTGTCGGGGAGAGGGGAACGACACCCATCACACCTGATGCCAACCCTGCAAAATAACACTAAGAGCCCTGCCCTGCTGGGCAAAATGGAGGGGGGCAGACTATAGCAAGATGCAGTTGCTTCTCGGGATATTTCCCCTCTCCTTTCCTAGACTTCATAATTGGAACCAAGAGGCCAGTCAGGTGCTCTGACAATAAGGCTGGCCTTGGACAAGCCCCGCCCCCCAACCTACTTCACAGGTGTGTTGCGAAGGATAAAGTGAGGCAGGTATATGAGGACCCTCAGAGCAAGGCCAGAAACCTGCCACTTCCATAACTGTCTGCTTCAGTGGGCGAAAGACAGACTCACAGGCCCAAACTCAAGACCTTGTCCAGGGCTGGAGTGAATCTGAATTAACATCATAACAGGTTGGGTCTGAAACTTTATTTATGTGATGAAATCCAGCTTCTAATCTCCAAGCGTAGCTGCGTTTTTCAGAAGGCAGAGTACGACATGAGGCAACAGGCCAACATTCCTTTGCACAGGTGGTTTTTCTTGTTGTGCTGAACTGCTGCCCACCTTTGCAAAGGGAATTCTAGCAGGGCAGCAGGGCAGGGGATATACTGTACAGCACCTCTTATCGGTTTTTCTAGTGAGTACGGTGTTTTATTCTATTTATTTAAATCATCCATACATATGGTGTGACACTACTAAACCAAATTTCAGATTTCTAGCTCAGGTGGAAATACTACTCTCAGTAGTCATTTACCTATAGCATAATCAAATGTACATACTTCCTTCAAGAGTCGGTGTTTTAGTATCTCAGAAACCCTTTAGTGTAGACTGGCTAAGAGACTGAATTTGGTAATCGTACAATTGACAGAGATTAATGTGTGTGGCTGTGTGTCTGTATGCATATTTATCTTAATACTTCATTGTACAAAATAAATTATTTGAAGCTGTGGAACATTTTCAAGAGATCCACTCTTCCATTTCTATGCCTAAGCAGAGAACACAGGCATTTCTGCTCAGAACAGATTTGAAAGTTTCAACTGGGAGGTACCAGGCACATCAACGTTTCACTGGCGACACTGCAGTTGTCGAACTCTCTCCTGGGGAAGATCCAACACTGTTTTTACACTACTGCTGATTTTTTTTTCTATTATGGAAGGCATGCTATTTTATCTTACAATTGTTTTTGAACTTTTTAATATGGTTTTAATGCTGCTGTGTTTTTATATATATTTATACTTGATCAACCAGATGTTGTACATTGTTATATTTTGGTGTCTTTCGGCAATGCTTCGAACAATTGTGTGGGAAAGGGGGAAATAAATATTTTTGAAAATCCAAGCACTGTAGTTGTCTGTGCCAGAAAAGCAAAAATTTGAGCCCTCCTCCACCTCAAGAATCCATAACATAGCTTTCATGGCAGGTTTTCATTAATGCATTACTATTAAATTTAAGAGCTTGTAGCTATTGATAGTCTTATCCCCATTAATTTGAATAATCCTCTTTCAAAGTCATCCAAAAAGCTCACCATTGCTATACAGTATGTTGCAGGAGCTAAGAACATTTTGTAGACCTCTATTGTGTCACCCCTTCCAATAAATTCCACTAAACTTGCCAGAAGTGGTTTCTTAATAGGCCTGGGCTGTACACTGATGGGTTGTGAACCCCCCCCCCCCAGATTAAAATATGTTGCCTGAGGCAAGCGGCTTGTGTGTGCTGACTTTGGCAACCATTGCCATCCTGGTGCCCTCCATATGTTTTCGACTGGATAGCTCAGTTGGTTAGAGCGCGGTATTGATAATGCCAAGGTTGCAGGTTCAAACCCCGTTAGGGACAGCTGCATATTTCTGCACAGCAGGGGGCTGGACTAGATGACCCTCAGATTCCCTTCTGTCAGGAGTGAATGCAGGAGCCAGGCCCTGTGACCAGTAGGGCTTCGCAGGACTGGGGCCTTTCTAAGTTTGTTCTGGAGAGGCAAGGCGCGGCTGCACAGGTGAGGCCGATTAGTAACTCACTGCACCTGTTGGCAAGAGCCAGGAAGGGATATAAGGTCAGCATTTCCCTTCGGCTCTTTGCCATAGCAACTCATTTCCTGTCTTGCTGCATTTGGCTTCTTGCTTCCTGATCCTCGGACCCTTGACTTTGTGACTCCTTGCTTTTCGACCCTCGGACGCCTGGCTTCTGGACTCTCGTTCCTGCTCCCACCCTGCCATCTTGTCCCCGGTCCCGACGTCCTCAGCCGGGATTTCAATCGCCCATAGACCATGACACCTTCCAGCTCTGCAATTCTATGATTCTATGACTGGAACTCCCATCAGCCCCAGTCAGCACGTGTCGCACGGCAGTGTGCAGGATTTGGCTTCCACCTGGGCCTAAGGACACATCCTGTGTGAAGCAGTGAGTACTCACCAGCAGATTTGCTTGGATCCACCCTGTAGAGTCCACCCCCCCCCAGCCCTTTTACCTGAGCTATTTTATGCCCACCCACTGCTATGAGGAGACCTTGTGAATGCAGGTCTCTCAGGGTTAAACCTGCAGGCTTTCTCCTTGTTCTTTTAAAAGCATCTAGTCGGTTTGAGGAAGACAGCAAATCAGAGAGTGAGAGTGAGAGGAAACACTTCTTTTTAGAAACCAAGAACAATTTATTTGCAGTTTTAAGTGTTTCACAGATCAGGTATGGCCACCAGGTGGCGCCAAGTACCCTACGAAAATTGATTCCTTCCTATTACAGTACTGGGCAAGGTGTTTGGGGGCAGGGAGAGGTCCTACGAGGGCTCTAGAGTCCTGGGATGTTGCTCCATCTCTGGGAGGGCAGTGAGAACTAGTACATTAGAGCAGGTGAGGAAAGGAAAATGGCTTCTTATGTTTTAAATGTTTTGTCCCCGCCCGCCCTTAAAAAAAATATGAAATCCCAGCAACGTTCACAGTGAAAAGTGCATGTTAAGTAACATACTGAATGGTGATTATTTAGAGAACTGGATTAAGGAGAAAGAGAAGTGGGAGGGGAAAACATTTCAAAACATAAGAAATCAGAACAAAATTATTTTAATTCCATAAAGGTTTTGGCTGACCAAAAGCCAGAATGTCAGTTGTTGAAAACAGCAGCATAAAACAGGACTGTTTAGTACATCTGAGTGTGTCATAAAAATAAAAAACTGAGAGGGGGGGATATAACAAAATAAACAAACACATATATATGTCCCTCCCTCCCCAATAAAAAATATTACCCAACTATGTTAGAAATCCTATAAAACGTTCATCACAATAGAGAATTCTCAGCTACTTAAAAATGACTACTCTTTCTCTGAACCAAACCGCTGAAGAACTTGGATGGCTTTCACTCAGACCCCTTGCACCGCGCACAGGCTCATCTGTGGCAGGCCGAGAAATTCTGCCTGGATGCGGAAAGCGTGGAGGTTGGTCTCGGAACAGCAGTGAGCCCTTCGCCCACGCCAGCCAACCCACCACAACAGAAGAGGAAAGACGCAGCAGTCAAGTTTCTAGTCCGCTTGTTTCAAAAATAGCTTAAAAGGTTCTTCGGAAAGGATTCTTCATCCCCTGCCCCTAGCCTATCACTACAAACATGGCCACCCCTTTTACAAGTTTTAGATCGTGCGAGTAGGAATCCATCCAAGCATTACAGCCAGCTAGTGCCCAGTTAGGAAGGTACCACTTTGGACTGAGGAAGGGGTGGAAGCATGCTTTATTTGTTTTATTAAAACCCTCGCTGTATTTGGGGAACTAGCACATTACGGAGAAAGGTTTAGCCCAATGTGCTAGTTTTCAAGAAGCCAGGAAGAGTTCAAATGCGGAAGGTTTCAAACGTCCAATTCTTTATTTGCAGCCCCAACAGGGATCTACAGGGTGTCTTGCCTGGTATCTGCTTAGAGACTTGCGGAAAACCAAAATATTTCATTAATAAAATTTAAAAGACAGGTTTCAGAGATCAAGCCAGGAAAACATACTGGAAGTTCTTGAAAGAGAGAAGCCCCTGCTTTCCTCAAGGCACACACCCGAGCTTCGTCAAAGGGCTTGCTTCAGCCAGCAGAGAGCTGACTGCATGTATCCCTTGCCAAAGCGCCATAAAAGACTTGCCAGGGCAGGAGGAAGGAAAGAAAGAAAGAAAGGAAAGGAGACCTCAGGAGGGGTGCAGGAGACAATTAACTGCCTGAGGCATCCTGAGTCTCAAGCATCCAAACCAGATGCAATTATTAACAAGCCTTCATATTTAACATTCAGGGTTATTTAACGAATACCTTCAGGCGTGAAAAGGGGCTGACAATGACTAAGATCCTAGCAGGCATGGAAGGAGACTTCTCACTCCACTGACGGCAATCACTGGAGGCTGGTCCACTCATGCAAGCAGGGTGCTGCCCCATCAATCTCAATGTGCCCTCAGCCAACCCCCACCTGCCCGCTTTCTTCTTTTGGCTTGTTTTGCCATTATAAAACTCTGCAGGGAGATGGATATGCTGGCTCTGCCTGTCACTGTCCCCTGCTGTTGGGCCTCCCTGCCTCTCCAAGGACACCAGCTGCCCCTGGAGAAGGGAGTTTCCCTTCTTCTGGGGAGGGAGAGGGCTAAATCGCCCCTCTGCACCTGCCGCCATCCTAATCGCTACCAGCTCCCTGCCCCACATAGCTGCATGCTGAATGCAAAGAAGCACCTAGTGTAACATGCAGTTTGATCCTGATTCACTTCCTCCATGCATCTTGGAACAAGGACTGAGTCAGAACCAAACCAAGCGTGACGTTTAGTGGCGGGACTGCATGACTCCTTTTAACTGCACAGGGGGCGTGTTCCTTCCCACGGCAATAAACATGGCCAAAGGGCACGGGAGATCCTGCTGGAGTTCACAGGTAGAACAGAAGGTTAACTCTCTCTCCCCTCCCCTCCCCCGGTCTGATCTGGCTTGACCCCGCCATCCGCCAGCGCATCAGCAGGTAAAAGACAAATGAACAGTACCACGCCAAGCAACCTAATGAACGCCACATTTAGATTGGCCCCCAGAATCGCCCCTAAAGGAGAGCTGTGATGCTCAAAGAAGCGTTGGGCAATGAGCTGTCATCTTGGCACCTCTGTGAGGTCTCCTCCTCTGGCTCCCGCTTTCGTTCCTGCATTTGGGGCCTTCTCTTCCTTCCTCTGGCGCAGAGGTGCCTTAGAACTACACATCTGTAGAGACTTCTACAGATTGGATGATCCCTGTACCACTGGGGAGGAGGTGGTTTTAGAGGAAATACACACAGAGAGGTGGTGGTCCCTGCAAAACCTTTCTTTTTCCTGAGGGTTAGGACCAGAAGTAACCTGTCCAATTGATTACAGACTTTTGTTTGTTTACCGTGCTCCCGCTGGTTCCACTAGGGCCTGTGTGGGGAGACCGTTCCAGGTCCAATTTTGCAAAGATTAAGGTCAACATCCAGACTGTACATTGAGTACACTTCGTTTCCTCAAAGAACCCTGGGAAATGTAGTTTGCTAAAGATGCTGGGAGCTGCAGCTCCGTGAGGGCAAACTACCACTCCCAGGATTCTTCAGGGGAAGCCATGTGAATTAAATGTGCTTTACATGTATATCCTGCGCCTGTGACCTTAATTTCCTCACCTAAACTCAAAGCTTTAAGTCAATCACCTCTAGGAATCAACATAATAATCTTTTAGTGACTTTTCTCCATAACCTGCTTTGAAAAGACGTCAAAGCCTACAAATTTGGACAAGTTGTAAAAACTCTTTCGCACCAAGAAAACGTATACAATTTTCCAGTTAAGGAGGTAGTAGTAATCCAAAGTTACTCCACACCAAGGCTGCTTGTTTGTACTCATTCAGCAACTAAAACTGAGCTCACCCCCCCATTTGCTTAGGACAGTACGTTTTTGATTCTACTTTTGTTTTTATTTAAAAAACCCAGGACTTTAAATACCATACGTGGCTTAAACACAAACTTGCTAACTCATCTGACTTTCAAAATGGATTTTAGAAGTATAAAAAACAGTTTGAAAACTCAAATCAGTATGGGGTTTAAGCACATGCCTGAAAGGTTCCGAGAGGAGCTAAAATTCAGTTCTTAAAACGGGATCCAAGCTTACGAAGGTACAGGTTGCCGGAGGGGAGCATTTCCAAGTGACACAAAAGAGGCGTCGTTGGAGTGCTTAATACAACATTCCATCAAAGGTTTGCCCCACCCCTCAGTGTCTTTGGACCCTGGTGCTCTACAGAGAATGGGGGGGTCTTTCACCCAATTTCCTCCATATTTTCACCCACTGGGTATTCCTGACACTCTTCCTTCCCCCCTCCCCAAAGCATGGACAACTGATCCCAGGGGTACGGCTCCCCACCCAGCCTTTCAAATTTCCCTGCAGCTGGAGGTCCCTGCCCTACCATCCTTGGCACACGTGGTCCCCACACGGGCTGCCCGCCCTCAGCTCACGTCCCCCGGAGCACTGCCCCTAGCAGCAGGGTACCCGCCATCCTTGGCATGCGACAGCAGGTGTTGCCGGAAGCTGAGCTGGTGGGAGAACCCCTTGGAGCAGACCATGCAGGAGAAAGGCCCTTCCTCCTTGAGGCCGCCATGAGCCTTGGCGTGGGCGGCTAAGCGGCGGGCGGTCCGGAAGGCTTTGCCGCAGCGGGGGCAGCGGTGGCGCCTCTTGTCCGTGTGGACGTGGAGGTGGTTCTTGAGGGCCAGGAGGTTGTGGAACTCCTTCTGGCAGGTGGGGCAGCGGTAGAGGCCGGTGGCGTGCACCTTCTTGTGGTTGAGGAGGCTGCCGGCGTGGCGGTACGTCCGCTCGCAACTGTTGCACTTGTAGGGCCGCTCGTCCGGCGGCTGGCTGGCTGCTGCTTCTGCACAACAGGAGGAGGAAGACGAGGGATCGGCTGCTTTCTCTTCAGCGACATCTGCCGCCGCCTCGGACTGGTGTCTCCTCAGGTGGCGCTTGAGGCTCCGAGACGCTCGGTAAGGCTTGCCGCACTCCGAACACTGGAAGCGTTTCTTTGCGTGGACGCGGCTGTGGTTCCTCAGAGCGGCGCGGTTGAGGAAGTGTTTGGGGCACGTCTGGCACTGGAAAGAGCCCAGAGGGGCCTCCCCTGGGCCACTGCCCCCCTGCTCCCTTTGGGGAGCAGCCAGGCTCCCCTCTCGCTCTTGCCCTGGAGCGCTCTGGCCGCAAGGGTGAGGCCTGCGCTGATGCCGCAGAAGCTGCCGCTGCCACTTGAAGGCCTTGCCGCAATCCGGGCACCGGTGGCGTTTCACTTCGTAGTGGATGCGCTGGTGGTTCTTGAGGGACATGAGGTTGGGGTAGGCCTTGCTGCACAGCGAGCAAGCAAAGTGCCCCGTCTTGTGGCTCTTCTGGTGGTTGAGCAGGCTCCCCGCGTGGCGGTACGTGCGCCCGCACTCCTCACACCGGTAAGGGCGCTCTTCGGGGTCCGGGCGGCGCTTGCCGGCGCTGCCGAGAGAGTGGGCCGGACTGGCCCCCTTGCCCGCCCGCTTGGCGTGAGCGGACCTCCGGGGAGGGTGGGAGGAGGAGAGGTCCCGCTTCCGATCGCGATGGACGCGCTGGTGGCTGGCCAGCTGCTTCTGGAGCCGGAAGGCCTTGGGGCACTCGGGGCAGCGGTAGCGCTTGGTTTCAAAGTGGGTGCGGTTGTGGTTCTTGAGGGCCATGAGGTTGAAGAACTGCTTCTGGCAGATGCCGCAATGGAACAGGCCGGTCTTGTGTGTCTGTTTGTGGTTGATCAGGCTACCTGCGTGCTTGTAGCTCCGCTCGCAAACATCACAATGGAAGGGCCGGTCCAAAGGGGAGCCCTCCTCTTCAGCAGACGGACCGCCGTTTTCTTCTCCCTCCGCTTTTCCAGTCTCTTGCTCAAAATGTAGAGCCCGGTGGGCCTCCAGGCCAGCTAGTCCCTCACAGGCCTCCCCGCAGACACCACACGCCTGGATATCTTTCTCCTCAGACTGGCCAGCAGCCAACGCTTCCTGTCCTGATTTTTCCTCCACGATGGGAGATGGGAGAGGGGAGGAGGAAGGGTTTGGCAGATCTTCCCCCTTTTGCTGCACCGCAGCCCTCCCGTCAAGGGACTCCTCCTTCGGTGCCTCGCAACCAACAGGTGGGCCCCCTGCTCCCGCAGGGTCTGGTTGCCGGAGTTCTGGCACGCTGCCGTTCAGCTTACATCTTGGGTGGTTCCGGAGGTGGTTCCGGTAAGCAGACAGATTGGGGTATTGCCGGCAGCAGAAGCCACACTGGTAATCTCCAATCTGGTGGATCTTCTTGTGATTGACCAAGCTGCCGCCGTGTCGGTAAGTTTTGCCGCACTGGCCACAGGCATAAGGCCGGCTGTCCAGGGGTTCGACAGCAGTAGCCGGCGCTTCTGTTGGGGGCGGAGGCTCCTGTTCCTCCTCCAGGCGTGGGGCTCGTCGGAGCTGGATTGAAGTGTCAGCCAAGGCGGCGGCCTTCTCCTCCTGGTGCCCCTCGCTGTGTTCTTCCAAGCTGGCCATATCGTCAAACGTCTGGCCGCAATAGCCGCAGATGTGAGAGAGGAGCTGCTCCTCTTCCTGGTCGCCTGCCCTGTCCAGCCGTTCGCCCGCCTCCCTTTCGAGCACTGCCTCCTGCTCCTCCCCCTGTTGTTCGCCCTCTTCATGCAGGAGGCTGTGATGGCGCTCGAGGTCCTCCTCGCTCGGGAAGATCATGCCACAGAGGCTGCAGAGAAAGGGCTGCTCTTCAGCGCTGCCATCCCCACCAGGGCTGCCCCAGCCAGACGCTGTGGCTTTGGTGTGACCATGGAAGTGGTTTTTCAAAGCCAGAAGACTGGGATACTCCTTGGGGCAGAGGGAGCACTGGTAGATGCCGAGCTGGTGCGTTTCCTTATGACTCATCAAGCTGCTCACCTGGTTGAAGCCGAGCCCACACTGCTCGCAGAGGTAGGGGAGCACCTCAACGTCGCCAGGCAATGGCGAAGGGGCTTCTGATTGGGACGGCCAGCCATTCACGGCAGCACCATCTTCTAGAATGCTGTAGGTATCCTGGAACTCGCCGCCTGAGAACAACGCCCCAGGCACAGTGGCTGCATCTTCGGCATCCTCCTCCTCGTTCGTAGCCACGGCAACCCCCGATGGTCCCCTCCGAGGCCTCTGATGCCCACGCAAGTGGCTCTTCAGGGAGGCGACATTCTGGAAGTGCTTCCCGCAAAGCGAGCAGCTGAAGTCGCCTGTCTGGTGAGTCTGCTTGTGGTTGATGAGGCTCCCTGAGTGCCGGTACGACTTGCCGCACTGATCGCACCCGTAGAGCCGCTGGATGGGCGACTCGGGCCTCTCGGCCGTCCCTTCGGACCACTCCCCTTCGCTCCTGTGCTGGAGGGTGTGGTTCTGCAGTCCGTCCACGCTGGCAAAGGTCATCCCACACTGGGGGCAGGCATGCGCCATCTCAGAGGAAGGCAGGACGTCCTCGACAACAGCCGTCCCATTCTCCAGAGCTTCCACATCCTGCCTGATAGCCTGGAGGAGATCAGCTTCCTGTGGGAGAAAGATCCCCAGTCTGGGGATCGCCGCCACCTCTATGTCTTCCGTACATGGCAGGTGGCGTAGCTGATGGAGCTGGAACTCAGCCTCCTCCTCAAAGCTCTCCCCACAGCTGCTGCATGTCAAGCCACCCCCTTGCTCACGGCCGCGCAGGCGGGCTGCCCGCAGATGCACGCGGACGTGGTTCCGGAGAGCCATGAGGTTGGAGTACTGCTTGGGGCAGATGGAGCACTGGAAGACCCCGGTCTGGTGGGTGTGGCGGTGGTTCACAAGGCTGCCGCGGTGCCGGTAACTCCTCCCGCAGTCCGTGCACCGGTACGGCCGCTCTTCATCTCCGGCGCCTCTTTCCTCCTCTTCCTTTGGACAGGAGGCTCCTCTCCAGCCTTCTGGCGGCTGTGGATGGCAGTCTCCGGAGTCCCCAGAGCTGTTTTCCAGTCTCGGTGGGCCTGGGAGGCCTGCTGCCTGCTGGGAGGCCTCTTCCGGAGCCGACGAACCAAGCTTGGACTTGAGGTGGACCCGCAAGTGGTTTTTCAAGGCGGCCAAGTTGTATAGCTGCTTCGAGCAGACGCTGCAGCTGTACACCCCGGTTTGGTGGCTCTTCTTGTGATTGATGAGGCTCCCCGCGTGCCGGTAAGTCCTGCCACAATCGCCGCAGCGGAAGGGCCGCTCCTCGAATGCGGCGTAGCTGCCCTCCCCTTTCAAGCTCGCTTCCCAGGCTCCATTGGAGCCAGGCGCCGGTAGCAATGGACTGCTGCCTTCCTCCTCATCTTCTTCGTCAGCTTCCTCCGGATAGAGGCAGCTGTGCCCCTTCAGCTCCTCATCATTGGCAAAAGCCCCACCGCAGCGGACGCAAAGCTCCCCGTCTGGGTTGCAGCGCTCGCCGCCCCCTGCTTTGGAAGCGTCTTTCAGGCTGCAGGGGATGCCGTCTCCAAAGTGTGTTGTTCCTGCCGGCGGAGGCTGGTAGATGTCCAGCTTCGCTGAGGTCTCTATGGAGTCCTCCTCCCACACGCCCTGCTCCGAGCCTTCCCAGGCCGGCAGGCTCTCTGCCTGGCTCGGGTCCTCATCGTGGGCTTTCTGGTGGCTCAGCAGTTCGGAGGGGAGCCGGAAGGCCTTGTGGCAGAAGCGGCACTTGTAGGGCCGGTACTCCGAGTGGAGGCGAGTGTGGCTCTTGAGAGCCATGAGGTTGGAGAACTCCTTGTGGCACATGCCGCACTGGTACACGCCCAGCGTGTGGCTCTGCTTGTGGTTGGTCAGGCTGCCAGCGTGCTTGTAGGCTTTGTCGCACTGGTTGCACTTGAAGCGGCGCTCATCTGCAGCAGCGGCCTGGAGCCCCGCCTCTTCCTCCTCCTCCTCCATCGGGAGTGGCTCCTCTGCCTCCACTTCCCCCCGGACAGGGAACTCCAGCTGAGAAAAGTCAGCCGGCACCACCGACTCGGCGATGTACTTCTCTAGGTTGCTCAGCAAGCTCCCACTGCTGCCTTCCAT
Source organism: Podarcis gaigeae (assembly GCF_964106915.1). NCBI lineage: Eukaryota > Metazoa > Chordata > Lepidosauria > Squamata > Lacertidae > Podarcis > Podarcis gaigeae. The sequence continues at coordinate 16,311,783 of NC_139689.1, read as the reverse complement.
CCCGGAAAAGGTATCGGCGTCCGACGAAGATGTGTCCTGGCCCCTCTGGAAGGCGTAGCTCCCTCCATTGCAGCCCTCTTCCCCTTCCTGGTCCCGGGCGGCACGAGCCAGGCAGTGGTGGCCGGTAAGCTGGGCGAAGGCCCGGAAGCTGCGCCCACAGTCCCGGCACTTGTAGCGCTTCTCCTCGGTGTGGGTGCGCAGGTGGCTCTTGAGAGCCATGGGGTTGGAGAAGTCCTTGTGGCACAGCAGGCAGCAGAAGAGGCCCACCTCGTGGGTGCGCCGGTGGTTCACCAGGCTGCCGGCGTGGCGGTAGCTCCGCGGGCACTGCTTGCACTTGTACGGACGCTCCTCCTGCCCGCTGGCGGGCGGCTCGCAGGTCAGGGCGGCGTCCCCCTCAGCCATTGCTCACATAAGAAGGCGGCACACTGCCCACTTCTTTAAAGAGGAAGCCCTGGGTGCTCTGGGGCGCAGCACGGTCCCATAGTGTGGTCTTGAGGTCCCGTTTTTCTCTCCCAAGCGCTCTGAAGCCAAAACCTACGGATACAAGGCAAGGACAGAATAGATGAGAAAACCTGGTTGAGTTCATTGCAACCAGAAAAGTGGGGAAATAGCACATATCCTGCAGATCAGATATGCCTACATCAAACTAGATCGGTGGTTTTCAATCCATGTGCCGTGGCACCCTGGGGTGCCTCGAAGGATGGTCAGGGGTGCCACAAGCAACACTGGCCTCTGTCCTACCCTCCTCTGATGCCCTCTCGTATCTCTGCCTCTGAAAGGCTTGCAAAGCTGTATTTTGTGGCAGCCCTGGCTACAACCTCCCCAGGTGAATGGTTCCTCTAGGGCTGGCCAGGGGGTGCTGGTTGCTGGGGTAGCCTCAGAGTAAGCAAGTAAATGGGTGAGAAAGCCCAGCCAGCTAGTCCACCAGCTCTTGCTGTTCGGAATGGACGGACAAGTGGGAGGTTGATGGGCAGGGGAGGCAGCTCAGAAACCAGGGGCGGCAGCTGCAGCTGCCCAGAGGACTCCCAAGGAGAGGAGGCTGAGGGAACAATCCACAAGGGAATGTCTTCAAAAAAGGGTGAGAGGCTGTCAGCTTTACAGGCAAGGGGTGATATAAGTGGGCTCCTGAGCCCAACAGGAGTGGTGCAGAAAGGATGTAGTTTGTCAAGGGAGCCATGGACTCAAAAAGGTTGAAAACCTCTGGCCTAGATGATTCCTCCCAGCCCTCCTTCAGTCCCCTTGCCCTGGGAGTTTGGAGCACAAATCGATGCCTTATAGTACATGCTTCTGGGATTTGCCTGGGAAACACGTCTTGGCCCTCCGGTTTGCTCTCTGGTGCTGATGGCAGCTGTCATCCCCCAAAAATCTGGAGGGGCACCAGGTTGGGGAAGGTTGGAACAGTCTACACAAGGGACTGGGAACCTATGGTCCTCTAGATGTCGTTGGACAACAACTCCCATTCTCCCTGCCCATTGGATGGGGTTGAGGGGAGATGGACTTCAAAATATCTGGGTGGGTTCAAGCTGCCCATGCCTGGTCTACACAGATGGCGAGGGGCCATAACTCTGTGGTACCTGCAGAACTACTCTTTCAAAGCAGAAGGTCTCAGCTTCAATTCCCCAATGGCTCCAGTTTTGTGGATTTTGTTTGTTTAAGGATCCAACAGTATAGGGAAAGATATCCCAAGATCCCAGAGAGTTGCTGCCAATCAGAGCAGACCCCACTGGGGTAGACTGATCAACAGTCGGATCCGGGCACAATCAGCCTCCTATGTGCCTAGGCAGGCAGGCCAATAGTCAGACTCAATGAGACAGCTTAAGAAACACAAGTGATCCATACTTCAGTGCAAGAGACTCACTTTGGCCAGGTCTGATATCAGCACCCAATGTCCTCAGGCAACTGATAAGGCTGCTCTGGGTCTCCCATTTAAAAAAATATATTAATCTTTGAGTCCCCACTTTAATTTCCCAGTATGTCCACCCATAACAGCACTCCAAGTGACCATTGCGAAGCTTAAATGGCTTCCAGGGCAGCCCACTAATGGGTACTTTTCTCAGGGTCCCCTCAAATCCAGCACTGGTGTGGCTCAAAATGTCAGAAGAACTTCGCCTTCTGGTGCTATGAATATACAAATTCCCTTAGCCATCTGGTCAGCCACTGTGAGAGAACAGGATGCTGGACTAGATGTGAAATTCCCTCCCCGACAGAGATGCACTTGTGCTATATAGCTGCAGGCAAAAGCTAAAGACACACCTCTTTTCCCTGGCCTTTGACACCTGAGATGTGCGTTTTTCAGGACCCACCCTATTCCTGCGGCTGGAATTTGTTTTAACTGTTATTAATAACTGAATTTTAAATTGTTGTAACCTGGCAATGGGACCTGCTGGTGAAGAGCAGGTAATAACAACAACAAGAATAATAGACGTTGGAATAGGTGGTCCAACAAGGCTCTTCATATGGGTCTAGGTCGGCAAATATACCTTGTATTTAACATTTATTTTCTTACAGGTGAGGAAGGACGCTGCTAGAGGAAACAGAGGACACCCTCTCCCTTCTGCCATAGGGGACAGCACATAAGCAGCACAGAAACATCACAGGGTGGCTAAGGGTGGGGGTGAGGAACCGACCACCCCCTTCCTCCGTTATTAGCCTGTTTACTAAAAGGCTTCTCTCTTTTTTTTAACCAAACCTGGTAACAGGCTACTTTCCATGATAGTCATAAAGAAGAGGGTCTTCTGTGGCCAGTGTGGAAATTTAGTTAGTTAATTAAATTTCTATACCACTCTTCATCTGAGGATCACAGTTTATAATACAGTAGTACCTTGGTTCTCGAACCTAATCTGTTCCAGGAGTCCGTTCGACTCCCGAAACCGTTCTAAAACCAAGGCGCGGTTTCTGATTGGCTGCAGGAGCTTCCTGCACTCTTGCAGAAGCCGCATCAAAACGTTTGCAAACCGGAACACTCACTTCCCGGTTTGCAGCGTCCGAGAGCCAATTTGTTGGGCAACTAAGCCATTCGAGAACCAAAGTACCACTGTATATAGTACACAGAAATGCAGGCTAATTTTTAAAAATGGCAAATTTTGAGGCCTTCTTTATTGGGCTACTGTAACTTCACATTGCAGTTACAGAAAGAGAAACAAAGAGCAGAATTCAGGACCCTGAAAGCTTTGGACTTTTATTTATTATTAAAATGAATGAAGCCTTTATATTTGAAGGCAGTACACTACTGATTACCAGTTGCTTGAGAAAAGTGTTCCCATGCAGGATTCCTGAAACTCTACTAGCAGGATTCTCCGATTCTTTACATGTTGGCTGCACTTGGATGTCACAGAACATAGGTCTCTTGCCCCTCATTTGTCTAACACGATCACAAAGAGGAGTTTGCAAACTCTCGCTTTTAAATTTCATTAATCGGAGCTTGTTGCACTGTCAAAGCCTCCCCAAAATGTGGGTTAATTTAACTATGACTTGTCTGAAAAAAAAACCAGCTTCAGGCCATGGGTAACCACAGTTTAGAATTCAGACAAAACACTAAACTATAGTTTTCTGAAAAACAGAAGTGAAAGGTGCTATGGGCATCTTTTATGGAAAGGCAAGGCACAGGTGTACTCACTCACTTAATCATTTCATGTCTCGATCTCACCCTCACAACCAAACTGGGGCGGGTAGAGGTGTACAACCATTGGTTCTTGTGACAGGGAGGTGGCTGAAAGGAGCATTTGTTTCACATGATGGAAATTCTTTAGCTCGCCTTCCATCCAGTTAATAAAGGGTCGGGACAGTTGCAGGCAGGAGTTGGCCAAGAGGATTTCTACCATGCTATCCAAAGGTAGCCATTGCCATCTGATGAAACCCACTGCTGCAGTCAGCTCAGTTGCTTAAATTGTGGTGCTGATAATGCCAAGGTTGTGGGCTTGATCCCCATAGGGGCCAAGCTGCATATTCCTGCATTGCAGTGAGTTGGGACTAGACAATCCTCAGGTTCCCTTCCAACTCTACTTCTATGATTCTATGTAGAAAGAGAAACTTTCCTAGACATTTTTGGAAGAAGAAAGAAGAGGAAGTCTGGATGTATTAACAGAGAAAAGGGTAGCAATAGCTTTTAGCTGTGAAACAGCTATATGGAGCCTTCAGGTACAGAGACAGACTACCTTGGAATTCCACAATAGTGAGAAATCTCCTAATTAGGCTCATGGCCACAGAGGCTGGCCTTCCAGATTGCTTTGGGCAAACCACATTCCAAGGTCTGACATGACGTCAGGCAAGGGAAAGTTAAAACTGCAGCTAAAGGGAAGAACAGCTGAATTCAAGCCAAGGAATCAAAGGAACATTTTCCCTTTGCAGCCATGTCCTGATTGAAGCTGGACAGCAAATCTTCCAAGCTAGGCTACTCCAACTATTTCCTTTGAATTTGTCACCTAATGAGTGACCTGTTAGGGGGTCATGTGGGGCAGAGGAGGTTAGGATCTGGCCTTCCTGTCTTCACATAACAGAACTATAATGGATCCAAACAAACAGGCCATGGGAATCCAGGAGTCTATTCCCATCTCTCTTAGGAAAGTAGTGAGGCTGAGTAATGTGCTAGGTATTTTCCATACCTATGAAAGCAGAATGGTGAAGATGGGAGATTTTACCCAGGGGTGCAGTAAAGCACGTTGAGCCAAAAACTGCCTTTTAAACATACCTTTCTGCAGACTGCACAAACAGATAAGCTGTTTTTGCAAAAGCAAGGATAGGTCACACAAAGGTTAAAGTGTAGGACTCCAGACACATTTACAAAGAAGGTTGCTTTCTTACCTCTCAGATCACACTGAGCATCCCAGCTGAGCACCGCACTTCTCTAACATGAGAAGTAAACAGAAGGCAGGGTATAAAGTCCAGGAGACTGACATGTTGAACTGTGCTTAAAATAAAAATAATACAAGAGTGGGAAGTAACTTTTCTAAATTGGGACAGGTAGTTTCACATGGTTTAAGCCACTAAATATATTGCTTGGATTTTCCATAAGGAAAGGGAAATGTACAGATCTTCAGGATGCAGGAGAGTCTGATTTTCAGTTCAGGACAGATTAACGGAACAAGTACCTTGAGCGTACAGGGACTAGTATTCAGATCTCAAAATAGTATGTTCAAATAGAGATTCCAGATTCACAATGGGTCTGAATACCAATCTTAAAAGTACAGATGGAAATGTCAGGCTCTTCACATCAGGTAGTTTCAAGTACTGCAGGTCCCCATGTGGAGATATCAAAACATTGTTTCATAAGAGTTCAAACCACACGCTCCGGCAGAGAGGCAGCATTTTGTGGGGAGATTTGACACCTAGACCACCCAGGAGTCAGGGGAGAGCAGCTACCATCTATCTGTATTTACTCCAGGACCTCTAAGGCATGGCGGATGAAAGCTCCCAGGGAGGCTGGACCTGCGAGGTCGCAGGGAGAGGCAGTGGTCAGGAAAGGGAGAAGGCAGCAAACCCTCGGGATTCTGGGTGCAGGCTGCGGATCTGGGGTGCCAGATCTTCTTCTTCCAGCTGTAGAGGACAAGCAGAAGAACTCCAGAGTCCACTCAGGTTCCAGCCATGAGGTAGAAGAGACGCCCCACGTAGTTGCCTCAGTTTCCTGGAAGACAGACGCACACCGTTCTCTTCCTCGTCCTCCCAAGGGGCGAGTTTGCTGGAGGCAAGCGAGGAGAAGCGAAACGTGGGAGGGGAACTCCTGCCGCTGCCCAGCCCCTCTGGAGCCCCCAAGAGCAAATGCTGGCCCTTCAGGCGCCCCCTACTTCTCCCCGAGGCGCCTCACTCGAAGGGGCCGGCACTCCAGAAAACCTCCTTCCTTGAGAGCCGAGGATTTGGATTTGAAGAAGTCACAGAGACTGGGGCAACAACAAATACTTCCTTTTGTTGCTAGGAAACAGGAAATGTGCACCCGCCAAAGCTCTCCCCCCGCCAATCAAGATGGGGCTCCACTTCCGGCGAGTTTCTGCCGCCTGCGGTGAAGAGAGGTGTAACGTACAAAGTCTCCCCCCCCCTTCAGAACTTGGCACGCGCGCAGAGAGATACTCCCTCGAAAAAGAAATGACAGAGTGATAATCGGGTAAGCAAAAAAAAAAGAGGAGCTACGGCAAACTATTGGTCTTCTGTGGGCGCTGAGTGGCGTCGCTCTAGATCTCGGCATCTCCGAGATCTATCTTCAAACTCTGCGCTGGAAATTAGCTCGTCGTTACATTAGAACGGATACAGCGCACGGCTCTGCACTTTTGGCATCTCTATGAGACCTAACCGGAACTTCCTGTCCAAGTTTTAACGGCGGTTTCCGCTCTTGCAGTGCAAAGTATAGAGTGGTTTCGTTCGCCATAGAGATTCCGAGAGAAGAGCGTCGCCGCCGCTGCTGGAGAAGAGAACGCAGACACAAAGGGAGGCTTCGATTTCACAGAAAGTTTCCCGCTCGTGCCTTTCTGCTTTCCCTGCGGTCGCATGTGGTGTGTTACAGATACAGGTCCCAACAACAACAGTTCCACTCGGAACGTATATTTAGTTCCGTGCTTCCGAACCCATAAGGAAGACCGCATTACAACCGCAGCAAATCTCATCCTCATTACACTCCTTGCCATTCCAGGATGCGTCTCCGGCCAACGCAACTGAAAAGCGGAACGACCCCAAATTTGGAACCAGAGATTTTCTTTTTATAAAAGGAGCGGGGTCAAAAGTTATCGGGGAAACGCCACACTCCGCTCGGTGTAGCGGCCAGACCCTTCCCCGCCACACTTCCTGTCCGTCGCGAAACTTCGCCCCGCTTTCCGATGCCACACGTCCGGCCTCCGTGCAACTCCTAACCCCTTCCCCGCTGCATCCTCTGCCATGCCACACTTCCTGTCCGCTCTCCCACCCCGCCCGTCCCTTGCAATCCAACGAAGCTGATTAAAAGTCCTCCGCCCTGGATATAAAATGCAATTATTGGATTTAGGCTGAAGCGGAGATGGGAGCCGAATCCCTGCCCGGCCTAGTCAACGGGACTTGGGCTAAGTAGCAATTCCTGCCCCCCCCCACGGTCCTCCCCTTTCTGCCTCCGTTTCCTCCGGGGTCCTAGCGCTCCTCCTCTTTCTCCTCCTCCCGATGGAGCCGCAGACGAAGGAGAAAGCGAATAGACAAAGGATAGAGCAGGTAAGGAGAAAGCAAGAAATGCAGGCTGGGGCAGCCTTCCTGAGCCTTGACTTAATGCCTTCTCTCTGTTTATTAATGCATTTTTAAAAACGATTAAAAATAATAAAATAAAAAGCAGATCGGTCCTGGTGCATCGCCTGGCGTTGGACCCTGCTCCCCCTCCTTGCGCCCAGGCGGCCACCTCCCCTGGTCCTAGAGACAGCCATTTTGCCGGGGAGTCTCCGGAGATGCGTCTCTGGCTCGGGTGCCAGGCGCTGCCGGGACCTGCCCGGGCATCGCGGAGCCTGAGAGGGGGTCTGGGGGGTGGGGTGGGGGGCTGAGAGCCCTTTGCTTTGTGCGGGGAGCGGGGAAGCAAAGGAGATGCGGGCTTCTCCTCCCTCCTCCTCCTCTTTTTGTTTGCTGGTCCCTCGGTCCTAGAGACAGCCATTTTGCAAGGGAGGCTCTTCGGCCGGAGCAAACCTTTTGTGCGTCTCCGGGTTGCTCTCCCGGCCCCCGGAGCATCCAGCGGCAAACATCTGCTAGCAATTGCTCTCCCGGCGGACGCGCAAAGGCCCAGACGTCCGCTTTGTTGCTGGAATCTATATTAGGCCAGGGAGGTGGGAATTCCTTTGCAAAGGCTGTCTTTCAGGAGAGCAGTTTCTGCAACAGATCTGTCCATCTGCGAGAGCATTTTGCTTAAAAAAAAAAAGAGATGAATGGACAGCTATAGTCTCGAAGGTTTTGTTTTCTTAACTAGAACCCCTCCATCCCGCATTTTACAGATGAACACGGAGAGAGTCTTTTACCCGACGATTTTCAATATGAGCATAAGAGAGCAGTTCACGTTAAAAGGAGGGGCAAATCCTTGTGGGTGTTTCAAAATATCGTTTAATCTCACAGTGCTTACATTAGTATATGGAATAGCGGCAATCCCCAAGTACATTCCACGGTAATGACGACCTCCGTAGGTAGTGATGGGGATGTAAGCAAAGTTGTGTACATGCAAATATAGCCATAGCCCCCCCCCCCCCAATTTGAAGCTTTATCTTCTAGAGACCCCAGTCTCCTCTTCTCCCCCTTCCCCTCCCACAAACAGTTTTTAACCAGGGAATAGGGCCTCAGAAATAGGAATTATTTTGGTAAATAGAGACATTCTGGATTTATGCTGAATCAGATTGTTTCCGCTTCAAATTGGGTTCCAAATGGATCATTGCAACTTCAAAATGTTTGTCTCTCCAGCCTCCCTCAAATCTGTAATCTAGGAAGCATCTAGCTCTCTTCCCTAGATTCAGATCAATTTACATAATGCATTTCTTTTGCTTCTACTTCAAACCTTTATTTTGAGGGTTTAAGCATTGAGCGGCAGCTATTTTTTTTATGAAAGGACAGGTGCCTTGACTCTTTGGATGAGAAGCCTGTACCTTCTGCCTAGGAAAGCTTCACTTCTGCTCCCAGATGTACGAAGGCTGGCTGTGGTCCTGTAGTGTGAAATGGGCATTCCAGATGTGCTCAGAGGCACTCTTTGTACCAACCTTTGAAGTGGGTTCCTTAGCTCAGATTATGCCCTGGGGAGGGGAAAGACTTTCTCTTGCTGGTTCTATTGTCCAGCCAGTCTCTCTCCTCTACAAACTCCTCTCCATGGTTTGCAAACCTTTGCTGCCTTTCCCTCGCTGGGGTCTTAGAGACAGCCATTTTACATCCCAGGTCTTCAGCCCATACAAAGGGAATAGAATTCTTCCTGTGTATACATCTCTGATTGCCTTTGCAAATCCCAGGAACTCCACCGGAAAGAGAATTGTGGATGGTGCCTATGATTATTTTTTAATTTTCCTCTGGAATTGTTCTTCCATCTTCCATAAAGATGCATTTTTAGCTGTTTTCTCCTCCCTTTATCATCTCCCTGCCCCCACCCCCAGATCTTAACCCAGCCATTTTGCGAAGAGCACCATCCAGTCTCGGGGGGGGGGGGGGAGGCAAGCAAAATTCCTCCACGATCTGTCTTTGTTGAACAGAGAAACAAAGACATTTCCACCCCTTTCCCACCCCAAACATGCTCTCCTGTCTGGATTTTGAACTCTGTTCCTACCAGCTGTCTTTTTCCTTCCCTCCTGGGGGCCAAATATGGGTCCCTGTACCCCAGATAGCCATTTTGCAACTATTCTGCATAAGGCAGGGAAAATTTTGGTGGTGGTTGTGGTGTTTAGTTGCATGCACCTTGCAAACTGCCTGCAGGGCAGAGTCTCTCTTGTGCTAAGGGAATTTCTGCATTCCAAAACCCTGTCCCTTCCTAGATTCATAGATAACCGTGGCTTCTCAGAGCCCAGGCCCCAGTGACACCAGCAGCTATAGGTCCCACTCGCAACACAAACAACTTGCATATATATTAAACAGAATATATGTTATCCCCCCCACAAAAAAATAATGCTGTACCATTTATCCCCATGGAAATATATCTTCCACCCACATTCTTATTATTGTCTGGTTTTTACTGGGTGCATTCAATTTATTTTATTTTACCCTTCCAGCCTTAGACCACAAATCTTTAATTCATTTACAGCAGCACTCGGGATTTCCCCCTGCCTCCATGCAGTCCCTCTTCTATGGCAAATCTAACCCCATGAGGTTGGGCAATCAACTCCCCAGCCGTACCAATGATTATTTAAGGGGTGAGTGCTGATGAGCCCTGACTCAATTTGCTTGCACTGTATTTCTTCTCTACAACCCAGAACTTGTGGCTCTGCTTCTCCCGCATCTATCTATCAAGCAGTTGATAGAAGGCTAGAAGAGGGAAGGATGACTCTAGGCCAGGCACAGGCAACCTTCAGCCCTCCAGATGTTTTGGCCTACAACTCCCATGATCCCTAGCTAGCAGGACCAGTGGTCAGGGATGATGGGAATTGTAGTCCAAAACATCAGGAGGGCCGAAGGTTGGCTATGTCTGCTCTAGGCCCAACTCCCCATCACTTAGGGCCTGTGGGTGATGCTGTGCTGTTAATGGAGGAGCTAGTTCCAACAGGCCACTAGACCTCATGAAGCTAGGAGCTAAGAGATTGGCAGAACCCTTTATGCAGGCAGCTGTAGGTTGCTTCTTGGGAACTGCAAGTGGGGAGAGTTCCTGTTGCTCTCAGGTCCCTTTTGTAGGCATCTGGTTGGCCACCGTGAGAACTAGGAAGGGCTGGACTAGGTAGGCATGATTCAGCTGGGCTCTTCTTCATGGTTGTAGGAGCACAGTGTTGAAGAAGAGTCCTGCAGGATCAGGCCAATGGCCCATCTAGTCCAGCTAACCAGATCCCTGGGGGAAACCTGGGACCAGAATGTGAGCACAAGAACACTCTCCCCTCCTGTGGTCCAGCAACTGGTATTCATCTTGGGGGTAATCCTGGATCCTTGGCTGTCATTTGAGGCTCAGGTGGCCTCAGTGGCCTGGAGTGCCTTCCATCAGCTTCGGCTGGTGGCTCAGCTGTGCCCCTACCCAGACAGGGACAACCCAACTACTCTTGTCTAGACGGCTTGGAAACTTCAGCTGGTGCAGAATTCAGCGGTCATACTTCAGGAAATGAGACCGCCTATCTCCATATGAACCAGCCTGGTTCCTATAGTCATCCTCTCAGGGCCTTCTTCATGTGGCTCCTCCACGAGAGGTCCAGAGGGTGGCAATACAAGAGCTGGTCTTTTCTGCAGTGGCTCCTCATTTCTGGAATGCCCTCCCCAGGGAGGCTCGCCTGGCACCTTCATTATACGCCTTTGGGCGCCAGATGAAAACATTCCTCTTCAAGCAGGCCTTTGGAAAATTGACATCCTATACCCTTTTAGATGGGCTTGGCGGAGGGCGGTTTATTGGCTTGTGGGTTTTTTTGTTCTTGGTTTTTACAATGTTTCTTGTGTTTTTATCTTGTATTCTTATGTTGCCAACCACCCTGAGATCTATGGTGGAAGGGCGGTGTACAAATCAAACCAACAAATAAATACAGTGGTACCTCGGGTTAAGTACTTAATTCGTTCTGGAGGTCTGTACTTAACCTGAAACTGTTCTTAACCTGAAGCACCACTTTAGCTAATGGGGCCTCCTGCTGCCGCCGCACCGCCAGAGCCCGATTTCTGTTCTCATCCTGAAGCAAAGTTCTTAACCTGAAGCACTATTTCTGGGTTAGCAGAGTCTGTAACCTGAAGCGTATGTAACCTGAGGTACCACTGTATTCGGAAGCATTGCTGCCTCCAACTTTTAGCTTCCTTCTGCTTGTTTGTTTCAGGCAGAGGCCTCTCCCAAAATGGCGGAGGCTGTGGAGGAGGAGGAGTCAGGGGTGGAGGTGGAGGTGAAGCTGGAGGACGATGAGGAGGACAAGCCCGGCTACATCCAATCCGGCCGGCGCTACAAGTGCCTGACGTGCAGCAAGACCTTTCCGAACGCGCCCCGCGTGCAGCGCCACCTGAAGTCCCACGCGGGCGGCGCCGGCCTGTCTGGCAAGCTGTCCTGCCCCAGCTGCAGGAAGGAGTTCCCCGACCGCGGGCAGCTCCGCAAGCACCAGCTCAGCCACCAGACGGAACGCCCCTTCCAGTGCCAGCTGTGCGCCAAGGCCTACAAGACAGCGCCCGAGCTGCGCAACCACGGGCGCAGCCACAGCGGCGAAAAGCCCTTTGTGTGCCACGAGTGCGGCAAGGCCTTTATGCAGCCGGTCTGCCTGAGGGTGCACATGGCCCGCCACACGGGGGACCTCCCCTTCCGCTGCCAGCAGTGCCACAAGGGCTACGGCACGCTCTCCAAGCTGAAGATCCACCAGCGCTCCCACACGGGCGAGAAGCCCTACTCGTGCGGTGAGTGCGGCAAGTGCTTCGCCGACCCCTCGGTCTTCCGCAAGCACCGCCGCACCCACGCCGGGCTGCGCCCCTACCAGTGCCAGGCGTGCCACAAGACCTACGCCGAGCTCAAGGACCTGAAGAACCACGAGCGCTCGCACACGGGCGAGCGACCCTTCCTGTGCCAGGACTGCGGCAAGGCCTTCTCGCGCTCGTCGTCGCTGGCCTGCCACCAGCGCATCCACGCGGCCCACAAGCCCTACCGCTGCAGCCTGTGCGGCAAGGGCTTCACGCAGCTGTCCTCCTTCCAGAGCCACCAGCGCACGCACTCCGGGGAGAAGCCCTTCCTGTGCCCGCAGTGCGGGCGCATGTTCAGCGACCCCTCCAGCTTCCGGCGGCACCAGCGGGCGCACCAGGGCCTCAAGCCCTACGCCTGCGACAAGTGCGGCAAGGCCTTCCGCCAGCCGGCCGACCTGGCCATGCACCAGCGCATCCACACCGGGGAGAGGCCCCACAAGTGCCTCCAGTGCGACAAGAGCTTCGTGGCCTCGTGGGACCTCAAGCGCCACCTGCTGGTGCACTCGGGGCAGCGGCCCCACCAGTGCGGCGAGTGCGGCAAGAGGTTCGCCGAGCGCGCCAGCCTCACCAAGCACTACCGCGTCCACTCCGGGGAGAGGCCCTTCAAGTGCGGCCTCTGCGGGAAGGCCTTTGTGGTCTCGTCCAGCCTCAGGAAGCACGAGCGCACCCACGGCAACGAGGCCGGCGACAAGCCTGCCCCCCTTGCCAGCCAGGACCTCCTCGCCACAAACCAGGCGGCCATCGTGGTTGCCACGGTGATGCCCGCTTGCGGGGAGTGCGGCGAGGCCTTTGGCTCCGCCCAGGAGCTGCGGCGCCACGAGCGGCTGCTCCACCCTTCCCTGCGCCCGTTCCCCTGCCCCGAGTGCGGCAAGGGGTTCTCGGACCGGGCCGGGCTGCGCAAGCACGAGCGCATCCACTCCGGGGTCCGCCCCCACGCCTGCCCCCAGTGCCCCAAGGCCTTCCTGGGTGCCTCCGACCTGCGCAAGCACCTCAAGACGCACGCGGCCACCGAAAACAGGAGCCCCGACGAGACCGTGGTGACCGCCACCATCACGACCTACGAGCAGCTGCTCCCTGCCCACATCCACCCCCATCACGACGAGGACGGCATGGAGACGGACAAGGATTCTCCCTCAGACTGTCTTCCGGAGGCTCTCACTGAACCTTCCTAAGCGCAGTCTCTTCTTTCCTGACGTGTGACTGGGCAGCTTGGCTTGCCAGTATCATGGCCTCACCACACCATGGTGGCATGCCTTCATGAACCCCATAGTCTGTCTGTCCTTCCTTCCTTCCTTCCTTCCTTCCTTCCTTCCTTCCTTCCTTCCTTCCCCTTCCTCTCTTCCCTCCTTCCTCATAAGGCTGTGTGGTTAGCACTCCTTTGGAGTACAGCTCTTGCTCCTCCAGCTCTTCTCCTTGTCGAAGTGGGCTTGGCTATGGGCGCTTCGTAAGTCTTGCCTCTTAAGTCGGTGTGGCTTTAGGCTCCCTCGCTAGCCCTGCCCTTCCCCCAGCATCAGACATTTGCCTACCTGGTGGGCGTGCCTGGGCAGGTTGGGGTGTGTGGATGAGCTTTTAAAACACGGACACCCCCTCACACACACACCAATAGGAGTCCATATTTGCTGCGTCTGTGCGTGTGCTTCTGCCCCCTGCAGAGCCATCCTGCTGTCAGGTTGTGTGCGCATCTGTGGCAATCCATTGGTTTACTGACACTGTGTGTGTGTGGGGGGGGTTGGAGTTAAATTAGGGGAGTGGGTGGGGGGAGAATGCAAGGAACCTCCCCCCGCCCTATCAACTCCCAGGACAATGAATTCTACTCAATCCAGGTCATGCTGTCTGAACAGATCAAATAAAAGCCTTGTGGTTTCTTTTTAAAGAAAGTGCTCAATCCTATAAGACTTGCAAGTTGTGGTTATGGGGTAACAGGACCCCAAAGTCTTTTTACTCCCCTTGCCTGACCTACTGAATCTGGCCCCTCTTCCAGAGCTGAGGATGGAATTAGAAGTCCTGCTCCTTTTCTGCCGGCTGCTACAAACCTTCCCAGGGAGCACAGCAGTCTTAGGCCATCCATTTTGCGTAGCCCTTGTTACTGCGAAGCCTCTGCTGCTGATTGGCTGGGCTGCTGTGACGGCTCAGAATGCTCAGCTGCTCGTGGAACAAAGTGGTTTGCTGGGCGGCTTGGCTGGGGGAAGGGAAATTTGTCAGTTTGGTTGGAGTTTAAACATCGCACGGAGAGTGGCAAGGAAGGGAGCACACGAGGGCAGGGGGGCCTTAAGGGCAGGGGAGCCTTAGGCAAGGAAGCTGGAGGAGAAATACTGCAACAATTACACACACAGCTTGTACAAAATGTACACACACGGTGCATTGGCGGGAAGGAAGTGGGCAGGCAGTGTGTGAGAGGCGAGTGGTATGCCCTGACTAGAGTAGCGTGGGGGGGCAACTTTTTTCATGTATGTCGGGGGCATGTTAACTTGTCTGAAGTTAGTGGCTCTGGCTGGTGGAACACATCCTGCAGCCTCTTGCTCACAGGCGATCGTGGCGTTAATAAGAATAATAATTTTATTATTTATCTGGCTCCCATCTGACTGGGTTCCCCCAGACACTCTGGGCAGCTTCCAACAGAATATTAAAACACACACAAAAACCCCTCAAACATATTAAGGCCTGACCCTGTAGTTAAAGACCGTGTGTTTTCTGGGCTTCACCTCCCTGGTGTGTGTCATCCTTGAACAGCTGTGGGTGGCTGGTGGTCCACGGTTCCTGCAGTCAAGTCGTGAAATGGCTTGCTAACATCTTTTCTGTGGCAGGAGGTGTCAAAAGCAATGGTCTTCCCATGGCAGGGCCGGTGGTTGGGGCCTCTCACTCGTGATGTTTGGCCAACCCAGACCAGGATGAGATTAGGGTGTTTCGTTTTCACTAGAGGTCCTGTGCCTTTTCAGCTGCACGGCAGGCAGAAATTTAGCAGGCAAAGCTGCTGGGCCTTAGACCGAGGCAGACCATTGGTGCATCTAAGTCAATACTGTCTACACTAACTGGCAGCAGATTTTGGGGATTTTGGACGAAGATGTTTCTCCTAGTGCATCCTGGATCTGCCAGGGATTGAACCCAGAGCCTTCTGCATGCCAAGCATATGCTCTGCCAGTCTAACCAGTCTCTGCTTTGACAGGCAGCAGCTCCCCACTGAATGTGGGACAGAACTCCATGCAAAATATGTGCCTGTCCACTTCCCCCAGCAATACTTCTCTGCGGTAGGAGCACCTCCATTTGTTGAATGTTCACTTAGTCTTAAAGGTAAAGGTAAAGGGACCCCTGACCATTAGGTCCAGTCGTGGCCGACTCTGGGGTTGCGGCGCTCATCTCGCTATAAAGGCCGAGGGAGCCGGCGTACAGCTTCTGGGTCATGTGGCCAGCATGACTAAGCTGCTCCTGGCAAACCAGAGCAGCACACAGAAATGCCGTTTACCTTCCCGCCAGAGTGGTACCTATTTATCTACTTCCACTTTTTGGCGTGCTTTCGAACTGCTAGGTTGGCAGGAGCAGGGACCGAGCAACAGGAGCTCACCCCATTGCGGGGATTCAAACCGCCGACCTTCTGATCAGCAAGTCCTAGGCTCTGTGGTTTAACCCACAGCACCACCCGCGTCCCTTTGTCTTAGCAGATATTAAAGGTGTGTAGCCTTTGCCTGTAGAAAGGCAGATGAGATTTAGGAGTTCCAGGGCCCCGACCTCCGTTCCAAACCCTCAACTCTTTGGGCCAGAGGAAGTCAATGTAGCCCCCTCCAGATGCTGTGGACTACAACTCCCATCACCCCTGATCACTGGCCATGCTCATTGGGGCTAGTGGGCCATTGGGGGACCCTGGCTGCCCCTGCTCTGCACCCAGGAGGATGGGACAGGGTACAGCCCTCCAGCTGTCATTGGATACCTTCAGTCCCCACCCACGTGGCCCAGGGTGAAGGATGATGGGAGTTGTAGTCCAACAACACCAGGACATTTCTCTCTCCTGCAGAATGATCTGGCAAGGTTGTCTTTAGCCTCAGCAGAGCTCAGTCTTTGCAGACAGAAGCTCCAAGATTCAACCTCAGGCATCCCCAAAGAGGTTCCCTGTTGCCAGTACTAAGCTAAGTGGACCAGTAAGAGGCAGCTTCCCTGTCGAGCTTAATCCCCAGCAACTCCAGCTAAAAGGATAATATAAAATGCTGGTGTTTGCTGCTGCAGTCTGATCAAGTATAATGTTCTCCATTGGCTAGAAAACTTGCATCCCAAGAGTCGGGCAACCTTCTGAGGGCCATGTCCCAGTACTGGTGGGGCCTGGGATAAAAGTGAGCAACAAACATACCCTTCCCACTTTCTGTCATAGGTTAGTTTATGTATACAGCCACACAGGGCTGGGGTGGTGGCCTGGAGAGGGGGGGTGGCCCAAAAAGAGATTTAGAGGCCAGAACAAGAGGCTTGGGTGGCCCCAATTGAGATTTGTCTCAGCCACTCTGGGCTGCTTCCAATACATATAAATGCATAATATAACACCAAACATTAAAAACTTGAACCTGGGAACTTTTGCATGCAAAGCAGAAACTGTTAACTGTGGGCTACATCACTTCTCTCCTTCCCTCCCTGTGTCCTATGGTCAGGGAAATACACCCAGAAATGTTCAATTCAGCCTTGAAAATAGTTGTTCGTGTTTATCAGAACAGGACTCAAGAGACCAAAGTTTAAAATCCCCACTTGGGCATGAGGTGAGCTTGAGCCATTCATGTTCCCTCTCAGCCTAGCCTATTTCACAGGGATGTTGGGGAGGGCGAGGTGGTGCAGACACCCAGAGCTGCTTACAGGGAGGAGGAGACAAAAACAATGCAACAAATAAGAATAAATAAATTAGCAGAGGTGTAAATGTTGCTGTCCTTCCCCCCCAACTTGCAATGTTCCTTTAGCAACCAACCCGCCTCCCAACCCACACACAACGGCTTGTGATGAGTGTCGACCTCAGAATCCCACCTGCTCTCCTTTTCTCAGCCGCCTCGTGATCAATGACTCTTGTCACATCTGAGGTTAGGTTTCTTTTCCCCCTTTCTGAACTGCGACATCCTGTGTCTGGGAGACAGATACATGCACACACAGACACCAGCCTCAGTCAAGCAACACACGGACCCACCAGCCGACACGCTGACTTTCCTTCTCCTTCTGAAGGTAGGTATTTGTGGGTGGATATTGGAAGAAAGGAAGTTGGATCAGTAGCCTCCATTATTTGTTGACTTTCTTTGCTTGACCTGGGAGTGCAGACCCCCCAGGTGTCCCTATTTTCCAGGGACACCCCTGATTTAGAGAAACCGTCCTGGTTTCTGATTTGATCCTGGAATGTCCTGCTTTTCCTTAGCATGTCCCTACTTTCATTGGAGAACTGTTGGATGGTATGGTGGGATGTCCCTATTCTCACTGGAATTTTTTTGAAGGGTTTGGATTTACCCGACCCCCAAGCAATCATGAAAACAATCCTGTATAGGGAAGTTTTTAAAAATGTTTTATTATGTTTTTACCTATGTTGGAAGCTGCCCAGAGTGGCTGAGGAAATCCAGTAAGATGTGTGGGGTATAACTAGTAGAATTGTCCTTATGGAATGGGACGTCCCTATTTTCATTGGAGAAATGTTGGAGGGTGTGGGGTGTGCCCAAGAAAAGCCTCTCACATCCCCTTCATTGCCCCACTGCAACACAACAGCCCTAGTTTCTGGTAGTTGCTGCCGCCCCCCCCCTTTACTCCTGCAATCCCAAATTGGAGGGAACCTGGGATGCACTCAAGCAATGGCTTCTTCAACGTGCACCTTTGTGGTTTACTCAGAGTGTAAAGGCAGCCTGCATTCTCTCCGAGCCTCTCCTAAACCTCATATGAGTGTGCTGCCCACTTATAGCTCCGATCCTAAACTCCAAGTAGCTTGTAGCATCTAGACACAAGAAGATTCTCAGTCCCAGAGTCTGGCAAACGTACACATTTCAGCAATCAAATTCAAGAAACTTTTCTTGCCAAAGCTGGAAGCCACCTCCAGTCCCTGCTGAGCTGTGGCAATATTCTGGTCTGTGTTCCCTTGAGAATCAAGATATAGCGGAGGCTGTCGCAGTTTTAAGAAATATAATTTATTCACCTATTTACACCTTCAGTCCTCGTGGAGAGAGTCCAGACCTTACAGCATGGTCATCTCAAGAGGGGCTTGTTCCCCACAGCAGTGCAGTGCAGGAGTCCAATGCATCTCCTGTCAAATTTGCTCTGGCCTTTGTTCCCAGCTATTCCAAGCCTCCTGCCAAAGGCCCCAAAACCTTCTTGTGACATCACACCCACACCTTTCGTTCCTCTCAATGGCTGCTCTTCCTGCCTTTTGTCAAGTTAACAAGTGGGACGGCTCCTCTGACAGGGGTCTCCTATCACAGAAAAACTGGCCTGGCCTGAATTGTGGCACTTTTTGCCAAATCCAGCAAAGTCTGGTTCCAAGCATTTATTGCAGCTAAGAACTTTGAGGACTCTGCCCACCTCCCAAAAAAACACACACCCTAAAACACGTTAGCCGAGAGGTTTTGCATCCTAAGGAAAAGAGGGCTGTGAAGTTGCTGAGCTCTCTCTCTCTCTCTCACACACACACAGGGCTTTTTTTTCAGTGGGAACCCATTGGAACTCAGTTCCGGAATCTCTCAGGTGGGCGCCATTGCCATTCTAAGGTAACAAGGAAGACGTTTATGGTGAGTTGTGGCACCTTTTCCCAGAAAAATAGCCAGGACTAATGGGATGTGGAGTCCAACAACACCTCAAGGGCCACAGGTTAATCACCTATTGTTTAGTTATTTTATTACACTTGTATGGTTCTCCCTTTCCCCAGGTTATCCTCTCAACAACCCCGTGAGGTAGGCTAGGCAGAGAGATTAAAACCTCCCCAAGGTCGAACTTCGTGGCTGAGTGGGGATTCAAACTCGGGTTTTTTGCTCCTTGCCCAGCGCTCAAACCACAACACCACACTGGCTCCCACTTCACACAAACCACTTCTCATATACACCCTCGTGAAGCACAATAAGGACACGTGCGAGGAAGTTTAATACAGATGTAGATGGAATGCAGAAACAGGGTGAAAGTTTCTGCACTTGAAAGTTGGAAAATGAAGCTGATTAATAGGCACTGACAAGACCATAGATTTTGCCTGATAGGCAGTAGTGAGGAGTTCCAAAGGGCCACACGAAGTGTCTGATTCTGAGAGCACACAGAGCAGACCTCCTGATGAGATGGTACCTGCAGAGTGCAGTGACTGGTTGGGTATATTATGGGTGAAATCAGGTATACTGGTCCCCCGTTGTATAGGGTTTTTGTACACTAAATCCCTGAACTTAGCCTGGTAGTGAGTTTGCAGCCAGTGCCTCAAAGCCCTTCCTCAGAATCACTCCTTCCCACATTGCAACGGACGAACTTCAAGCATGCACCGCATCCCAGGACGATCCGAGTTATCAGTTCCTTTCTCATTGCAGGGTGTCTTCCCAGAGGGCCGGCCATGCTGAAAGCGAGCCCTGCATCTTCAGTGCCTCTCTTCTTCCTCTTCCTCCTATTCCTCGGCGTCTCCCCACAATGCCACAAGGCCACGGAGGATGAATGCCTGGAACACAAGGACTTTGTCCCTGGGCACAGCTTGGCCGGCGAGGGCATCGACATCACCACTCTGGAGAAGAAAGGGGCAAAGGTCCTGGATATGAACCAGTGGCAGAGGCCGGACGGGGGCTGCACCTTGTGCCAGAACCCCCTGCTGGAGGGGAAGCCGCTCCAGAGGCTCCCGGTGGCTGCCATCGACTGGGAAGCCAAAACCTCGTGCCAAAGGAGCGTGCATTCCTCCGTGCAGGAGTCTGGCATCTCTCTGGTCCTGGCAGAAGGATCCGACGTGAAGAACGACTGGAAGGCAGGGCTGGAGGTGGAGGTGAAGCCCCAGGCCCAGGCCCAGGTGGCTCTGGCAGGATCCCACTCCAAGATGGCCGAATTCAGCCGGGAGAAGAGCTCTCAGGACAAGTACAGTTTTGCGAGCCATGAGGTCTCCTGCTCCCACTACAGGTGACGAAGGCAGGGAATGGGGGAAGGCAGGGAGAAAGGCCGAAGGGCCGTAGCTGGCTTTTCGGGCTGATTTCTTAAGGGTGCTGGGAGGCAGCGCCAGCCCGAGACGTTTCAGCACCCGAGGCAAACCACAAAACAGCACCCCTCCATTTGGGGTGAGTGAAGATCTACATTGGGAACAAGGGAGGCAATCAAATCAACTTTACCCAACGGTGGAAGTGGACAGTGCTGTCGGAGCTCACCCTTGCTCTCTTAGAGTGGAAACGGCACCCACCTGAAAGGTGCCAGAGATGAGCTCCAGTGAGCTCAGGCTGAAAATAAGTCCTGGAAGTGGGAATCAAAGGTCTTTGGGGAAAGGGGCCTGCTCTGAATCAAGCCGGATGGGTGCAGAGCCAGCGGCGTAGCCAGGACTTTTGTTAGGGGGTGAACCTCAGTTTGCTATGTATTTTTATTGATTGAGGGGGCAGCTGCCCCTCCCTGCCCCCCCTTGGCTATGCCCATGTGCAGAGCCCAGGATATCTCAAAGGGCAGCGCCCACCATTTCCTCCCTGAGGTGGGAAGAGACCAGCAGCGCCTCCTATTCACCTAGAGACCCCTGTAGAAGTAGCATCTGGAGGAGGCAGCAGATCCAGCCTCCAAGGAGCCCTTTGCAACCATCGCTGCCGCAACTATAAGTGACGCGTTCCTTGGAAGCTGGATCTGCTGGCCCTGTGGATCCTGCCGCCTAAGGCGGTCTTCTCACCTTGCCTTATGGGTGGGAGGGGTCAACTGCAGAGCCTGGAAGCAGGCCAATCAAATTAAGAAGCCACATTTCAGCAACTGCTACCCCACACTCCTATTTGTCCAATTTGTGAGCGGGGAGAGGGGGGAATGGTTTTGTTCCACAAGAATTCCAGATCAACCTTACTTGCCCCACCCAAATTTTGCCGGCCTGCAATCCATCAGTGCCCACTGGAAAACAGCGACTACCTGGGAGCTCCCTAAATAACCTCCTTCTTTTCCCTGCAGCTTCCGCCTTGGCCATTACTTGCCGCAGAGCAGCCATTTCAAATACGCCGTGAAGACCCTTCCCAAAAAGTACCAGCCTGACTCCCAGCTGGAATACCGCCAGCTGATCCAAACCTACGGGACCCATTTCATACAACAGATTCACTTGGGGGGCCGCGTGAGGGACGTGACGGCTGTGCGGGTGTGCGAGGCAACGCTGGACGGGGCGACCACAGACGAGGTCAAGGATTGCCTCAGCCTGGAGGCCGCCGCCAGCCTCGGCAAAGTCAAGATGAACGCCGCCTTCCAGAAGTGTGAGGAGCTGAAGAAGAAGAGGAATTTCAAGGGCTCTTTCCACCAGACGTACAGCGAGCGGCAGACGGAGATTGTGGGCGGGAACAGCCAGGCGGACGTGCTCTTCTGTGACGGGCAGAGCACAGAGCCCTTCAAGGACTGGTTGGAAAGCCTCAAATCCGTCCCCGGCTTGGTCTCCTACTCCCTGATGCCCATCCACACCTTGGTGACCAAGGGGGACCCCAAGAGAGAGGGTTTGCGGCAGGCGGTGAGCGAGTACGTGAGAGAACGGGCACTGTGGAGGAACTGCTCCCAGCCCTGCCCACCGGGGACGCGGCGCAGCGCCAGGGACACCTGCTCGTGCGTCTGTGCCAGTGACGGCGCCACCAATGCCATGTGCTGCTCACGGGCACGAGGCCTGGGCAAGCTGAAGGTGACGATTGTGCGTGCCAGGAACTTGTGGGGAGACTACTGGTCACGGACTGACGCCTTCGTCAAGGTCTTCTACAACGGCAGGGAGATGCGCACTCCCACCATATGGAACAACGACAACCCAGAATGGAAGGTCCACTTGGATGTGGGGAACATCCAAGTCTTGGGGGAGACCAGCAAGTTGCGGGTACAGGTCTGGGACGAAGACAACAGATGGGATGATGACCTGCTGGGGTCGTGCGACGAACCCCTGCAAGCTGGGAAGCCGCAAAATAAAATATGTTACCTTAATCATGGGAGCCTGGAATTCCAATTCCACTTGGAGTGCGGTCCCTTTCTAGGAGGTCCCTACTGCTTGGATTACTTCCCTCAGAAGCCGAACTATGTAGGTGACTTGTTGCAATGGAATGGCTAAGTGGACCCCGTCAAGCAAAGGGCTCCTTGAGATGGTGGGCCCAATGGATTTCTCCCTCAAGCTTAGAGGACCCCGGTTTTTTAATGTTCAATGTTTTATTATGTTTTTGTATATGCTGGAAGCAACCCAGTCAGATGGACAGGGTACAAATAATAAATTTATTATTATTAGTTGTTTCTGCATGTGCTACTTATCCCTAAAACACAATCTGTCTGTCTTCTCACTTGCTAACATTCAAATCACCAAATTCCAGGGCAGGGATAAGTCTCTGGGCTAGTTTATATGCTTGGCAGGACAGCAAACCTCTCCCTCTGTCTCTTTCACACACAATATTTTATGTTATAAAAGTGATTAGACTGACGAGAAAGCACATTACATCTCAACTGGAAAAGCATGTTGCATCTTCTTTGAAATTGCTGTACCAAATATTCAGCCACAAATGTCAAAAAGACCACACGGTCCACATCGCAATTTAGCCCCCCACACCACAGTCTTCAGTAAGAGGCTGAGGCAGGAAGTGGCAAGAGAGGCAAAAAGCAATATACGTCAGAGCTTACCACGGAAGAAACAAGTAGAAAGAAACCTTAAAGTAATTGGGAGGGCAGTGGGGAGAGAAAGCAGACGGGAGACTCAAGCTTCTCTCCTTGTCAGACCAGATTTTCTCTCTATGCTTCTGCTACAAGACCTTGGACGCAGGGGACGCTACACAGACAATCTGTTCTGCTTATTGCCTTTCTAAAATATGTGATCATTTAGAACTTGCAGGTTTCTGTGTGTGTAAATGCTGAAGTTCTCAGGATGCTTATGGTTTTTTTTTTAAAAGGATATTTATTGAAGTTTTCAAAAAGTTTAAGAAACATAAAAACAGCCAAAAAAGCAAAACAAAATAAAAATAAAAATAAAAATAAAATACATACACATAAAACAAAAAACAAGTATAATTTCAGTCCCTTATAGTCATATAACTTACTTTCCCGACCTCCTCATACCTCCCCTCTCTGTATTCCAATCTCTAATCAAGCCATTTCAGCAAATCCTTCCCCTAATTTCTGATTTAATTTTTTCCCCCTTTCTTTTCTTAATTACATAATCATTACAGCTAGAAACCCCTTAAATTCTAAGTCAACATCGTTCTAACATTCAATAATCTTGCAATGCTTCTTGAGATAGTCCTTAAATTTCTTCCAATCTTCCTCCGCCGTCTCTTTTCCCTGGTCACGGATTCTGCCGGTCATTTCTGCCAGTCCCATATAGTCTATAACCTTCATCTGCCATTCTTCCACGGTGGGTAATTCTTGTGTCTTCCAGCACTTTGCAATAAATATTCTTGCTGCTGTTGTGGCATACATAAAAAAAATTCTGTCTTTCTTTAACACCGATTGGTCTAACATACCCAGGAGAAAGGCCTCTGGTTTCTTCAGAAAGGTATATTTGAATACCTTTTTCATTTCATTATAAATCTTTTCCCAGAAGACCTTAATCCTTGGGCACGTCCACCAAAGGTGAAAAAATGTACCTTCATTCTCTTTGCATTTCCAACATTTATTATCAGACAAGTGGTAGATTTTTGCGAGTTTGACTGGGGTCACGTACCACCTATAAATCATTTTCATAATATTTTCTTTTAGGGCATTACATGCCGTAAATTTAATACCGGCGGTCCACAACCGTTCCCAGTCCTCAAACATAATGTTATGACCCACATCTTGAGCCCACTTGATCATAGCTGATTTAACTGTTTCATCCTGTGTATTCCATTCCAACAGCAGATTATACATTTTTGACAAATTCTTAGTTTTAGGTTCTAACAACCTGTTTCCAGGTTGATTTTTCAACCTGGAAGCCTACTTTCCTATCTAGCTTGTAGATCTCCGCTATTTGGTAATAATGGAGCCAATCTCGCACTTTATCTTTCAGTTTCTCATAACTCTGTAGTTTCAATTTATCCCCTTCTTGTTCTAAGATCTCCCAATATTTCGGCCATTTAGATTCCATATTAAGTTTTTTAACGGCCTTTGCCTCCATGGGGGAAAGTTCTCAGGATGCTTATGTCCAATGCTACATTTTACAGAGAATGACTGAACTCTTTTAGTGCACCAAATAAAAGACAATTTCTTGTAAGCCTATATTTAAAAAAACCTTCCTTGATTTAGTTAAGAAAAAGGACATGGTTCCCCCTACTGGCCAACATAAGGTCCTAGCTATTTCTATTAAGAGCTCTCTCCTCAACCCATCCAAATAAGAAGCAGTCAGTTCTCAAAATTAAGTACAGTGGTACCTCAGGTTACATACGCTTCAGGTTACATACGCTTCAGGTTACAGACTCCGATAACCCAGAAATAGTACCTCGGGTTAAGAACTTTGCTTCAGGATGAGAACAGAAATTGTGCTCTGGCGGCGCGGCAGCAGCAGGAGGCCCCATTAGCTAAAGTGGTGCTTCAGGTTAAGAACAGTTTCAGGTTAAGAACGGACCTCCGGAACGAATTAAGTACTTAACCCGAGGTACCACTGTAGTTGATATCAGGAAGCACCAGTTTCCAATAGTTAAGAAGCAGTGCTTTTTTTTTCTGAAAAAATGTTTAGGGGTACTCTCATTTTCCTACTCATATTGAAATACTGCCCCTCAATGAGGCCAAACTTAGATTCACAAAATGTTTAGGGGTATGTGTACCCCTGCATCCCTCCAGAAAAAAGCTATTGTTAGAAGCCAAGTAACACACTTCTCAGTAGCACAGGAGGAAGGGGGGGAAATTGCTTTGTTCCTTTTCATTACTGGTTTGGGGAATATGCTTTCAACAAGTTCCTCCCTACCCTATCTCAGAATGTATCTTTGGATTCAATCTTTCTCAGCCAAGAAGTGTTTGCTAGCAACTAAGGTGATATTGCTTTGCTGGGTCCGAGGGGTCCTCTGTGTAGAAACTGGTGTTTCCCATTGTGAGCATGTAAAAATGGGAAGGGGAAACGCAGATTGCTAGTCACAACCAAGGCTCCTTCGCAGATTGTATCTAGCTGTGTTTATCTTCCCTTCTGGGGAACACAGCAGTGTAAAACAGCTGCTCTCTAAAATGGCTCTTGAATTACATTTGGAAGAGGCATTTAAACTTGCACCTTGGGGTGATACTTTAAAATGCCATTTGAGACCCCTCATCAAGAAAGATCCCTCAGAGTATCCTCTCCTCCTGCCTGTGCTCCAGGAGCGAAGCACACTCATAGTCGGCTACCATCTACAAGAGAAGCAGGGGGCTGGCAATGAATCACTACTGAAACTACGGCTTCTTCTGTGGGGTGAGACAACAGCTAAAATGCAAACAAGCAGAGAGGTGTCAAACTGGAATTAACTTGTTCCAGGGTCTCAGAAGTTCCACAGCTTCACAGCTAAGGCCTGGAATATGTGACGCATTAATAAAACTAAAGGTTTCAAGTGTACATGCAAGCGTAACTCTTACTCCGTGCCAAGTTATTCCCACAGCCTCTTCCTTCCAGTTACAGTCAAAGGCATCCAAGACTGACAGAATGGGGGGAAGGAGCTTCTCGCATTGGGGATAACAATGAAACCACAACTTTGCAGACATTCTAGAAAGTGCTTTTATTTTTATATTACAAAATAATTTGAGGCAGGCTGCTTTTCTTTTCCTTACATTCAATCTCCAAGGCAACTGGAACAGTTTGCTAAATGCTTTGATCTGGACAAGCCCTCTTTTTCCAAAGTAGAAAAATATCAAATTTTCAGGAACAAGGCCAAAAGGTCCTGGCTTCCATTTTCTCCATGATTTCCCAACCTATTTCAGCTAGATTTGCAGACAGACAAACCCAAGGGGCTCTGGCTCCTACTCCTTCCTATAACCCTCCTTTCAAGATCTTGATTCCCCACAGCCCCTTGGGCAAGTTTTCCAGGTGGCTAATTCAAGGCCTGTGATCGGGTTTCCTGAGGGAGCAAAAAATATTGTTTGTGTGGTTTTGTCCCAATACTTTTATAGGTTGGCACTGGGAGTATCTCTCATTGAACAAAGAGAGAAAAGAGACCCAAAGAAAAGATTAAGATAATACACAGGGCTCAGAAGGGCTGTGAGCACACAACCCCTAAGGCACCAGGGACATGGCGGCTGGGAGGAGGGCCACACAGATGAAGGAGGCATGGGGAAAATGTCAACTTTAAAACTGAAAGCAGAAGGCAAACAGCTTGGTAGAAACCAATAGAAGGCATTTTAGCCACGTGAACCCAGAGGTCTTGGCTTGCTGCGCTTTGCTTCAGCTGAAACAGGCCCCATGTACTTACTAAAGGCCTCTGAAAATCCAACAAACAAGGTCAGGACAAAGGCAGTAGGTTAGAAAAAATTCACAGAGCTGCATGCTGCTTCCCTCATAGGCACATCTAACAGTGTTGAGTTTGTGGGTATGAAAGACCAGACATATCACCACCAAGTTCTGTACAATATCCATTTGTCGGCTTGTAAAGATGTACAATATACTGTGTGATAAGGGGGAAGCTTTAAAAAACTGACATGGCTTGTAGCAAGATGCATGATAAAGAACTACGACAGGCAGGGGAGATTTTAGAAGGCAGGAACTACAAAAAGGGTAAGGAAAACTCACAGCTGTCATGATCAGAATGGGAGAATTGGGGTTCCTCAAGAAGAGGAGCCATCTAGAATTCATTGCAAGGGAAGATACTGTCAAGGAGGAGGCCAAGACAGGAACTGACCATTTGCTTGTGGGTCAAGGCCACGGAATGCACTGGGGGAGAAACACAGGACCCAAATGCAAGCCACGAAAACAAACTAGGAAGTCCAAAATAAACGCAGCAGAGACTTTGCTCTAGAATGGATCTTGAGAGTTATAGGCATCTGGAAACTGTTTTGGATGCAGGGAAATCAGGGGTTTCTTGTTTCTGGGCAACAGGAAAGGAGGCAGCCATAGGAAAGCATGTGCTTTCAGGACTGGGCGAAAGGCAGGATGCATCTCCTCCAGCCATCTTTCAGTGCAAAGGCCTCCCAGGAGAGGGCAGACGTTCCAGAACCATGATGAAGCCAGAGATGGAGCCCTGAGGAGGGAAAATTCCAAAATTCACAAGAAAGAAAAGGGCAGAGTCAGAACTCTTCACTGCAGTTCCCAACTGAAGCCCTTCACCTAGCAAAATAGCTCTCCCACCACTCCCTCCTCCTACGTAGCCTGTCTAGGTGCCATTGCAAGAGGCATAAGGCATTTGAGATGCAGTGACTTATTCCTCAGCCATCACTAGCTGCAGGCAGCACCTCTAGCTCTGTCATGTGGTGCAGACCAGGTCAGAAAGAGCTGAAAATGACTACGCCCCACCCATGTATAACAGCAGCAAGAGACTGTTGCAAAAGTGCACTGGAGCTACATCAAGCCTGTTGTAACCTAGAGGGAAGAACCTGCCTTGGCATGAGATACGGCACCTCTGAGCATGAGCCTCTAGAAGCCCAGATGTTGACCATGCCTCTCCCCTCAAACGTGCAACCGTTCCTTGCATCTTTGTTCCCTATACGCACCATCGGGCTCCAGCAACGCAGCACGAAGGGAGAGGCAGAACTGGGAGCCCTCCTAGCCAACTGCAATGGATACACCAATGATGACGATGATGATGAGCACCGTGACTGTCAGGCAGATGGCAATCATGAACTTCTTCTGCAGAGCCCCAAAGCAGAGAACAGGCAAAAAAGGTGTTAAGGCAGATGGCCAGGGAGAGAGCTCTCAGCTCCTGCTATATTTTTCGTTCATCTGCTAGCCACAGGGAGGAAGAACAAGGCACTCTGACAAAGCACCAAAACACCCCCCCTTCTTCCAAGATTTCATCAGGCATTGCCCATCATCTCAAACATCTATTTGGAACAATAAAGGCTTGGCAAGTGCTTTCCCTCCTTAAGTCAAAGCAGATGTTCCCAGGTTGCCAACTTTTGCCATTTGCACAGCACAGTTGCATGTAAGCATGATACAAACAAGGTCTATTCATTTTAAAGGAGATACAACCCAAATTTCTCCAGCGAACACAGTCAATTTACCTTGCGAGCTTTCTTTTGGTTCTCTTGAGCCATGTGGAGGTGGACCTGCCCTTTCTTGACGTAGTCCTCTGAATCCAGGATGTTCTTCTCTATCCTGTCAATCGTCTCTCCCTAAATGCATCAAAGGGATGGGGATGAGGTATGAAGAAACCTCTGAGTTGAATGGGAGAGATGTGGGGTGGGGAGAAGAGACAACAGACAACTAGCACTGGGGCAAGGGTGGGTGGCCAGGGAAAATATGTGAGGGGGGCAAAGAAGCTTCCCCTGGGTAGGTAAGAGGTGGATCTGGGTCTCCATGGGGCCACTAGGGATAGAGAGAGAGAACAAGGTCAAACAAAACAGTGAGAGTACATCAGAAATCATCCAGTACAGGCCAGGAAAGAAACAAAGGTGAGCACACCTCCTCAAATATCTAGCAACCTCATCATAATAACTAAGCCCATATTAAATCTGTGTAAAAACTCCTAGGAGGCACGGATGGGAAGTGTACTTGGCAAGAAGAGTGACGGAAAGGAGCTTGAAGGCTGGTAAGAAGCCAAAGCAGAAACAAGATGGAATTGTGAGCTGACCCCTTCCCACCAGGGAAGGAAGAGTGAGGAAGGACTCGGTGCCTGCAGACAGCACCTGTATCTTCTGGTAGGGCTGAGAACAACATGTGTCTGTTGCCAGTCAGTGTAGAGAACGCCGAACTAGTTGGACCAATGGTCTAACTTGGTTTAAGGCAGCTTCCTGTATTCCCAAGAGCACCTGGATCCCGAGTACCTTCTTTCTCCTCCCCCACTGCCATACCTGCAGCTCCACTTCAGTGGCCAGGTACAGGAACATTTCGTGGAGTTCCTGGATGCTGCGCTCCAGCTTGAGGATTTCACTGTGCCGTGTCTCGATTTCGTTCAGAGCCTGCTTCGTCACTTGCGTGTCCTTCATGATCTGTGGGGAGCAAGTGCGGCCGGATAAGTTAGCCGAGGGCCCCTTTTCTACCTGGCGCCCTCCCAAGGCCTCGCCTTCTGGTACTCACATTGGAAACAAACACCTCCGTCTGACCACTCTCCAGCATCTGGTCCAGCTCTTCATCGGAAACTGCCCCGCTGTTAGCTGAAGGGGAATGAAGAAAGCAGGCTCAGCACCAAAGCAAGGTTTCCTGCCCAAAATAAGAAGCAAAGCCAGACTCCCTCACTCTTGGCAGCCTACCTTGAGCCCTTCCACTACCCCTCCTGTCTAAAGGCACTAAACCCCACACACCTCCAAAATCGGAACTCAAGGGCCACACAGCACCACTGTGCCTGTTACTCGGCTGTGGAGCCACAAAGCCTTCTGTCATGATGTACTGCCTAGCTGAAGGGAGGTGAAGCTCTCTGCCTGAAGTCTACTGTCAGGGGCTTGACATTTTGTGCTCTAAACTCCAACTTGCTGCATTCTTCAATGGTGGTTTAAATATTTGCTTTGCTTTATTCTAGGTGACTGAGGAGGTTTTCAAAACTTTTTACCTTCAGGGAACCGATTCCACATCAACAGGCCTAAAAAGCATTAAATCTTCCTTCATTTTTTACAGTGCAATCCTATGCATGCTGGCTCAGAAATAATTCCCAGTGAGCTCGGTGGGGCTTATTCCCAGGTAAATGTATACAGGATTGCAGCCTTAGCGCAATCCTGAACTAAAAGATTAACGCAACTTTAACAAAACCCACTGTGGATATGATTCAGTAGAAAGAGAATTATACATTTATAAATAAAAATAAAGCTTCCAAGGTTTTGTGGAGCTCTGGAAAAACACTAATCTTGTTAGACAGTTTGGTATCCTCTCTTCCCTTTCCCCCTCTATATTTAGATTTTTGGCTCAGCTTTATGGTAAAGTCGAGTATAGATGAAATGAGACACTGTAGACACTGGTGGTGAGGATCAAACCAAAATCTAGACTTTACAAGGAGGGATTGGGCTGATGCTGAGTGATGGGCCATCACTGACCAGTTATTAAAAGCTGTCCTAAAAGCACCTCTCTAGCTCCTAAGCTTTTTTTGCAAAAAACCTGTTCACATATTTGCAAGCTTTCCCCCTCTACAGTGAGATGCAGACAGTTTTATGGTGAAATATGAAACAGCCTACTCTCTGCAGGCAGAACACTGGAGTAGGGCAGGCTTGGGGGCTTCCAGGGTAAGAGTTCACACTTCTTCCCACACCACCTTCACACCTCCTTCCACAGGGCTGGTAGCGAGGACCCAGCTCTTCAGAATTTGTTTCAAGCCCTGCTTAAATATTAGTGGTGCCTTTGGTGAACCTTTGGTAGAAAATTGTTAAGGGGGATCCCTGATACAGCTCATGCTTTCCTGAAGATTATTAAATCTTAGCATCGCAAACACTCCTGTGAGAGATTTCAGAATGGGGATCTTCCAGCTGCCCCTGCTCCTATTCAGCACTCTGCACAATTGGTACCTCTTTTAGCTTTCAAATTCATCTGAAGGATGAGGCAGCTGAATTAAAGGATATTTCTTGACAAACTATCTTTATTTGCTGTTGGAGACTAGGAGAGCCTTCACATCAGGAATTTCAGACAATGTTTTGGTTTGTGTGATCTGGCCTATCTGAAATGAAAGAAATGCTGGAAAACCTTCCTCCCATTCCCTCCCCTCATTTGGCTGTGAAACCCCAGGCCAAGTGTGCTTTGTGCAGCTTACCCTTCCAACTCTTCTGCCTTTCAAGGTCATCTTCCTTTAGAGGACAGCAGACAGACGCTATCCGTCTCCACAGGAAGATGACTTGGCCCACGTACAAGTAGTAGCATGTCACTGAAGCTTTTTTATATATATAAAACAGTTTGAAAGCAAAAGGGCTTTCAAGATTTTACAATACCTGCGAGGTGGAGGGTTCAGTTAGGAGCCAGGGTTGTACTAACCCTTCCCCACCACCACCCCACACAACAGGATACCTTTGAAACTGCTTCAGGGAGAAAAACTTGCCTTTTGGAAGACAGCCAGACTTTAGCAAAACCAGGTCTCCTAGTACTGATTTTTTTAAAAATGTGCATCTTATCTACCCTCCTCTTCTGGGCCCCATGCCCATGCCTCCTCTTCTGGGCCCCATGCTCACAACCTACAATGCATCTCATTACCGACAACTGTTTCTCTGCTGCTTTGCTAACCCTGTACCTGAAATGTGTCACAGAAGGGAGGAAATGGGGCAAATCTCTTCCTCACAAAGACTACCAGTGTTCTCCACTTCCCCCAAACTAGAAATATTGCCAGTGCTCCCCTGCCTTGTGCCCCAAGTTTTGGAAATTTTAATAGTCCCCGTGCAGCGTGGTAGTTGAGCCTAGGCTCCACAAAAAAGTACTCTCAAACCAAGATGCATAGTCATTTTCTCCAAAGCATAAAGAGCTATAGCTTGCCTTTGGGCCAGAGACATGCCTGCAAACACACGGGAAAAAATGAAAGCCTCATCTGGCTACAGCCTGAAGTCACTCTGATAAGACAACTTGGGCAGACTTCACCATGCTAGGAATCACTGCAGCTGTATCCTTGAACTGCTCAGTTCCACTTGTCTTTCTCAGGAGCACGGGCCTGAACACACACTTGTGTGGATGGGAAAGAAAGTGTGCAAAAAACAGCAGTTATGAGCTTGGAAGTTGCCTGTGCCATGGTCACAGGCTTTCTCTTTTTAAAGCCAATGTAACGTATCCTCTACTCTGTAAAATGACTCTGCATCTAAAATGCAATGCAAATGTGCAATGCAAATCAAGTTTGCATGCTTGTTTATTTTGCATGTTTTCCACTTCTGCTAGACGATGGAAAGATAGAAGTGTAAAGAACAGGCCTTAAAGACACATCATCTGACCAGTGGAAATGTTACATGTTTTCAATGCCCACTTCCTAAGATCTAGGAACTTGCTTTATAAACAAAATCAACAAAACTTCCAGAATCCACTTATAGAGAGTGATTGCAAAGACATAAAACCCATGTGTCCCTGACCAGCATCACAAACACAACAGCTCATGCGTTTCTGGGATATCTCTAACAGCAGCATTGTGATAAGAACAGGGCACCATGTCCAAGCTTAGGATACTCATCTTAACCACCAGGCAACCCAGATGACTTTGGGCAAATCACAATCTTAGGGCTGGCACCATGACTTGTTCCCATGACTTCTGGGCGACTCTAGTAAGTAGGAACCTTGCAGCAACCAAGATTGCTGATTTGGCACTGAAATGCAGTCATCTCTGGAGCCAGTGGGAAGAAAGAGCAGACACTCACTGATCTGCAGCTGTCTCCTGATGCGCTCCAGATTCTTGTCTCGGTAGTCAGACTGCGTTGCATTGCACTGGTTGATCAGGTCCAAGAACTGTTGGGACAGGATCCCATGCTGAGGCAGAAATGGAAAGAAAGGGTTAAGGACACTTCTGTGGCCTCCTCCTCACCAGTACCCAAGCGAGCTAGCTGGGCCGCATCTGACCTGGGTTCTCTTCATACGAACGTTGATGGAGTTTTTGTTCTCATCTTCCCCATCCTTCTTGGGCTCAATTTCTATATTAAAAAATAAACAGGGCTACAATCAAGCCACGCCACTTTCTACTGGAGACAGACAGAAGGCCTCCTCCTGGTTTCAGTACAATGAGCACACAGACAAAGCTGGAGAGCAGAAGCTAGGAGGTCCGACATGCAGCACTCTTCCCTTTTAGGCATTAAGGCCCAATCCTCCTTCCACACTCACTTTTCAGGCGGGTCCGAATGTCTTTTGCCAGCTCCTTGATTTCCTCACGTAGCTTTTGCAGGTCTTGCTTCATGCCTAGAAAACACCAAGGTTAAAAAGTCAACAGCTGGGATTGTGCCAGAAAAGAATTAGATGACATCTGAATGTGGCTTTTGCTAAGGCGTTATGTATGTAGGTGCTTCTTTGCCACATCCCTTTCCCGCAGGCCATTTGGCCAACTGAAGGGAACATGGACTACAGTTGCTCTGCCCAAATTCAATCCACTGCTAGGCCAAATTATTTCTTCCTGAAGAACACTGCAGAAATGGCTGTTTCTCCATATTGCTTTGGCTAAAGCTCCATGATTCCACCTGAACTACAACCACGTCTCCTCACCTCAATGCAAAACTCCTTTGTCAATATTACTCATTTATCCTGTTTCTCTGACCACAATTATGCCTATCTTCTGATCCTTTCACTGGCTTTCCAGTCCATTCTACCTGTATATATAGAACAAAACCTTTGCCTTTACTTTTAAAGCTATCCATGGTCTTGTTCTGCTATCTTTCAGCTTTTGTTCTTCAATATATCCCACCAACTCCACCCATTTCCCCTGCTGCCCTCTTCAAGGGGGCCCTTCTTCTCTAAACGTGAACTGGGCACAACATCTGCTCATTCACTCTCTCCTCACCCCTTCTCCTTTGTGCATGGACTTTGGCTTTTCCTCTTATTTACTTTAGAGTATTTCTATTCTGCCAACCAATCAAAGTTCTCAAGGCTGCTTACAATGTATTTCAATCCCACCCCCCTCTGGTTTTCTAATGTTCTAACAATTGGCACCATGCAGCTAAATCTCTTGACTCGGAACTGACAGTTGAAGCACCCATCCGAATCCTCATTCCTAATTGAACCAAGTTTTTAACAATGCAGAATAGCATTTGCCCCTATTCACTCCTTCCTACCTTGTATGCCTTTCCATCCTACTGTTGTTCCCTTGCTGTCTATTTTAGGCTGTAAGCAACTTTGAAGCATGAATCAGTCTACTGTGCTCATACACACACTGATGGAACAGTATAAACTGTCACAATCCATAATCTGGCCTGAAGGCACATAATGCAGTATCCTTGCTAAACCTAATCAGGTCTAGTCTGGTCGGTGCTTTGATTGGAGGCTGCCTAGGAATACTATGTACATTAACGTGAGTTCCACAGAAGAAAGGTGGGGGTATACATCAATTATATTTTGGAAATTTGCTTAATTTCTATGCATTTGGACACCTCTTAAAATATCATAACCAATTTTTGCATGATGGCAATTGAAACCAAGAAGCAGGTTTTTGTTTAGATACAACTGGATTTCATTTTGAATCAATATGGTACACGGAATCTTTTCAAACTATAACTCATAAGAAAAGCAAGATATGAGGCTGCTAGGAGTAAACAGCAATGTGCACTTTGCAACAAGGCAACTCTAATTCTGCACTACTTTAAATCATGAAATTTAAATACCACTAAACTCTGCCCCTAAATTTTACCATTTTCTCCAACTTTTCTTAGCCACTTACCTCCAAGAGCTTCTTTGTCCAGTTTTCCCCCAGCCCATATCTTCTACTTCACCACCCGCATTCCCCCACTGCAAACTTACTATCCTCAGGGAGGGGTGTGGCCAAAATGGTAGTTTGATGTTTCTCTAGATCTTTTACTTTGCTTCCCAGAGTCTTCAAGGCTTCACGGATCCCACGTGTCTGAGAAGGCAATAAAAAATGATACGATGAGAAGGAGTCAATTCTAACCAGCTGAACCCTGACTTCATCTTGGAGCAACATTCAGTTATAGAAGTGCTGTCAGTCTCCTACCCTCCCCTTTTCCACTTTTCTTTGGGGGTGGTTAATGATAACACACCAGAAGAAGAAGAAGAAGAAACACATTTCCTTTTCATTGTCAATGACCCCCAAATCTCCATCAATTAAGCAGGTTGCCAATGAAGAGGTATCTCCATAGTATGAAACCCACTCATATCTCACTGCGTATAACTACAAGCCACCAGCACAGGGAACTGGCTGACTAGATCTATTTACATAAGCAGAAAGCATAATGTGTCTGCTCCATAGGGTTCTAGAAAATGCTCAAGTGATTTGCACCCTCAAGAAATCACACAAAAACACTACTGTGTGCGGGCAATACTGATGCAGCTTCAGCTTACCAAAGACTGTTCACGGATGCCAGAATTCAAATTATCTCCTCTTATTTTATTTAAAACATTTCCTCCCATACAGCTCACAGCACATTAAAAATAAAATACTATTCATAAAAACAGGAACATTAAAACTGCATGATATATAAAAACAACAGAAATTCAGCATAAAACCAATTTCAGGGGGAATGAAACTATGAAATGATTGGGAAAATAGAAGTTTTTTGCCCGGCACTGGAAAAATAACAAGGCAGGCAATGGGCAAATCTTCCACAGCCAGGGCACCACCAAAGCTTCTGTTGCCACCTGCCTCACCTCATTGGGTGGCGGCAGCTGGAGGATGGTCTCCAGAGCTTAACATAAGGAAAGGAGGACAGGGAGGTAAGCATGGTCTTATTGTTCTTCAGATGTGCAGCCAGAAGATCTCCAACTCCTCTGACACATTATAGCAACAAACCAATAGCATGCAATAGCAACTGTAGCAAGAAAAAAGTCAAGTGATCGTGAAAGAGTTTCCATGGGATAGTGAAAACAAAGATGATCATGCTGATAGATGCCATTTTTGGCACCAGAAGCGGGTGGGACATTGGTAGATGCAGGATGGAACAGGCTTATGCGTGTCCCACCAATGCACACAGCACCTTGGAATGCACACACACACACAGGAAGATAGTTTTCAAGTCAACTCCGCACATGCTTAGAAAGAAAGATTGTGGTACCGTTCGGAAGAATTCGTCAGTTGGATCTGGAGAGCCATTGGGTCTTGCTGATCCTGGCTGTGGGACCAGAGTATCGAGTTCAGTCTCTTCACAGTCCGAGTCGACATCCTTCTGTTAAAGAGAGATGTAGAGGGAAAAGATCAGATGCAGCAAAGCACTCACTGCACACGTGTTGCAGATGACGGGGGGGGGGGGGGACACACACAGACAAAAAATCCCACACTGTTCTTAGACAAGATTCATTTTCATTCATTTACAAACATTTCTATCCAAATCAACTTCCAAATCAGCTAACAATTTAAAACCAGTATTTTCAAACAATGTTTTCATTCCATTTTGCATAGTACAGAAGACACATGTTCTAAGAGTGAACAGAATCTAACATTTCATGGTTGCTTAAAAGGCTGACTTGGCACCAGTCAGCTGTGAAGAAGAACAGACAAAACTGTCTTGTGTATTCAGTTTTTCTCCCTATTCTCTATCAACACACACCGTTGTACTCTTAGACTAATACAGAACTTTTGAGAGCTATGGGCATCTGTGAGAAGATGTGCAATTGGCACTGGATGTTCATCTGGCCATAACTGCATGTGGAAAACTGGCATGTAGATCGGGTACATGCATCTATTGCTGGATGAGATGCATAACAATGTTGTAGACATATAACCAGTGTTAGAAACTGAGATATGAAAGCTAGGAAATAAATGGTACCTTAAACCTAGATTATGGGCACAACAACGGAATGTCTAGGCACACTTTTTTTATAACAAGGATACAAAGCTGAATATGAGTGAACTGCAGCTAAAACTTTATGTTCATTTTTCACATGGCCTAGTCCTTCTCCTGCCCACCACCTTAATATTCTTAAGAGGGTCTCTTCTCCAGCGAGTAGCTGGAAGTGGGGAGGCAGAAAAAAGTCCTACTTTCCTTCCACACTGCAGTTTTAATCTGAAATCGTAGGGACGGTACTACGCCAAAGCTCAGAAACTGCTTGCACTAATGAAATTCCTTGTCGCAAGATGCGCCTAGAACAATGGGAGTTTCAAACACTGAATATAATGTAACACACATTTCTCTGTGTGGATGCCAACCTGGTCACTATATTTTGCTGCTCAATAAATCTGACCAATTTTTAAACATGTAATCTTGTACAAAAGTGAGAAAAATATGTGACTGGGAAACATGGAAGACAAGTCGGACACTGAGGGCTTCCTTTGTTGGAGAACACTCTTGCCTCAGTCTTTAATTCAACATAAGCAAGAACAAAAAAAAATATGTGTTTTGCTCCTTGACTGGAAATTGGCTATGACACATACCTCGGATTAAGTACTTAATTCGTTCTGGAGGTCTGTTCTTAACCTAAAACTGTTCTTAACCTGAAGCACCACTTTAGCTAATGGGGCCTCCTGCTGCTGCCGGAGCACGATTTCTGTTCTCATCCTGAAGCAAAGTTTTTAACCCGAGGTACTATTTCTGGGTTAGCGGAGTCTGTAACCTGAAGCGTATGTAACCCGAGGTACCACTGTACCACTCATGAAGGATTTGGGATGAAAACCTCAACCAGTGGGGCTGGGATGTGCCTCTGTGTACTTTGGCTGAATTCTGCTCCAACTCACTTGGACCTCACATTTCTTTGTGTCAGTAGCAATGGCAATTCCCCCCCCCCCAGTTGAGAAGATGCACAACACAGGTCTTATTAGTAATATGCATATGGGCCAGGGTTCTGTGGGAGCAAATCAAACCTCAAGAACGTGACCTAGGGTATAGAATCCAGTTCCAAAAAAACTTTCATTTCATTACCTTTCATTTGAATAAACTTTAAAAGCACAACATCACTAGCTAGTTTCTAGCTCTCATGGTTGATAAGAAATGCTTGAATCTACATGTTCAACACTAGGTGAAATGTCAATAGCCAAACAATGGTTGATCAAAGTTTCTAGCAGTTGGGGACAGGGCTTCAGCACCCTCCATAATTCCATGTCCCTCTATTTCATGCAAAATATTTATGCAAATGTGCACTCTCCTGTGCTAGAGATCCATGCTGGCTGAAGCTCTTTCTAATGCTGCACTGTACTTACAAGGCAGTGACAGCATTGTCATTTGAATTACCCCACCTTTGTGCAGAATTCCATTTAGTTTGCTTTTTTTAAAAAAAAAGAATAAAGATAATCCTGCTTGTGAGACACTTTCTCCAACAGAACTGTTATGAAAAGAACCCACTATACATTCCAAAAAGTAGATGACTCCAGAAGAACTATGGTGGCATCTTTAAAACTAATTCATTTTAATTGTGGCATAAGCTTTCAAAGGCCAACAATCTTCTTTATCAAAGTAATCTATATAGGTAGTAGGAACATTACCACTCTTTAATTAGGGCTGCAAGCTTTAGCCAATTAAACTTTAACCACAGATTATGATTCAGTCCCTGCTTAATTGGAATATACCATTGTGCATGGTGCAGATGTGCCAGCTCACTCCCTTCCTGTGTCAAATTTGACAACGGACTTGAAAAGAAAAAACAAAACTAGCAGCTATTTTGTATATTAGTGTGAAACCACCCTGGTTTCCTTTCTAGTAAGAACGACAAACATCTGAAACTGACATGAGAAGTCAGTAATATGTTTCCTAAATCTGTATTTTCTCGCTACTGATAAAGATGGAGAGACAAAGGGATGAAGGGTCAGGGCAGAGATACTGAAATCTTAACAAAGCAAAGCCTAGAAATTCCATGTTTATACACAGGAGCTGAAGCATTCTGGAGGACAAGAAAGGCAACGGGAACACAGCCATAGTGTTGTTTGCTGACACCGAAAAGCATCTTAAATGTAATGTATAACTAAGTGGAAGGTGACTTTTGCATTAAGCCATCTGCAAACATTGTTCAAACCCTGAGGCAGAATCAAACTTTCTCCCTCTATCTCTCCCTCTCAAACCACTTACCATTTTGGAATCTTGTAACAAGTGAGTCCCAAATGTAACTTCCTAATGTAACATCATTTACATTCTGGTTCTTTTATAATATTTCTATCCTACCCTTCCTCCAAGGATATCAGGGCAGCAGCCACAATAATCCTATGAGGTCCGAAAGGCTGAGAGTTGACGACCTACGGTCACCTGGTAAGATGCATGGCTGAGTTGGATTTTACACATTTTCCCAACCAAAAGTCAGACACTATCCACCACCAGTTGCTGCCTCCCAAGACGAAAGACCAATGCAACATCCAGTGGCGTTATTTGGGGCTGGGTATCACTTTGGGACGCAGGTGGCGCTGTGGGTTAAAGCCTCAGCACCTAGGACTTGCCGATTGAAAGGGATTGAAAGGTCGGCGGTTCGAATCCCTGCGGCGGGGTGCGCTCCCGCTGCTCGGTCCCAGCGCCTGCCAACCTAGCAGTTCGAAAGCACCTCCGGGTGCAAGCAGATAAATAGGGACCGCTTACCAGTGGGAAGGTAAACGGCGTTTCCGTGTGCGGCTCTGGCTCGCCAGAGCAGCGATGTCACGCTGGCCATGTGACCCGGAAGTGTCTTCGGACAGCGCTGGCCCCTGGCCTCTTAAGTGAGATGGGCGCACAACCCCAGAGTCTGGCAAGACTGGCCCGTACGGGCAGGGGTACCTTTACCTTTACCTATCGCTTTGGTGTGCAATATTGCCTTGCCCAAATGAGTTAACATCTCCAGCTTCTTTTGATCTCTGGAAATTCCTGGAGGCCTAATGTACCCCAACTCCTTTCCATGGTGTTTTCCACTAAAACATTGGAGTAGGGTAGTAGCTAAGAGAAAGCCAATGAAAAGAGCAGATGAGAAGAGGGAACCAATACAAGAAGGGACAAGGGAGTGTTATGTGAATATGGGAGACAAAAGGAGCACAGTGTGAGGACAAATGGAGTGCGGGGAAGAAATATAAAAATGCTGGGAGGCAGCCTATGGAAAAGGAAGGGCAGAGATGAGGATACTCTCAGGAGGGCAACCCAAAGAGTGGATGGAGTAATGAGGGTGACAGAGAAGGGGAAATAACTGGAGGCAGCAGGAGGAGGATACAGGGATGAAGAGAGCAGATAAACAAACCGAGAACTGGGTTGGGGGTTGGGGGAGGCGAGTGGGAAAGCGGGAGACCATGATCACGGGAGGGAGGGACGGAAAACAGCGCCCCCCACAGGAGCCTGAGAGGAAAACGCGCATTTGGAAAGGAAAGCTTTTGACTGTCAAGGGGAGGGGAAGTTTGGAATTTATGAAATCCAGACAGCGAATAACAGAAACGAAAATGGCAACTCCCGGCTGTGTTTTTGGGGTGGGGGAGGTGCGCACCTGACACCCTGCGGGGGGGGGGAGCAATGGGGGCCCCTCGAGGCGCTCGGGGTCAGTGAGGGGAGGTGGAAATAGGCCTTCAGAGGACGAGGGGCCAAATTTGGGGTGAGGTTTAGGAGACCTAAAATTTGGGGTGAGGGTTAGGGGGGATGAGAAGAGCAAAAGGGACTGCGGAGGGGGGGAGGACGAGGAGGCAGAGAGAGTGAACAGCCTATAAAAGGCGAGGAGAAAGCGGCGCGCGGGGGGGAGAGCGTGGCCGACGGCGCAAAGGAGGCACGGAAAGGGGAGGAGCAAAGGCGACCGTTGTGGGCGTGGCCAGCCGCGCGAGGATTCTCACCCCTCTGATCTCGTCCGTTCGGTCCCTCATAGCTGCTTCCCCCTCCTTTTTTTTTTCTTTTTCGCACTCCCGGGGACGAAGTGGCGCGGGGAGGAGGGGGGAATCAGAATGGAGGGGCAGGAGCAGACTGCGCACGCGCGCTGGAGGTCCCTCCTCCTCCTCTTCCTTCGCCTCCTCCCCCTCCCCCGCC
The DNA here is from genome assembly GCF_964106915.1 of Podarcis gaigeae. NCBI lineage: Eukaryota > Metazoa > Chordata > Lepidosauria > Squamata > Lacertidae > Podarcis > Podarcis gaigeae. The sequence continues at coordinate 16,271,136 of NC_139689.1, read as the reverse complement.
TCTTTCTTCCTCGCGGGTAGGTAGCTTGAGAGGCAAAAAAAAAAGGGGGAAAGAGAGAAACACACTCTGTCGCCACCTAGCTCGTACTGCGCATGCGCCTTCTGGCCCCACCGCTCGGCAGTGCGGTTTTCAACCTCAACCTCTTATCCTGTGGAGAAGCAACGGAAGAGGAAGGCAGACACCAGGGATTGATTTAGTATGTTTATTGCTATTACAGAGTCTACCCGGGACCCGCTTTTTTCTGTCATTTGGAATCATTACAACGGAGGATTTTTAATTTTTTTTTTAAAAGCAACAGGAGGAGGCGGCGACTTGGGACGCCCATAATGAATATTCCTTTCTTGACTTCAATATGGCCGCTACCGGAAGTTCATCTGCGTTTACCGGATGTCGTTTTTCATCGTCTGGACATCGGCTGTCATTGAGGACCATAGAGTATGCGTAGAGTGTCCCACTAATTCTGGCCAATGCTCAATTAATACAGTAGTCTTTTGCTAAAAAAGTAGGGTCGTGTGGAAATGATTTGGAATGTGCAGCTCCGAATTTGTTTTTAATATAACCGCCAGTTTTGGGATACAGACTATTTAAATTTCTCACAAATTTTAAATGAATTAAAACGGGCCAATAGGCAACAGGTTCCCCTTCTCACCTATGGAAAATGCTAGTCTTTCCTCACACACCACCACCTTTAATTCACAGAAATTCAGCTGGTGAAGACCAAAATGCAGGGGCTGTAATGGGAAATATATATTTGCCCACTGAATTTCTGGCTGTCAGAGCTGCTACATGAACCTTTGCCAGAAAAAAAAGTTGGCAACTCTTTGCCTCCATTGGTAATTTGGAAGAAAGTTGCTTTGTTCATTTTCCTGTCAGTGTACTATAAATTACTAATAATGTATGTTCTGATCTGCCCATCTCCAAAAGGACATCGTAGACCTGAAAAGGGCATCCAAAATGATCAGGGCACTTTGCTTTTGAGGAAAGCCTAAACACATTGAGGCTTTTAGTTTAAGAAAAAAAGATGACTAAAATTAAGGAATATTAAAAGACACTTATTAAGTGGTGCATAGTGTAGAGGATGTAGCTAGAAAGAATTTTTTCTTCTGCTGCTGTAATGTTAGAACTTGGGTTCATCCAATGAATAAAACTGGTTGGCCTTGCAGTAGATTCAGGAGAGGGAAGAATGGACAGTGTCAAGATGTGTCCCGAAAATGCTACTTTTAAGAACGTAAGCTGTAAAACGGAACACCAGGGTTTCCTGTGGCAATGGTAGTAAATAGCAGAGACACTTGTTAATTATGCTCTGAAAGATTAGATTTAGTATAGTATTAAAAGTAGTATTAAAAATATGAGAGAATATTCCCTATTGAATATGTGCAACCTTTATGCTCTGAGATAGTACTACATTGACTACCAGCTGCATCTGGTTGGCCACTTTGGGATAAAAGATGGAGTAGATGTAAATGGACCTTGGGTTTGATGCACCAGATCCCTTCTTACAGAGTGAGCTTCATTTATTTTAGTAAAAAGAGTTACATCTACCCTTCAGATATTTTTCAGAGCAACTTGCACAACTTTCAGATTAATGAAATAATTTGTGGTAGTCTTCAGAACAGCCCTGGGCATAGCCTGCTTCTGTAGTCCAATGTCAAATTATATTGGCTTCTGCACTTCAATAATAATAATAATAATAATTTATTATTTATACCCCGCCCATCTGGCTGGGCCTCCCCAGCCACTCTGGGCGGCTTCCATAAAAAAAAAAAATACAGTAAAATATCACACGTTAAAAACTTCCCTAAACAGGGCTGCCTTAAGATGTCTTCTGAATGTCAGGTAGTTGTTTATCGCTTTGACATCTGCTGGAAGGGCGTTCCACAGGGTGGGCGCCACTACCGAGAAGGCCCTCTGCCTGGTTCCCTGTAGCTTTGCTTCTCGCAATGAGGGAACCGCCAGAAGGCCCTCGGCGCTGGACCTCAGCGTCCAGGCAGAATGGTGGGGGTGGAGACGCTCCTTTAGGTATACTGGACCGAGGCCGTTTAGGGCTTTAAAGGTCAGCACCAACACTTTGAATTGTGCTCGGAAACATACTGGGAGCCAATGTAGGTCTTTCAAGACCGGTGTTATATGGTCTCGGCGGCCTCTCCCAGTCACCAGTCTAGCTGCCGCATTCTGGATTAGTTGTAGTTTCCGAGTCGCCTTCAAAGGTAGCCCCACGTAGAGTGCATTGCAGTAGTCCAAGTGGGAGATAACCAGAGCATGCACCACTCTGGCAAGACAGTCCGCAGGCAGATAGGGTCTCAGCCTACATACCAGATGGAGCTGGTAAACAGCTGCCCTGGACACAGATTTGACCTGTGCCTCCATGGACAGCTGTGAGTCCAAAATGACTCCCAGGCTGCGCTCCTGGTCCTTCAGGGGCACAGTTACCCCATTCAGGACCAGGGAATCCTCCACACCTGCCCGCCTCCTGTCCCCCAGAAACAGTACTTCTGTCTTGTCAGGATTCAACCTCAATCTGTTAGCCGCCATCCATCCTCCAACCGCCTCCAGACACTCACACAGGACCTTCACTGCCCTCACTGGTTCTGATTTAAAAGAGAGGTAGAGCTGGGTATCATCCGCATACTGATGAACACCCAGCCCAAACCCCCTGATGATCTCTCCCAGCGGCCGCATGTAAATGTTGAAAAGCATGGGGGAGAGGACAGAACCCTGAGGCACCCCACAAGTGAGAGCCCAGGGGTCTGAACACTCATCCCCCACCACCACTTTCTGAACACGGCCCAGGAGGAAGGAGCGGAACCACTGTAGGACAGTGCCCCCAGCTCCCAGCCCCTCAAGACGGTCCAGAAGGATGTTATGGTCGATGGTATCAAACGCCGCTGAGAGATCCAGCAGAACTAGGAAACAGCTCTCACCTTTGTCCCTAGCCCGCCGGAGATCATCAACCAGTGCGACCAAGGCAGTTTCAGTCCCATGATGAGGCCTGAATCCCGACTGGAAGGGATCCAAATGGTCCGCTTCTTCCAGGCGTGCCTGGAGTTGTTCGGCAACCGCTCACTCAATCACCTTGCCCAAGAATGGAAGATTTGAGACTGGGCGATAGTTGGCCATTGTGGCCGCATCTAAAGATGGTTTTTTAAGAAGCGGTTTAATAACCGCCTCTTTCAGCGGGTCTGGGAAGGCTCCCTCACGGAGGGAAGCATTCACTACCCCACGAAGCCCATCGCCCAGTCCTTCCCGGCTAGCTTTTATAAGCCAGGATGGGCAAGGATCCAGGAGACATGCTTTCCACGAAGTCCCGAGCTGCCCCTTGTAAGGTCGTGTCAGCATGGATGTTAAAATCCCCTAGGACGACCAAGCTAGGTGTCTCCAGGAGAACATCCGCCACGACCTGAAGCAGCTCGGGCAGGGAATCCTTGGTGCAGCGGGGAGGTCGGTACACCAAAAGGAATCCTGTACTGCCCCTATTGCCCAACTTCCAGAACATGCACTCGGAAAACTGGGTCTTCCCAATAGGATGCCTGGTGCAAACTAATGACTTTCTAAAAATCACTGCAACCCCCCCTCCCCGCCCACATGACCTGGGTTGCTGTGCGTAAGAGAAACCTGGTGGACAAGCAGCGGCAAGGACAGGCCCATCTGCTTCATCCAACCAAGTCTCTGTCACACATGCCAGGTCAAGTCCTCCATCCATGATCAAGTCATGGATGGCAGTGGTCTTATGAATCATTGACCTGGCATTGCACAGCAGCACCTTCAGGTCATGTGGGTATCCCTTGCTGATTCTAGTATCCATCCGGTCAGGACCAGACCCGGAGGCAGGGATAGTCCTCAGACAACGACTAAACCTGCCTCCTCTGTAATGACATGGTCTGGTCTTAGCGTAACTCCTCCTGTACAATAAAATGTACAGGTATTCCATAAAATAAACCCTATTTATTTTTGGGATTTAATATCTGCAGGACTTGTAACCCTAACTCAGATTTGTTTGCCATGGCAGATTTGTATGCTTCATTTTGAATTAATTGTTTTCTGTTGTAGAATCAGTGGCTTTGCCTTAAGACAGGCATCCCCAAACTCTGCCCTCCAGCTGTTTTGGGACTACAATTCCCATCATTCCTGACCACTTGTCCTGTTAGCTAGGGATGATGGGAGTTGTAGTCCCAAAACAGCTGGAGGGCCGAGTTTGGGGATGACTGCCTTAAGAGCAATCCTATAACAATATCCACTGGGATGAGTAGGGTTAGGATTCAGTGGATCTCTGGCTGAGCTGGGAGATTCCCAGCACAACTGGGCTACACCAGCATAGCTCGCCATCCTTGGCTCAGCTGGAGATACCTGGCTCAGCCAAAGTCTGGCATATCTTAAACTGGCATAAGCCCTGGAAAAGGGGTGTTGGGTAGCGGAACCAGAGAGGTGACATAGGCTGGGTCCTAAACATGTTGGCTTGGCAACCCAGCGTAAGTTAAGCCAGCAAAAAAGGGTGGTGTGACCCAAGCACTCTTTTAAAGCCTCATTTTCCCTCTGTCAGGCTGTACTTTGCACCAGCTTAATTTACACCAGTTAGTTTTATGCCAGCTTGTGAAAAGGCTCATCCCTTATATTGAGTAAGGCCATTGGTCCATCTAGTTCACCATTGTCTACACTGGCTGGCAGTGGTTCTCCAGGGTTTCAAACAGGGTACATACCTAGCCTTACCTAAATTAGTTGGAGCTTGGAGCTGGGACCTTCTTCCTGCAAAGAGAATGCCGTAGCACTGAGCCGTTGCCCTTCCCCATGCTCATCAGTAAAGAGGGTGAGCAGGTGTAAAGAAACACAAAGGTTCATTGTCCTTTGGCTAGCTGTGTGGCATACATACTGACAGGTGCAGGTTTATCAAGCTAGGCTTATAAAATCTGTACCAGCTGAAATTTCTTCATCTATGCTGCTCTTAAAAGTGGCACTGTCCTCCTTTCCATTTTCAAGAAACCAGAGATAGGTTTGCCTCCTTTCATTGAGCTGATGATCCAGGAGGATCAGCTGCTATTTATTCTATGAGAACTAATGACTAGGCGATGTTTCCTTAATTAGCAATCTACCTGCAGTGTGGGATCTAAGGAGAGTGTTCTCTTGGTGCTGGGACGTGGGCCAAAAAAATAAGCAGTTTGACTTTGGGCAGATGGAGAAACCAGGAGCTTTATGAGTTCTAGCAAACACCTGGGGTGTGTGCCATAGCCTTGGAGTGTCTGCGTGTGTTTGCACTGCAACTATTCCTCTTTGAAAATCTGCTGCAAGATGAGCAGTTGTTCTGCCTGCTGTTGGGGGTGGGGGGTCTGCTTATAGATTTGTAAATAAGCAGAGTCTCCAGAGCTCCCTCCCTTTCGTATCGCAAGGAAACAGACTCCGTAGAGAGGCAAATCTCCCATCCTTTCTATCAGGGGAGTGAGCCGAGATGCTTTCATTTTTGTGGTAATGTCTAGGTTTACTGGGGTCTCTCTGTGTGTGGAAGGGCTTGGTAGATTGTGGGTGGGGTGGTAGTGTGGTTTTTGCTGCTTTGCAGGTGGAGGGGCTTTGGCTTGTTGTTGCGTGGAGGACCGACGGAGCTGGAGCCACCGTGCGTCAGGCCAGTCCCCTTGCTGGCTACCTTGGCAGCTTGCCCTGGCTGTCTGTGTCAATAGCGCAGCCAGTGACTCAGGAGGTTGCAAAGCTCCGTGACGGGAACAGGGATGAACTGATCCCTGCAGCCAAGGCGGAGGAGGAGGTGGGGGGGAATTAGTGTGGTTCAGAGAGGCAGGATAGGAGGAATTGTCTCCTGCTGTAAGGGACCCATTGTCTATTAAGGTCCTAAACACATAAAAAAAAAGTCCCATTGAACACAATGGGAATACTTTGTGAGCAAATGTACATGTACTTGTACTGTTAAAATGGGTGAAGTGGTGTGACACGGCTGCATGGTGGCTTATGTCTGGCCCTAGCTTTTGTTAGTGTGTGTTGGTGATAATTATTATTATTATTCATTTCATTTCTATACCACTTTATATTTTTCAGAAAACAATCTCAAAGCGGTTTAGAGCACATAAAAACATCAAATAAGACAACCCGGAATAAAAAAATTACTGTAGAAAGTCAAACTATACATTCAAAGCAACACAATTAACAGGGAACTAAAATATTATCTTAAAGATTTCAGAATAAAACATCACAGACGAGGTCAACTACAGAACGCGCAACATTTATCGCAGTTAACAACAACAATTCTGTCAAACATGTCGAAAGAAAAGGCTGCTAAAGGAAGTCAAATATAAAGTGCACATTTAAAACAGCACAATTAACAAGGGAATAAAATACATCTTAAGCATAGGAACCTGTCCGCTGCTGTTGCTGCCAATCTTGCCAATGATGGTTCATGGCAGGTGGCAGCTGAGGAAGCTCAGGCTTGATGACCTGGGTCTGTACTAAGAGACAGCCAATATATTTCCATCCATTGGGGTTAAAAGTACCAGGTTGTACCCCTGCTCTCACAAAATTATTGGGGGGACGACAGCCCACTGGGAAGTTTCGTTATCTGAGCATTAGTGGAACAAGCTGTGATGCTCTTGTACAGGTTCAATTGTGCTAGAAAGCACAAGGAATGGGGGGGGGGGGAGAGTTGCTATTGCACTCAGGTCCTGCCTTCAGGTTTCCCATAAGCCTCTGGTTGGCTGCTGTGAGAGCAGGATGCTGGAGTAGTTGGCGCATGGACCTGATCCTGCAGGGCTCTTGTGTTCTTATGTTCTGGTTCACTTCAGTAGTGCTTGCATAGGAGAACCTTTGTACCTGGTTCTTTGTACCCAATAGGCGGTGCTGGATTACCTAACAGGCAGATTCAGCATGTGCTTTAAAAAAGAATTCAACATTCGACATTTCAAAGAAAACACTGAAGTGAAAAATCAAACTTCCTTACACTCAACTGCACACCATTTCTCCGTTCCCTTTTTATTAGTTATCCTCACCAAAACCAGAAGGCACCCTACTGGTGTAGATCAAAATAATATGAGGAAATCAGATCCTGCCATGTGTTGCATAGTGTATTTATTTTTTTAAAAATATTTGACGGTTCAGTATTGCTACTGTTACCTGTGAAACACCTTTATTCCCACCCCCACTCCCCCCACCCCCAAATCTGATGCCTGAGGCCAATTGATCTTGTTGTCCAACAGGGGGGGGAGGGAACATCCTTCCGGTGTCCGACTGCAGTCCCTCTGCATAAGTTATGCATTTCTGGCGCCAAGCCCTTTGTGCTGTTTCATTTTCAGGAAACTATTCCTGGCAAGTTGGGAGCTGTGACACGTTTTTTGCTCGGCAGTGGAATCTTCCTGCCAACTAGGGTAGGCCTGAATGTGCTTGACTCCCAGCAGACTTGGAATCGTGATCCATTCTCCCCAACACACACACACACAAAGTGAAAAATGTAAGACATGCTTCGAAATCACCAGATTTGAACTCTGCAAGAGATTTGTGTATGTTTCTTTGGACCAGCTTTGTGGACTGAAAACAGTACAGGGACATGCTGCCACCACAAGTTTCCAAACTTGGCATCCTGCTTGCGGAAGCCAAAAACTTTATTTCAAACGTAACAGGAGCTGAGATGCCAAATGTTCTTTTTTAGGTAGCTTGTGGGATGCATTTGCCACAAAGCACACATGGATCCCAGCTCTCCTTAAGGAATGCAGGGTAAGGGGTGCTGGGTCACTCTCCTGTGACTTAGAACTGGGAACTCAGCTGAGGGGAGCTAAGGGGCAGTGTCTGTCAGTGGGTAGAGCTTGGTGTGGCATGCGTGGAGCCCCCTAGTGGCATCTAGTTAGGGCAAAGAGTGACACTTTTGGGGAAGAGCCTGCCTGTGCCTCAGGAGTGGAGCTTGATGGAAGTGGGGGTGAGCGTAGACTCCATTTTATCCTTCTAACAACCTAGTTAGGTAGCTTATGTGGATAGATTTGAACCCAAGAGCTCTCTAGTACTGCAAACAGGCACTTGTCTGGCAATGGAGATTTTGCAAACTGGAAGGTAGCTGTGAGAGATTCCCCTCCCCATTTTCTTCCGAGCCATTGATGTGCCACAATTCTATAACACAAGTGTGTGGAGATAGCAGGCTGCTAAAAATTCTGGTAGACCGGTGACCTTGGTGGACTTCCTAGCAAGGCTGCTCTGCAGTGACTGCACCCTGCTGGGTTCTCCTAGCCTGTGTGACATGCACCTCCCACCCAGCTCTAGGCAAAGATGCTTCTTGTTGTTTTCTCCAACACTTTATTTATAGATTTCCTTTGTTTTAAATTACAGCCCTGTGGATTACAAATAATGTCATACCCCAAGAAAAAAGGATTCGGGGCTTGATATCTGAAGAAGTGTCTGTGTGGGTCGGAGCCAAACAAATCAGGTTCAGGAAAGAGACAAGTGTAACACAGGGAGGGGCTGGTCTGTAAAAGACATGGGAAAGGGGAGGCGGAAGGCAGGCTGTAGGACTGGAATAAAAGGATTGTGGATCATTTTGCTGAAAAGGGCAAGGCCTAAGTGGGCTATTGGTGTGGTCCTTGATTCCTGTTGGCTGCTCCCTCCACACAGCTGTGGGTTGGCTGCTGGGGTGGGTAGGGGTGCAGCAGGGCAGGGAAGATGCCTAGCCCAGCGGAGAACAGTTCCTGATCCCAAGTACATAGCTATGGGCAACCTATGACTGAAGGATCTCCTGCAGCCATTCGCCTAATTTCAAGCAATTGGGTGGAGCCCAGAGGGACAGAAATAATAGAAATCATAGAGTTGGAAGGGACCCTGAGGATCACCTAGTCCAGGGTTTTCCAAACTTGGGTCTCCAGCTTATTTTTGGACTACAACTCCCATCATCCCTAGCTAGCAGGACCAGTGGTCAGGGATGATGGGAATATGCAGTTGGCCCAAAAAGGGATTGAACCTGTGACCTTAGCATTATCAGCACCACACCCTAACCAGCTGAGCTATCCAGGATGGAACCTGGAAGGTGGGAGTGGTGGTGGGGGAATGGAAGGAGCTGAAATGGATGTGGCAGCTGAAAAAGAAGATGCGGGAAAAGCTCTCTGCATATAATCAATTCGTATTACATGGTGGTCTGATGCCAGCTCCCATGGGCCACGGCCGGTCAGGAGTTCTGCAGGACCACGGATAGCTCCAAGGAAGCGATGGGCTTTGTCAATGGCTGCATGCAAGCCATACATTTAAAGCACATTTCCCCGCCCCAAAGAATCATGGGAACTGGTGTTTACCCCTTACAGAGCTGAAATTACAAGGACCCTTATCAAACTACAGTTCCCAGGATTTGGTGCATGCATGTGTAAATGTGCTGGAAATGTATGGTGTATCCACAGCCGAAGTTTGAGAGCAGACTGAGCCTTTTCAAGCCTCTTTCTCTTCCAGGCTCTGCCTGTCTCCTGGTGGATTCCTAAAGGACCAATCCCCCTTGTCTGATCCTGGTGTGTTCTTAGTAATTAGAGTTTAAGCAAACTGCACTTCTGCTCTGAACAGGAACTGTGATCTGTTGAAAACTGTAAGCAGAAATTAATCTCTTAATTTCAGGCATGGAGAAGGAGGTGAGAGGAGATGTGAATGTGTGAACCCAGAGTTCACCGTGGCTTGTTCAGGTAATGGGAAACCATGATTAATGATTATGTCTGAACTGGGCCATTGAAACTGATGACATTAATTATCTTTTGAAGATCTTTTTTTAAAAAAACTGTCTTTGTCAACCTATCTATTGTACAGTATATAAGACCCAAGTACAACTTAGTACATAGACGTTGTTATTCCTCTTCATATAAATTATGAGGTTCTTTTGTATTCGCCTTTGGCATTATCCTTGCCACTTCTTTAAGGAACATGCAAAAAATAAATCCAGCTACCCTGTAAAAATTGTAGTGCTGGTGATTCCACACATCAAGTAGGATCGAAGCTTGTAAATCCAATCCATCACTCCCCCCTCTACCGAGGATCTGCTTCTCAATCAAGTGCTGCTATTGCCCTCCCTTCCACCTGCTGAAAATAGATTCTGGAGCTGATCCCGCGGAGAAGGCTGCCCAGTTAAGTCTTTCTCCAGCCTCCCCCTTTCCCAATTTGCTGCCTTGTTTTTACACACGACCCCTTTGTTATGTCGCGCTCCCGTTCACACGCCTGTGCGCACGACTATGCAACCAGCGGCCTTCTCCCCCACCCCCAATTTCACAGCTGCACGATCTTATGTTGTAACAAGCTCGTTCGCTTCGGTTGCGTTTTTGTTGTTGCTGTTGTCGTGCCCAGCAGGGGGCAGTGCTGCATTCTGTCATGCAGCGGGGACGCATCCAAGGCAGGCCCGCGCATTGACCAGGGAACATCATCGTACCGAGTACGCTCGCAGGCAGCGCATAACCAGCAACACAAATCCCCTGGTATGCTGGCAAAACGTGCTTGGGTGGACCTGAAAGCACTTCCGAATTCTGTCACACATACACGCCCCCCCCCAGGCTCTGTATATGCCCAAATGCATATTCCAGTGGCATTATGGAATATGCTGGGGTTCTGTATATACTTCCATATGTATAAGCCAGTGATTATAGCTCCATGAAGGAATGCAGGAATCTGCTGGCTCAGACCATTGGTCATTTCGAGTTCTGTATTTCCCACACTGACTGGTAGCAGTTCTCTAGGATTGTAGACAAACATTTTCCCCAGCCTTACATGGAGAGATAATAATAATAATAATAATAATAATAATAATAATAATAATAATTTATTTATACCCCGCCCGTCTGGCTGGGTTTCCCCAGCCACTCTGGTCGGCTTCCAACAGAATACTAAAATAAAGGTAAAGGTAAAGGTACCCCTGCCTGTACAGACCAGTCTTGCCAGACTCTAGGGTTGTGCGCTCATCTCACTCTAGAGGCCGAGAGCCAGCGCTGCCCGCAGACACTTCCGGGTCACGTGGCCAGCGTGACAAGCTGCATCTGGCGAGCCAGCGCAGCACACGGAACGCCGTTTACCTTCCCGCTAATAAGCGGTCCCTATTTATCTACTTGTACCCCTTGGGTGCTTTCGAACTGCTAATACTAAAATACAATAACCTATTAAACATTCAAAGCTTCCCTAAACAGGGCTGTTTTCAGATGTCTTCTAAAAGTCTGGTAGTTGTTTTTCTCTTTGACATCTGGTGGGAGGGCGTTCCACAGGGAGGGTGCCACTACCAAGGAGTTCCTCTGCCTGGTTCCATGTAACTTGGCTTCTCGCAGTGAGGGAACTACCAGAAGGCCCTCAGCGCTGGACCTCAGTGTCCAGGCAGAAGGATGGAGGTGGAGAGGCTCCTTCAGGTATACTGGACCGAGGCAGTTTAGGGCTTTAAAGGTCAGCACCAAGACTGAATTGTGCTCGGAAACGTACTGGGAGCCAATGTAGATCTTTCAAGACCAGTGTTATGTGGTCTCAGCGGCCGCTCCCAGTCACCAGTCTAGCTGCCGCATTCTGGATTACTTGTAGTTTCCGGGTCACCTTCAAAGGTAGCCCCACATAGAGCACATTGCAGTAGTCCAAGCGAGAGATAACTAGAGCATGCACCACTCCAGAGAGACAGTCCGTGGGCAGATAGGGTCTCATCCTGCATACCAGATGGAGCTGATAAACAGCTGCCCTGGACACAGAATTGACCTGAGCCTCCATGGACAGCTGTGAGTCCAGAATGACTCCTAGGCTGCACACCTGGTCCTTCAGGGGCACAGTTACCCCATTGAGGACTAGGGAGTTCTCCACACCCGCCTGCCTCCTGTCCTCCCCAAAAAGTACTTCTGTCTTGTCAGGATTCATCCTCAATCTGTTAGCTGCCATCCATCCTCCAACCGCCTCCAGACACTCACACAGGACCTTCACTGCCTTCACTGGTTCTGATTTGAAAGAGCTGGGTATCATCCGATGCCAGGATCGAACCTGGGACCTCATTTACATGAGGCAGATGCTCTCCCACTGAGCTTTGCCTCTTCCCTCTATAACTGTGCTATTGACTGGGAATCACAACCAGGGGCAGTGCTGTTGCACTTGGGTCCTGCTTCCGGAATTCCCCTGGGCATCCGATTGGACGCTATGAGAGAACAGGATGCTGAACGAAGATGAGGCCTTTGACTCGATGCAGCTACAGAGTTCCCTTAGGTGACGGATTCTAGCTTCATGTGCTTGTCCACATACAAATCCTCCCTGCAGACAGAAAACAAGCATAGTGTGGAGGAAAAAGTTAAGCCCCAGCTCTCAGCCTTTCTGTGCTGGCTTTCTACATGCGAGGAGGAACATCTGGAAATGTGGTCAGCCATCTGCCACTCGAAGAGGTGCGGTATGTTTTTCTGTCTCGCTCTTCCACTTCGTTGCCTCACTTGGCTGCTCTGTGTATACCTGACCTAGTCCGGGGGGGGGGACTAGGAGGGGGAGAGAGATCATTGGGACACCCCCCCACCCTAGATCTGTTCTCCAAAGTGGTGGAAATCTTAACCCTATTGCCACAGCCTCCATACCAGAAGAGACCAAATGTAGCCCGGTTGAGTGATTTTTAATTCGGTTTTTTATTATTATTCCTCCCTTACTCCAAGGGGAGCTCTGTTTTGTTTTGTTTTGTTTTGTTTTGTTTTGTTGCTCATTTGCAATGCTATAAATTAGGTAAGGCTGAGAGATAGTGGACTGGTCACCCGGTGAGCTTAAATAACAGAGTGAAGGATATGAACTCCTGTTTTCTCAGTCTTAAGTCCAAATCATACACCACACTGCCTGATTGGTGCAGCCCAAGACAACTGCTGTCCTTGTAGACACCATCTGCTCCCACTATAGAACATTATTAATTACTTAATTAAATTTGTATACTGCCCTATACCTTCAGGTCTCAGGGCAATTCACAATATAAAAATCACAATAGAAAAATACAAAATACATCATCAAAATAATAAAAACAACCCAATAACCCTACCTCAACACATTTTAAAAGAGGATTGGATGTCAACCCTCCACATCCCATAAGAAGATTCTGCTGGATCAGACCTCTAGGCCAGCATCCTGCTCTCACAGTGGCCAACCGGATGCCTGCAGGAAACTGGCAAACAAGACCCGAACACAAGAGCCCCCTCCCTTCCTGCAGTTTCTAGTGACATATTCAGAAGCATCACCGCCTCCAATCCTGGAGACACAGCCCACCCATAATGACTTGTAGACATTGATAGCCTTATCAGCTACTAATACGTAGCTTTATATGGCATTTCCAGCATAGTTCTAGTGGTGTATGTCGCCGGCTTTAATCACAGTCTTCCATCCAGCTATAGCCAGGGCTGCTCAGCATATTCTTTGCTTTGCGATGACGACAATGTTAACAGCGACAGCAAGCATGATTCTAAAAAAACAAAAAAAACCTCCTTTCAAAGCTTAACCAAGTTCTGCCCCAACCCTAAACCCACAACACAGAACTTGTGTTTTGCTTATTTAGGAAAATATGCTTTGTTTCTGTTAGTCACAAGAAAAGGAATGCAACCTATTGAAATTCTGCCCGAGCATCCTTTTTGCGTTTTTCACCAGACACTGCCTGAATGCTTCAAACTTTTCCAACCTCAACAGCTAGAAACTTGCTGGTCTCCCTCTCTTTTTAAAAAGTCGAGACTCCCAGAATGCAGACTTCTGTGCCCACTGCTCAGCCTGCCAAATACACAGAGGCCCTGGTTGTAATTATTAATAACGGCTTTGTCTTGTTATATATGTTATGGACAGGAGCTGGCAGCCCAACTAGCCCTTTCCAAAATTTATTATTGTTAATGTCATGCCGTCAGTTATGCACGACACTTTACAGAAGAAGAAGAAGAAGAGGAGGAGGAGGAGGAGGAGGAGGAGGAGGAAGATGACGGACAGGGCTCTAACACACCGTCGACAATAGTCTCCCCCATCTGGTGTCTTCCAGATGTTCTGGAGTGCCTCAGCCAGCACAGCTGTACTCCAAAACATCTGGGAGGCTGATCAAAAATTTGACACATGGAGCCAACAGAGGGAGGTGAGAGCAAAATGCATTTGGCTCAGGCTTAGTTTTGATCACCGTTGAAGACTACCTGTTCCTTCCGATGGCAGTGAACCCATCGTTGCTTTCTGCTCCCGCCTGCCCCTGAGCAACAGAAATGTGTTCATTAGCAGAAGCATGCTCCTTTCGCAATGCCTGGCTCCTGACAAAAGTGCTGCCATAGGCTGACATGCCTGGCGGGAGCAGTCAGTCTAATATAGGTGCAAAATTGGCCCTAGACTTTTAAGTTGCTGCTATGCTTGGCATCAGGCCTCTTGATACCAACACCCAGTTGACAGCTGGGCATGCCGTCCAGAGCCTGCGGCAGATGCCCTGTCTGTCATATGGATGGACTGGCCCAGAACATCTGTCTCTGCGGAGCTGCCGTGTGTATGGTGACGTTACTGATTTTTTTAAAGGCGTTCCCACACTGAAACAGGAAACCTAGACAAATGCTTAGAAAACTCTCCCATCACTGGGCTTGTACTTAGGGCTATCTAGGTCACTGAAAGCACCCAAAGAATTCTGGGAACTGTAGTTTGTTAAGGGTCCTGAGAGTTGTTAGGAGACTGCCTATTCCCCTCAAATAGCTATTGTTTCCAGAGTGGTTTGGCAATCAGTTTACATTCCCCAGAAACTCTGGGAACTTTACTCTGAGCACCCTTAAGTACAGTTCCCAGGATTCTTCGCAGGAAGCCATGACACTATCAAAGTGGTTCAATAGTGCTTTAAAATGTACAGTGAGGCTGTGGACCTAGTTAACCACCAACACGCTTTAAACACACACTCATAACCAGGTTCATTAAAAAGGACAGGATTGTTCCCCAACCCCTTTAGCACATGGCTCATGTTCACAGTTGGGAGAATTTGATCTGTGTCAGTCACTATATGGTGCCCCATACACAAACCCACACCCCTTTTAGACATACGAATAACGAGCCTGAAACAATTACTGGGCAACATAATCTAGTGACCGCAGCGTGACTCAATCAACCCTTCAATCATTCTGCTATGTTTTTCAGACTTTCTAGCTTCAGCGAAGCATTTCTTCACCAACCTGTCCGCTGAGGAAGCTGTGTGAATTTGTGGGGGTCACTGCACACTGGAACAATCCTTTCATGGGTGGCTTTCACAAGATTCGTTGGCCACCGCCAGCTTCTTGTGGAAACTGAGCATGCACCCAGAAGAACGCATTAAGATGCTCCTCCTGGAACAAGCTCATTTGGGGGTGAACGCTGGTAGCTGGTAGGATCGGGCCATCTGTCCTTCTGGGAAGCTTGCCTGCCATTGATCTCCTGATGGAGGAATTCCCTAATAAGCTTTGGAGGGATGTCCAAGGCCCCACCAAAAGCAAAGCTTAAAAGCCTCTACTTGGTTGCATCCACAGCCTCAGTGGCTAAAGGGTGGGCTATGTCTTCCTACAGTACACTTGTGAGTGAAGTTCAAATCAGCATGAGCGGTTGTGAGTATGGAGGAGGATGCCACATACAGATCACAGCCTTGTACTCTGTATTAATTAACCCAGAATAACTGGCCTCCCCTCCCCATGTAAAAACATAAAGAACATAAAAAGAGCCTTTCTAGAGCCATCCAGTGGCCCGTCTAGTCCAGCATCCTGTTCTCACGGCAGCTAACCAGATGCCCGTGGGAAGCCCACAAGCAAGACTCCTGCGGTTACCAGAAAATGATATTCAGCAGCATCACTGCCTCTGACCATGGAGGCAGAGCTGGAGCCATCATGGCTAGCAGCCACTGATAGTAGTTGTCCTCCGTGAATTGGACAGATCCTCTTTTAAAGCCATCCAAGTTGGTGGCAACACTGCCGTCAGAAATGGTTTGGCATCCCTCCCATAAGTCCATCTTGAAAGAACTGACCATTCCTTATCACACACTCTCTGTCCACCCTGGTTGTGAGCAGGGCTGGCATTGCATCCAAGACCGATTATTATTATTTGGGTGGGTGGTGCTGTGGTCTAAACCATGGAGCCTCTTGGGCTTGCTGATCAGAAGGTTGGCAGTTCGAATCCCTGTGACGGAGTGAGCTCCTGTTGCTCTGTCCCAGCTTCTGCCAACCTAGCAGTTTGAAAGCACACCAGTGCAAGTAGATAAATAGGTGTCGGGAAGGCAAACGGCGTTTCCGTGTGCTCTGGTTTCCGTTGTGCCAGAAGCGGCTTAGTCATGCTGGTCACATGACCCGAAAAGCTGTCTGTGGACAAACGCCTGCTCCCTCGGCCTGTAAAGCGAGATGAGCGCCGCAACCCCAGAGTCACCTTTGACTGGACTTAACTGTCCAGGGCTCCTTTACCTTTTTTTGGCATCCGAGACGCAAAATCCCACAAGCACCTTTCCCCCTCCCCATCTAGCGGTAAAAATAAAATAACGGCCATAACTTCCTATTCAGACAACTTGCTGCCTGAGACAGCCACCTCACACTGCCCAATAGTAGGACCGGCCCTGGTTACGAATGGCAGGATGTGATGTTAAAGGGGAGGAAACCACAAAGAGTCCAATAGCCCCTCGGAGACTAAGAAATGTGTTGTGGCATGCACTTTCATAGACTCCACTTCAGCAGCTGCAGAAGAACGCAGGTATCATCCCTCTGGAAGTTATTAAAGGGGAAGTCATCTCTCTGTGTGTTCATATTACTTACATCCCACTTCTGTATGTGGCTCCCATCCCAGTTTCCGTCTGGTTTTATGCCTGCTTATCTTCGGTAGTACTGCAGCAACCTCAGCTGCTCCCAGACCATCCCTTGTCGTCTCCCCAGTCCCCCCCCCCACCCGCTTGCCGCTCTGCCTCAGGAAATAAATCTGTGCTTAGCAATCTCAAGTGAATTCCCCAGGAGGCAGCAGCTATTGCAGAAGAATTAATGTAGAGTCCAGGCCGCGCGATCTTATGGGTGATGCGGTGCCTACCGCCTTAGAAAGCAGCCCTCGCCTAGGATGCCCCCTCTCTCTGGCAGACTACAACTCCCATGGCCCCTCGGGTGGGAGGGGGTGTAGCGAGCATGCTCAGCTTCCCTGCTCTGCTCCCCCTCCCCTCCCCGCATCTCTCTCTCCCTCTCTCTCTCCCTCTCCTGCATCTTCCCACCCTGCTCTGCTGCATCAGCACCAACCTCTCTCCATCCTTAGAGCATCTTCCTCCTCCCAGCTTGGCTGAGCAGGGAAGGCTCAGTTTATCCATTACTGCAATTACCAGTAACCTTCCTTCCCGCCCTCCTCCTCCTCCTCCACCACCCCAAAGAAGAGGGGTCTTCGCCAGCCACCGTGTCTGTCTGTTGAGCCACACGGAGGGTGGGGGAGAAGACCCACTGAGGACCCACAGCCTCGCCAGGAAGCAAGCGCAATGAAGGATCGCACCCAGGAGTTGAGAAGTGTAAGATGCAATTTTCTTTCTTCCCTCCCCCCCCCACAACCTTGATTTAATGCCTGGGGGCCTTGTCTCTGTCTCCCCGCCACCCAGCTCCCAATCCTGTAGAGAGGCAAGTGGGGAGATTAGCAATAGCCCTCCGATGGATTTCTTAAATTCCCTTCCTCCAACTCTCCAAATGGCACAAAAACAATTATTTTATTCAGCAGTCACTAATAGGCAAGGATTTAATGGTAGGAGGAACACTCTATATCTAAATTATGGTGTGTGTGTTTTTTTGAGCGCGCGCGGGGGAGAGAGAAAGTGGCGGTCAGATTATTGAGGGAGGGGGGGAGAGAAGCGATCCACTGCGGGATCTGTCGAGAAGGATGTCTCAGGTTTCCAAGATGGGGGAGGGTTGGACTTGGCATGGGGAGAAGAGGGGCTCGTCTCTCTGCAAGACAAGGGAAAAGGCTGTCTGGTTTCATTTCAGGAGGGTTGATATTTCTCCAGCGAAGAATTACACAGCTATGTATCTGAATGTGGGGGAGCGGGGAGAAGGTTTTATGAGGTTGTTCCATTCCCCCAGAAGTATGGGGAGGAATTGGGGAATGCGTTCTGTTAATGTACATGTCCGTGCGTATATTAAGGCGATTTTCTTTCAGAGTAAGGAGAGAGGGTGTTTAAATATCTCCTTTTAAGTCTCTTATCCTAGCCAGTGTATGTCTACAGAAATTTGTGTGTGGGAAGACACAGTCAATTTTTATAGGTCATCCGATTCCTCCCCTCCCCAAAGAGGAAGGGGGGTGGGTTGGAGAGAAAGGAATAGCCCTTAAGGCGTCAAATATTTCAGGAAGTGTGAGAATGGAGGGGGTGGCTGGGCGGGGGGGGGGGAGAAGAGGAGGAGGAACTTTCTCCCTCCTCCCCCTTCCACCAGCTTGTTGGGAGAAGGACTGTGATGGATGGTTTTTCTCCTTTCACCTCTTTGCATTTTGGGGGGTGGGGGGAGGGTGGGGGATGGCTGAAGGTTGAGCCAAATTGGATGTGACAGATTCTGTCTCAAGGGGAGAGGCACTGGGAGGCAAAGAAATGTTGTGGGGTGCGTGTTTTATAGCCCGGTGTGTTAATGTCAATTCTTTGATTAGCACAAAGCACTCACGCATCGATATGTTAAGAGAGGGGTCTAAGGGGAGATCACCGAAATAATTCCTAAGAACCCCCTCCTCCACTTTTATAAGACCGCCCCTTACACACGAACTGCTGTGCTCCAACCTGCCTTCCCCCCCGCCATCCGTTTTCTGGTTTGCTGAGATAGGATGTGACTCTCATTTCCATTTAAGCCTGGAGACACACAGCAAATCTTTGGCTCCTCTCCCTCCCTCCCTCCCTCCCTCCCTCCCTCCCTCCCTCCCTCCCCCCACGCCGCTCCTTTCCCTCCCTCCCGTCCCCCACCCCACAAGGGGATGGAGTCATTCATACAAAATGTTTTCAGTCTGTATGTAAAGCAACAAGAAGTAAGGAAGAGGCTTTCTGTGATCTCGCTATGCCAAGTGGGCTGATAGAATTGGAGTGATCTACTTTTCTCACGTCCATCTAATTTCTCGCAGCTCTTTTTAAAGTTGGGATTGTCCGCGATCTGGCAAAAATAAAACAAGATTCGTTTTGTTTTATTTGGACCAAAACAAGAATCACAACAAACTCGCCATCTCCTTCTCTCCTCCAAATGAGATTTACTACTTCTTTTTTTTAACAGTGCCTGCTGTTACATGGTCTGGTCTGTTCAATTTTAGCACCTGTGCTATTGTTGCTTTTCTGGCCAGTTTCAGGGTCTTTTGTGTGAAAACGAGGAGATGTGCGCTTTTTGGTATCTCTCTCTGTGTGACAGAATATCACGGTGTGCGCGTCCCTATGTGTATAGGTCATCTCTCTCTGGGTCTTTAACGCTCACCCTTCTCCGACAGAACAAACAGTATCTTTGTGTGTGTGCAAAGGTTGGAATTGCTGGAGTAGCACATCCTCTCTGGACCCCTTTCTCCCCAATGGCTTGTGTGCATTTGTGGAAAGCAGGAGAAGGGGCTCCTTGGCCAAATCATCTTTGCGGAAGGAATATGTGACACTATCACCCAGCGACAGAGAACAGAAATTCAGCCATCTCCTTTCATCCCAATTCCACAATTGAATTGCAACCCCGAAGAAATAATTCAGTGACCTTTTCAAGCGTTGGGAGGATTTCTCTCTCCCCCCCCCCCCAACCTCAGTTTCTGTTTTTCTTATCCGAGTGAAGCAGAGAGAAACCGGTTATAATCACCATTGCATATGCTTCCATCTGCAGTAGCAACAAAATCGAGCTATTCCCTTCTCTTTTAAACAATTGGGGGGGGGGAGCAGATGCAGTGACAATAAAGGAATCCGTCTCTCTCTCTCTCTCTGTGTGTGTGTGTGTGTGAGAGAGAGAGAGAGAGAGAGAGAGAGAGAGTTTTATACATATATATATTTATTCAGCAGCTCCTCCCCTCTGCCTCCCCTTTATTCTGCATGGATTACCGTGGGGGGGGGGGGGACACGCCGACGACGGACCAGACAGAAAAATTGTTGAAAAATTGTGCAGGCTCCCGATCTGGGAATAGCTTTAGTGGCTGCTTATACAGGATGCTGGTGATGTGCCCCATCAGATCTGCTCAAGGCAGATTTCTTTAAAAATGCAATCTCCATCTCCATCTCTCTCTTCCCCCCCCCTCCCTCCCGATGCCCCCTGCAAAAAAAAAACATTTCTTCGCCAGTGGGGGGAGAGAGACTGGGTTCCAGCATCGCTTCCTATCCTCCTGCCCAGGCAAGGGAGAAAATGGCATTTGCTTTATCGTTGGCGCATTGTCGTTTGGGGGGGGGGTTATGATGGAGGAGACGGTTTTGCTGCAGGAGCCAAAGGCTTGTATGTATGTGTCTGTGTCTCTCTGAGCGTGTGTCTCTCCCTCTTGCTGCTCTTTCTCTCTCCCCCCCCCTCACACCACCCCAGTGTTGATAGTGTTAGTTGCTGAATGCAGCAGAAGAGAAGATAGGCACACAATAAAGAGAGATGTGGGGGAGATTATAAAAGCAGGTGTGTTGGCAGGAAGGAGCAGGATGGTGGTGCTGGCATCGCCACCAAGTGTGGTGGCGGCGGCAGTCGATCTTGATGGGGGCGAGGAACCCGCAGCCCTGAGGCAGTGTGTGTGTTTGGGGGGGGGGTGTTGTTGCAAGCTTTGCAAAATCCTGCAGTCTAGAGCCGGGTTAATAAGCCCACACAGACATAGAGAAGGGCAAGATTGCTTTGCAATGATGCTATGCACCGGAGGCGCACAGGCGAGGGACTGTGGCCCCGTTGTCTCAAGCCTATTTGTTTATCTCCTCGCTATTTAAACCCATCCAGTCTCCAGCAGGGGAGAAACATCACAGTGAAACAAATCAAATGGGGAAGTCTAACCCGCTGCTGAACTAACCTCCCTCCCTCCTTTACACCGCACACAGCGGACCCCAGCCAATTAAAAGCCAAACTGAGATTTGCTTTTGGTTTGTTTGTTTGGGTTTGTTTTTTAAGGAGGAGGAGGAAAGGTCTTAAATACTCCTTAAAAGATGCTCAGGTTCAGACTCTGGAGTGTCTCTGAAGAAGGAGTTGTGTGAGACAGCCTCGTTGTGCTTAAAATGGGTTGGATTGTAATGAATGGGAGCTGATAGTGGCTGGGGCCAGAGAGGAAAGATGGACACCCCTCCCAATTCTGCATTTGATTCCCTAGAGGCCCATAAAACAGACTCCACAGACACAGCTCCCTCCGTCCGAACAGCTTATTAATTGCCCGCCGTGTTCAGGGAGCATATCCAGGGGGGCTGGCTGTGTGTGCATTAAACGGGCAGGACAGGGCTGGAGGAGCTGAAATATGAGGCTTGAGGAGGCTGAGAGAACTCAGGCGGCAGGTGGAGACACAGATAAGCTGAGATTCTGTTGAAGGACTTGAAGAGGAGGAGAGACAAGGGGGCTATTCTGGAGCATAGCAGAAGATTTGGGAGAAAGGCATGGAGGGAGGGGGCAAAAGAGGGCCTGACTGCGGGTGAAGATGTTCAGAACTGAGACAAATGTGAAGGGGAGCATAAGGAGTCAGCAGCGGAATACGGTTCTTTCTGCCTCTTTTACGTGAAATCAATTTATACCCCACTTTTCTTGACTGATTGTGAACTCAAAAGCAGCCTGCAATTAAAAACACAAAAGCAGCTGACTGTGCAAATTAATAAATAAATAGTAAACAAGCGGCAATAAAAGAGCGAAGTCCCGACTTGACAAAGAAGGGGGGGGGAGAAACCAATTACAGTAGCAATAATGATTATTAGTCTATAGCCACATGGTGGGGATAGGCTAGCCAGATGACATTCTTTTTTAAAGGCAGGTTTTTTTACCTGTTGTCTAAAAGGATGCAGCCTGGGATACTGCCTGGGGTGGGTGGGTGGGTGGTGTTCTATAAAATGTGGCATCACTACCAAAAAGGCACAGTCCCTGCTTGGTGCCTGTGAAACTTCCTCTGAAAGCAGCACCAGAGCAAGGCCTCGGATGCTGAACGGAACATATGTGTGCAGATAAAAGTGGTCCTTTAAGCAGCCCAGGTCCCAAGCTGTTTGGGGCTTGAAAAATCAAAGCCAGTACTTGTATTGTACCTACAATTGAGCCTGGAAACAAACAGGCAGGAGGATAATATTATATTAATATCACAGGCTGCAATTGGCCAGCTCTGTTCAATAAGCTGGCAGAGGCATTTTTTTTTTTTTTTTGCACCAGCTATAATTTCCAAATAATTTTTAAAGGCAGTCCCACATATAACGTATTATTACAGCGGTCTCGTTCCTTGGGCATGAATGGCTGTGGCAAGGTCCAACTTTGAACAGAATGGCCATGGCTAGCTTGCCAGGTGATGCTGGTGAAAAAAGTTCCCATTGCCATCTCCCCTATTGGAATCCTGACCTCCCGGTTCCTACAGCAGATTTCTAATCTCTAGGGTGGTCTGGCTGAGCTTTTAAAATGAGGACTAGTAGCTTGAATGAACCAGAGGTAAGATGTAAGCCACTGCAATGAGTTAGTACATAACTATTTGTTCCTGTATTAAAGGGACAGGGGAAACGGAAGTCCTCCCTATAATTGCTTGAGGTTTGTTTTGTGCATTTGGCTTAACAGCTGAATAGTGTGTACAGGGTAGGACATAAGCATATCTCTCTCTGTGTGTATTCATTTGTTCTTCAGCATCTAAAATGAGAGCTCACCCCTGTCATGAGTTTACTTGACAGCCTTATGCAAGTCACTCACCCTCCAGCCACCCTTATACTATATGGAGAATATGGGCCTTCATTGCAGGGTTGTTGTAACAATTGTTGAGCTCACAGCACAATGCGCTATAATTCCTTAATTCTTCTTGACTGGTACTTTTTAAAAAAAATAATCCAAGGAGAGGATTTGAACTCGGTCCCACCAGTCCAAGCCCAGAGGTGTTTCCCCCACCCCTCTACTACACTTCACAGTTTCTACATTATTGAGGTTTGGAAGTCTTGAACTGAGAAAGGCTCCTCAAGGCCAAATGCAGCAGAGTCTTTGCAGGATGTGAAATATACTGCTCAGTTTGCTATACTAAGTTGCATGTTGTAGCGTTAAGGTGGGGGGATATGATTGCTCTCGCTTCCCTCTGACTGTCTCTTTCATCCTCAACTCAAGGGCAGTAGAGACGCTTTCGTGAAACCCTCACATCCTCAAAGGCATCATTTGGAGTGAGCTCAAAAGTGCAATCCTAAAACATTGAGCCCAGAGGAATCTGCTTCTTAGTAAATATTCTTAGGATCACACTTCTTAATGGTACAACCGCCATATAAACTGAAAGCTGGTCGGCATAATGTTGGAAGATGCAGTGTGTTAAGAGGTGGACAACGGCATGTTCTCAGCACGTCACAAAAACTACGGTTTCCAGAGTTGCTTTGTGAGCACAAGCATTCCTGCTGATTTAAAAACCATGTAAATTTGCTGTAGAGATGTGCCTTAAGGAAGGACATGCACCAGATTAGCTGTTCCACTTTCCAGGTGGGAGGAAAGAAGGCTTGAGCGATGCTTGATTTTTCTTGCTATGGGGAGAAGATGAGGAGGACTTGGTGCTAAGAAGGTTGCTGGGCTGGGAATCTTGTTACAGGGAGTGAGGAGAGGAAGAGTTTACAACTGGGGTGGGGGACATTTTTGGCCCTGTGGGCCAGTTCTTTATCTTCCTCCTCCACCCAATTTTGACGCTACCCACCTGTCTGTCACCTGATGTCAAGTGACTGACAAGTGGGCCATCCCACCTGCCTGTCGGATTTGACTTGTGGGGGGAGATAGCGCCTAAGCAGAACTGAACTCCTCACACATCATTTGACACCCCCTGCTTTCTGTAAACTTTACAAGGAATAGCAACATCTCAATAACCCCTCTGCCTGACTGTTGCAGGACGTCTTAGGTTATTCCAGTAAGAGCTGTTATGTCCGAGAGAGGTGACTTAGGTTGGAAGGACCCACTTTGGGGAGAAAAGCTGCAACTTCTGTTTTGGAAACCCTTATCGCCAACCCCAGACTTGCAGAGAACTAGTTGTAGAAGAGGGAGAAAGCCTCTACTTCTTTGTTAACGAAGAGTTAACAAAGAAGTAGAGGCTTTGTCAGCACCCGGGGCAAGGCAAGTAATTTGACCCCCTAACCCGTGGATTTGCGCCCCCTAACCCGTGGATTTGCGCCCCCAACCCTAACCCCCAGATGTTGCACCCGGTGCGGCCGGCCCCCCCTGCACCCCCCACGCTACGCCACTGAACTCTTCCCATGTTCTAGGCCTGAGGCCAGGCAGGATCCAGGGCTAAACCCTCAGTGAGATCCATCTCCAGTTAAATCCATTCATCACAGCTCTGCAGTTTTGTACCCACAAGTTACTAGCCCCCAAAATGACAAAACCACCTGCTGGACCAGACCAAGAGTCCATCAAGTCCCACAGTGGCCAGCCACCAGGTATCTCTGGAAGCCCCCAAAGAGGACTTGAGGTCAATAGTCCACTTGTGTTTTTGCTCCTACTAGTTACATTCAGTTGAACGCCACCGCTGAACCTCGAGGTAGGTGTAGCTATCATGGCTAGTAGCCATTGATAGTCTTTATCCCCTATGAATTTGTCTCATCTCCTCTTAAAGCCATCTAAGCTGGTGACTTCCTAGTCACCTAAAGGTGTGTTTCCCTTAGCACAAGTGACCACCAGTATGGCGACAAAACTGATCATAGCTGTCAACTTTTCCCTTTTCTTGCAAGGAATCCTATTTGGAATAAGGGAATATCCCTTTTTTTAAAAAAGGGAAAAGTTGACAGCTATGAACCTGATCCAACACACTGGGCCTTTACTGTGTATCCACAGAGAAAAGGTAGGCTTACAGCTGTTTGTTCTCTCTCATTGGTCGTTACACGGAGGGCCATGACCTCGGGTTGGGACATCACCATCATCCTATTCTCTCTTTCTCTCTAATAAAGATTTTGAAGAAGAAAAAGATGAAAGGATAAAGTTGTGGGAAGCAGCAGAGAAATAAAACAAGAAGAGGGGATAGAGGAAGAAAAGCCAGTAAGGAGAAGCGCCTGTGGGAGAGGCTGGTGGGAGGATAAAAAAATGGATAAAACAAAAGTGTGCCTTGTGTTGTTACTTTGGCTTAAATGTGATGCCCCCAGTTCAGAAAAAGTTGGTGATTGCTGTGTTATCCTGCTTGTTGATTCATTCAACTGTTGTTACTATTGAGCATTTGTCCAGTTCATACAAAAAACACTGCTAGGTGTTGTGTTATTAGCCAGAGTCCTATATTTTTGTGTGTGTGTGTGTGTGTGTGTGTGTGTGCACTTCAGGGTGTGGCAAGGGGGATTGTAACCTGAAAACCAGCCACTTAGACACACATGCAATCACCCTACACGGAAACAAGATTAAATGTTATATAAGTGTGGGATATTTGTATTTCTTGGAACCCGAGCTGCGGTAAAGCAGCTATTCTCTCTTTCTCTGTTTACCCCACCTGCTAATAACAGAATAAACAATGCAAGGAGGAAGATGCAGTCCACGATAGGGAAAGAAGCGGTAGGGGAACACCTGCTTTAAATGAATTCAAATTTCCAGGGCCTGATGATCTCCACCCAAGGGTACTAAACAAGCTTGTGGATGTAATCTCAGAGTCCTGTGGACTGGAGCCAGTGTGGTGCAGTGGTTAAGAGCGGTAGACTCGCAATATGGGGAACCGGGTTCGCTTCCCCGCTCCTCCACATGCAGCTGCTGGGTGACCTTGGGCCAGTCACACCTCCTTGAAGTCTCTCAGCCCCACTCACCTCACAGAGTGTTTGTTGTGGGGGAGGAAGGGAAAGGAGAATGTTAGCCGCTTTGAGACTCCTTAAAGGGAGTGAAAGGCGGGATATCAAATCCAAACTCTTCTTCTTCTTCAAATGTTGTCCTCATCTTCAAAAAGGGGCAAAAAGAAGACCCAGGAAACTTCCAGTCGGTGAACTTGATATCAATACCAGGAAAATTCCTGTAACAGATAAATAAACAGTTGGTCTGCGAGCACTTGGACAAGGTTGCTGTGATTACAAAGATCCAGCATGAGTTTCTCAAAAAACAAGTCATGCCAGTTGAATCTCATTTCTTTTTTTGATAGAGTATCAAGCTTGGTGGATCAGTGGAATGCTGTGGATGTAGTGTATCTTGATTTCAATAAGATTTTTGACAAAGTCCCCCATGATATACTTTCATAGAAGTTGGTAAAATGTGGACTGGATGAGATACCTGCTAGGTGGATTTGTAGCTGGTTGACTGACTGAACCCAAAGAGTGCTCACTAACAGTTCTGCCTTGGTCAGATCACAGCTGGAGTACCGTGTCCAGTTATGGGTCTCACAATTTAATAAGGATATTGACAAGCTGCAATGTGTGAAGAGGAGGGCAACCTAGATGATCAAGAGTCTGTGTACTACATACAAAAATAGTGTGCTAGGAGAGATTCTGAAATGATGAGGAATTTTCATGAGGCTTTTTCTTTTAAAAAAAACCAAATTGCTTCAGAAAAGTTTAAGGTTGGAAATGTGAGAAACAGAATCGAAACTGATAGAGACTTTCACATTTAGTCAGGACTGCGCTAAATGGTTGACTAGGTTCAAGGCAGGTTCACAGAACCAACTTTGACAATTGTTTTCCACCAGTTTGTTACATTTATATCCCATCTTTTGTCCGTGATGGAACTTTCAGCAATGTACAGCAGCCTTGCATTTAAA
Source organism: Podarcis gaigeae (assembly GCF_964106915.1). Lineage (NCBI taxonomy): Eukaryota > Metazoa > Chordata > Lepidosauria > Squamata > Lacertidae > Podarcis > Podarcis gaigeae. The sequence goes on along the minus strand of NC_139689.1, from coordinate 16,244,460 downwards.
TACTCATCTAGTTCCTGAAGGAGTCCAGGAATTGGAGAGTGGACTGTCAGAAAAGGATGGCGCATACATCCGTCCTCTGCACACCATCTAGAAACCAACTGGGCTTCTATGCTCCAGGTGGAGAATATAAATAGCCCCCCTCCATCCCTTTTCTGCCCCAGCCCCCAACAGGCTAGTGAAATAATTTTGCCAGCTAGGAAGTTTTATTTGTTGTATCAATTTCCTTATTTAATAGATTTATATACAGTGGTACCTCAGGTTACAAACACCTCAGGTTACAAACAGATTCCACTAACCCGGAAGTAGTACCTCAGGTTAAGAACTTTACCTAAGGATGAGAACAGAAATCGCATGGCGGCAGTGGGAGGCCCCATTAGCTAAAGTGGTACCTCAGGTTAAGAATGGTTTCAGGTTAAGAACAGACCTCCGGAATGAATTAAGTTCGTAACCAGAGGTACCACTGTACTGCTTAACTACCACAGTCTCTAAGCGGTTTACAAAGATACAATACAAAAAATAAAAATCAGTTAAAACTATAAAATCAAACTTTTAATAAAAATGCCTGCTGGGGTATCAGTAGGCACTGGAAGTTCAGTAGTGAGGGCCCCGGTCTAACCTCAACTAGAAGAGAATTCTGTAAAAATGGACCGATAATACGAAATGTACGGCTCAAAGATCAGGGATATAAGGGATTAGGTGGTCCTTGAGATATCCTGGAAGCTTATTTGCCTTATTTGTATGGCCAGCCTCTATGGGGTTCCCATTCTGGCATTGACTTGCCCCCGATCTGCTTAGCTTCACCAAAGCTGCAGGACCCAACTGCCTTCAGGCCATGTCTGCTTGAAGTGTTGGGGAGTGTTTTGCCAAGCCCTGATCAAAATTTGGTTAAACTTCCAAGGAACCAAATTAACTTGTGGGGGGGGGGTTTGGGGGGAGAGGCAGATTTGGCCTCGTGGCCATCTATCCTAGAGAAAGGACCCTGAGCTGTCATACCCCAGCCATACTGGGCCCCCAGAAAAGATGGATTTTGCACTATGTCAGAATGATGACAATGGACTTCAAGTTCCACATGCATTTGTGTTCCTCCACTGGTTATGAAACATCTACGTAGTCTCTTCCTCTCCTCCTGGTTTCTGGACTATCACCCTTACAGCCTGAAGCCTGATGCCCCTTAAGGACTGGAAACATTATTTTCTTTCTAATGGAAGCTATCCCCCCCCCCCCAATGCTGTACCAAGCACCCAATGACATATTAGAGCAATGCAATGGCAGGTGATCTAGAGAAGACTAGGAAAGGAGGGTGCTGTTGTTATTGTTTTTAAGGGTGGTGGTGTGTGCTACAGAGGTTCCTCGAGTTACATACACTTCAGGTTACATACGCTTCAGGTTACAGACTCCGCTAACCCAGAAATAGTACCTCGGGTTAAGAACTTTGCCTCAGGATGAGAACAGAAATCGTACTCCGGCGGCGCGGCAGCAGTGGGAGGCCCCATTAGCTAAAGTGGTTCTTCAGGTTAAGAACGGTTTCAGGTTAAGAACAGACCTCTGGAACGAATTAAGTACTTAACCCGAGGTACCACTGTATTTATATAACCATGTGCATTCCATACTTTCTATATTTCCATCCCCATCTTTGCCTTCCTTCTGTCTTTCCTCTGAGGTCTTAGATCAGGCAGCTGGCTCGAATTGTCACAAGACTCACTTAAACAACACGAGACGTTAAAGTGGTCATGAGTTCATTCTGTCTAGTTTGCTTTAATTTCCAAGCCTCCTGGGCCTATTTCACTCATATCTGCAAGCACTTCCAGGAGGGGCAGAATTTTAATCAAAGCTCTCTGGGTGGTTACCTTGAAGCAGTTAGCAGTGGGATCCTAGGCATGTCTACACTGAAGTAAGTCCCACTGTGTTTAAGAAAGCGGCCATAGCCGAAACCTAGCTGCACAAATAACTAGACATCATCTTTCTAGACTTTTGTGTAGTGTCTGAAGCCATGCTAAGCGCTTGCAGATTTCCTGTGTGTAGAGAAACAACAAAGAACCTCAAAGCACCTTAAAATACTTAACAAATACATCATGCCATAGTCATTTTCTTAGGCTTAAGGTGCCACTAAATTATGCCGTTTTTGCTGCAAGAGACTAACATGGTTTCCTCTCTGGAACTTCTGCTTATGCAAGATAATTCTGTAGTTTATGTGCAATTTAGCACGTTAAAGAAAATATTTCATTCCAGTCAAGTTTCTAGCCCTCAAGAGCATCGCTTACAAACTTGTCCAATCCCGCTGCCCTCCCATTCTTTGTCAGCTATTCCCCACCAAACATCGAAAAGATTCAGTGTGGAAAATTATGCAATGTGTTGTGATGACTGCCTAGCCTCTGCTAGCTTTAGAGGTCTACAGTTGTGGTGTCTGAGGAATACTTGGCTGGTGGAAGGAAATACTGCCAGATCTCAGAGGCGCTATTTGCCTTAAGCAAACGGAATGACTCATATTGTAGCTCCGAGCTACTACTTAGTAGTTGTAGTTTTTATTTATTTCAGTGATACGCTACCCTCCCAAAAAGTTCAAGATGTTCCCCCTCATCCCCGTTTTGTCTTTGCAATCCTGTGAGGTAGGGGACCAGCTGAGAGACAGTGCCAGGCCTGGGGTACTTCCACATTTCCACTTGTGCCATGCTTTCTAGGCTCCAGTCTGTGCATTTTCCCAATGGCCCTACTGCTTTCCCTGCGAAAATCCCATTCTTTGGTGCTGGGTCAGAGCAAACATCAGTCCACAGAAAACCCAATGGGCATTTGCTCTGATTCAGCAGTAAATATTGCGTTTTCCTGGGGGAAAGCATTGGAAGTCTGGTTGAGCCCTATGATCACCCAGCAAAGATCAAGGCTGATCCCAGATCTCTCCCTCTGCAGTTCCAGTGCTCTGCCTTGTTTGGAAGCTCTCTCCAGCAGCAGTGAAGCATTTCCCTGTGAGATTTTGAATTATACTGGCAAACCTTCCAAGAAGTTGCTCCATCTTTTACAGAATCACAGAATTGTAGAGTTGGAAGGGACTATGAGGACCAAACCCCTGCAATGCAGGAATCGTTTGCCCAATTTGAGGCTCAAACTCACAACCGTGAGCTCTAGTGACTTGAGCTTTCCAGCTAACTACTACACATCAAAGCCTGAGTTTGATATTCAGCATCCTTGAATCCAAGCAGCCATGTTTCAAACAAGCCGTTTCATAGTTCGTAAGGTTGCAGAAACAGATCTGGAAGTTCGGGGGCAATGCTGGGTGATGTCTGAGGGCATTTCCTCAGTGGTGCTGAAGCTATGGCTGTATGTGTGGTGTTCCTGTGCTACCTCTGTAAAGTAGGAAACCTCCGGCCTCAATTGTGTTGAAACAACCAGGTTACATAGGAGCAGTTCATAAAACTGGCTTCTCCCCAAGCTACTGCCCCTCTTTCTGGGAGCTGAGGCAATGCCACTGTGGGAAGGAGCCACACCATGGGTACCGTCTGTGTGACGGAACTGTGTGAGAAGTAAGGTAAAGGTAAAGGAGCCCTGGACAGTTAAGTCCAGTCAAAGGCAACTATGGGGTTGCGACGCTCACCTCACTTTCAGGCCGAGGGAGCCAGTGTTTGTCCACAGACAGCTTTCTGGGTCATGTAGCCAGCATGACTAAACCGCTTCTGGTGCGATGGGACACTGTGACAGAAGCCAGAGCGCATGGAAATGCCATTTACCTTCCTGCCGCATTGGTACCTATTTATCTACTTGCACTGGCGTGCTTTTGAACTGCTAGGTTGGCAGGAGCTGGGACAGAGCAATGGAACTCACCCCGTCACGGGGATTCGAACCGCCGACCTTCTGATCAACAAGAGGCTCGGGAGTTTAGAAGCACAATCTGCCATGCCACTCCAGAAAAACCAACAAGGGAAGTCAGCAAGGGCCTCCAACTTGAGGAGGCTCAGGTCGAGGAGAGGGGTTTCCATGCCCTTGCATAACTGAGGCCAGGAGGAGGAGAAGGAAGATAAATTATGCAAAATGAGCACATTTGCATAATTAATGCAGGTTGCATAATCCCAGCATTTCCCTCAGCAGAGGAATCTAGCAGGGAAGACGCCCCCACCTCCTCCTCCTTGCGTATAATCTCGCCCATCCTGCTGCTTCTTTCCACCTTCCTTCCTCTTCTCCTCTGCCTCTCCTTCAATGTAGCCCAATCGTTTTTTATCTATCCTATCCTATCCTGCCCTGTCCTCATGTCTACCTTTATAAGGTGGCATCTGTCCAGCCTGTCAGCAAAATTGGGAGCTTCCTATTCTTAAGGGAAAGAAAAGACACACTGCACTTTGTTTGTCTTGTTCAGCAGAGGAGACTGGAAAAGCCAGCGCAAAGGCTGCTTTTATTTCTTTTTATGGTTTCTGTGCCTTCGGGGCACACACTGCGGTCTTTCCACCCAAGCCTGTCTCTTCAGCTAGGAAGCAAAAATGCTGGGTCTATGTGCTTTCCTTTTTTGCTTGTCTCCTTAAACTCTCCCTCCCTCCCTCCCTCCCTCCCTCCCTTCTTCCCTCTCTCTCTCTCTCCCTCCCTCCCTCCACACACACACACAGAGAGAGAGAGAGAGAGAGAGAGAGAGAGAGAGAGAGAAACTTAGGTTGTGGTACAGTGAAGGAAGTTACAAAAAGCAAGGCACCATCATGACATTTTAAATATAATTGCACTTCTTTCACTCTTTACCCCACTACTCCCAGACCAGCCTCGAGTGGTTGCAAAAAGAGACACAGGTCTCCCTCAACCTGGTCTGCAGACAGAAATGAGAAAACGATAATTCAAATTAAAATGCTTTTATAAGGAAGAGTGGAAAAAGAAAAAGGAATGGCAAAGGACGCATCATTGTTGTTTTTTGAGTGGGGGGTATTCAAGGAAAGGAGCTCATCTTTCCTTGCTAAGAACCTGTGAATCCTTTTTAATTTTAAAATAATTAATGTACTGTATTAAAGTTCCCTGTGGCCAGTTATATGAGCCTTTCTTACCAAGGCCCAGTTCCTACGTGGCAGGGATATGAAACGGGGATGCTTTCACCAGGCTTTGCCAGTTCACGGGGCAAGAACATTCCCTCACCTTGAAATTCTCCCCGCATGCAGAAAATTAGTACTGGAAGGAGAAATGCCCAGTCTAGCCTTCTCGCTGGCGGGCTATATCTCCACATGCAGGGACTTTTCCCTTTCCCCCTGCCCCCACACCAGGGGTGGATCCAGGCATGAAACCTGTAGCCCAGGAGTAGCCAGTGTGGTGCCCCCCAGATGTTGGGGAGGCAGGAGGGCCTCAACAGATGAAAGAAACAACTGTCTACTGTAGTAGCATGGAGGAGCCTTGCACTGCAAAATGCTCCTGTTTGGGGTTCCATTGAGCCAACCACGCTCTCTTCCAGGATACTCCATTCCATTCTTCCTCCCCTGAGTTTCCTCGTGTCCCTCCCCCAATGCCACACACACTCAGCAGGCACAGGCCTCCTTGGGTTGTTTGGAGATTTTGCTTTCTCTCTCTCACTTAGGCTCTTCCCCTCCCTTTAAAGATTTTTTTAGAAGACTTCTGCAAGCTTTGGGGGGCCCTGCTGATACCTCCTTTTTTGTTTCTCATTCAGCGCTTGAGATCATTATTCAAGGGAATGATTAGTCACTTAAGTTCTCAGGCAATTTTAGGGGGCATGCTATACCTTACCTTAGGGATGGAAGTGGGTTTTAAGGACCCACCAAAGCCAGTGTTGTGGTGGGTGCTAAGGTTTCCTTGGTTCCCTTTCGCAAATGCAAAATTTGGATATATATTTGTGACGGTACGGGGTACTGTCACCTCTTTCTCTGTTGCCCATGACAGCTATTTTGTACTAGAACCCAGGGCACTTTCATCAAGAGATGTGTGAAATATCAGTATCTAAAACAAAACCCTGCCATTTTAGGAATTGCTGTTTCAAACATTGGCATAAAATCGAGTGGCCACAAAAACCTTCATACCCCCCCATGCCTTTGTGGTTCTTTGCGCACTGAAAATGGCTCCCTGTTCAGTGAGAGACACTTCCATTGGGAAGGAATCCCATGTTCATGCTGCTACGATGCGCCCACTGAGGGCAGGAGATCGTGGCTCAGGTGTCGACCTGAGTGCACAGGTAATTGCAGGTAGGATGAGGCAGTTATTTAGACATCCCCATTTAGAGCCTTAATCACCATCATGATTTAGAGCAGGGGTCAGCAAGGTTTATCTTGCCTGGGCTGGATCGGTCCTGCTGAGATCCCTCCATGGGCCAGATTGTGCACACAATTGTGCACACACCCGCAATTTCCGGTGTCTTTGTTGCGCAGACGCGATTTTTGGCACCGCGGAAGCGAGTCCCTGTGCTATGCTGCACCAGTTTAGTGCAGCACATGGCTCAGTTTGGGGGTGGCTCGTGGGCTGGTCAAACGACCTCCGTGGACCGCTTCCAGCCCATGGGCCTTAGGTTGGTGACCCCTGATTTAGAGCTTTGGTCATCCCGATAGCATGGTCTGTTAAAAGCTCAAAACCAACACTTTGAATTATGCCCCAAAATGAATTGGTAACCAGTGCCAAGATGGAAGAATATCAGAATGTGTAGTAAGTCCCAGTTGCAAGTCTGGCTGCTGCATTTCAGACCAATGGCATCTTCCGAACACATGTCAAAGGCAGCCCCACATAGAGGGCAGGAAGAAAGCACTGGGAGAAGAAGCGCATGCATCTTGAAAGCAACTAAATAGCACTGCAACCAAGTAGGCTCTGGGTCCTTGAAGGATACGGTCAAATACTAAATATTAATATATGCAAATAAATGACAGAGAGATGGACTTAAGACTATTCACTTAAATGTTTCAGCTTCCACCTTTTTTATTTGGAATTTCAAAATCCAAACTGTGCTGCTGAGGAAGGCAGAAACAGAAATATGTAACTGTAAAGACTTCAAGTTGGACGCAGGTGGCGCTGTGGGTTAAAGCCTCAGCACCTAGGACTTGCCGATCGAAAGGTCGGCGGTTCGAATCCCTGCGGCGGGGTGCGCTCCCGCTGCTCGGTCCCAGCGCCTGCCAACCTAGCAGTTCGAAAGCACCTCCGGGTGCAAGTAGATAAATAGGGACCGCTTACCAGCGGGAAGGTAAACGGCGTTTCCGTGTGCGGCTCTGGCTCGCCAGAGCAGCGATGTCACGCTGGCCACGTGACCCGGAAGTGTCTCCGGACAGCGCTGGCCCCTGGCCTCTTAAGTGAGATGGGCGCACAACCCCAGAGTCTGTCAAGACTGGCCCGTACGGGCAGGGGTACCTTTACCTTTTTAAAGACTTCAAGTTACCTCTCTTTGGCCATTCACTCATTTACATCTGTTACATAAACATTTCTCTGAAAGAGGGATGGGGAACCTCTGGCCCTTCAGATACTGATGGACTACAACTCCCATCGCTCCTGATCATTGGCCATGCTGGTAGGGACTGATGGGGGTCCTGCAACATGTGGGGAGCCACAGGTTGCCCAGCCCTGCTCTAAAAGGTAATAAAACTTTGACATGAATAAGAATGCAAAGGTAACTCACATGTATCACAACTTCTCCATGAGAGCCTGGAAGTGACCTCTCCAGACAACAGAACAACTCTTTTTCTTTTATCTCTGCAAGCTGTGATCTCCTTTTTGAGACAGATGCCATTAGGCTATTGAACATGTACTCTATGTCTGTTTCCATCCCTCCCACTCATCCCCTCTGTGTGGCCCTGGGCACTGGCAACCCACAGTATGCCACTGAATCCTCCTAGCCATGTTTTAGCCAACGTTGTTTAGCAAACGTTGGCAATGTTGGCTTGGGCTGATAGGCGTTATAACCCAACACCTTACAGAGGGCAGCACATTGGCCACACCTGTTTTGGGCCATACAATGTGATTATTTTGCAGCAGCATCTCTGTCTCTGATTTTTATTATAGCCATGCCAAACATTCTTAAAATGCAGTGGGTCGTGGGTATCTACCGGTTTGTTTATTTTGCAATTCAAATCTCCACTTTTGCTGCGAATCCTGTAGTTCCCCTGTCTGAAATCTCTTTCATCCCCTCATTGAGACTTTAAATCCTGTCTCAGGGACATGATCCACCATGGAAGTTCTCCTGCCCAAGACTTGTTGAAATGCATGAGATCTATGCAAGAGCTGGGGGCTTTCCTGGTGGATCCAGTCTCCCTGGGTCACCCCTTCTACTCTGCTGCCCTTTATGGCATCCGAAAGACGTCATTGTTCTGCTTACAGTCTAGCTTCATCTAGGATTCAGGGACTTTATCTGGGATTTAGGATCACGGTTCCTAAAATAAGAATGTGGATTGTATGTGGGGTAGTGGTGGCGGAGACTTATTTTTGTTGATGGGAGTCTGGAGGTGCAACTGCATAGAATTTGCAATGTTTTTCCGGGGGGGGGGGGAGGAGAAGCTGGTTGAGGAACCCACACACAGGGAGAAAGAGAGAGAAATCTCAGCCTGCTATCTGGGTAAGAGAGCCGTAGAGGCAGATAGATTTTTATATAACCGGTGATAGCGCTGTCACTGCGTGCTCCAAACAATAGAGCTAGCTGGAGAGGCAGAATTATATAAAACCCCTATATGTCAGTCTCTGTGTTGCCTTGTGTGTTTAGAGAAATCTGGATCTTTGTGGAAGCCCGTCTCTCATGTGACCATTTCTAAAGAGACAGAGAGATGGGGTTACCTAAAGTAATGAGCTGCTGTGACCTGCAAAGCTCTGCTTTCCGGAAATCGTAGGCTGTGGCCTAAAATGCCTTTGAAAACAGGACTGGGAGCCAAAGGCAACTTTGCCCCTTTGAACATAAGAAGATTCCCTTTCTCCCCAATATACAGTCAGATGATTTGTCCCTCTAGTTCCCAACTGGCGAGAGCTAATGGGAGTTGTAGTATGAAACATCTGGCGGGCACCCAGCTGGTGAAGGCTGTGTTAGTTCCATCTTGTCGGCATGCCCTCAGAGCCAGAGGACTTTCCCGGCACCTGTTGGCTAAGACACCTTTATAATTGGTGGTGACAACGGATTGAGCCTGAGGCACTCTCTGGACACCACCTGTGGTGCTTACAGGCCAGTCTCATCCTCCATTTAGATAGATAGATAGATAGATAGATAGATAGATAGATAGATAGATAGAGATAGATCCACACCTTCTCTGAAATCCTAGTGATAAAGGAAAGGATTTAATTTGAGCCTGATTCCTGTCAGGCCATACAGACCCAGAAGCGAAAGGTCAAATGTCAAGGAACACACAGAATAATATTCAAGAAGGGAATGCAGGCATACAGATCACCCCCCTTTCCCTCCTTCCCTCCCTTGCAGCTGAGTAACTACATCTGCCCATTGTGCATCTGGGATTTGGGAATGCAGCTTCTAGGTCAAGCTGGAGCCCTGACACGTCTTTCTTTAAAAAAGAAAGAAATTAGGTACAATATCAAGACACATCCATCTGTATGTTGCTTGCGCTCTCTGTGTGTGTTGGTGTGTGTGTGTTTAAAGCCTTTCTAGGTGTTGTTTAACAGCAGAACTGAAATAAGGGCTATGACCTGAACTTAAGAAAGTACAAGACCTTCTATAACACGGCACTTTCCCAACCACAACTATGCTTAGGGAACATCTCTGCATGACCCCTCTTTGAGGAAAGGCTGTAGCTCAGTGATTGAGCATCTGCCTTGCATGGAGAAGGTCTCGGGTTCAATCCCCAGCATCTCCAGGTAGGGATTAGACAGTCCAGCCCTGAAAACTTGTAGAGCCGCTGCAATCAGTGTAGACAATACTGAGCCAGGTGGACCAATTATTTGTTGGTTTAATTTGGTAAAAGGAAAAAAAAGACATGGTAGAATAAAAGGAAAATTCCCTGGGTGCCTAGATCCAGGTTTGGGGCAAGTACTCTTTAGTGAGAGTCCCCCAGCAGAGATTTAAAATCACAAAACAGTCAGCAAAGTAAAATGTGTAAGTAGGGGCTGTTAGACATTTAAATATCCCTTTCTAAGTTGCTTCCAAAGTTCCTCACTTCCTTTAGCATACAAAGAGAGCCCACGTGTAGTATGTTAAAAATGGGTTACTTACAGATGCTTCAAAGGTCAGATTCATGTGTTATTCCATACAACAGCAATAAAAGACTGGTAGTGTAACTTAGGAATCTTGCAATTGGTAGGCATACCTGACAAAGATCATCTGCCTCTGCTGAGATACCTTCATCCATGCAAACAAGTACCCAAGAATGACAGGGGCCTTCTTGCCTGTATGAACTGATCCTTATATCAAGTTATATCAAGTTATGCTATCAGTCCAGTCAGTGTAACCAATCTTGACCACTAGGTGTTCCTGGAACAGGATGAAAGCTTTCAAACCATGTTCTACAGGATAGATTCCAAGAGTTCCCAACCCCAGTGCCATTTCATCAGCACTCCTGGTTTCCATTCGAACGCGGTGCCCATTTGGGTGGCAACTGGTGACCTGGCAAATAATGTGTTATCCTTTAGAGATGCCAGGTGTGGAGTATCTCAAATTTCTGTCCTGACCAGGAAAGGTCCTAGAACAGATAACTAAACACTGGGTCAATGGGCACTTAGAAAATGATGCTTTGATTTCTCAAAAACAAGTTATGCCAGACAAGTCTCATTTCTTTTTTTGAAAGGGTTACAAGCTTCGTGGATCAGGGGAATGCTGTGGATGTAGTGTATCTTGATTTCAGTAAAGTCCCCCATGATATTCTTGTGGAGAAGCTGGTAAAATGTGGGCTGGATGAGATAACTGTTAGGTGGATTTGCAGCTGGTTGACTGACCAAACCCAGAGAGTGCTCACTAACGGTTACTTGTCATCCTGGAAAAAAAGTGAAAATGTGGGGTGTCGCTGGATTCTGTCCTGGGCCTTTGTTGTTCAACATATTTATAAACAACTTGGATGAAGGTATGGAGGGGATTTGCAGATGACACCAAGCTAGGATAGGTAGGTAATGCTTGAATTGGGATTCAAGATGACCATAGCAGATTGGAGAACTGGGCCAAAACTAACAAAATGAATGTTAATTGAGACAAATGCCAGGTTCGACACTTAGGTAGGAAGAACTAATGGCACAAATATAAGATGGGGACCCATAGCTTACCATTAGTACACGTGAAAAGGATCTAGGGGTCTTAGTAGTGTAACATGAGTCAACTGTGATATAGTAGCAAAAAAAGCGAATGCTATTCTAGGCTGGGCTGTCTCAAGTCTAGTGTCCTGATCCAAAGGAGTCATAGTTCCGCTTTCTACTGTCTTGGTCAGACTACAACTGTGTCCAGTTCTGAGCACTACAGTTTAAGAAGGATATTGATAAGCTGGAATGTGTGCAGAGGAGGGCAACCAAGATGATCAAGGATCTGGAAACCAAGCCTTATCAGGAATGGTTGAGGGAACTATGTTTAGCCTGTAAAAAAAGGAGAATGAGAGGATTGTTGTTGTTTAGTCGTTTAGTTGTGTCTGACTCTTCGTGACCCCATGGACCAGAGCCCACCAGGCACTCCTGTCTTCCACTGCCTCCCACACTTTGGTCAAACTCATGCTGGTAGCTTCAAGAACACTGTCCAGCCATCTTGTCCTCTGTCGTCCCCTTCTCCTTGTGCCCTCAATCTTTCAATGATAGCCATCTTCAAACATCTGGAGGAGGGAGCAAGCTTGTTTACTTCTGCTTCAAAGGTTAGGACCAATCGATTCATGTTACAAGAAAGGAGATTCCAACTAAACACCAGGAAGAACTTTCTGACAGTAAGAGCTGTTTGACAGTGGAACAGACTCCCGCAAGTGGTGGTGAACTCCCTTGGAGGTTTTTAAGCAGAGGTTGGGTGGCCATCTGTTGTGTATGATCTAGTTGTGATTCCTGCATTGCAGGAAGTTGGACTAGATGACCCTTGGGGTCTCTTCCAACGATTCTATCCTGCCACTCAAATGGCAATATTCAGATGTGAGCAGGAAGCAAAGTCTGTTGCTCTCGTATCATTCTTTCTCTGACTCTGTTGTTGACTCACAGCATCCTTTTCTTATACATAGCAAGGGCAATACAAAGTGATTTCCCACCTCCTGAGGCGATCTGGTATTTTTGATATATAATCAAATCACAACTGAGAAAAGAGGGAAATGGCCTAGCCCCCTTTCTGGCAACTGGCCTGAAAGCAAAAGAACCTTATTTTTCTGGCAGTCTTAGACGCAACATGTCTATATTTGTAAGAGCCAGCTCTGCTGCAATGTTTATCATCAATAACGCAAATGGACTTGAATATTGCTTCCTCTTTTTCCCTTCCTTTCTCCTCTTAGTTTTTTAACGTATTGGGTTTCTTTAGATTGTAAATATTTGTTTGTTTGTTATTGTAAGAATTTATGAGCACTACAATTTGAACTGATTAACAAGGAAATTTAAAGTGTGTGTGTGTGTGTGTGTGTGTGTGAGAGAGAGAGAGAGAGAGAGAGAGAGAGAGAGAGAGAGAGAGAAGGCATCAGTGCCAGGATGAAACATGGGAATTAACACTGGTAACACATAACCCTTCGGTGATACTGGGTGACTGGCTGTAATTTATTTATTAGTTAGTTAGTTAGTTAGTTAGTTAGTTAGTTAGTTAGTTAGTTACCTGTCCTTCTCTCTGAGGTCTCATAGCAGGTCATAATCTCTGAAAAAGCAACATTTAAAACAACGTTAAAAACTTAAAATCCTGAAGAATACAGTCACTAAAATATGCATGCATCTCAGGTGTTGAAGACTGGTGTAAAGAGGTGTGTCTTCAGTATTCACTGAAAATTGTATAATGAAGTTACTAGATCAGGCATAGGCAAACTCGGCCCTCCAGATGTTTTGGGACTACAACTCCCATGATCTCTATGGCCAGCTGTCAGGGATGATGGGAATTGTAGTCCCCAAACATCTGGAGGGCTGAGCTTGCCTATGCCTTTACTAGATCCACCTCTGCAGGTGGGGAGCTCAACAGCTTAGGGGCTAGTTGTAGAGAATGCCCTTTCCCAGGCTTCCGCCACCCAAGTTTCTGAACCACCAATAGGAACCCCTCTGTTGATCTTAGCACCTGAGAGGGTCTGTAGGGAAGGAGGCAGTCTTTCAGATATTTGGGGCCAGAGTCCTTAGGACAAGCATAGGCAAACTCCAGATGTTTCGAGACTACTATTCCCACCATCCCTGACCACTGGTCCTGTTAGCTAGGGATGATGGGAGTTGTAGTTCCAAAACATCTGGAGGGCCGAGTTTGCCTATGCCTGCATTAGGACTTTAAAATACTCACATCAACACCCTAAATGGGCCCAGAAACAAGGAATGTGGCTGTTTTAAAACGGGGGTTATGGAAACCCAGCCAGTAATCTGGCTGCTTAATTGGGACCAATTGAAGTTTTGAGATATCTTCAAGGGAAGCCCCACGTAGAGGGCCTTGCAGTAATGCAATATGGAAGTAACCAGAGCATGGACTACAGTGGCAGAGTCATTTCTGTCCCAAAGGGGCTGTAGCTGGCAAACCAATCAGAGCTGGAAAAACACCCTCCTAGCCATCAAGACCTCCTCCATGATCAATTAAATGTCTGGATTGTAGCCCCTTCAAGGGGAAAAGCTAGGAGGCCACTTCCTGGACAGGCTGACTCAGAGACATGTGCTTCCACTGCCCAAAAGTGGTAGAATGTCTGGAACAGCCTTTACAAATTTAGGCTCTTTTGGAGAAGATTATGAAACTTATAGTGGGTTGTATCCAAAGTACATCCATTAAAATTAATGGCCTTAAGTTAGTCACATTCATTCCTTTCAATGAGTCTACATTGGATGCAACCTAGTGCAGGAATCTTTTGGCCCTCCAGATGTTGCTGAACTGCAACTCCCATTGTCCCTGGCTGGGGATCATGGGAGTGGCAACTCATCAACAACTGGAGGGCCAAAGGTTCCCTACGCCTGACCTAGCGTCTCTGTTGGCATCTGTTTGTCTCTAGAGACAATGGAGTGCGCCTCCAGGGTTAAAGTCAAGCTACTGCATTAGCAGCACTGAAGTGACCTGTCTGGGGTACATGCATAGGCAGTGTGTATGGAGGTCCTGGGCTGCCCAAATGACCCCCTCCCCTCGGTCTCGTTGATGTGGCCCAAAGCAGCCCAGAGCAATAAGTTTGGCACCAGCTTGACTGCAGAAATGGACGGAAGGAGGCATACAAGGCACCGTCCAACGCCCTCCCATCAGATGTCAAAGAGATAAACAACTATCTGACATTTAGAAGACATCTAAAGGCAGCTGTTCAGGGAAGTTTTTGATGTGTGACATTTTGATGTATTTTTAATCCTTGTTGGAAGCCGCCCAGAGTGGCTGGGGAAACCCAACCAGATGGGTGGGGTACAAATAATAAATTATTATTATTACTACTACTATACAAGGCACCATCCAATCATCTTAGGGACTCCACTCCTGATTTTTGTAGGGTTTACTCCTGAGACTTTTCTTCTCCTGAAGATATCCCACAAGGCAGCAGAGGTTTAGGATCAGTTTCCCTTCTCCTAGATAGGCTACTTTCCCAGGTGGACGAGCCCCATACGCTCCTTGCTTCCCTCTACAGCACATGCAGAGTCCCTAACTCACCGACGGTTTGAGACCCATCGGCTAAAGCTATTGATTTTAAGTGTATGTGTTGGCCAGGTGTTACAGGTGTGTGGGCATGCTTGTTCACTGAGAGATCATCGCCGAAGGTCCTCCGATGTCTCAGAACTGGCTTTTCCCTCTAGATACCTTCTAGCAGTTTTGCCAACCACCTCCATCCTCTCTCTCCTCAAATCCAGGTGTCTCCTGTGCCCACTTTAACCCAAATTGTTTTCAGCCCGTGCTCAGGCAAGTGGGTGTGAGTCATATTTCAAAGTAGCTTTTTCAGCAGCCTAACAGCCCATCAATGACCACTCCAAGTGACTAAGACTCATCAGGGCCAGGGAGGTGTGCAGATGACGTTTGCTTCATGCTGAGTCATCGAGCCCACTACTATCTAATCTTGACTGGCAGTGGTTCTCCAGAGTTTTAGAAATGTGCCTTTCTCAGCCCTTCTGCTTGCAAGTATTTTGAATCGAAGAGATCAGGGATTGAACCTGCAACCTTCTGCATGTGAGGCATATTGTCCGCCATGGAGCCGACGTTCCACCATTCCTAATAGGGCAGTGTAGCTACAGTACAATACATTTTTTTAGCCCTGCTTTGAGCAGCAAACATACCAAAGATAGGTGGATGCATTTCAAATGAATATCAGTAATGCAGTCCAGGTTTGTAAATTGCAAAATATGTTGACAAAGTCCTTCTGTTGATCTCTTGTTGAAATAGATTCTTTTATCCAGATGTCTTGCAAATGAAATTGAAATCTGATTCCCCCTTTTCCCCCTGGTTCTCCACTGCCCTCTAATAACTCTTTGCTCTCTAGACAACCTTCCATAGGGGACTAGATTTGCTACCCTCTGGGTGTCTGGAGAGAGGAAGAGCTTTCTCCCCTTGAAAGGCGAGGCAGATGACTGGGAAATAATATTTCAGAACACCAGAACAGACATTTTTCCATAATAATGGTTGTTTCAGAGAGAAAGAGAGGCTGTGGAAGCTTCCTCTGGAGAGCTGCGTATAATAGCATTATCTCTGGGGATTCAAGCTTTACTCTGCTTAATTGGCAGATTAATCAACTCCTGCTTTAGTTGATTAAAACTGCCCCCCCACCCGATTATAAATTTTAAGTGGTTGGACTTAGGAGCAGATTCGTTTGTTTTTGAAAGCTGTGTGGTACTTGGGCTTTCCTGCCCAATGAATGAAATAGCAAAGGCAAAAATGGCCTCCGTGAGTTGTGACTTCTGTTTACGATTGAGCCGATAACCATATTGAATTGATTGCAAGTGATATGCTGATTTACTTTTCTTCGGCAAATTCGCCGGTTCTGTTGATTCAACCACTACAGATTCTTCCCAGTGACCGACAGCGCTGATTATATGGAATTTTTAAAAATGACGTTCTGATTTGTTGGAAGTAGGATGTGGGGGGGGGGGGGAGAGAGAGAGAGAGAGAGAGAGAGAGAGAGAAAGAGAGAGAAAGAGAGAGAAAGAGAGAGAAAGAGAACAATTCTTGATTCCAGTCTGATCAAATATGATAGAAAATGGGCCCTGACTTAGACCAACAGGCTTTCCAGTGGTTAATGGCAAGTGCGACCGAAGTTATCTTCCTTCCTGAAGTGGCCA
Organism: Podarcis gaigeae; assembly: GCF_964106915.1. NCBI lineage: Eukaryota > Metazoa > Chordata > Lepidosauria > Squamata > Lacertidae > Podarcis > Podarcis gaigeae. The sequence goes on along the minus strand of NC_139689.1, from coordinate 16,228,233 downwards.
AATGGTGCTGTGTCCCTCGGTGTCCCTAACCCCAACTAGGACTTTAAAAACTCTTGCTTTACTGCTCAGACCCCAGTTCCTGCCTTCATCGATCATTCCGCCACCCGTCCTCCCCAGCCAGAACCTGGCTCAGGGCGGCTAACATCAAAATATAAATATATAGGATGCTTCCTCCCCCCAACAAAGAAAGGGGAACTAGGGTTCAAGGATGCCCAGAAGTGATACCATTAAGACTGAGGGCCCCCAGCAAGGTCTGGTTATAAGAGGAAGGCCCTCTGCCCAGAGAATTTTACCTCTTTATGAGAACATGAATATTCAGGACTGACTCCTGACTTTGGAAACAATTATGGAGCCACGATTAAGCTCTCGACAAAAGCTCCGGCTCAGTTTAAGATGTGTTTTTCAGTTGCTTTTGTTGTTTTATCACTTCTTGTTTGACCCTGGGCTCCTTTGGGATATATTGTTGTTGTTGTCAATCACTTCTGTTTTGTACATACACGTCTATCTCTCCTTCCCCTCACCTGCTCTCCTTCCATTCATCCCTCTGCCGTTGTATACAATCCTGTGTTCCATCAGGCATTTATATGCTGCTCAATCATTTGCATTTCTGTGCTGCGTACATAAAATAAACCACGCAGAATAAACCAATAACATTATCCTAAAATGAAAACAGAAACCCAAACATGACCTTAAAATGCCTTCTGGAATAAAGGCGCCTTTGTCATGAGTCTGAGGTTCAGCAAGAACCTCCCATCTCTCCCATCTCACATAGGTGCACCTATCCTACCCTTCCTGTCTTATATATTAATAGCAAAGGTTCTCTGAGCGTGGATCCCCTTTGCTGTCAAAATGGCGCCATTCACACCAAAGGGGCTCAGCACAATTGGGGTCGGGGGGGGGGGATCCCTGAAGTTTCCAGCGCTACAGAAAGCTTCTAGAATAAAACCCCTAAGGTTGGTTTTCATCCAGCTGATACTCTCCACATGTTCTGGACTACAATTCCCATCAGCCTCAGCCACCAGGGCCTGGAACATTTGGAGGTCACCAAGTTTGTGAAGGCTGCCTTAAGGGGAAACACAGACACACACACAGCTCAGTGAAGTCTGGGCATGCTCAGTGGGCACGAAATGGTACGGTGAGGTAAACAGACAACCAGGGTGGGGTGCGGAATGGAATCTCCCACAGGAGGGCATGGCCGGCTGGAATTCTGAGCATGCCACGCTGCCACATTTTGCTGCAGGAGTCCCTTGCGCCCTGCTGTGTTCTGTGGGGTTTCTTCAGTAGCAAGTGTGTTTAGGACTGCAGCCACCCGCAATTGTTCTCCCTGGCGCTACCCACATCTTTCTCAGCGTTGTTGAAATACTGTTTGCCAGCTCATTATTCATATCTCTCATCCCTGTCTGTCTCCAGCTCCATCTATCCATCAGTCTCCTAGCAAATATCTCTCTGCCCAAACCTGTCCCCATAAATACTCCTTTGTCTCCGCAGCCCCATGAACACACACATGAACACACACACACACACACACACACACACACACACACACACCCTACTGTGTCTGATGGTCTCCTCCCTTACTTTCCTCCACCTGCATCCTAAAGATTAAGCATTCTGTTGGGATTCCTCCCTCCCTCCCTCCCTCCCTCCCTCCCCCCCGCTAGTCAGATCGGAGGTTCCTCCTCTTGCAATATAGTGGGTGCCTGTATTTGCACGGGGTGTGGATGTATTCCTAGGGCTCGAATACCTGCATTTCCCTTCCCCAAAAACAGCTGCAATGCAGGAATGATTGTGTGAGTGGCGGAGACGGACGTGGGCTTTGCTCGCCGTGTCTCTCGTTCGCTCCCTGGTTCTTTTTTTCTTCCAATTTCCAGCAAATGCTATAACTCATGTCAGCCAGGGTGGTTTATGGGCTGCAGGCGGGAGGCTGGGCTGCAGTGGGGTGAGAGGTGACGTGGGGCTCTGAAGTGCTGGCTTAAGAATGCTAGATATCTCTCTCTCTCTCTCTCTGATGGTTTATGTGAAACCAGGATATATAGAAATATCTGCAACCAAGTTATCTGTGCTTGGACTCTGTCAGGCAACAAGAAAAAAATGTTATTAGTTATGATTAATTGCAAGCGTAATGTCCTGCACCTCCCTGCAAGTTTGTCTGTCTGCCTGTCGGTATGGGTTGGAGAGTTGGAGAGTTACCACTGGAAGCTGGGAAGGAGAGGCAGGTAATAGAAAGGGTTGCCAGACCTCCAGGTCTGAGCTGAAGTCTCCAGGTTTGCCTGGCCCCTTGCGGGCAAGAGGTATAATAATAATAATGATGATGATGATGATGATGATGTACATGCAGCTTGCAAGCTGCAGCCCCACAGGAGCTGGCTGCAAATAATAGCATAGAAACTCTGGGGAGTGGGCTGTCTGCCTTCCTCTGTTCCCCTCTCCTAATTAACCTCCATCACCAGGACACCCCCCATGTGACATCACTAGGGGCTGGTTTGGCCCTGAAATCTCAGGGTCTGGGATGCTCCTGACCTGGCAACTATGGTGGCAAATGATGTTAGGGGCTGTGGCAACCACAGCCAGTGAGGTCTAGTGGTTAGTGTTGGTCTAGAAACTAGATGAGGGCTCAAGTCCCTGCATTAAGCTCAGTGAGTGACCTTGAGCCAGCCACGGTCCCTCAGCCTAACCTACCCCGCACGGTTGTTGTGGAGATGAAATGGGGAGGAAAAGAAGCATGTGTGCTACCTTGAGCAAAGGTACAGTATAAATGTAATAAATAATAACAAATAATCTTCCACTCGAGCGGGAATTCTCTTCCCTTACCTCTCAGTACCCTTTTCTCCTAGGAACTATACTGGGAAATGCCACAACTTTAGGAATCCATTGTGCCTTTGGGACTTCAGTAGCTATTCACCCAATCCCCGTCCTCCCCTCAGACCTATTTGCATGTCTAGCAACCCAGGGGCAAAACCTACTGTGGTTTAATGGGCCTGGAATCAAAGGGTTGAGAAGGAGCATCTCACTCCCTCCCCCTTCAGCCCAGACACTGAGGTCCAGCGCTGAGGGCCTTCTGGCAGTTCCCTCACTGCAAGAAGTGAAGTTAAAGGGAACCAGGCAGAGGGCCTTCTCGGTGGTGGCACCTGCCCTGAGGAAGACCCTCTCTTCAGATGGACGTAGACCCCTAAACAGTTTCTGAATCTTTGTACTTTTGCCCAATCACTGTACCCCACCCCCGATTTGAACTATAAAATGGTGGTTTTCTAGAGTCAAAATGAGAGTACCCCCTAAACAATTTTTTTTAGAAAAAAAGCACTGGTTATAAATGCAACAACAACAAAGGGGTATATACAGAGGTACGCAGTGATCAGCATTTGCTTTCTTGCTCAACAACAGCTGTCTTTGTGGCCGCATATCCATACACACTGCCATTTACCAGACATTTTGCTAGAATGAAATACAGTGGTACCTCAGTTAAGAACTTAATTTGTTATGGAGGTCCATTCTTAACCTGAAGCTGTTCTTAACCTGAGGTACCACTTTAGCTAATGGGGATTCCTGCACCACCGCCACACAATTTCTGTTCTTATCCTGAAGCAAAGTTCTTAACTTGAGGTACTATTTCTGGGTTAGCGGAGTCTGTAACCTGAAGCGTCTGTATCCCGAGGTACCACTGTAGTGCCATTGAGCACATCTAGCTCCCCATGCATCTGGGGTTATATGGAAGACTTCTGGGTTAAAGGGTATCACACCTAATTTAGGCTTGCACCCCAGAACCTCTCACTTTGGATATCAAGCACTGGACACACCGGTGGATACGGGGAACAACTGCCAAAACACATCCAATTCCCCCTCTCCCGTTGTTATGCTGCCATTTTGAGAAGAACAAAAACGGGTCTTTTCTGCAACGCACCATCTCCGAGTGCCCCGTCTCGCACCCAGACACAGCCCTGTTCTTTTTGAAGGGACATGCAAAGGGGAAGCGTGTGATAGCATGCTCCGCAAGTGCGCTGCCACGCACCCTGGCGTGCGCAATCTTGTCACAAGAGCTGCTTTGATCTAGTGCTAGATCAGATCCCTCATGGGGTTGCTTGCAGAAAACTGACAATGCATGATAACGTATCGGGGAGGACAGTGGCTAAAGCGGAAATCTCCCCCTACCACACACAATGGGTCACATCTCCAGAAATGCCCTCACAAAGAACAGCGATCAAAGGGGACACTACGCAATAAAAGGTAAATGCCTCAATATAACCCAGAGGAGAAAAACCTCATCACCTTTTGACCTGATGCCGGTTGGCAAGAGATGGCTAAATAATTTCTGTATAACACAGCCTCCTTCAGTATCGCCTTCATAGTATATTCCAAGGCAAGTTCCACCTCCTTTTTGTTTAAGCAGCAACTTTCAGACTTTGGGGAGCCCTTTGCCTTTCCAGAAACCCCTTTCTGTAGGACAAGGGATACGTCTGAGATGTTGCAAAGAAATCTCAAGCATATTACAGGGTGAGCTCCTGCAGGATGTTGTGTTGCTTACATCAAAATTAGCAAGTACATACAAATTAATTCTATGTAATCATATAATGCCTCTCAATAACTAAGCTTATCATCTTTATCTCGTTCCACACTGTCTAACATTCTTAAAAGAGCACATGGCTGAAGATTACCCTGCATTTTATTATTCCAAAACATAGCAAAAATATTTTTCCCCCAGTGTGATTGTCCATGCAATGTGTCTTTCAGGGATCTTGCTGATCTGCTCATTGAGGAAATTCTGGTGCACTCCTGAATGTTGGGAAATAAATGGGGAACACCAGTTAATCCTGAAGTCCCACATATGTGGGGAACTATGAAGAAAAATGGCTGACTGCCTGAATTCAAAAAAGTATGTTCAGGCCTTGACTCCCCTTTAGCTGAAACAGCCCCCAGCAGAGTTTAAAACACAGGTCTATGCGATGTTTGCAAAGTGTGGGAAATATAGGTTGCTAGATGTCTAAATGTCCCAGTATTAAGCTCTTAAAATGTGCTCCCTCTACCTCTCTTGGAGTGAATAGACCACAAACTTTAGTAAGTTTAAATGCTTTATTTACAGATCTCACTCATGCATTGTTCAATGCTGCAGCTGAAACAACACAGGCCAGGTATTATTGGTTGCAAAATACAGAAAGTATCTTCAAACATGGAGTCTGGGCATGGAGCACACCTGTCTCATGTGTCTGCTCAGCTTACGTGGTTCAAATAGTGGAGGGAGGGAGAGAGGGAGAGAGAGAGAGAACGGAGGAGGAAACATCCCTTACTTCCTCTCCCCTTGGAAAAGAGGGGATGTGACATCACAGCCTAATCTAGTAGTTTAGAACTCTGTGGTCCTTAACCCCTTCACATACTAACTAGCATAGATGTGCATTGTTAGCTTTGACTGCAAAAACTCCCACACTGAAAAACCCCCAAGTATCCTAAAAGACAGTTTGAAAGAGGAAGGAAGGAAGGAAGGAAGGAAGGAAGGCTTCTTTGTTTTTAAATGGCTAGGTAAAAACTGCATAACAGTCAGCTGCATAACAGGAACTGTTTTCTAGCATTCAGAGTAGACTTTACCAGTGGGCACCAGGTCTTATCATGAGTAGCTTCAACTTCCTGCTTTGGGGCACTGTTGGGGAAGGACCAAAGCTCTTCTTTGCCTGGAGAAAGGCCTAGGACTGGGAGAGACTTCTGCCTGAAACTTTGGAGTCCCACTGCCAATCAGTGTAGACAGCACTGAAGTAGATGAACCAATGATCTCACTTGTCATAAGGCAGCTGCCTATGTTCCATTAAAGACAGGCAAATCTCTGGCTTTTCCATACCCTCCAACACTTCTCTGATGAAAATAAAGATGTTGCCTCCAACATTTCTCCAATGAAAATAGGGATGTCCCAAGGAAAAGCGGGACATTCTGGGATCAAATCAGAAACCAGGGCAGCTTGTGTAAATCTGGGACTGTCCATGGAAAATAGGGACACTTGGAGGGACTGCTGACCCCCCCTCCCCGCAGGGTGCCAGTTAGATTTCTCCACCTTGGGTCCAGAAATTTACTCATTTACTAATTTTCTTACACTTACATCCTACCTTACTTCCATCATAGAACCCTGTGGTTTCCAGGAAATCTTCCATTCAGATGCTGGTGGCCTTGAGACCCAAACCCTGAAGCCATTTCAGACTAAACTGAAATGGGCTTGCCTGTTGGCGGTTTGCAGTGGCCTTAGAGCAGTCTATTTTTGTGAAAGTTTCTCCCTCACCTTGACTGAGGTACTTTGGTGGCTGCCGGAACCAGGCACGTTGCCTCTGTGCCTGCCTGCCTCCAGGAGGTCGCAGGAAGGTTTCACTGCGGTCCAGGAACAAGCGATGGAGACAGGTGCAAGCTCCTCTGTCGCAAGCAGCCAAACTCATTTCTCAACCTCTTGGCTAGAGCGCAGTCTCCGCCTCCTACCACCGCCACCCATTTCTCATTCCACTGTTGTTCTCATCACTTTGCATCTTTTGCTCTTTCTCTCTCTGTCTCTCTCTCTCTTTTTTTAAAAAAAACCCAAAATAAAAATAGTTATGCAGCACTTGCTGTCAGGAAACCTGTCAGGAGAACGAGCCACCCCCTTTGCTGCACTGTAGCCCTGCCTTAATGAGGATATTCTGCCTGTCTAAATGGCTGTGGGGGGTGGGGGGGAGATTTACTTATTTATCTAGAAGCCCTAATGTGTGGTGTTTGGGGAAAGCAAAGCCCTGCTGCGATTGCAGTCTCCTCACGTTCCTTTTGACTGCAAACGGGGGGGGGGGGGTTTACAAAAAGAGGCCAAGTGTGGACAGCAAGAGGCCTTTCATCCGGTGGGCGACAAATCCTTGGAATGCCTTCGCAGTTGCAGGAAGGGGAGCAAGCAGCGAGACCTGGGAAGGCCAGAGGGTGAGGGACGAGGCAGGCCCACGGGGAGAGGCTGGGAAGGATGCGTACGTAAGCCATTAAACTAAGTGGCTCTGTATTTGGGCAGCTGTGTCTTTTTTTAGCCCATTATTTTGACGCTGTTGCGCCGGGTTTTCCTCGGCCAGGGGAGCGGAGTGGAAGCCGGGGACGCTGAACGTGGCACTTGCCAGTAGTCTGCGCTCTCTGTCTCTCTCTCTCTCTGTTCAAGAATAATGTTCATTATAATAATCTCGCCGGATTCCACGTCTGCTGGTGTCGCTCTGTATTTGAGGGTTGTTTGCTGGAACTCAGGGGAGCTCTCCCCCCCCTTCTTGTTGATTTTATTGGACTGCAGTCCTTCCAGCTGAGGCTCTCAACCTGGTGCCCTGGCTCCTAGCCATTCTGCCTCTTAACAAACCAGACCGGCTTAAATAAGAGAGATAGGGAGGGTAGATCACTGGCTCACAGCTCATCTTCCCCCTCTTAACCCTTCCCTCTGCTTTGCGATCGCACAAAGAAACCAAGAGTCCTGGTTTCCCTGATTATAACCTCTGGTTTCTAGAAAAAGCCCTGTTTGGTTTGGTTTTGAATCCAGCAACACCCACTAAGGCTGAACAGGGACAGAATCCTGCACCCTTATCGCTCTCTGGAATGATAGTTATGCAGACAGAGTGCCTCTGAAGCTTGCGTTCTTATTTTTCATCCACATCTTGAGCAGATGAGAGACACTCCCTACCAGCGTATAAATCTTGTCTTACATTAAAAAAAAGTTATGGATCTAGGGTGAGATGACTTTCGTGTTGCCACCATTCCCTTCCTGGCACAGCTTTTGAACAGCTGCATGACAGGTGACTCCCAATAAGTGCAGGTGATGAAGAAGGGAAGCTTCACCTGTTGACCTTTTTACCTGTAGTGTCATTGTTCAAACCTCAGAGGGGAAGTCGGATATACACATACAACCTTACCCCAAATATATATATATATATGTTTAAGTTGATGAAACCCATTTTGGCCAGCTTTGCAGCCAATCTGGTCTCTGCCCTCTGCTACTGCAATCTCATTGGCTAGAAAGCAGCTTAGTCACTCTGGATAGAGCGAGCCTGATGGCCAAAGAGCCAATCGCATTTGAAGGAGGCTGGTGGTGTGAGCTTTTCAGGCATGCAAACAAAGGTATCAGAAGCAGCCAATCACGCTGGAAGGGCAAGCCTATGAGAATCCTGATCTTTTAAGCGAGGGGAAGCAGTCGCCCAATCTGCTGTGAACACAGGCTTGCAAGAGACCTGGTGGAGGGTGGAGGACTGCCAATCAAATCTGAGTAGCCTGCAGACAAGCAATATAAAAGGCTAAATCATTCCTTCGTTCCGGTGAGGAGGTCTGATCTTGCTAGGGATCTGACTTTTCATCCCCAGGTCCTGCTTTTGATGTCTGTATGCTTATCTTTATAGTCTGGTTTACAGTGATATTTTCCTGCCTGCCTTTTAAGCTTTTGATAACCTTGACATCCGTTTAAATGTACGATGACCCTCAAAGACATGCCTAGCAAAGAATACGGACTCTAAAGGCACATTAAAACACACACCCCACCTGAGCATGTCTTGTCTTCCTCAGGGCCTGGATGGGGAAATGCTTAGGTAGCCCTGTCCTAAACCCTGCTGAGTATGTAACAGATAAATATATATGTCTGTTAGCTGCAGGCAGCAACGAAAGCTGAGTCCTTCTGAGCGTCTCCTTCATTCAGAGGAGACCTAGGTTTGAATCCTTTGCTCACTGGGTCACCTTGGGCACGTCGTCTTCAAATATCTCAAGGGCTGCCACATGGAAGAGGGAACAAGCTTGTTTCTTCCTGCTCTGGAGGGTAGGACTCGAACCCATGGCTTCAAGTTACAAGAAAGGAACTAAACATCAGGAATAACTTTCTGGCAGTAAGAGGTGTTTGACCATGGAACGGTCTCCCGCAGGAGGTTGTGGACTCTCCTTCTTTGGAGGTTTCCCAGCCGAGGTTGGATGGCCATCTGCCATGGATGCTTTTAGACGAGATTCCTGCATTGCAGGGGGTTGGAATAGATGACCCTCAGGATCCCTTCCAACTCTCAGATTATGAGATTCTAAGTTACAACGTAGCCTCAGCGCAGGACCAGTTTGGGGATTAAACAGGGTTACAACTGTGATGGCTAAATAAATAGATTCCATTCCTTCCATCGCTTGGGTATCTTTCCCTCTCATCAACATGCCTAGGAATCCTTGAAAACAGAGGAAGCAGAATGTTCCCAAACTCTGAGCCTGCCTTCTGAATCAACATTGCATCTGAAGTGCCCTGTGGCTGCTTCTGAATCATCCAGATCTTGCCACTATTGCAGAGGGACAAACCATTTGCCTGGCCTGATAGGACCATTTGCCCATTCTTGCCAGGAGATGACCTTGGCCTGCGTCTCCTTTCGTCATGCAAATTAGCAACCTGAGCAGCGTTTGAGAATATATATGGGGGTTGCCAAGCATCCAAAGCTAAGGTAGGTTAATTGCCTGAGCCAGCCAGGAGTGACACAGAACATCAATGCAAATGGCTCTGGAAAGGAGCCAGTCATGCACTCAGCATCCAGCCACATGGTCCAACAGGAAGATGGCTGGAGGAGCCAATCGGCTCACTATAGAATCCTCATATTCAAATAAAAGAGGACAAAAGGAGAGGTGATTGGTTGTACTTGGACTATAAGGTAAAGGCACATGATACAACAACCTTGCTGAAACTATATAGGTCTAGTCATGCCTGGATAGGGGATGGTTTCAAACCCTGTGCATTATTATTATGAAACCCTATGTTTATCATATCATATCATATCATATCATATCATATCATATCATTATATTATATTATATTATATTATATTATATTATATTCCCTGTCTTTTTCCTTTACAGGGGCTCAAGGCATCTTACAGATAAAATAAAAACAGCTAAACAGATAGAGGAGGAATAATTAAAAATTATTTAAACATTAATAAAATCAAAACACACACACGCTATATATTGACCTATTTAAAACATACAGATAATCACAATAAAAACGGCATGGCACTAGCCCTTTCATTAAAAGTTTAACTTCTCTAAGGAGGGAGTTTCAAAGTCTGGGAGCAGCCACCGAGAAGGCCCTCTCCAGCCTCCTTGGGCATCTACAGTTGCAGAAAAGTAAATAAACGTGAAGTAAAATTAAACTTTAGCAGTGTTTCAGTAACATGCTTACCCACTGTGGTCTCCTAACCTCCCCTGCAGTATTTCCCCAGTGGACCTGCTGTGATCCTGACTTCTTCTCCTTCTGCTCCTTCTTAAAAATCTGCTAGCCCTCATGACCATAGAGGAAAATGTTAATAATCAGTGGGCAATGTTGCTAGTGCTTTGCTGTCACTCTTTACATTCCTAGTTGAGAGGGTGGGGTGGGCAGCTGTTACTCTTTAAATGGGTTTAGAAGTGGGAAAGGGAAAATATTCTCCCTGTGGCCTGCAGACAAGCAGACAGCCACCAATCCCGCCACAATCACACCTCTCTCTGTTTGTGTGTGTTCCTTCCCGCCCTCCTGCCCCCGCCTGCCCCTTACTCAGAAGTTGGGTGGGGGGCAGGAACGGGACATGAGAAGGGACCACAGTTGGTTTGACATCTGTGGGCCAGTGTTGCATCTTCTGAGGAAAACCAACTCTTTAAAACTACCACAGAACCTTCTACAGTGGTGCCTCGGCTTAAGTACTTAATTCGTTCCAGAGGTCCGTACTTAACCTGAAACTGTTCTTAACCTGAAGCACTACTTTAGCTAATGGGGCCTCCTGCTGCTGCCGCACCGCCAGAGCACAATTTCTGTTCTCATCCTGAAGCAAAGTTCTTAACCTGAAGCACTATTTCTGGGTTAGGAGAGTCTGTAACCTGAAGCGTATGTAACCTGAAGCGTATGTAACCCGAGGTACCACTGTACTGCAGAAAGAAAGGAGACGGGAGGGAAGAGGGGAGGATTTTTATTCTTATTTATGTATTTTATTTTGTCCTCCGTGACCAGGCTGGTTATTTTGGGGATGATGGTTTTCCTGGAAGGAGAAAAGGAATCTGATAGTCTGCCGAGGTGATGTGGCGCTGCCCCTGAGCCACCCCACCCGGTCTCTGCGTGCACACGCATTCCCAGTACACTGGAAGTGCAAGCGGCTGTTTGTGTGCATGTGTTATTATGTCACTGTTCCAGCTCGCTTAGCTGTGACCTTGGACGAAAGGAGAATGCGATGAGAGAGCTTCGTCACAAACTGCCCTCCAGGAGACGGAGCCAGGCACTGGTCCAAAACACAGCTTCTCCCTCCAAATCCCTCTCTCCAATTCCTTTCCCCGTGGTGCCAGGCCAGAGAGCCTTCTCCATCACTATTCCTTCCCCGCTGCCCTGATTGCCAGCTTTCTCCTGCCTTGTGGAGCAGCGCAAGTGGCAGGGAACCGGGGTGTGTGTGTGTGTGCCGCCTTCCAAGTGGCTAAGCCCATCTCCCTCTGACTTGTCACCTCAGGTTAAATCGAGTTTTGGGGGGTTGCACTTATATAAGAAGAAATGTGGCATCTCGGCTGAGAAGGCAGGGCTTTTTTTGGCCTTGACAACTGCTGCAAGGAACTATGGGATATGGAATGGGAGGTAAGGGTGGGACAGACAGACAGACAGACAGACCACAATTTAACTCTTAGTGCTAAGCTGACATTCACATAGGAGATAACCACTTCTGGACTTTACGTGGAGCACCCATGATTGATTTTCTAAAAAAATTGAAATGCCCTGCTCCTAGAAAGCCAGGTGTTAAGAAAGGCTATTGTCTAGCTTTCGTTGATAAGGAAGTTTTCTATGTGAGGGTTTTTTTCTTTCTTTCTCGTGGAAACGTTCAACCCCAAGATGCCCTCAGATCATCCAAAGCCCCTCCAGACTGGTGGGGTGTGTGTGTGTGTGTGTTGCAAATGTATCCTGCCCACATGTCATTGATGCATGAGTTGTTCATTGGTGGTGAATTTATACCAGACTGTGCAAACACCAGTCCGCTTCATTAGTGGTCCTGTAGTCTTTGCTGGGGGGTCTTTGCTAGACCGCTAATGAAGCAGACTGGTGTTTGGACCATTCACCACCAATGAACAACTCATGCATCAATGGCATGCGGCAGGTTACATTCATTAGTGGTCCTGTAGTCTTTGTTGGGGGGACGCAGGTGGCGCTGTGGGTTAAACCACAGAGCCTAGGACTTGACGATCAGAAGGTCAGCTGTTCGAATCCCCGCGGCGGGGTGAGCTCCTGTTGCTGGGTCCCTGCTCCTGCCAACCTAGCAGTTCGAAAGCACGCCAAAAAGTGGAAGTAGATAAATAGGTACCAGTCTGGCGGGAAGGTAAACAGCGTTTCTGTGCGCTGCTCTGGTTCGCCAGAAGTGGCTTAGTCATGCTGGCCACATGACCCGGAAGCTGTACGCCGGCTCCCTTGGCCAATAAGCGAGATGAGCGCCACAACCCCAGAGTCGGCCACGACTGGACCTAATGGTCAGGGGTACCTTTACCTTTACCTTAGTCTTTGCTGGGTGCTGTCACATTGTCATGATTTGGAGGGGCAAAGCAGGACATAACAAACACACACTTCCCAGAATATGGCGGTATAATGAAATGTTGGGGGATTTCAGGAGGAAGTTATGAGACCGGAAACAAAGCAATATGTATGCCCTCAAACTGTTGCACCTGCAAACCAGTTATGAAAGTGAGATTGTGAATAACCACCCCATGCCATCATGAACACAAGTCATCATGACCACACAGTTAAAAGGAAGCTTGGAGGCTGGGCCTGTCTAGTCCACAAATAGTTTCCCCCCCTGCGTGAGGCAGCTGTCTGTGGTATTTCTTTTGGGTTCTCTAACCCGACTCTTCTGCTCTGGAACGGAAATGAGGCCTTGTGGGATGGAAGTGTGGGGAACTGGGTCTCCTGGGATTTCCTTTTAGATCCAAAAGGAAACTGGATGCATTTCTGGAAAACAGGCCCTCAAGTTTTCTCCTCAGCTCTAGGAGCCGGAAACGGGTGTAGCTTCTTAGAGCAGGAAGGCATGATTCCTGGATTTCGTTGCCAGTTTGAGAAGATTAATCTGTTACTTCTCCCTCTTGGGGTTTTAGGCAGTTCTTAATTTTTAAAATGCGAGTTGTGACATTTCAAGTTTGCCTAGTGGGAGCATGCTCTGCATTCCCTGATCACCCTGTTTTTAATCCCAGATGTCTAGGGGCCTTACCCACAATTTTGTGTATTCCATAGGAATCAGTTGATGAAGGGTGGTTAGCAATATTTTTTAAATAAATGAATAGGGGCTGGTTGTGGTTAACCCATAGCAAAGCCGACATCTCTGCATGTGGTCAGTTACAGTCAAGTCTTCATTATTGCTTCGCTTATTCCAGGGCTGAGCCATAGAATTAAAAACAAGGTGGATTGAACCCAAAGCATGTAGCAACCACAAACACTCCTCCATTTCTTCCTTCTCACTGGATATGTGTCATTTTCCTGGCTCCCCTGGTCATTCCCTTTCTCCCTAACAAACTTTTGCTGAAGGGTGTGAAGTGTGAAGTCTCGCACTTGCCCTTTCAGTCATGTTTTCTTGGCTTGTTTTCTGCTGAGGATGGCGATTTCGTGTTACGAGATTCATGTTAGGAGAGGCATAGCAATGGCGCCTTTCAGAAACCAGGGCTATCTACCGTATTTTTCGCTCTATAAGACGCACCAGACCATAAGACGCACCTAGTTTTTGGAGGAGGAAAACAAGAAAAAAATATTCTGAATCTCAGAAGCCAGAACAGCAAGAGGGATCGCTGCGCAGCGAAAGCAGCAATCCCTCTTGCTGCTCTGACTTCTGGGATAGCTGCGCAGCCTGCATTCGCTCCATAAGACGCACACACATTTCCCCTTACTTTCTAGGAGGGAAAAAGTGAGTCTTATAGAGCAAAAAATACAGTAATTCTTCCTTTCTGACGGTTGGCTACATCTCTTAATTGAGCTAGGAAGAGGGGATTCACCCCAAGCATATTTACTTTTGATGATGCCGTATGGGCTAGGGCGAAACTGCTGCTCTCCTCCACCGAAATACAGATAAAGAATCATGAAGTGAATGCAAGAGGCAAATCAGAGAGAAAGAGGCTGGAAAAGAATGAGGCCTAGGAAGGAACATGGATATTTACAACAGAAACAAGGGCCTGAAATACTGGTTGGGGGAATCTGCTGAGTGTCTGTGTGCATCTGCTTAAATAGGGGAGAAGGGGCAATTGGGAAAGGTTAAAGGCTTGCTGCTTTCCCCCAAATGGTTCCCCCCCCCCCACTTTTCATTGTGTAGTGAAGAAATGGCAATTGGCTACGTGATATGTGTGCTTGGAAACACACAGAAGAGGAGAGCATCAGGGTATCTTTGAGGACAGAGCCAGGAGGGTGTCCTAACCTGTGGAAACGTTGTCTCTTGGACAGGCCAAAGACAGCGACGATGAGGAAGAGGTGGTGCACGTGGACCGAGACCATTTCATGGATGAGTTCTTCGAACAGGTAAGAGGAAGGACAGCCTTGAAGGTGTCACAGCAGCATGGTCAGTGGTCAGGGATGCTGATATTTGTGGTCTAACATCTGGAAGGCTGCAGGTCCCCCACCCCTGGCATGGACCTTGGTGTGGGCTCTTCTTTGGTCTGTTGTTATGCTCTCATTTATCTGGTGCTCTGCTTGAATTACATCAGCGTTCGCCAACCTGGTGCCTTCCTGCTTTTTTGGACTACAACTCGCATAAGGCCTGGGGCTGATGGGAGTTGTAGTCCAAAGCAGCTGGAAGACACTAGGGGAGGTGAAGGCTGCACTACATATTGTACCAAGTCCTACCTCTTGAGTAATCATACTCCTTTCCGGCTTCTGACATCCCCCCAGGTTTTGTCCATATATTTTGAAGCTTATCTCAACAGTCATGAGATCTTGACCAGTGGCAGAGAACCTGTGGCAACTCCAGATGATGCTGGACTACAGTTCCCATCAGCCTTGCCCTTTGGCTGTGCTGGCTGGGACTGATGGGAAATGAAGCCCGACAGCATGTGGAGGGCAAAGGGTCCCTCTCCCTTTTCTGTAGAAGCTTAACTTCTTGAGCCATGGCTAAGGGAGGTTGCACTGAAATATAGCTTAAGAACCCATGACTCTATGGGTTAGCCTTTGCAAACCCGGTGCCCTCCAGTTTTTCTGAACTACAACTCCCATCATGTCCAGGACTAATGGGAGTTGTAGTACAGAACATCTGGATGGCACTGGGATGGCTGATTTGGCATATTGCAGGCTATACTCGTCACTTGTTTCAACACTTGATGTCTACTACAGTCGTACCTTGGAAGCCAAACAGAACCTGTTCTGGAAGGCCATTTGACTTCTGAAATGTTCAGAAACCAAGGCACGGCTTCCACTTGGCTGCAGGAAGCTCCTGCAGCCAATCGAAAGCTGTGGAAGCTGTGCCAGATGTTCGGGTTCCAAAAGAACATTCACAAACCGGAACACACACTTTGCGGCATTTGGAAGCCAAAATGTTTGACTCGCAAGTCATTCGTCAACTAAGGTACGACTGTACTGGTATATACTGTTGTCTCATTCATGTGGCAATCAGCAAACACGTTTATTTCTTTTTAAAAACAAGTTCTCTGAGGCCTGAAAAGGGCACGATAGCAGCAGGCCTGCCTCTTTAAACCTAGGCCTCACCCAATCACTCTCTCTTACACAAAAACAAAAGAGGAGGAATGAGGGGAGGGGAGCTGAACCTCCCCCCCCCCCCCGCCTGCTTCTTCTTCCCCACAGCCCCTCATCTGAAGCATTTCCCCCTTGGCCAAAGAGACAGACTGCAAGGGAGTCAACGGTGAGCAGGGAAGCTTACACCCCCTCTGAAAACAAAACCCCCTCACTCAAAACACATTATTTAATGATCAGGGCAGACACATATTTAAGGAGACCAGCTGACGACCCTTTAGGGGTTATCTCCAGCTTAAATTTCCTCAGATTCAGGGGTGCCAACTTGAATAAAATATTGGGGGGGGGGAGGTAAGCCCTGTCCTGCATAATCAATCACAAGATGGCAATGCCTGTCAATTTTGGTGGACCCTGGTCCCCTCAGATATTTTATTGGGAGGGCCAAAGGGACCTCAGCCCCTAGGAGTTGGCTCCTATGCTCAGAGTAGACTTACTGAAATTAACGAACCTTTTAGTTGTGTTCATTTCAATGGGGCTACTCTTGAGTAGCATTGGCTACAACCCTAGGTTTCAAAGCGTAAGGGAAAGAAATAGTTTTCAAAAGGAGTGTCTGTGTCATAGCTGTCAACTTTTCCCTTTTCTTGCCAGGAATCCTATTCGGAACAAGGAAATTTCCCTTTTAAAAAGGGAAATGTTGGCAGCTATGGTCTGTGTGAGGGAGGGAGAGATTCTACAGTTTAATGTTTCCTCTTGTTTTGGGTTTGGTACGTCATTCCTCAGCCGTGCCTGAGCCTATTTGCCTCTGAACAATGAGGTCCTTTCATGCTGGAGGGTTCTTGCTTCATTATAGAGTCTGAGAACCCGTAAAGAGGTTGGTTTTGTGCAGCAATACATACTTCCAGCTCCCAGACCGCTGTGCGGAAACCAAATGGCTGCCAGGATTAGAGAAGGTGGCCACCCTTGTTCCAGGTCCTCCCCACTTCTTCGCAGCCTGCTTTTGCATAGGAGATGGAGCCTACGAGCTCCCATGCCCTGAATTAACTCCTGCTTAGACACGTGCCTGGGATCTGCACGAGAGCTGAGCGCATTAATATTCAAGCAGCATGGCTTTTAGTATGCAAGAGCATCTTGTTAATGATTCTATGCAGCCCCTGCGATGGGCAGGCGTCAGAGGTGGAAGGATTGGAGGGGGGGAGGCAGAGAGATGCCACCGGGATGGCAGCCACCCACAACTGTGAAATCCACATTCGCTTGTTGGGTCTTGTTCACAAGTCGCAACTCGTGGCTGAGATCATCACACTACACCCCGGAGAAATCTTGCCGTTTCTCTGAAGCAATTCCGCAGCGTGCTGTGGCTGCTTGCAGGAAATCCATGCCTCAGATAGCTCTTGCCTCTCTTTCCTTTGAATTCCAAGTTCTATTTAAAAAAATAAAATAAAAACCACCTACAGCCCACTCACCCTCCCTCTCTCAAATAAGCATACAGATTGCATCATTTCATGCAAAATTAGCAAATGTTGTTGCGTAGCTTTGACCCAAGATTGTAAACATTCCTGCAGTCTTTTCCGGTGGGTGCCTGGATTCTTATCAGTCTCAGCACTCATCAGGGAGTTCGTTACCAGTGAGACCCATAATTAACGATCCAATCTTATTTATTGCTTTTGTGGCCCCCCTTTAATCTCCAGTCATCTTGAGGCGGTATACGTGTTTCTCCCCTTCCTCATTTAATCCCCACAACAACCCTAAGAGATAGATTAGGCTGACAGGCAGGGACTGGCCCAAGGTCACCCAGTGAGCTGCATGGCAGAGTGGGGATTCAAACCCAGGCCTCCCAGGTCCTAGTCTGGGCCTCTAACCACTACGCCACACTGGATCAATTTGTGGACATTGGGCTCAGGCGACATATGATAGTGGAAGACCCATCTATTTAAGACCTGGGCCTGCCCCACTCCTGCTTAGACCGGCAGCCTCCCCCAAAGAGAGCTGCTAAATGTGTTGCTGCTGCCCTGAAACCTCTTTTACGAAGTCATTTTCCCTCAGCAGTGCTCTAGCTCTGTAAGTGGGTCTGTACGGGAGGAAAAGACCACACAGGGAGAAACTTTGGGGGAGTTAAACAATGGGTGAGGATTCTTATCCATATGTCCTACAAATCCTCTTAGTTCACACGCCTCTTTATACACGACTGAGGCAGACCTGAGTTCGAAAGCTGCACTCTGTTCCAACATAGAATCATAGAACTGTAGACTTGGACGGGACCCTGAGGAATATGCAGCTGTCCCATCGAACCTGAAACTGTGATTCCGCTGCATGAGGGAAGCAGGGCTGGCCCAGGATTTGTGATGCTTGATTGAGGGGCGCCAGCAAAGCTATTGTCTGTCGTGGGCGAGTCGGCTGCAGATTTCAGGACCTTGGAGAGCGTCTCCTGGTAGTTTGCCTCCGGGCCCGCATTTCAACTCCTTTCTTCAGCACAGTGCTCCCTGGTGGCCATGCTGAGGCCTTACAGTCATTTAACTGAGGAAAACTACTCTATCAGACCGACAAAAAGGTATTTAGAGAACATTTAAGTCAGAGTTTCCCAAACTGTAGTTCATGGACCGCCAGAAGTCCCCAAGCTTCAGTCAGCTGCTCTGTGACATGTCTGCATTCAATATTCCTATTGCTTTTTTAATTGGCTGCTTTGTTTATTTCTTATATTGCATGTTTTTGTATTGCAATCTGCCAAAGAGATCATAGTCTCAGTGAACTGTAGCAAAACTGTCAGTGCAAAGAAATATTTGTTTTTATTCATTTATAAAAAATATTTATATACTGTTGTTCATTAAAAAAATAAATATCAGAGTGGTTTTACACAATTATACATAAAACCATGCCATAAAGAGCATTTTTTAAAAAAAACAAACTTAAAATCAGTTAAATATTATGGGCAGTTGTATTATTAATTATTTTTAAAAATTAAACAGAAGGCGCCCACTGTATTTCTATTGGCAGATTATTCCACGATCCTGGCCCTATGGCACCAAAATCTCAGTTCCTTGTTGTGAAATGATCCTGACCAACTCAGGGAACAACTAACAATATTACTGCAGATTATCTCAGTGGCTGAGCTGAGATATAAGGCTTCAAGCAGTCCCCAAGGTACCCTGGACCTAAGTTGATCAGGGTGTTGTAAATTAATGCAAGGACCTTGGTAGTGTACCATAGATGTTTGGTGACAGAGGTACTTCCCCCTCCTGCCTGATGCTCTCGCTCTGCACATGGCGGAATGTGGAAACGAGGCCTGTGTATCCCTCTCTCCTTTTCCCGCCTCTGTGGCTCCTTCATGGAATCTCCTCCAAGCTTAAGAGTTCTGTGGCTCCACGATTGGCTAAATGCAGCATAGAGGACCCGTATTGACCGTGGCAGCCCTTGGTCACCGTATCAATTACTTAGCGGTGGGCGTTCAAGGAACCACAACAGGAGGGAGGTCCTATACTCACTTCTTGCCTCCCTGTCTTTCCCCAGGTGGAGGAGATCCGCGGATGCATTGAGAAACTCTCGGAAGATGTGGAACTGGTGAAGAAGCAGCACAGTGCCATTTTGGCTGCCCCCAACCCAGATGAGAGTGAGTGGAACACCCAGAGGGTCACGCCTAGTGATGCTGTCCCATGGCGCTTGCACAAGCCCCGTGCCATGCGTGAATTTGCCCAAGATGGGTGCGCAAGGCTCTCTCTCTAGATCCTGCACAAGGATGAAGGCAAACAATGCATGGGGGGGACGGACACAGTTCAATCATCTTGCAGGGGGTTGGATTCGATGGCCCTTGTGGTCTCTTCCAACTCTATGATTCTATGATTCCCAGGTCTGCTGTCAAAACACTCGCCCCATTTATTTATTTTTGCATTTTCCTTGTAGAGACCAAGCAGGAACTGGAGGATCTCACAGCTGACATCAAGAAGACTGCCAACAAGGTGCGCTCCAAGTTGAAAGGTAAGAGCTGGGTCTCCCCAACATAAAGTTATTATATATATATATATGACCGAAAGTCCAGAGGTAGCATTGTAATCCATTTACGATGGAGTGGGAGGTTTGCAGGCTATGGAGGACTTGCTCACAAACTTATTGACAGCTGCACAAATTATTATAGCCAAGAAGTGGAAGGGGCAAGCAGAATATATAATAGAAGAATGGTATAATGAGGTGTGGGAATTAACACGTGCCATTCTTCTTTTTCTTTCTTTAACTTTGGCGATCACTCATAGCTGAGTAAGATTGTCTTCCATAAACACGGTTTTAACAATGAGTCCGTAAGTGACTTTGGAGGCCAATTCTGGATCCACACGTTCTTACACAGCGGGGGCATTGGTTTCCAGGCAGGAGTTGATCACGGTTTGGATTTGCCAAGCGTGCCTTCCTCTTAGCACATTTCTCCCTTGCGTTCTGAGTTTGAGTGTCTTCAAAGCCCATGACATCTTTGGTGAAGGCTTTTCTCCAACTGGAGCGCTCGCAGGCCAGTGTTTCCCAGTTGTCAGTGTTTATACTACTTTTTTTTAGATTTGCCTTAAGACAGTCTTTAAACCTCTTTTGTTGACCACCAGCGTTACGCTTTCCATTTTTAAGTTCGGAATAGAGTAGGATGGGGAATATGCAGGAGAAATGATTCTGAGGAGATATGGAGGGCGTTTGTAGAATTTGTACTGTTAAAACGGAAAAGAGGTCAAACCATCGCAAGCCAATGGGAAGCCGGACAGCATTGCGGAAGGTGGTCCCCACTCTGCTCCGTGCTGTTTTAGCGTGGTGCACGGGAGCTAACCGAGCGGGCGGTGGGGGTCCATGGGTCGGTTAAACGACCTCCATGGGCCGCTTGTGGCCAATGGGCCTTAGGTTGCTGGCTCCTGTCCTAGCCCTGAGGTAGCTTCGAACCTGCAACTTGGCAGCTCACCACTAGAGGCAGCAGGAGAAGAACCCAGAAACTCCAGGCTCTGACCTAGACAGCTCTTCACTCTCCGCCAAAGCTGCCCTGATCTCTTTGCCATTGTCCTCTCTACAGCGATTGAGCAGGGAATCGAGCAGGAAGAGGTGCAGAACCGATCTTCGGCTGACTTGCGGATCCGGAAAACACAGGTACTTGTCATCGTCACATATATTGGATTTCGCCTTATTTCTTCTGCATCTTCCCTCACCCTCATCCCCAGTGTACTTATATTTAAAATAAATTGCATGTTGTTTTTTTTTTAAACTTCCCGGTTAATTGGGGGGGGGGCCTTTTAGCTGACCAAATTGTTTTTAAATCCATGCATCTAAACCCTGGGGGGAGACCTGCAATGGCTAATGGCCGTTCCAGTCCAGCATTCTGTTCTCACAGTAGCCAGCCAGAAGCTTTAGATCATTTGCGTAACAATTTCCCCTCCCATACACACACAAACACACACACACACACACACACACACACTCCAAAGGTCTGTGATAAATACCGGTAGTTTTGGGTCTTAAATTGAAACAGGGGAGCGGAGGGAATGAGGGGTACAGTCCGCTCTCTTTGGTACCTTCCTCTCTGCCCCAACATGACTGACTCCCCATTTCGCTGCCTAGCACTCGACCCTTTCCCGCAAGTTCGTGGAGGTGATGACGGAATACAACACAACCCAGTCCAAATATCGAGACCGATGCAAGGACCGTATCCAGAGGCAGCTGGAGATAAGTACGTTAATTCTCTCTCTTGTATATATTTCCTGCCCTCCCTCCTTAGGTATGGCCTTTTAGGTACGTTTCCCCCCCAAAATTGAACTCTCTGACGATCTAGGAGTAGCATTCTTTCGGGTAGCATTCTGCCAGGGATTATTTAGCTGTGATTCCTGTATTGTCTGGGGGTGGTCAGAATGACCCTTGATGTCCCTTCCAACTTTGCAGTTCTATGATCCCACAATTGCATTCATCCGGTAACTAGTGAGGAAAGAGCTAAAATATATGACATTAGCAATAAGGACATAAGAGTCCTGAGGCTGGCTCTCTCTCTCTCTCTCTCTCTCTCTCTGAAACAAATTTTTGATTTTCCAAAATATAAACATACAACAAAAACAATTCCCAATCTAATTATCAAGATTAGTCTGTGGTCCATGCACACCTGGATCTTGTGCTGGGCTCCTACTAGCAGATGTCTCCACTGCCGAAAGGCTGCATAAATTGCAAGCAGTTCGCGATCATACACCGTGTAGTTTTGTTCCGACTTGCTCAGCTTCCACGAGAAAAAGGCGCACGCTCATTGGCTTCTGCAGATCCACGTGCAGGAGTTGTTCCTCCGAAGCGAACACCTTCTTTAGTCTTTCGAAGGATTGTTGGGCACTTTCAGTCCAGACGAACTTCCTCTTGCTGCTGAGACAATCCGTGATGGGCGCGGTTAAGTGGGCGAAGTTTTTGATGAACTTCCGGTAGAAGTTGCTGAACCCGAGGAACCTCTGCACATCCTTTCGTGTTTTGGGGGTCTTCCAATCCAGCACCGCCTGCACCTTGCTGGGGTCCATAGCTAGGCCCCTGTCCGACAACTTGTACCCCAGAAATTCCACTTCCCTGGCGTGAAATTGGCACTTCTCCAGCCTGACCCACAACTGGTGCTTCTGCAGTCTCTTTAGCACTTCCCTGACGTCCTGGACATGCTGTTTCTCATTGTCCGAATAGATTAGGACGTCGTCCAGAAATGCTATGCAGTTCTTGTACAGCAGGGAACCCAACACGTGGTGCATGAAGGCTTGAAAACAGGCTGAGCCTGACTGTAATCCAAATGGCATAACTAGGTACTCAAAGGCCCCTAGGGAGGTAAACATGGTGGTTTTCCATTCATCCCCTTCCCTCATCCTAATCAAATTGTATGCTCCCCTGAGGTCCAGCTTGGTGAAGATCTTTCCATTCCTTACCCGTGTTAGAATGTCATCAATTCTGGGCATTGGGAAGGTCACGGATTCTGATACAAGGTTTACCTTTCTATAGTCTACGACCAATCTGGGCTGATTCATGTGTTTTTTTGTCCACAAAGAACACTGGGCTGCCCCCCACTGCTTTAGATTTCTTATGAAACCCCTTTTCAGGTTCTTGTCAATAAAGTTCCGCAACTCCTGCATCTCCCGGTCCGACATGGCATACAGCTTACCCACTGGCAGCTGCGCCCCTGGGAGTAAGTTGATTTGGCAGTCAAAGGGCCTATGTGGTGGCAGCCTGTCCGCCTCCCTCTCGCTGAAGACCTCCTGCAGGTCAGCGTACTGTGGCGGCACCTCTCCTCCCGGCTTCAGTACCGTTCCTGCCACTCTGGCCACCCTCAGCCTTGGCTTCCCCCCCCCCCTAGACAGTGTTCCAAACAGTGAGCTGACCCAAAGGTGACTGTCCGTTGATGCCAAGCCACCACTGGATCATGTAGCGCTAGCCAGCTCATGCCTAATATTATTGGGGGTCCCGCCAGTGTGGCCACGTGAAAGGCAATGGTTTCCGTGTGCCTGGAAACCCTCATTCTCATTGGTGGGGTTTGATGCGTCACCTCCCCTCCCAGCAGCTCCCTGCCATCTATCGTGGTGACTTGGAGGGGAAAATCCAGTGGCAGTAGGTGGAGTTGGTGCTCTAGTGCGAAGTCCTTGCTGAAGAAATTGCAGGAGCTGCCTGAATCCAGCAGTCCCTTCACCTTGACTGGGTGTCCATTTGGGAGTTCTAGCACCACCTCTATGGCTATTGACGCCTTGGGGGGGTCTGGTTGGGGCACTTCCATTAGTTGCTGGCCTGGCTGCTGTGCCCCCCCCCCCCGATGGGCAGCCAAGCATTGGCGTTTCCCTGCACCTTCTCCTCTGCCCCTTCCTCCTCACCACCAGCGGCTCCCACCATCCCTTGCCAAGCCTTTCTTTGTGGACAAGCCCTGGCAAAGTGTCCTGGCCGTTGGCAGAGGAAACACTTCTTGGTGCCTTTGCCATCCTTTCCCTCCCTCTTGCATCCTTCGCTGGCGTTTGAAACCTCTTGCGCACGCGCTCCATCGATTTCCATTGGCTCAACGGACCGGGAAGGCTGCTTTGGCATCTCAGGAATGCGGTAGTCAGGGCAATGCTCTCCTCTCCCTTCCCGCCTCTCCAAAGCGCGCGCTTCCTGTCTGACTCCTATCGCAAGCACAGCTTTGGTCAATTCATCCATAGATTGCGGGCGGGACTCGTGGGAGAGCTCATCCTTCACGGCTGGGGACAACCCCTCCTCAAACAGCATTTGTATAGGTGGGGAATTTAGGTTCCATTCCAGCCGGTGTATTAACATCGCAAAACGGGACCAATAGTCTGTAACTGATAGGTCCCCCTGCTTGCATCTCATCAGTTCCCGCTGGTTCACACTCTGTTCTACTTGGCTTGAATACATCGCGTCCAAAGCCTGAAGGAACTTCTGAACGTCCCTCATGGCAGCATTCTGCGTGGCCATTAGGGGCCTGACCCATTCACGCGCCCCATCCTGCAGATGCCCCACGATATATGCCACCCTCTCTGCATCATCAGCAAAGTCATCGTGCTGCAGTTCCAAAGCGTACTCTATTTCCGTTCGGAACGTGTTATAGTCCTGGGGCTTCCCCCCAAACTTGTGTACCAGTCCAGGCACCTTCCTTGCCACAGGGGTGGGTCTGACCTGCGCATCCTGAGCTCGCCTTTCATCCAGCTGCGCCGTCAGCAGAGCTACATGCTGTTCCGAATCCTGGTTCCTCTCCAGCAGATCCTGCACACTCGCAGTTTGCTCTGCGGCGCCGGCACCTCCAGTCTGACTCATGGTCTCCTGCCTGTGCACAAGTAACTTCAGTGACTGACGGATTGCTGTAATGGTTATAAGGGGTTATTGGTGCGTAAGTTGCTGTCACTTTTGGCTAGAGTGCCTGGCTAACCATGCCTTGGCTGACAGCCCTCACTCCGTGGCCATTCAGTCGCTTGCAGAATCCGTCGATGGGCATTTCTTGAACCTCTTCCAGCATAAAAGCTGTTTGACGCCAAGTCTCCGCCTACTCTCCCTGCGCGGGACTCTTCTGCGCAAGGAAGGAGTAGGCAGAGGCGGGCCCGTGCTCTCTCCACTAGTCTCGGGTGAAGAGTCTTGGAGACCTCTCTCCGAATCCTCCATCTCCCTCCCTTCTCTACTGGTGTTACGCTGAATTCCTTCCCCCCTGCTGGTCCCCTCTCCTGCATCGCTTTGGAGCCTTGCCTCCACCTCTCGCTCTGATGTCAGTTCCCTGACACTAAAGGTCAGGGGTCCCTTTACCTTTACCCAAGTTAGGGCCTGAGGACAACTCTCCACACTTGCGATTCCTGACAGCTAGTATTCCGAGGTATCTTGCCTCCAACAGTGGAGGCAGAACATATAGTAGCTACTGATAGCTTTGGTCTCCATGATGAAGACAAGAGTCCTACCGAGCATGTGCAGAGTGGCTTTTCTTCACTGCCTTGTGATGGCCGCTAGCCTCTTATTATCTGAGATCAGGGGGCTGGGCTCGCACGACAACCTCAAGCAGGCGTGAATGCTGGCACTATTTTTTTTTAAATGATATTTTATTAGATTTTAACAAGAAAAAAGTTACAGAATAAACAAAAAACACACCAGAAAAATACAAAAACCAAAATTTAACATAAAAAAATAAAAATAAAAATAAAAAATAAAGATCCCTCTTTTCAGTTTCTTACCGTTCATTTACTTATTTTCCTGACTTCCTCTCACCTCCCTTTTTTGTATTCCATTTAAAAGTTGGTTCAGCAAATTCATACCCTCTTAATTTACCCTTAATTGTTTATCCTCATATGTTATAACTTCAGATTTTCATCTAATATCAATCCATTCTTGCAAATTCTTATTTTACCTTGTTACTAGAACCACTTCATTTCATTTCAACATCATTAACATTTGAAATTTTTACAATTCAGTTTACCATTAATTTCTTTAACCTTATCTTACCTTCGAAACATTAAAATTTTGAAATTTAAACCATATTTAAACTTGACTCCTTCAAACCTTTCTGCTAAAGCCAATTAATTCCTTTCCAGCACATTTTAGTATTTCATTAGTATTACACTAATTCCAAAAATAAAATGATATGTAAAAGAGAAATTCTCATTCTGGTTTTATCCAACGTCCCTTCTTCCTGGTTTTGGATAATGTCAGTCCTTACACCATTGTACCCTGTCCATCAATCGGGTGTTCTAATATCTGAGGCTCTCAGGTCCCTTCTATGCCCCCTCTGCAGGTTTTCTTGTTCCTGTTTATACTTGCACACATCCTTATCCCTTGTTGGATTCTTGCATATTTTCTTCTCTTTCTCCTTGGGGAGTGAATCTCCGGGGAGTTCCATACAGTAATATTCTCCATTTTCTTTTATCAGGTTGTCCCATTCCCCGGTAATCCACTCTCCAATGTTTAATTTATAATACAAAAGGTAGTTGTTCCAAAAATAATCATCAACCTGTTTCACATTCCCACCAGAGCTAAAGGCTTCCTTAACTCCAAAGTCTTGCAAATGTTCTCCAAGTTCAGTCTTCCAATGTTGCAACTTTTGGTCATGCGGGATTTTGAGTTGTGAATGCTGGCACTATTACAACCTGAAGTGCGAGGAGCCGCCACACACCAACCCATCCTCAGTCATACTTCATTGCGGCTGTTTTTTTGTAGCAGTTGCCTTTGCCTCATAGGGGCGAGTAGCCACTGTGAGTTTTTAAAAGGCAGAGCTGCTGTCTATAGCTAGGTGCTTTCATCCTATTCAATTCTTCTTCTTCTTCTTCTTCTTCTTCTTCTTCTTCTTCTTCTTCTTCTTCTTCTTCTTCTTCTTCTTCTTATTTCATTATCTATACTCCACCCATCTAACTGGGTTGCCCTAAAAACTTCCCTATACAGGGCTGCTTTCAGATGTCTTCTAAAGGTTGCATAGCTACTTATCTCCTTGGCTCAGGAGTGACATAAGTCCATACCCTTCAACATTTCTCCCATGAAAATAGGGACATTCTGGGGTCAAATCAGAAACTGGGATGGCTTCTGAGACTGCGATCTCCTGAGTGACACGGACGCCATTAGGCAGTTGAATGCACATCCATACTCAGTCCGTTTCCCTCCCTTCCACACGACCCCAGCTGCTAGCAACCCACGCTACACCACTGGGCTGTCCTAAAAGCACATTCTCCTGCCACCCTCTTGCCAGTAGTTGTGCGCCTCACTGGTGGAAGGGAGCCTGCTCACTTTTACATGAACTGGAAACAAGGAGATCAAAACAAACAATATGCCAGTTTCCTCATCGGGAGGCCAAGGTGCGAATGCTTTGTTGAAGCAATAAGGCGATGTATTATAATGTGTATTATAAAGTGTGGCCATTAATCATGGCTCCGGTCTTCCCTTTTGCAGCTGGCAGGACAACAACTAACGAGGAGCTAGAAGACATGCTGGAGAGCGGAAAGTTGGCAATCTTCACCGATGACGTACGTATCCCAGAAGCACTCGCAAGCATGTCAGACATGGCCGTCTTGTGGTTCCAAGCTTAGGAAATGACAGGGTTGGGGTGCTCTGCTAGGAAACTGCTCTGGGGGTCCTTGGAATTTATGGGTCAGGCTGGGATTGAAGTAAGCAGGTTCAAGGAGGGGCAGAATGTCAGGCAGGATGCTGAAACCCCAACCACTGATATTACAATGCCCTGTTCTTTCCTGCTTCCCTTCATAGTCATAGGGAATAGAAGTTTGCCAACATTTCTTAACATATAAGAAGCAGGCTCTCCGGGTTCCTCCTCTTAACCTCTTTGGTCCATTGTTCTAACAGGGATGGGGCTCTAACTTGGGTGGGCGCTGTTTAATTTGGGGGTGGGGTTCTTTTAAATTGTTTTCAAATGTTGTATGTTAATTTGTATTTGTGGACTGGGGTATTGTTTAGGGGCTTTTGTTGGGAGTGTACTTTTTATTAGTATGTATACATTATAGTACTGTTAATTGTTTTAATTATTTCTATCATGTACTTTTTGCTTTTATATTGTAACTTTATGTTGTGAACCACCCTGAGACCTACAGGTATAGGGTGGTATACAACCTTTAACAACAACAACAACAGAAGCTGTGGTTCCTAGGACAACAGCCACATTTAACAAGTCTATGTGGTTCTGTCTTTCAATCTGTATCACTGCTTGTCAGTTTACAGTGTTTATTCAAAATGTGGGGTGGAGGCTTCCCCAGAGGGTTGTGGGGGCATTGGAGCGCAGGAGTTTTCCTTAGTGCAGAATTCTGTCTGTCTTTCTGTCTTTCTTTTGTCTTGACTCATGTTGTTTCCTTCAGATCAAAATGGACTCACAGATGACGAAGCAGGCCCTGAACGAGATCGAAACCCGGCACAACGAGATTATCAAACTGGAAACCAGCATCCGGGAGCTTCATGACATGTTCGTGGACATGGCTATGTTGGTGGAGAGCCAGGTACGGCCGCAGGGTCAATGTGGAGCTGTCCTTGAAGATGTAGCTGCTAGACAACAAAGTGGGACCAGGAGTTGGGATCATATCATACCCCGCTTGGA
Organism: Podarcis gaigeae; assembly: GCF_964106915.1. NCBI lineage: Eukaryota > Metazoa > Chordata > Lepidosauria > Squamata > Lacertidae > Podarcis > Podarcis gaigeae. The sequence goes on along the minus strand of NC_139689.1, from coordinate 16,200,106 downwards.
ACCCAATTCCAGTGGCTCCCTATGCCTTACCTTTAACACCCTGCATGGCTTAGGACCCCGGTACATTCTCCAGCATTGACCCACCTGCGTTTCTGAGATCTCCATCTGAGGTTCTTCCGTGGGTACTACCACCATCAGAAGCAAAATGGCTGGCAGTGATCATAAAAAAGGCAAAAATAAAAATCTGGAATCTTGAACAGGAGCACTCCACACAGCAGTTCTAGGTCCTGCTTATAAGTAAATAAATAAAATAGTTTCATTGGGGACTACAGAATTCATCACACACACCCCTCAGAAGTCAGCGCAGAGGGATCACCGTGATTCAGTATAATAGCTTCAGTATCTGTAATTCTGAAATTCTAAAATGAGAAGTCTCAGGGCTCAGTTACCTGGAAACTCCCCCCCCCCTCTCCCTCTCTCACCTTGCCCTGTATTCTCAGGTGAGTAGTGGATCCTGAAGCTCCTCTTTGCTGAGAAAGAAAACTTTGTACATGTTCAGAAGCACATTTTCCAAGCTGAGCTCTGACAGCCAACCTCCCCTGCCCCCAACCAAGAAATGTTTGTATCCCTTTGCTCAAGTTAAAGCTTGGCTGGGAGTTATTTTGTGTGTGGACTGCTTCACATGAAACATGTACAAACCAAATCAATGAGCGCAGAGGGTTGGACTTGAACTGGGAAAGACTTGGGTTCAAAACCCATGGAGCCATAAAAACTCATTGAATTGTTTCTGGCTAGTTGTTGTCCTGAGCCTCGCAGGGTTGTTGTGGATATGTTAACCTTAGAGGAAAGGGTCAGGATGATCAGATTATCAGCCATAGCCATTGACCAATTAACTCGCCTTAGCTTCACAAGTCGCCACTTTCTACCATTTCAGGGGGAGATGATTGACCGCATTGAATACAATGTCGAGCACTCCGTTGATTACGTGGAAAGAGCCGTCTCTGACACCAAGAAAGCTGTAAAATACCAGAGCAAGGCTCGGAGGGTAAGTAGGAGAGGTTGGGACATGGGGCAAGGAAGGCAGAAAGGGGCTAATGTTTCCCTCTAGGTGCAAGAGGCAGTCAAGAACCTGGAATGAGTAAAATGTGTTGGAGAAGGCAGGGCTGAGATCAGAAAACTGAGGAGTCAAGCCAAGTTCAGAAGAAGGCGAGATCTAAGAGAAAATCTCCACAATTAGGAAATTACCTATGGATTCCAGATTCTTAATGTTGGTTTGGGAGCGAAAAATAAATGGATGCAGTGGCTTCTGTGGCATATTTGCCACATACAGTCGTACCTTGGATCCCAAACGCCTTGGAACTCGGATGTTTTGGGTCCCAAACACCGCAAACCCAGAAGAGACTATTCCGGTTTTCGAACGTTCTTTTGGAACCCAAACGTCTGATGGAGCTTCCGTGGCTTCTGATTGGCTGCAGGAGCTTCCTGCAGCCAATCAGAAGCCATGATTTGGTTTTGGAAGTCAAACGGACTTCCGGAACAGATTCTGTTCGACTTCCAAGGTATGGCTATAATTTTGAACCGAAGTGAAACTGCCGTACTTGGAACCAGACCTTTTCTTCTTCTCTTTTGGTACTATCTCCTCTGACTCCAACACTTCAGAAGAAGGAGTTTCACAGCCATACTAACCGAAACCCTTTTAAATGGAAACAATGGTAACTCAAGGGTGGAGAATTCCCTCCAGGCCTATCTGTCCTGGCCCTCAGGAGTCTTGCAAGGCCACTATGCCCCTCACTGGCCATGCATCAGTCTCTCCTTGACTGCTTCTGCCAGCCTGGAATGTGTCATTGAACTGCGACAATTGTTTCTTGCTTCCCTGGAGGGAGGGAGTTGTTTGTGCATGTTGTGTAGAAAACTCTGGCTTGTGGCATGTAGGCGATTGTAGACAGGTAAGAGTCGTAGGTCTTGCTCCTCCCACTTCTGCCTCTGGCCCCCCCATTGCTGGCGGGTGGCCCCCAGAAGCCTGTCTATGAGGAAATGTGGCCCTCAGCCTGAAATTTATTTATTTGGTTTTTCAAATTAAATTTTGATAGCTTCCCCACACCTGTGGTAACTGAACCAAATGGCTTTCTTTCCCCTCTGTTCCTTATTTATTCCTTATAATATTGTTAGGTTGCCTCTCTTGCAAGTCATCTGACAGTACATAACATAACTGGTTATAAAATCGAGCAACTATTTTAAACACCACAAACTGACAGCAGTTAAGAGCTTATTATAGCTCTCGGCCGAAAGATTTAAAAATACATTTCCACAGCATCAACCTGAAATCATCAAGGAAACGCATGTTGGAATGAGTAAGTTTTTTTTACAAGAAGAAAAAGCTCATTTAGAAACCTGAATAGAAAGGGCTGGTCATGTATAAACAGGAGAAGAGTTTTATAAATTTGTGGCCAGCATTAGGAAAGTCCTCTCCCTTGCATCCTGCAACTTGAATGACCTTCCTTGGAGGCATTTTTATATGCAATCAAAATTTTATGCACACAGACAATGGAGAATTAAAACAATTAACAATTATCATAGGGACAGAACTGGGATTAAGGTTGTTTTTAAAGGAATCTGTGAATACGGTCCTTTTACAATAAGGCTATCAACAAGGGCTTTTGCAAGGAGCCCTTGATTAAAATCTGTGTACTCAACCTAAATCACACATTTATCAGAAATGTCAGCCTGTGGATCACAACAGGCTTCAGCGACCTGCTGCCCTCCAGATGTCTTAGACAACAAAGTCTGAAAAGGTGGGGTTACAGGCAGTGTTGAGACTGGAGGTACCAACTGGCCAATCGCCAAGGCTTGCCTAGTAGTTGTGTTGGTGATGCTTTGCAAACCTCAGCAATCACAGCCTCATGCCTTTGCCTGCACAGCTTGGTTTCAGACCATGTGGGTAAAAAGAGGTCAGCTGACATCATTGTTGTATCAGGTGATTGACAAGTGGGCAGCCCCACCCATCCATAAAACTTGTCCTATGCAGAGTGAGGGAGATAAGGAATTTGCTCACCAGCCAGATCCTCCCCGCCCTTCCCAGGCCCATGTCTGATACCAAGTCATCAGCGTTGGTGGCATCTTACAGAGCCTGAGAGGTGGGAACGAACTTCCGTTCTAAAGTAGGCAAGGGGAAAGCTGACAAGTGCAGAGAGAGGGGAGGCTGGCCTATGAACGCAGTGGGCAAGTACTGAAAAACTGATGGTGGTTGGGAATGAGGACAAAGGGGATAGTCATAGAATTGAAGGGACCCTGAGGGTCATCTATTCCATCTCCTTGCAATGCAGGAATCCTGTCCACAGCCATCCTTGGGCGGGCGCAAACCACCAACCTTCTGGTTAATAGCCAGACGCACTGACCCATTGCGCCACAGCCAGGATGGCCAAAGGCCAAGATGGAAATTAAAGATTTTGAGGAGGCATTCAAAGAGAGGAAGGGAGGGAGGGAGTCTACTTCTTGGTTGCTGTGTTGGTCAAACACCATTTGTGATGGATAGCTCTGCCCTGGTCCATTCTCTGGCGGCTGCCACTCAAACTTACATTCATGGTCTGGTATAGGACTTTCCGAACCTGATGATTTCGGACTACAACTCCCATCAGCCACAGCCAGCCTGGGTGTTGTAGTCCAAAGCAGCTGGAGGATGACAGATCAGGGAAGGGTGGTTTTGTGGGTCTACAGCCCATGGTCAGTTCCTTTGAGGTTTGTGGGCTTCCCGTGCATCACAGCCACTCATATCTTTCTGAAAATGTGTTGCTTCGATTGTGTACTGTGCAGGAGTGCACAACATGGCGGCCTGCAGTTTGAGACTCAACGCCTCGCCTACAACAGCCTGTTACTAATGCTCGCTTGTCTTTCTTTCCTCCCCTCCCTCCTCTCTCTCCTTTTCCGTATTGCTCCGTGGATTTTCTTGGGTAATGTAGAAGAAAATTATGATTATAATTTGTTGTGTGGTTCTCGGTATAGTACTGGCCTCCTCCATTGGGGGCACGCTTGGGTTGTAAATTAAAGCAAAAATAATAATAATAATATTATAATAATAATTTAAAAATTGTACATGCAGTGGATATAACAGCACATGTTCCAGCTACCTATAGATAAAAACAACTTTATCGGGTCAGCAAATCTAAGTTTGTTGTTCAGCATCATCTTTCTCATCCATTTTTACTCATTTGCTGGACACCAGGGTTCTGCCCAGAATTTCCAGAGATTCTGGGCTTCAACCGGGTGTCTCGTAACCGCACCTCCTCTCCCCTTCCCCTCCACCATGGTCCAAAACGTGTAATTCCTGCCCACCCCGGCGATTTCCCCCTTCATATTAATGGTTAACCCTGAGGGAAGAAATGGTTCGTGGAGCTCTTTTCCCGTCTCAGCGTGGGAAAGGACCCGGCCACGAATTGGGCAGTCATCTCTAAACGGGCCGTTGTTTAAAGTGCTAGGACAGGAGAGATACCTGAAAGGGAGGGGGGGAATAGGCAGAAGCATTAATGCTGGAGTACTAGGCACTAGCGAGGGCCGCGATCTAGCGCACAGCTGTTTGGAACTTACTCCGTTGCACGCAGGGGTAGGGTCCGGGTTCAGGTTCCCCCTCATTGCCTGTGGAAAGGGAATGGTGAACGGTACACCTCGCGAAACTGACAGACACTCCCTTTTCATATCTGGCAATGGGAAACCTTGGGGAAAACAGACATGGTTTCCAAGAGTAGCATTCGTTGCAAGTACAGTCGTGCCTTGGTTCTCAAACGCCTTGGTACTCGGACGTTTTGGCTCCCGAACGCCGCAAACCCGGAAGTGAGTGTTCCGGTTTGCAAATGCTTTTCGGAAGCCAAACGTCTGTCGTGGCTTCCGCAGCTTCCAATTGGCTACAGGAAGTTCCTGCAGCCAATCAGAAGCCGCACCTTGGTTTTTGAACCGTTTCGACTCCCGGAATGGATTAAGTTCGACTGTATTCCAAAACACACAGATACACACACAAACAACAACAACCCTGAAGTTTTCATTCTTAGGTACCTGGAAAAATTGAGTCAATTCTCAGGGCACAATCTGTTCATCTGCTGCATCTTCTTCCTTGTCCGTCCGTCTTCCCCACCTTGTGTGTGGCTCCACAGGCAGAACTTTCCTGCCACAGGCCCCAACCCCATCCCTTGCCGCTGTCAGAGAGCTGCCTGAGCCTGGCAGCACGTGTAAGAGACTAACCGGATCAGCCCTCAGATTTCAAGGATTATCTCGGCGCTCCAGGACACTTGGGTAGCAGTAAATCGAATCGCTGCGTCCAAAAGTTCCTGCTGCTCTAGCTTCCAAAGACACTCATTGTGGACCAAGGCCACGTTAAATTGGTGTGTTGATAATGACACCTTTTTAAAAGATTGCCATATCAGCGGGGAGCAAGCAACGTGTCAAAGCTCACATATCAGCACAGTATTATCAAGCAATATTTGCAGCAGCCAGGAATCTGCTTTAGGGGCGCTAGGAAAGGGAATGCTTCCACATCGAGCCATCAGGAAAGCCGCAGATTTTGCTCCTCTCTTACCTCAAAACTTGTGATACGAATGTACCCAAGACTAGAAAACAGAGACTGTGGTGTCCAGTCGCCCTGTTTCAACATGCGCCAGAAAATAGAATTCTGAACTACTGCTAGCTCATGACTGTGACCAGCCACTCTGCCATTCTCCCAGCCTTTGCACATAGGACTGGATTATTAATTCAGTTCATTTGTATCTGGCAATAAAAGAAAACCAGAGCAAACAACGCTCTTCTGGGCTTCAAATAAGGACGACAACTAGAGGTGACGTTGGTCGTACACTTTGTCCTGGTGTGCATGATGTTTTAAAAAATCATAAATAGCTATTAGTAGGAAGGGGGGTGTCGGAGGATGATCGAGGCTGTGGAGAAGGAGCTGCTGCCGCCATCTCCACTGGAATCAGGTGCCCTGAGGACCTGCTCTCTGCAGTGGGACGAAAGCCCAGCAACCAGTGGGTGCTTCCCTCCCATTGCAGACACGTGGGGAGCAGGGCAGTTCCACTCAAAGCCATTGCCATAGTCCTTATCTGGCCCAGTGAATATTTATGTTTATTTTCAAATATCACCCACGCCACGGCTTGCCACATGACTAATGTCAAATCTGCCTTGGCCCTTCGTGGGCCAAAAATGCCACCTCTGGGGCAGCAGTGCTTGTTTAGAAATGTCCCACAAAATGCAGAGTGTACCATGTCAGACTGCAGGGGAGTTCTCACATTTTGAATTCTTCTTCATTAACCCCCCCAAATAAAACCTCTCCCTGCTAATGGAAAACTAGTTTATAGGTTTCAGGTTAACCTCATCTCCTCCTGGGTGTGCTCGTTTTCTATTTTCAGAGAGATTCTGACAGGAGGAGAACCTTCTAGAACCTAGCCCCCTCAGTTGCATGCTGACATGGATGGTATGGCTCCAGGGGGCCTTGCTGGATGTGGTGTTTTTGAACATGCAGTTCAGCTCTGAGCGATTTCGAATCAGACGCCTGTCTTAGTAATCCACTGCCAGAAATCAGCCGTTAACGAAAGGGACACGGGCAACAGTAGAAGGCTTGTTCATTTTTCTAATAACATTCCAGTTTTCCAGACTTGATGGAGAAGGACTGTCAGGGTTTCTTCCCTGCAGTTCAACGTGGAACTAAAATAAAATAAAATAGTAAGGTTGTTGCTACCATCAGCAGCAAAATAGAAGACAATAGCCTCAACTGATGCTACAGTAGTGTAGACTTACTTATATGGCAATTGGTTCCCTGGAAGGGGTGATCCCAAATGCATCAACTAGAACAGGCTTAATTCACACAGCAGGCATTTGATAGCATTCCATGCAATATCATTTGTCCCATACCTTCCAACACCTTGAAGGCAAAAACAAGGACACCATCTTCCCATATTTTTTCTTGAGAGAACGGCCACCATTTTGGGCATCCTGATCTCGCGCCACGATTCCCCCCCCCCCACCCCCGTGCTTTCTTTGGGCATGGTGGCCAAAACCTTGCATTTTGGGTTGCTGCTGAGATTGTGCTTTTTTTTCCGGGGGAAATCATGGCACAACATTGTGTGAGACCATGGCACCCAAAATGGCTGCCATTCTCTCACGAGAAAAAGAATGGGATGCCTCGGTTTTTCTGGGACATTTGTGGGGTGTGTTGTTCCCCCACCTATAGTGGCTCTTAAGGGCAGTCTCTACATTTCAGCAGAATCAGGAGGGAAAGCTTTCATCGGACCATTTCAGATTAGAGATAGGGGGTTGTGTGTTTGATAACGAATCCTCCTTCTCAAATCCGGAATCCTCGTAAAGGGTCAGCCTAGCTGTCTCCCTGAAACATGCTTGTTTTCTCTTTGGCAAGAAGTTTTGGAGCGCTGAAAACTCCACCCACAGCCCAGCTTGGCACACAAAGTGCTTTACCACATGGTTCTGCTGAATGTGTGAAGTGGTTCTTGCTTTCAGGTACATGTACTTGGAAATCTGGATCTGGGTTGTTGATTTTTTTTACTTGTTTTGATTCCTCTGCCCTGTTCCCCCAGCCGCATTGCCTTGACCCAGTGATCATCTTTCGTGACCTTCCATTATCTACACTGAGCAGCTAGGCTGCTGTGGGATCTCGCTGGCTGCCGTAAACGAGAGGCGATCCCTCGCTCTGCCTTCCGTGCATGAAGACCAGCGCGAAACCCTACCGCAGGCTAGGAAGACGGAAATCCTGGGAGGATCTTCAGGTCAATTTCTGCATGCACAAAGCGTCGCTCATGCGGAAAGAGACCCAAAGCCCAAACCCACCTGAATGCAAAAGTAAAGGCATATCCATATCAAAACTCCATGCACAGAACTAATTATGCACAGTGTATAGCTTAGCTGTTGGTTGTATCAGTGCCTGTGAAATAAGAAGCAGTGCTAAGGTACTGATTGCCATGAAAGCATACTCTGGCCATGCTACAGTCGCATTACCCAGCTCTTAAAAACTGGCAAAGTATTATTATCCCATTGGCCTATTTGTGTTAAAATGCACACCCCTGAGTAACAGTACTCCATCGCTAGAGTATCCTAATGATGCTGTATTCTTAGCAGAAAACAACAGCACCTGATGCGATTAGAAGAAGCCACACTCTGACCCATGCCAAATATGCTGCAGTATTTAAGAACCTACTTACCAAAGGTGCTGCAGTATTCCGGAGTAAGGTAATACTGTGCCCCTGTGTCGAGTTTCGTGAAATAGCTTTCTGCCTTTCCGAGAAAATAAAACGAGCAATGCAAACTGCGCCAGCAACCTTAGCACCCAAACTATGCATCCTTTTCAGGAGCGCTCGGTTGACGTTTGCTCCTTTAAATGGCATCTCTATTTAAAAGAAGAAGAAGAGCAAGAAAAAGCACACCCAATGATTAGATTTTGTAGTAGAACATTAGCTGCTTCTTGGTAGGCTTTTGTAGATCTGGAATTACCTGGAGTGAGTACTAACAATCCAATATTATGAGTAGATTGTGTTGTGGAGTTACCATTCTGGGGGGGAAATAGTATTATTATTTTTTAAAAGAATAGCATGAAAATTATTTTCTCCAGAATGTAACATGTAGGAACATGTAGGGCAGTGTTTTTCAAAGTTCGGGAGCATTCTTACGTCTGAGATGTTTGAGAGCGTGTAAGAAGTGTCCCCCACCCCAACCCGGTGTTTTTGCATAAATCCCTGTTCTGGGCTTGCCTCCTTTGAGGGAAAGCCAGTTTAGTAAGTCTCTGTCTTGACCGTCATTGCATCATCCAGTCCCTCCCAATGCAGAGACTCAGCAGAAATGCCCCATTCCTGGTTGATTTGACAAAGCCCGAGTAGCGAGAACACAGAGATGCATTGGGCAGCCTCCTTTTCGGCTGGGTCATTTGGGCCGACAAAAGGGCACTTCTTTCTTTCTTGTGCTCCTGCTCTCAGTGCGGAATTCCTGGTGTGTTGAGGAATTCCTCAACACACCAGTTATCAAAGATGGCAAGGTCCATACGGACCTGTTCTTCGCTGAAAGCGTCTTCCGTTTCCCATGGCTGTAAAGTGAAGTGGACTCTACATTTGATGGTCTTCCTAGATTGTGAGGGACAGAGGTCAGGGATGCACAAAGACCCCCACCACCAACCTTTCATGGGCTACCCCTGCCATCGATCTCCTCACGACCTTTTCACTTTCTGTCGATGTGCTAGCAATGACAGCTAGGTGTGCGACCTTTTCGAATGTCCCAAGCATTTCCTCCTGCTTACCTGAGCCTGCTAATCTGGACTGGGAGGCAGATACGGGGCAGCCCCCAAAGTTCCAGCCGTGGATGCCTCAGGCTTCAAAACACATTGAATGTGGAAAATTTGAGGAGTCACCCACATGGGAATAAGTAGCCAGAAGCGGCGATGGAAATTATCCAACCCTCTTGGCTGCGGAAGGTGACCTTTAGCGTGGAATTACTCCAGACTGGTTAGAGGAAATAATGCAATTCTAGAGGGAGGATGCCCAATTGTTCCGTAATGCTCAGGATCCTATCCAGTTAGGCCCCGCCCAGTTCCACCTGCAATTCTGTTCCCCAGGGTTCACTCTCTTAAACAAAAGGGTCCTCCATACAACTTTCCCACTGGGGTGGGTAACGGTGATTTCCCCCCACCTCCAAACTCTCATTTCCCTTACCCATTCACGCATCTGCTATTTCTTCCGTCACCTTTGATTCTGATTTTATAAAGTGTGTGTGTGTGTGTGTGTGTGTGTATACATATCTGTATGTAGATATGTTCAGCATTTGTTCAGCGTGGAGGTTTTTTGTACCTATATACAATGGAGCTGATGGAGATATAGGTAAACATATATAAACACACACTTGTTGTATACTTCAAGCAGTATGTGATGTGTGTTTGCATATGTGTGGGTGTGCCTGTGTGTTACACTCTGTACGTTTCTGGTTTTCCGCATGTGATCACTGACAGTCCTTTGCCCTGCTTACTCCAGAAGGAGGAGATCCTTAAACTTCAGCGGGGATTTGGGCAAAGGTTGCTCCAGAGTAGGGGGTTTGAGATCTGGGTCTAAGTCTCCTCATATACATGGCATCCTTGCTGTCAGACTTTATAGGAAGATTCCATGGGCAACTTTTCTTTCTTTCTTTTAAAGCACCACCAAATTTGTGTCAGATCAGGGGGTTCAGACGATCCCTCAGTCTGGATTAGTTCACACCATTAATGGAGAATGAACAAACAATGAATGCAGTTATATGAGAGCAAAGAATGATCTTTCAAATACTGCTTAATAGGGTAGCGATTCTAAACTTTATTTGCAAATGAAAGCTGCATTACAAATACAATGCACAGACTTACAAGAGGAAACTGGGGGAACCCATCACCTTTTTATGTTATTTTAACCACCCTGATTATGTGAATCAAAGGGTAGCTAGAAAATGCAAACATTGCTCTAACCATGCACTGGAAGTTCACTGATCCTTTAGTAATTCGGCTTACATTTAAACGAGAATCAACCCAATTCATGCTTCCCCAAACAATTTGAAATTTGCCCTTTGAAATTTGCCCTTCTCCGAATTTTGTAATGAAGCTCTCCAACTCTTCATGAAGCCTTCTCTCCCCCCCACCCCCAATTGCAAACTGAAATATGGAGAACTGAACTTAAAGACTGGTGGAAATGAGAAATGTAGAGGAACTGAAATTGACGGGTTTGCCCATCCTTAGCTTCAGCAACAATGGAGAAGCGGACCCCCATCACCGTATTTTAAAATGCCGCTATTAGTTATTCTGTTTAGAGCTGAGCTACGCAGTCAGCAGATCTGTGTGACTTATCTCCTGGTGCTGAACCCGCATGACTTCAGACAGCAGGCAGAGGACCAGGCGCTTGAGCCCTTCCACGTACTGTACTTTATAAATTCCGTCCATTTCGCGGGCATATGTTTGTTCTGCGTAGGGAGGGAAGTTGTATTGTACTTGAGCAAGTATTCAAATGGCCCATCCTCAACCCGCAGCCCGAAGCAGAGCATTAGGTCTGCTGATCATGAAGCTTGACTCTTAAGAGAAATCACCCAGGGTTAACACAATCCTCACATTCGCAGGATGCTTACGAGACCTTGCGGGGACGTAACTGGAGTACAGAGTGTGGCAAATGTCTGTTACGTGTTCTTGGCATGACGAAGTATGCTTAACATGCATACGTGACACTGTTGATGCCTGTGTCCAGCTTTTAATGTGCCTAAATACTATGCGCTATAACTATTTATTTGTGTGTGTGTGTGTGTGTGTGTGTGTGCGATTGGTTCTCAAAGTGCAATGTGGGTCTAACAAGGAAAGGGCAAACAGTTGCTAGGGGAGATGAAATCCCTTCTGTGACTCCCCTCGATTGGGCCAGGAGGTTGGAGGGGACCCTTCCACCTCTCCCCTCCCCTCTCTGCCCTCAACAAAACCACAGATCACGTGCCCTGTCCCTTGGGTTGGCTGCCAATACTGAGGATTATTAACACTGCCTTCAAAACTCATCTCGGCTATACATTTCTCCAAAGGCAATTGGAAACTTCTCTTTTCCTTGGCTTCTTTTGGGAGAAGTTCCATTGCTGTAGCTCGCTGGCAATTTGAGAACCATTTATCTGTATTATATCGTGGAGAGGTAGAGATAACATTTATGTATATACTGGTATAGGCCACGTTTTTGCTATGCAATGGGTTTCTAATGTGTGCATTTAGAGGCAATCTGTTTACCCCCCACCGCTCCCCACCCCCATATCGCTGAGCAGGCAAGAAGGCCCAGTTGGAAACTGCCTGCCATGATCCTAACTCCAAAGTGGCTCAGGGTCTGAATCGTTGTGTTGGGATATCTAAAAGCCATTGCAAATTCAGCCGCTAAGCTATATCAGTATATTAATGTGTGTGACACAAGCGTGCAAATCAAACACATAGCTCTGACTTACCGCTGTGGATGTGCTGCTCAACTTTTTGTGTATGTGTATAAATACACACACACACACACATGTAAACACACAAACACACCCCAACACAGTTCAACTCAAACACACACACACACACACACACACATTAAAAATGTGAACAGAACTGTAATTACCCTCAACCAAGCCCAAAAAGTTTCCATTCAATATCTGGGGTTCATCTATTAGAGAAATTACGGTAGGCGGGACTGGCCCAAATTAAGTGTGCAGTGCATGGTGGGAGATGTAGTCCACACATGGTTTGCCCTGAAAAGCTGCTTATACTTGTGTGGACTGCATTTTTCGTGTTCTGTTGGGAGGTTGGATTTATTTGCTCTTTGTGGGTGGGAATGCCTTGGTCTCTTCAAAGAATCATCCTTTACATTCAGGGTTAATCTATCCATTTGCCATGGGGTGCTTTTATTTCATTGTTTAAATGCATTTAAAGGATACCTTTGTTTGGGGGTAAATGCAGTGTAAACTCCAGAGTATATTTGTACAGTACTGTGTATTCTCTGTGTAAATACATACATGCATTCCTTATTTTCTCTTTATAAAGCCTTCATCATGTCATCTCTGCATAAAAAGAGATCAAAATCCAGAAAAAAGAACAAAGAAAACTTAGATTTTTTGATCTTTTTTACAAAAAAATTCCAATATAACACACAAACCAACAAAAAACTGTTTGAAAAAAAAATACGACGACGCAAAGATAAAAAGACAAACCCTACGAACGTGTCGAAAACCCCTTGACTTTCCATTTTGGGTATTGATCTGTGTATTGTTTCAATGTAGGCGGTTTATTGTAGTCTGTGGCGTATTTGCTAAGAAACAACAACTTTTAAAAAAACTTCCTTTTTTCCAAAAAAAAAAAAATCATTCTTTATTTCCCACTGACATATCCTTCTTTTCCCTGACTCTTTTATTCCCCTCTGCTTTCTTCGCTGAACTTCTGTGGTATTAAAAAATAAAAATGAAAAACCACCAACCCACAAAAGAGGGGGACATACTCTCGGCATACCTTCTTTCCCCGCCATTTCACCAATCAACTCATTTTACAAACAGAAAAAAAATAAGAGAGAGAGAAAAGAAAACTATTTCCCTCTTTGCCCCATAAAAACCATGCCGTTACTGAGCGTCCTTTTAAGGGACAAATGCTTCGTCATCTCTCTTTCCTGTTCCTTGTTTCTTTGTTTTTCATTTGATTTTGGATTGAGGGAGTTCATCTGATTGGCGGTCAGCTAATAGTCCTCTCGGAGATCCATGTATGGTGTGGTGCAGGGATGAATCTCTTCAATACATGGGGCTCCCTGTTCGTTGCAGCGCAGGAGACCTCTTCCACGTTTTGCAAAGGAATCTATGCGCAGAGACCACTCACAAAAGCTCCTTACCTGTCAGAGTTTCCACATCTGGAGAAATAAAAATAAATGTTAAAAGGAGATTGGCTCTCCCCCACCCTGCCACTTCTAGAGGACAGGCCTAGTGGGATCTGTTAACCTTGGGCTTCCCCCTTTTTAATGATTTCTTATTTATTTATTTACAGTGGACACTTGGGTTGCAAACGTGATCTGTGCAGGATGCACGTTCACAACCTGCCACGGCGCATCTGCGCACGCACAAGTTGCAATTCAGCACTTCTGAGCATGCGCAAAGCACAATGTAGTACTTCTGCGCATGTGCGACCTCCGCAACCTGGAAGTAACCCGTTCCGGTACTTCTGGGTTTCAGAGCGTCCGTAACCTGAAAAAAAACTCAACCTGGAGGTGTGACTATTGCATTTCTATCCCATCTTTTTTCTGCAAGGAGCTCGAATTGCCGTACATGATTCTCCCTCTCCTCATTGAATCCCCACAACAACCGTGTGAGGTAGCTCAGGCTGAGAGGCAGCAACTACGGTAGCCCAAGGCCGTTGTGACTTTGATAATGCGGTCCAGACTCCACGGCTCCCCGTAGCAGCCGGATGGTTTGACGCCAGAGTCCTCCCCCCGCAAATAAACTTCTCCAAATAAACCACATGAGGTATATTTCAAAAGGAACTAACAATATTGGGGTCTTAGAATCATAGTTTTGTGGCTATGGAAGGCACGCCAGGGGTCATCTAGTCCAACCCCTGTTTAATCACAGTTTAAATAATCCCTGACAGATGGAACATCCAACTTCCGTTTATAAACCTCCGGTGAAGGAGAGTCTACCACCCTAAAAGCTAAAAGATAAGCCTGCATTTTCTCAGCAAACGAGCTTCTTTGTTTTTCCCTTTGCAATGAGTTCTCTGGCGTCCTTGTATGTAAATCTTCCTATTTCCAAAACATTGCAACCCACATATCTAGTGGCTTTAGGCTTGTTCACATGTTAGTACAATACTGAATGCAGGTAGAGGCAACCCAGGACTAGAATCTTGCCAACCCAAAGACCATCCTTCCAAGTCAGGGACTGTCTCCAAATACCATAGAAATACATGTATTCCAGCAGGCTTTTGATATGGGGAGCGAGGGGCTGGGAGGCAACTTGCTGGTGGTTTGTTAAAAGGAATATAATCCCCAGTTGGAAACTCGTCAGATTTGTTGGCGCTTTTGCCGGTGAGTGAGAAAATATCCATTCCTGCTTCCTTTACGATTTTTATCCTGCTGAAAGAGCTTCCTCGGTCCAAAAGAAAAGGAGGGAATATTTATTTATTTTTCTACAAAAGAAATATATATATATCTATATATATCTCCATCTTCCTATTTAAAATATGATTTCCCCCTCCTCCCCCCGCCTCCTCCTCTCACGTGGTGCTTTCAAGGAGTCGGAAGGGCTTGCCAGTCCCTGATCACCCAAAGATTTACATAGTTGCTTAACTTAAAGTGGGAAACCCAGCTCTGTCAACCTTCGGGGCCCTTTGCAAAAGCCCTTAGCAAGACTCGGCTCTGTTTAAGAACAAGTGTTTGAGGCTGCCGTCCCCTGGGAAGTTGTCACGGCCGTGCCCCACCGAAGTGAGCAAAGGTTGCGCAAGGCGATGCGCTCTCGCGCAGCCCCCATTCATTTCGGCAGGACACAGGTCAGACAGACCCGCAGCGGCTTCCACCCCCATCTCACGGTCCCCCAGTCATCACAAACCGCGCTTGCAACTTCCATCGCACCCTGTGGAGCGTTTCCTGGTGAAAACGGAAGGAGACCTTAATGCAAATTGGGGTGTTTCCTTTTCGTCCAATGCAGGGGGAAGAGTCGCCTCCCTTCCCCACTTCCACGTGACTTTTTAAGAGGCAATGGCAAGGATGTGAAAATGTCATCTTAGAATTATTGGCCCATAGTCCTGATTCCCTCCTGGTCCTGTGGGTAGCTGACTGTCTCCTCTTAATTCAACCAGTCTGCTGGGGACGCAGTTAGGCTATCCCATTTTCTGGATTTTTAGCTTGCCCTTGTCTTCTGCTTGCAAGATTTTTCTCATCTTTCGACGCTTCTGTGCCGCGACCCTAAGCTGGTTTCAAACCAGTCTAACCGCCATGCCTTCCATGCAAAGAGCTGTAGCTTGGGGGATTCTAGTTTGATGGTGTTGTTGAACTGCAACTCCCACTGGCTAGAGCAGGCATGGCCAGGGCATTGTTGGAAGTTGTGCATCAGCAACACACCTGCCTTACAGTTCCCAAGATTCCTCAGTAGTCACGGCATGGCAGTTAAGCTAGCTTGAAACTCGCGGTTGATACCTTCCCCTTGAACAGTTTTCGGTAACCTGGTGCCTTCCATATATTTTGGATTACAGCATGATGTAATTTTCATGATGAAAATACTGGCTGGTCCAAGCCATCTAGAGGTCACCAGTTGCCGAAAGCTGCCTTAAGACGCGCATCTGAGAGTGACCAGCAGAATTCACCCATCTTCATATTATTATTTTTTAATGACGTTATTTCATTTTGTTTTGCAATTGCTGGCCAATAAAAATAAAGGTGAGAATGCTTTCAAACAGGGTTGAAAGGAAGCATTTCTCCTCCCCCCCCCCAACGAGGGAATGACACATGTGCCCACTGCTCAAAAAAAGTAAAAAATAAAAATTGAGAGGTGAAATAATCCTGGGGGTTTTAGAGTTGGAAGTCACTGACTCCAGGCGACATGCATGCAGGTGTGAGAGCAGCATGGCTCCATGTCTGTCTCTGGGGTCATGCACCCACAGCCAACCCTGGCATGCTGTGGAATGAGAGATCGACAAGGAAAGAAAGCAAGGTTAGGTTGCTTTCTTAGATTCAGGGCCCAAATTGATTCAAAGGACTCATCTCCCCATCTCAACTCCTATCTTCCTCCTCCTCCTCCTCTTTTTCAAGAATATTTTTTCTCCACTCTATAGTTCCTTCCCCGCCTCCGTGTGTAAATACCAGCTGCTGTGCGTGACGGGTGCCCTTCCCTTCCTCCTCCTCTCTCTCTCCCCACCCCCACCCCCGTTTTTTCGTGGAAAAAGTTGCGTTTGTTTTGTTCTGAATGCGCTTTAACTGGCTGACTTCGGAGGGTTTGAGTGTTTTTTATTCTGGGGAAGTTTCTTTCCAGATTTCTTTCCGAATTTGTTCGTGTGGCTCTATGACTACTTCGTCTTTTTTTTTCTTTTCCAAAAAAACGACGACAACAAACAGTCCTTTTCATTTTTAAGAAGAGATAATGATTTGATTTCGTCTTTTTTTTTTTCAATGTCTGTCCGAATGTGCTTAGTTAAAGCCAGTGACTAAATGCTAAACCTTTCCAAATGCTCGACGGCTTTGCACGCTCTTGCCAACGGAAGTTGGTCTAATAAAAAGGTATCACCCTTTGCCTGCCTTGTGTCTCTCTGTGTGTCTTAAACTGTCCACCTCTCTCTCTCTCCCTCTCTCTCTCTCTCCTTGTTCCGAGGTTTTTATTCTGTGTAGATCGGACTTGGGTTTTGCCAGGAAAGCTGATGGCCACTCAAGTCGGAGGTCATATGACTTTCAAGGGAAGTTGAGTACGCATCTCAAAACACAACATGTAACAAGCAAAAGGACGCCTCTCAAAACATGTGACCAGCAAAGCTGAAGCCCTCATAGTGAATCCAGTTTAATACATGGCATATCAATGAGGAGTTTTGCCCACTGCTTCATGGTTAAGAGGGTTTTTTTGTCCATCTAGCCCCCGTGTCATTGACCCTGACCCACAGCAGGTTTTCTGTGAGACTTGGGCGGGGAATGGTCTTTCTAGCACTTCCCCATGACGGCCAGAAAAAACACTTTTTGGGGGAACGGCGCCCCAAAAAGACGTATTTTGGCACGCTGTGCAACATTGTTGACTTGGAAAAACACTTTGGGGTGTGCGTGTTGAGCTGTTGACCCAAAATTGCACAAGAGCAAGGTGCCAAAATTGTAAGAGGAAACGGGATGTCCCAGTTTTTCCAGGGCAGTTGATGGGTATGCAAGAATAGGCTGGGTCCTGAAAACATACATTCCAGACGTTCAAAGGCCAGTGTATAGTGAGCTGTATAGTCAAGAAGTCACACATGCCTCTGCAGGGAAGGGAAGTCCATAACTTAGGGGCTACCACAAATAATGCTTTCTTCAGGGACACCCTCCCTCCCTCTTACACTTCTGGAGGAGGCAAAACTACCAAGAAGGCCCCTGTGCCATTCTTAACACCTGGATGGGACTAATAGGGAAGGAGGCAGCCTTTCTGATATTTGGGGGTGAAATCATCAAGGACTTAAAACACAGAGAATAGGCCAGGGAAAAACCAAGTCTTCAAAGTGGCCTCTTGCATTGAGCTGCAAGTTACATGCAAGAGCCCCTTGCCAGACAGGCCTGTTATAAGCCAGCGGGCACTGGAAGCAGTTGACCAGTGTGTCACAATGTAAGGGGTACCAAACTGCTCAGGAAGCCTTGAAGGTGCAAACCCACAGGACACAGGCCATTTTCTCAGTCGCAGCCCCTTGCTCCGCGGAGGAGGGGGAATAAGGCTGCGAGGAGGAGACACAATTCTTCTCCTCCATTAATAAATAAATCTTTATGGTGGTAGCAAAATCCGTTTTCACATGGTACCGTGTTATAGCTAAAGCTGCCTCTTGTGCCAAATAATATTTAAGAGCGGCATCGCAGGATTAAAAAAATACGCAAAACAGCACTAATTTGTTTATTTAGAAATTCAGTTCGGTCTCCACACACCGTTGTCCCCGGCTCAGATTATGCCGATGCCTTTCTCCCCAAGCCTGGCTGAAAGCAATGCAAATTGGGCAGACCCTCACCTCTTCAAAAGAAGCTCAATTCTAGCAGAAAGGGGCTTTGACAGCTGCCACCAGCCCCCTTCATGACACTGTCACCTAGGCAGCAGCAGTCTCTTTCCCAAACAAAGCTCAAACTGAGACATATTCTCTCCCCCCCCCCCTCAATCTTGCCGTCCTCCAAAGAGCCCAAGAAAGCATTCGTGGTCTGTCTTTCCCTTTTTTAATCCCCACAGAACCCTGTGAGGTAACTTAGGCAGAGAGATCGCGAACTGGCCTACAGGGCTATGTGGGGATTTGACCGCAGGTCCTCCCTGATTCTTCACCAGCACTCTAACTCCAAAAGAGGGTCATGGGATAAAGTGCCTTGCTCTATTGGGTCGAGGTGGGCCGTCTTTCAGCGCTTCTCCACGAAAGCCAAGCTATGCTTGGAGAAGCGTCCTGCCAGCCAGAGTGAACTGGAGGGGAAGAGAGAATGAGAACTAGGAAGGGGAAACGGAGGGCAAAAGTTTGGGAGTCCTACGTGCGGCCGACTCTGAACAATGAGGCAGATGTGCGGTCCTGGTTTTCCAATGCAGTGGAGAGAGTTAACGGGGTCTCCTGCTGCTGCTGCCGTGCCGCCGGAGCACAATTTCTGTTCTCATCCTGAAGCAAAGTTCTCAACCTGAAGCACTATTTCTGGGTTAGCGGAGTCTGTAACCTGAAGCGTATGTAACCCAAGGTACCACTAATTTGAAAAGGTGTCTGGCTCCACTGTTGGCCTTGGCTGGAAAGGAATGGCTGGGTCCATTCTCCTTTTGCATGGGTGCCTAAGAAGATCTGCTTTTGGCAAGTATCTAGCCCTCATGTGCTCAAAAACGGGAGAGTGACACTTGCTTGAAATCTCAGAAGCCAGAAAATTAGTAGGATGGCTCAGGAAGCAGTTTCCCAGTGGGCTGCTGCAGTGGAGCTTCTGTGCCTTAAATACATCCTTCCTGCTCCCATGACGGCCACAAGTATAATCCATGTTATGCAAGACAGTGGAAAGGGCAGGATAAATTTATTCAGAAATCAGAGCAATTATGCAGATCGGCGTCAGAAGCCAGGCTTGGACACTTCTGCATCCTGGGATATCAATGATCTTGATAGGGAGGGTGGAAGCAGCCACCAAATTAAAGAAGATGAAGCACGTCTGCCCTCAGGACTTTCTGGGCCTGGTCCACTGTATTTTGGTTGGGCCCCCTGCCCCTTGACCTAGTCGGACAGAAGCCTGCATAAGATTTGCATGGATGTGTTATCTGCATTTGGAGTGCAATTTGTTTAAGGCTTCCATACTCAGAAAATGGGACGCGGGTGACGCTGTGGTCTAAACCACTGAGCCTTGGGCTTGCCGATGAGAAGGTCAGTGGTTTGAATCTTCACGACGGGGTGAGCTCCCATTGCTCGTTCCCTGCTCCTGCCAACCTAGCAGTTCAAAAGCACATCAAAGTGCAAGTAGATAAATAGGTACCTGTTATGTTCTCACCCTGGGCCAGCAGGGGGATACTGTAGATAGTTATGCAAATGAAGGATCGAAAGTGACATTCAGTGATTGGATAGTTTTAGAAAGTTGTTACAGTAACGTGGTACTGGAGCTCTATATAAGCAGGCTGACTGAGCCCTTCAGTTCAGTTCTGTCCTGGCCTGTGAATAAACAAGAGCTGTTTGAAGAATCGCTGTGTCGCCTGAGAAGTTCACCCACAACTTAACAATACCACTCTGGTGGGAAGGTAAACGGCATTTCCATGCTCCGCTCTGGTTCTCCAGAAGCACCTTAGTCATGCTGGCCACATGACCCGGAAAAACTGTCTGCGGACAAACGTCAGCTCCCTCGGCTAGTAAAGCGAGATGAGTGCCACAACCCCAGAGTCGTTCACGACTGGACTTAACTGTCAGGGGTCCTTTACCTTTACCTTTTACTCAGAAAACAGCTTCAAAATGCCCCAGGGAGTCCTCCATTGTATGAATCCAGATGAAAAAACCTAGAGTGATGCACGCATCAAGTAAGACCCCAAGACAGCTTCAGAATTAACCAGAAAATTAATTTTTCGATGCCTGGAGTTCTGGGACCATTTTAAAGTTTTCTGTTGGGCTCTATGTTCTTCTCTAGGACTCGTCAATCACAGCCCTGATTCCTCTCATTGGCTAAAAGCACTGAAAGGCGGGAGCAGGCTCATCTCTCGCAAAGCTATAGCCATGATGGTGACGGCAATTTCTGCTTCATAACTTTTGTTCTATGAGGACTAGAGACTTGCTTTCTTTTCTTGCCTGGGACAGGAGTACCCTCTGCATCCCACCTCTCCCCTCAGCAACCCTGGGGGGAAAATCTGCAGAAAGACACGGCTTCCCCTCTCTCCGCTGCTCCGAAAAAATATTTCCTTGCCATCATTCTCAGATCCCAACAGCAACAGCTGCTCTTTGGCTGAGGGCTGGCTAGTTTCAGTCACCCAACAGATACCCAGCCACTTGCCTGCCTGCCCCCCTCCTTCTCCCTTTTAATATCTTCCTCGGCCTTGTTCCTTTTCAACTCGCCAGACTGAAAACAAAAGGCTGGCTTTTCAATAACTCCACCGAGGCGCAAAGCTGTAGTGGCAGGAATATCATTCAATTATTAAAAGCCTCTTCCGTTCCTCATAAGTCTCCCTGCTTCAAAACCTCTCGGATTTTAACATTCTGACGCCTTCAATAGTTTTATCACTTTCATTTCTTGATATATATTTTTAATAGTTTCTGTTCATGAGCAGTTCTTAAAAAGATACAATAAAAAGCAACAATGGCTGATCTGCTCCCCCAAGGACCTTACCGTGCACACCTCCCCAAAGGAATATTTTTCCTGCCCTCTTTTCATTCTCGTGTTTTATTGTTGAAGTAATGTCATTTTTCTTTCCTCTAACAACCCACTTCCTCGCTTCGGACACAGAGTCTCCCATCGTCTCTGACCATTGGCCATATTTGCCGTGACTGATGGGCAGTGGAGTCCAGTGACGGCTGGAGAGGACCACAGGTTCCTCAACTCTGTCTTAAGTGAAATTTGTAATATTTTCCCCATCTAGGTAAGGCCTCCGAGCGCAATCTCAGAGGAGGCAGAGGCTGCTGCGCAGTGCTGGGGATTGCTAAGGCCTGCCCAGCTGCTATCGCACAGCGGGCTTACCGAGCATTCGAAATGGGATTGTTCTAACGAGATTTCCCTTTAACGATCCAGGATTATCCACCCTACCCGATTAGCACGCAATCCGATTAGATAATGGCATTTCTGCTGGCTGGTTTGCCAAGCCACTCAGCGACTGCCAAGAGACTGGGGTGCTCTTCTTCTGAACCTCTGCCCTCTGTTCTCTGGGGCACAGTAGCCCCCTAATATTGTACAGGCCCATCACATCTCCATTGGCTTTGGGGGGAGACAGAGAGAAAAAGTGAGATTTTATACATGGAGCGAATGTCTCTGCAAAGAGAAAGGGGAGACCTTAGCGATTTGCAAACCACTACAGTGGTACCTCGGGTTACATACGCTTCAGGTTACAGACGCTTCAGGTTACAGACTCCGCTAACCCAGAAATAATACCTCAGGTTAAGAACTTTGCTTCAGGATGAGAACAGAAATCGTGCTCCGGCGGCACGGCGGCAGTAGGAGGCCCCATTAGCTAAAGTGGTGCTTCAGGTTAAGAACAGTTTCAGGTTAAGAACGGACCTCCGAAACGAATTAAGTACTTAACCCGAGGTACCACCGTATTTTGCTTTGCCTGCTTTTGTGAGATGCCATCTCTCTTCACCTCCTTCCTCCCTATTTCCCTTCTACCTAGTAGAGGCACAGGCTGAAACTGGTGTCAAACCAAGAAGTGTTTCCAATGTAGATGTTCCCCTTGTGGAGGTCACAGGTTCCCCTTGTCTGCTTCACAAAGCCAGGGATGAATGTTTCCATTTTCTGCCTTTTAGGCCTTGAGCCTTCCTGCAACAAATAGCCATTCAGGGTGTGGCGCTTTCCCCCAGCATGGGGACACAGAAGTTTGAAGGGCTTCACCTGTTGGTTGTCTGCCTGCCACACACAAGATTATAAAGGCACAGAGACCCTGCTGGGGTGGAGGTGGGAAACGTGGCAACTCTTCCCATGACCCAACGCCTGCAGCATAATACCCCAACCCCAGGACCTAAGCACAGGTCCTGCAGGGTGGAGCGACTTGCTTCTCACTGTCATAGAGAAGAGGAATTTGGGGCCCTCAAAGAGCAGAAGAAAACAAACCCTTGCTAAAAGAAAGCAAATGGAAAAAAGGTCAGCCAAGCGCTCTTCTGAATGGCTGCCACGTTTCAATAGATCAGGGGTGGCCAACTCCCAAGAGACTGTGATTTACTCACAGAACTAAAAACTGGCAGTGATCTACCCCCTTTTAGGGGGTTTGGGTCAAAATTGTTGAGTTTTTTCAGGGAGGAGGTAGAATGTTGAGCTTTTTTTAGGGGGGCCACAGTTGTTCAGCTTCTTTGGGGGGAGCCAATGATCTACCAGTGATCTACCGGTAGATCGCGATCTACCTGTCGGACATGCCTGCAATAGATTCTGGCTGTCTTCCTTCCCGCATCTTAAACCCCCAAGATGCAAACAAATGCAAATAATAATAAAGAGAGAGAAAGGCAGGTGCAGCAGCTGGGGGGCGAATGCTCCCTCCCTGGCCAGCGCTCCAGACAGTTATACAAGCTGTCAAACGGTCAGCCCGGCCCCCAACATCCTGAGCCGCCGACTCTCATTCTGACCGCTCCTTCCTTACACGATATCACATGCACGCAGCGCTCTGTCTGTTCCCATCTATCCTGACCTACTGCCCTCTGGCTTTAATAAACGTACTTTAAAAATATTCTCTTGCTTCTTCTCCCCCCCCCCCTCTCTCCCCTCCCTCCCTCCTTGCCGTCTTGATTTTATTTTTAGGCTGCCTGGGAGCATAGTTTCTTAATGTAGTGGTTTTTGCAGTCAATAATGTCCTGCTGCCCTCTGGTGGCCGGCAGTGAATGAGAGCTGCGAATCAAAACACAAACAGCAGCAGAAGAAAAACCCCTCAAACTGTTTTTCTGACTTGATCCAAGGTCTGTGGTACACATACAAGCACACACATCACCCTCTGGGGGCATGAGGAGCTGTTGTGGCTGCCTTCGTCATAACAGAGATTTTATTTAAACTTCCTGTTAGCACTTTAACTTGGGAAAGGCTGAATAATATAGGAGTTGCTTTAAAGATAGCAACCTTCCAGTAATGGGCAGAAGACAAAGGTTCCCAACTTTGAAATCGGCTTCTGTTTCTGTGTCTGGGACAGCATGGTTCTCTTCCCCAGCTCACATGTGCAGCTATAAGCAGGGGTAAATGCTAACAGCCTTGGTTTTTTTGTGGGCAAAGTTACTGCTTTTAGACATAACAGCAAGGCAGGGCTTTTTCTGGGCAGGTGACCACCCTAGTGTCCAGGAGATAATGAGGGTGATAAGTTTTTGAAAAACTGGTACAAGATGGGATAGAGAATGAATCCAAACCCTTGGCACCTCATGAGCAAACAGGTTGCTTCAGTGAGAAGCAGCAAAGCATGGATCAGACCGGTTTTCCATTTGCCCCATTGCTTTACCTGGGAAAACTTGATCTTTACTGCTGAATCGGAGCAAACATCAATCTCTGGAAAACCCGGTTGATGTTTGCTCTGATTCAGCAGTAAAGAGCGCGTTTTCCCTGCGGAAAGTGGCAGGACTTTCCAGAAAGCATCAATGTAGAATCACAGAATTGGAAGGGACCCTGAGGATCAATATGCAGCTGTCCCATACAGGAATCGAACCTGCAACCTTGGCGTTATCAGCACCATGCCCTAACCAACTGAGCTATCCAGTGTCAGTAACAACAGGGGTCTAGTTTCCAAATTCAGGACTGCAGGGCCCCCACTGCTGAGTCCTGGAGCCTTGTCTCAGCCCTGGTACCCCAACACCCCCCCAAGCATGGAATCAGCAGGCAGTCGTGTCAAGATAGACCAGCCTCCTGTGCTTGCCTTGCACTCCAAAGAAAGAGGACAAGTTTTGACAGTGTTTTGACAGTTCCAAGGGTAATCTGAAAGAGGGTCTTACTGAGAGCACCCTGCTTTGATAGCCTCCCACCCATTCACCCCAATAAAACCTGGAGCCTGTGCTACCCACGGCAACCTCCATCAGGGATAGAGCGGTCCATACGTGGTTTCCAAATCCGCCCCAAGCCTTGACTTTTTCAGCCAGCCCCATAGCTCTCCCCTTAACAGCAATGCGATCTGCAGATGTGCCCAGATGTGAGGAGTTGTCTCCATGTCGTCATGACCAGCTTCACCTGCTGATTTTGGGAGGTTAGAAAACATTCGGGGGCAAACCAAGGCAGCTGTTTTTTGTTTGTTTGTTTGTTTGTTTGTTTGTTTGTTTGTTTGTTTGTTTCCTGGCAAGCCGGCAACCTTAGTTAACCTCTCTTCTTAGACACAAAACGAGGGAGCGCAAGGCAATCTGTTCTCTCCTCCGCAGGGAGCAGAAGGAGCCTGGGTGGGGCTGTGTCATCTCTTTGCTGCAGGGGGAGGCTAGATGAGTAATAGGACTCCCGGTGCAGATTTGAGCTCCCGAGCAAAGGCACACCTACCCCCTTCCCTTGGGGGGAGGATGAGGCAGAGGCACAAGGGAGGATTCGAACACGATTCCTCTCGTCAACACTGACTGCATGTTTCCTTCCTCCGGGCAGCTGGGCTAAGTTACGCCCTAGAGGCAACCTCCCGTTCTAAATCAACCTGCCAATGGCTGTTGGATTGTTGCTACACACTACAAAATATTTATCGCCTAATATTTTCTTCTTCTTCTTTCACATTAAGCAAGAAGTAAGAATGATCAGCCTCAGCTCTCCATATGGAAAACAAGAAAGATAAACAAGGATGGAGTTTTGTAAAGAGCTTATAAGGCACATGAACAGTGTCTCCCCAGTGCATGATCCTGTACCCAGGATTCCAGCAGTGGAAGGATGGTTACGTATGTCCCCTCTTAAATCTTTATATGGAGTTAGGAAAATAAAATAAACACGAAATCCCATCAACTTCTATTGCAGGTATGGGGAACCTTTGACCCTCCAGGTTTTGATGGACTACAGTTCCCATCATCCCTGGCCATTGGTCCAACCTTGCTGGGACTGATGGGAGCTGTAGTCCACCAACACCTGCAGGGCCAAAGGTTCCCCACATCTGTTACACTGGATATCAGAAATGGAAATGTTTCCTTTGAGATGTAGACAGTTTCCTTGCCAGCTGGGCCTGCTCTAGGGCACATTCATTGTGGTCTGGATTAGGGCCACAGTGGGCCTGACTCAGCCCACTAGACACATTTTCTAAGAAGGAAGTTTCAGCAGGTACAACGGGCACCCATTTCCAAGTATTTCAGCTGTGGGGTGATCACATTTCATCCCTAGTCGCTTTTATGGGCGGGGGGAGCAACCAAATACAGTGGTACCTCGGGTTACAGATGCTTCAGGTTACAGACTCTGCTAACCCAGAAATAGTACCTCGGTTTAAGAACTTTGCTTCAGGATGAAAACAGAAATTGTGCTCCAGCCGCACGGCGGCGGCAGGAGGCCCCATTAGCTAAAGTGGTGCTTCAGGTTAAGAACAGTTTCAGGTTAAGAACGGACCTCTGGAACGAATTAAGTTATTAACCTGAGGTACCACTGTAATAATCTTTTGAAGGCTGGAGGCTACGTGAGGACAGGTAAATAACGCAAGGGGCAAGCCCTCCTCCATAGGGTGGGTTTTTATTGCAAACTCAACGTCCTTGCTCATGAGGTCTAGAAACTGGATTTATTTGAAGGTAATTAATAAAAACCAAGATCTCCAGGAATCCATTTTCTTTCAGGCTACATTCCACAAAAATAGTGTGGATATCCACCCAATATGTCTTAGTAAAATATTCCAAATGTCAGGACTCCTGCAGTTTCCTGTGTGGGTGGGGAAAATGCTAAGAGACAGATGGCACTCCCCACCCTATAACATTTGGCAGCGCGCAGATTACTTGATGTCCAGCCAGAGTTGACCTAGTATTTGTCTCTGACTACGCCTTACTGACGGCCTTTGAGCCATTTCCCCTTTCGCCATCCCTCCCAAAACCAACGCAGGGCTTCCTGGACCAGTTGCGCTTCTCCTCTGTCCTCAGAGAGCGGACAAGAAATGCAAACTCTTCTCCTGGGAACGATGAGAGAACGATGCTGCACCTGGAAGCAGCCAGACACTGGCCAAACCGTGCCACTAAGGGGCAGCATTCGGCCATGCCATAACACTGGAGCCATTCAAGACCTGGTGCTCTCTGTGTGCATCCCTGCTCTGGGGAACCCTCGGGAAGAACCCCAAATAAGATCAGAAGGTGAGGCCCTGAAAGAGAACTTGCTCACCACAACTGCCCAACAGAGCCCCTGGAGCCACAAGAGACAACGTTTGGGGTGCACCTTCTCAGTCCCTCTTCCCAGAGCATTCTGGGAATTGTAGCACAGTAAGAGAAATAGGAGGGACACGGGTGGCGCTGTGGGTTAAACCACAGAGCCTAGGACTTGTCAATAAGAAGGTCGGCGGTTCGAATCCCCACGACGGGGTGAGCTCACGTTGCTCGGTCCCTGCTCCTGCCAACCTAGCAGTTCGAAAGCACGTCAAAGTGCAAGTAGATAAATAGGCACCACTCTGGTGGGAAGGCAAACGCCGTTTCCGTGTGCTGCTCTGGTTCACCAGAAGCGGCTTAGTCATGCTGGCCACATGACCTGGAAGCTGTACGCCGGCTCCCTCGGCCAGTAAAGCAAGATGAGCACCGCAACCCCAGAGTCAGCCATGACTGGACCTAATGGTCAGGGGTCCCTTTACCTTTAAGAGAAATAGAAGGCTTCCTAACAACTCTCAGCGCCCGAACAAACAACAGCTCCCAGGATTATCTGAGGGAAGCCATGACCGTTTAAAGTGGGGCAACAAAAAGGCGGAAATTTCCGGGTGTCAAAAAAGGTTGTTTATGTCTGCCACTACTCTGGCCCCTGCTTCATTAGCCCCAAAATGGAAAACGAGCAAGGTCCCAACTAAAGAAAAATGGCAATTTAAGCTGACGGAATGTGCGCAGCTTGCAGATTTAACATATAAAATAAGAGAACAAGAAGAACATACGTTCTGGAAAATGTTTATTGAATATATGGGGGGGGGGGGAGAATGTGTACACTTGAAAACATTGGCAGCATTAAGATAAATCCAACAGTGTAAATATGTTTTGATGGAATACTGAATGGTTTAGTTTTTTGTAAAATGTGCAAGGATTTATGATATGCAAAATGAACCACGGAAAGAGAAGTCATTGATATTTTAAGGATGTTTAAATGAGTATTCTAAATTGTAAAACAGAAAATTTAATAAATATTGTGTTTGTGTGTGTGTGTTTAGTGGGGCAACAATGCAGCCTCACAGGGTACGCATTCCAGGACCGCCTCCTGGTGGCCTTGCAATGTGCAGGGCTTGCACATTTCCTCCGTAGATGGGTCTATGTGGCGCCCCTTGCAGACTTGGCTCTTTGGGTGGAACTAGTCCTGTCTTGGAGGAAGAAGAAGAGCATTCTCTGGGGTCCTCTCCTACCTCCGTCTCAGGCCAATAGTATCATTTTTAGCGTCCTTGGAGCTATATGGCAGATGGAATGACAGCAGGCCTCTTCGCCACACCGCCCCTTTGTCAGCTGTTGCTGCAATGGGCAAGTTCTGCTTCATTTGCAATTTTGGTTTCCAAACGCTCCATTCCATATCCCTCTTGGGGCGAAGGAGGGAGGCAGAGGTCAGCCCCCACACCCCACACCTCCCAGTCACTGGGCTCCAAGACTGCTGACAAAGATTTGCTTCTTCTTTGAGGAATTGGTGACTGACTGGAGCAGCTACCCTGTGTGAGAGAGATGCACCCCACTTCGAAAGCCTCCCCCCATTCTCATTTATCGCATGTATCTCTAAGAGGAGGAAAGGGGGGCAGGCAGATGCTAAGAAATCCCAGCAAATGCCTCAGAAATGTGTGCATCCAGTCCCACTCATTTCAAAGAAAATGAACATGCATCAGATCAAGATGAGCACCTTATCTTGAAAACTCTCAGATGCAAAGCTAGCTTTCCTGACTTGTTTTCAAGGCTCTAGGCCTTATTATTCTGGAGTTAAGTCAGCAGTGTCTGTAGGGATCAGTAGTCCTATAAGAAGGCTCCGGCAGTCAGGCATTGGGGGTTGGAGGGGGCGTGTATCAGGTACCAAAATGTAAAAATCCTGGTTCCTGGATCCCTTGTGCTATGTCTCCATGACAATGAGAGCTATGGCCCTTTTCAAGTTCTTCTATGTCAGTTTTATCAGATTCCATATAATGGTTCCTAGGCACACCACAAACTACCAGCCACAGCAACACCTGAAACCTGCATGACTTCAGATGACTTTTTTTACAGCCTTTACATCTCATGGCAGCAAATGGTCCTCCTCTGCTTGTCTCCCTACAAATGTCCCCAAATCCCCCCGTTTGCATCAGTAAGGCATCACTCCAGACACCAGGGACTATGGACAAAGCTACTGTGTGTAAGGTCACCGCCCCATAGCCAGTATCCTGGGAGCAAGTCCCACTGATATAAGGCCTTACTGATTCTTTTTATAGTGAAACAGGGCCGTGGGTTCTCCTCATGAAAGGTCACATCAGGGTCAAATTGCACAGCCAATTTTGCAAGCCGCATAAATCGTACTTGCACTCTCTCTTATCTGGCAATATTTTCTCTCTTTCCTCATCAATGAGTGACGCAGGGCTCTGGAGCCCTGTTCAGAGCCGCTTCCCGCATCCACCCAAGGTATTTGCAAACACAGGGAGTGGTGCAATCTGTTTATACCGGGGTGGCCAACATGAACCTCAATTCCCATCATGCCTGGCCACTGGCCATGCTGGCTGGGGCTGCTGGGAGTCGGAGTTCAGACTCTGCAAACATGGCTTATTTGTTTTTAAAGGTGTATAAGCCGTGTTCAATGGATTTTCTAACCTTAATATTATTCACCTCTGCTCACAAGCAGTGAGTCTTATCTGCCAGGCGATCTGAAAACTTTCACATGCCTACAATTCCTACCTTGTTCATAAACACGCCATTTATAGCACTGTTAGTTAGAGGAAGAGATTTTTAGGGAGGGAGCGCTCCTACGGATTTCAGAATTCTCATTCTGCCATTTCTACGACCAATCTCTGCATGGCCCTGTGAAGGCTCCCCACAGACACGACAGGAGGGAAAATAGGAGCCAAACTCGTCAGAATTCAACGTATTTATTTATAATAATTAAGACTTTGATCAAGGAATACATTCTACATTATTATTTGGTTTCACCAGCAGGAGCAGCAGGCTGGCATCCTCACCATGCCCAGTTTCAGCACCAGCAATGCTCTTACGGGGGAAGGCAGTTGGTTGTGCTAATGGATATGACGAAAAGGTCTGTCGAGCCCAGAAATGCTACCTCTGAGGAGCCCATGAGCAGGGCGTCAAGGCAGGAGCAATCTCTGCTAGCCAGGGAAATCCCACTTCCAACCCCTGTGACCAGCAGCCCTATCTGCCATCTATTTGCCTTGTCCCTTCTAAAAAGCCAGCTTAAGCCAGTGATTTTTAAAGCCTTCCTTGTTACCCGGGCATTTGATGGCTGAACGATAACCCCTGAGATAACTGGCTGAGGGAATGTGCTTGGTTTTAGCTGGTTTTAGAAAGTTTTCAATTATATTTTTATTGGTGCATTTGGCGCCCTGAGCTCCCTTGGGAGGAAGGGCGGGATATAAACTGAGTAGGCGTCACATTTACTGACAGAGCAGTGAACTCCATCAATTAATTAAGTCACTGTGTGGTAAACAGCTTCCTCTTCAGTCTCCAGCCAATTTTTGTACTGCGAAAGAGGGAGAAACACCTATTTCGATCGGCTTCCTCCATGTCGCAAATCATTATATGTGCCTCTATCTGCCCTAGGGATGGCTGGCTCCACCAATCTCAGTTTCTCTTTTTTAAAACCTTCAGGATGCCCCATTTCTAAATCAATTTGTGGGGGTCCTCCCCTACTAATACATGCCTTTCCGCAAGCAATTTCCATCAGCGCAACATAGTTTTGTGCCTCGTCTACACTAAATATTCGTTTTTGTGCACACTATGAGAACTGCATCACAAAATTCAGAAACGTGCAAATTTTAAAGGAAAGCAGTGTCTCAGTTTGCATCGTGTTTCAGAAACTAGGAATTAAGCTCTGCATGAAAATGCAAGCTGAACAGACTCACCTCTCCCCCTCACCAATTCCTATTCACCCCCAACCTTCAAATCATCTAAACTTAAACATGTCCAAAACACTTTCGCCTTCCCTGTTAAGGATTTTGCCAGCGGGCTTTCCTGCACCTTGTCCAGCCCAGCAACAGTGTATTGTGTGCCTTTGTC
Organism: Podarcis gaigeae; assembly: GCF_964106915.1. Lineage (NCBI taxonomy): Eukaryota > Metazoa > Chordata > Lepidosauria > Squamata > Lacertidae > Podarcis > Podarcis gaigeae. The sequence goes on along the minus strand of NC_139689.1, from coordinate 16,169,565 downwards.
ACTTTTATTCAATGCTGTCACTCCTTAGATCCTGCGAGGTTGTCAAGTTCCTGCATTTGACAGAACGTTTCAGGAAAATGAGCCTCTTTCACTGGGTCAAATCTCAAAGGGGGGGGGGAGTAAAACCACATGGCAAAGAGTCAGAATCAGGGAGGCTGTTACCTCTGTCCCTTATTAATCAGACTGTGGGCAGGGGCATCTGGGCTCCACCCACCCACTGTAGTAGCGTGCTGTTTTTTAAAAAGAAAAATCTGCCATGATTCTCCAGTCATATTCATAGTGCACAAGCCCCGCAAAAAGTGGCAGGGAAAAGAAATCGTGGCATTATATGTCATGCTAAGTGAAGTCCTACACTGAGAGGACAGGCTGGATGAAAATCAAAACATGGATCTGGATCCCGACTGCACTGGAACCGGCGGTGTAGTGGCAATTGAGGTAGGAAGAAAAAACTGGAATGGGATCATGGCGATGGCGGAATGGATCGAGGATCCTTCAGAGGGGTTCACATTGCTACAGGAAAGGAATGACGCAGCATGAAATTGCACACAGCCCTCCCCGACCCACTGTGCCGTTCATTTGTAGCACACTGAAAATAAAGACTGCCAAGGGAATGGAATCAGAACGAAGGAAAGTGGTTCTGGAAGAGGAGGACTCCCATCAGAGAGGGAGTCTGGAATGTGCAACGCAGCCCAAGCAAGATCTGGATCGTAGAAGTCATTCTAAGACTGAGATTGGAGGCTCTGCTGCAAGAGAACACCAGGGAGGCAGGTTCATTAGGGCAAAAGGGAAGCCCTGCCCCACCAACTTGCCTTCTTTTAACCAGCCCAGAAGGTAGAACTGAGCTGACAGTGTCCTCTTTCTCCTTAGTCTCAGGGCTGCCCTTGTAAAATTCACCAGGTAGGAAGATAAGGACCAATCTAGCATTCCTTAACTCTGCCTGCCATTGCCTCTGGCGCCCTCTAATGTTAGCCTCCTGCTTAACCCCCTACCGGCCTTGACGGATGACAGCCACTAGTGGAGCACACAGCTCTTAGTGGAGACCCTGAAGTAAAACTATATGCTTAACCAACATTCAAAACAGATTTCGGTAGAACTGTTACACTCTCACTGAAAGTGGTTGCTACCAAATCCTGAAGTAGGTTCCCCGCAGATCAGTTCCTCTTTCTACCCTCTCCCGGTCATCCTTTTAAGTGCTTTGCGAGTGACGAATAAATAATAGTAATTACAAAGATTAAACCAATAGTGTAATCCAGAGTCTACCGAGATGAAATTACTCTTGACGGGTATCATAAAACACAGCTTCGGCAAGAGTGTGAGAAAATGTACTCAGATACTCCAGTGGAAGCAAAACCCAGGGCTAGGCTGCTTTTGGGGAGCAAGGGGGGAGTCCCTCTCTATCCTGGCTCCCCTGTCCCTCTCCCCCCCCCCCACACGGCCCGTGTCTCATTTCCCAGCATTCCTCTGGGCATCGATCTCCTGGAGCCATTTCACAGTGCGGGCCCGGCTCTCCTCCCAGCTGTAGAGGGGCTGGTAGCCAAAGTGCTCCTTGGCCTTGCTGGTCTGCACTGTGAAGGTGGTCCTTACGACAGTCAGAGTGTAGGGGTTGAGGATGGGCGCATAGTTGCACAGGGGCTTCAGCAGCCACTGCAGGAAGGCGTTGAACAGCGCCATGAACCGCAGGAGGAAGGAGGGCAGCAGCGGCCGGGAGCCCAGCATGCGGAAGCCGCAGGAGCCCAGAAACTCCATGTTGAAGTCCTCGTAGCTCTTGTAAGGCGAGTCGTCATAGCAGAAATAAACCTGGCCTGAAACGGTCGAGGGAGACTCCTGGATCTTCCGGGCTACCAGCAGATGCATCCAAGACACGTTGCCTGCAAAAGGGTTGGCAGGGGGAGGAAGAGAGGAGAAACACTTGGGAAAGAGAAATAGAATCGCTAAAGCAGCCTATGCAATGGGCGAGAGAGAGAGATCCTACAGATAGGAATATAATAATAATAATAATAATAATAATAATAATAATAATAATTTATTATTTATACCCCGCCCATCTGGCTGGGCCTCCCCAGCCACTCTGGGCGGCTTCCATAAAAACCAAAAATACAGTAAAATATCACACGTTAAAAACTTCCCTGAACAGGGCTGCCTTAAGATGTCTTCTGAATGTCAGGTAGTTGTTTATCGCTTTGACATCTGCTGGAAGGGCGTTCCACAGGGTGGGCGCCACTACCGAGAAGGCCCTCTGCCTGGTTCCCTGTAGCTTTGCTTCTCGCAATGAGGGAACCGCCAGAAGGCCCTCGGCGCTGGACCTCAGCGTCCGGGCAGAATGGTGGGGGTGGAGACGCTCCTTCAGGTATACTGGACCGAGGCCGTTTAGGGCTTTAAAGGTCAGCACCAACACTTTGAATTGTGCTTGGAAACGTACTGGGAGCCAATGTAGGTCCTTCAAGACCGGTGTTATATGGTCTCGGCGGCCGCTCCCAGTCACCAGTCTAGCTGCTGCATTCTGGATTAGTTGTAGTTTCCGAGTCACCTTCAAAGGTAGCCCCACGTAGAGTGCATTGCAGTAGTCCAAGCGGGAGATAACCAGAGCATGCACCACTCTGGCAAGACAGTCCGCAGGCAGATAGGGTCTCAGCCTACGTACCAGATGGAGCTGGTAAACAGCTGCCCTGGACACAGATTTGACCTGTGCCTCCATGGACAGCTGTGAGTCCAAAATGACTCCCAGGCTGCGCACCTGGTCCTTCAGGGGCACAGTTACCCCATTCAGGACCAGGGAATCCTCCACACCTGCCCGCCTCCTGTCCCCCAGAAACAGTACTTCTGTCTTGTCAGGATTCAACCTCAATCTGTTAGCCACAATCCATCCTCCAACCGCCTCCAGACACTCACACAGGACCTTCACTGCCCTCACTGGTTCTGATTTAAAAGAGAGGTAGAGCTGGGTATCATCCGCATACTGATGAACACCCAGCCCAAACCTCCTGATGATCTCTCCCAGCGGCTGCATGTAAATGTTGAAAAGCATGGGGGAGAGGACAGAACCCTGAGGCACCCCACAAGTGAGAGCCCAGGGGTCTGAACACTCATCCCCCACCACCACTTTCTGAACACGGCCCAGGAGGAAGGAGTGGAACCACTGTAGGACAGTGCCCCCAGCTCCCAGCCCCTCCAGACGGTCCAGAAGGATGTTATGGTCGATGGTATCAAACGCCGCTGAGAGATCCAGCAGAACTAGGAAACAGCTCTCACCTTTGTCCCTAGCCCGCCGGAGATCATCAACCAGTGCGACCAAGGCAGTTTCAGTCCCATGATGAGGCCTGAATCCCGACTGGAAGGGATCCAAATCAACAATAAGAGAGGTGAATGTCATCAGGACACTGACTCAGAGTGCTTTGGTTTGACTGAGCATCCAGTCCGTAAGCACGCCTGTCTTTGCTTGTGCATTTGCCAAGGGCTTAGCTCAGCCTTCCTTGTAAGGAGGAAATAAAAATAAATTCATAATTTAAGTTACAGGAGATCAAAGGGATCTTCTTTCAAGAAAACCACTTTTTTAAACACATTTTCTCCTTGTGAGCCAATCGCCCTCTAGCAGAGGTTAGCAAACTAATAAAAAGCAGGCCCAGGAATAGCCACGTTGCTCTCCAAATGCTTACACAAATTAATTTACAAATCCCCATTGTGGTTTATCTGTTGCTCTTGGAAAAAGAATTCAAGAGGTCCGACTGCTAAACGTTAATACACAGGCTCTGGTGTTCTTGCTTTGCTTTAGTCATGGGTAAAGAAGCAAAGCATTCCAGGAGGGAAAGATGATTTGTTTTGATAAAAAGCAGCAACACCATCTTGCTTCTCTGGGGCTTTGGCTATAAAGGACCAGAGGGAGTGCGTGCAAAGGCATCTGAAGTTCATGGTGACATTGCAGTTCAAGAATGGCACACAGCATGCATGCGAGACTTACCAACATAGACCCTGCCGTGCTCAGTGGAGGCTGGGACGGTTCGGATAAGACACTTTTTGGTGCTCAGCCCTTTCTCGTAAAACTGTTTCATCAATGGGTGGTGCTCCCCATAGATGCCAGTCGGCCGGAGAGCACAAGTGACCAGCTGCTTCCCTCCTTCCACCTGGTGGCACAGAAGAGGAGGTGGAGGAGAAAACCCGTTATCTTCCGCTGCCACCAAGGACCTGGCTCCCTTCCCACCCATGCACCCACTGTGACGCATGTGGGGTAGAGGAGCCTCCGGGTGGTCAAGCATTTTGCTGGAGAGATTCAAGTTGAGGTATGGGGATCAAAGGGCTCTGTCTCCCCTAGCTGCAACAAACCCACTCTGGAAAAAAGAAACTTGACTTTTTAAGCAGTTTGGAAGGTGCAGAGTGAGCAAATGACTAGGTAAAGGGACCCCTGACCATTAGGTCCAGTCGTGACCGACTCTGGGGTTGCGGCGCTCATCTCGCTTTATTGGCCGAGGGAGCCGGCGTACAGCTTCCGGGTCATGTGGCCAGCATGACTAAGCCACTTCTGACAAACCAGAGCAGCGCACGGAAACGCCGTTTACCTTCCCGCCAGAGCGGTACCTATTTATCTACTTGCACTTTGACGTGCTTTCAAACTGCTAGGTTGGCAGGAGCAGGGACCGAGCAACGGGAGCTCACCCCGTTACAGGGATTCGAACCGCTGACCTTCTGACCAGCAAGCCCTAGGCTCTGTGGTTTAGCCTACAGCACCACCCATGTCCCAAGCAAATGACTAACAAGAAGTAAACACCCTGCAAGTGAACCAGGGTGAATGCAGCAGGAATGGTCCCCGTCATATACAAATCAAAACGAGAATGACTAAATAACCTACCACACAGGGTTATCAGAAAGATAAGGAAATACTATGTGCACTCAAGCTCATTAGAGGAAGGAGAGAAAGGGTGGGTTTTAAGAGTGTCGTAAATACACTGCAGAGAGAACATCTTGCTGCACTTTTTAGGGGCCACAAGACTCTTGTAAGAGACTAATCGAGTTATTGGGGCACATAAACTTCCATTGACAGCAGCCTACATCATTACAGTGGTACCTCGGTTTACGAACAGTCCTGTTTATGAACTCCACAAAACCGGAAGTAGTGTTCCAGTTTGTGAACTTTACCTCAGTCTACGAATGGAAGCCAAACAGTGGAAGGGCACCGGCAGTGGGAGGCCTCATTAGGGAAAGCACGCCTCGGTTTAAGTATGGATTTGGTTTAAGAACGGACTTCAGGAACGGATTAAGCATGTAAACTGAGGTACCACTGTATATGCATAAATTGTTCTTAGTTGGCCGACAGAGACGAAGGGTTCATGCCACGGATCTGGGGAAGTGGGTTTTGGCTCTTGAGCATTTATGTCCTAATAAATCTGTTAGTCCTTTTAAGGTTCTTTGTTCCATTCGAAACCTGGGCTGAAGGGGAGCCTGACTCACCGCTCGTCCATTGGCTTCGATGACCAACCGCTCAGCCTTGGCTTTGCTAACCGGGTAAGGCTCAGTGTGAACAACCTCATATTTGGTGTCTTCGTTTCCCCTGCAAAGAAGAGGAACATGCCACAGGGAATCAGAACCCAATACTTCAATATAGATAAAGAGAGCCCAGAAGCCCCACCTGCCAGACCCATCCTTTTCCGTCTCTGCTACAAAATAATGTACCTCAATATACTTCAGTTTTGTTCAATTAACTCCAATGCACTGTGCTATGATGGTACAGAGGCCACTGTCAAGTGCAGGGCAAGGTGCCTGCATCTTAAAAGAGACAGGTAGAAGGAAGAGTATTGTTTCTCCCAGCATTGCAAAAGCACAGTGGGAAACGCTGCAACTTTAATGTGCATTTATTTATACCTTTTAATAAATGTGCATTAAAGCTGCAGCATTTCCCAGTTCCTATTGCAAGCTGAAACTTATTACTTGATTATTCCCTCACTTCCTCAACAACAGCAAAATCCCACCCCCTACAAAGACCACCCACCCCAGAATTCCATCATATCATTCCAGGGAAGCATCTTTTTATTGCAGCGCATGGACATCACAAGCTTCCTTTTGACTGGCAGGGGTGGGAGAATCCAAGGGAGGTGCTACTGTGTAATCTGGGGGTCCCCCAAATTGGTCCCTCTGCTCTGCAGGGGGTTGGACTAGATGACCCTCTAGGTCCCTTCCAACTCTACAATTCTGTGATTCCTCCCTAGTTAATGTTTTTTAAAATGAGTTTGGCTTTTAGGAATTGCTCAGTTGCAGGCGTCTCCTGCTTTTCTGTCTGTGTGTGTTGTGTTTTGGTGGGTGGGTGTGTTTTCTCTGTTTGTTTTGTAGGGGCAGGGGCAGTTTCAGGCATTGCCAGTTTTTCCTCTGTAAAGCCAGCATTCTCTGGTGCCTACAGATACATTTTAAGATTTGCAAACGGGCCTCTAAAGGTTGGGAACTTGGAATCCATGTATGTTTTCAGCACTCTTCGAGAAGGATGGATTATGGGTGCTTAATGTTCCATTCCTTACACACACACACACACACATACCAGACAGCCGTCTGAGTTTCTCCATTTTCTTTCCTTGCCCCGGGCCAAAATATTCAGCACCGAGACGTTTTGTGTTTACAGACAAAGGAGGCGATTTAATGTTTGCAGACAAGAAACTGCCAATCTCCTGCTTTAGTGGAAGTGGCAATTTAGGCTGCATCCACACACCGTACGTTTAAAGCACATTCAAGGAACTGCGCAAAGCTTAAGAATGGAAGGACAGCCCTGCTGGGTCACTCCAGCATCCTCTTCCCACCTTGGCCAGCCTATGGGAAGCCTGAAAGCAGCACCCAAGCAGAACACCATGCTCTTCCCCTCTTGCGATTCCCTGAAACTAGCATTCGGAGGCGAACTTCCTCCAGCAGTGGAGGCAGGACATAGCCATTGAGAGCCACTGAGTCTGATCCTCTCTTAAAGCCATCCAAGCTTCTTTCAAAGAATCCTGGGAACTGTGGTTTTCCCTTCACAGAGCTACAATCCCCTGCACCATTAACAGACTACAGTTCCCAGGATCCTTCGGCAGGGGAAGTCTCTTTAAATGCATGGTGCATGCACAGTGTTAGAAACAGGAACAGAATATTGCCATGGAGGGAGCGCTGTTATATATAATATATCTCCATTGCCCATCTCCAGGGTTACCGTTGCTGTGTACATGTGTTGTTGTGATGTTGTTAGGGAAGGCACGGGGGAAGCCCTTGCACGGGGGGGGGGGGCGGGGACCACTGCTGGCCTGGACCAAAGCCAGAGGGAACTCCCTGCTGTGGATATCAGGGCTCTGGGTGTGTATGTGTGTGAGAGAGAACACAAGCGCTTTAGGCACATCGCTTTTTCGAAAGTGCCTCCCAATGTTAGGATGGCTGCAGTTCCCACTGGCTCAGCCTAGCCTACCTCACAGGGGTGTTGCAAGGTTAAAAAGGGGCAGGGGGAGAGAACCACCTATAGTTCTGAAAGATGGGTGGGCTTTCTAAAGGCAAAATGTAGTTAGAGGAAGAACTCGCCTGCCCTTAATCACAGACTGAGAAGGAGACAGGTCTGTGCTGTGGAAGGGGAAGGAAGCCCAGCAATACACGCTGGAGCACAGGCAGCCGGGGCAGAGATGCCGGAAGCACCAGGTGAGGCACGTACCTGAAGAAGGGGTCGCCCCTCGCATTGGGCCCCACCACTTCCATGCTGCTGGTGTAAATCAGGTACTGAGTTCCTTGTGTCACACATGCTTCAATGACATTCTGAGTTCCTGTGCCAAAATGATAGAAAACAGAAGGGGAGAAAGGAGAGAGAGAGAGAGAGAGAGAGAGAGAGAGAGAGAGAAGACACATAAGCCACACCTCTCGGCCAGCCCAAGAACCCCATGGTGCCCACATAACCGAGGGGCAGAGATCATGGTCCCTTCCAGTTCCCACCATCCCTGACCACTAGAACATGGGTAGGCAACCTAAGGCCCAATCCGGCCCATGGATGGTCCGGGAATCAGCATGTTTTTACATGAGTAGAATGTGTCCTTTTATTTAAAATGCATCTCTGGGTTATTTGTGGGGCATAGGAATTCGTTCATTTTTTATTTTATTTTTCAAAATATAGTCCGGCCCCCCACAAGGTCTGAGGGACAGTGGACCGGCCCCTTGCAGAAAATGTTTGCTGATCCCTGCTCTAGACCATGCTGGAAACCCTGACAACCGAAAGCACGCCTTGGTTTAAGAACGGACTTCCGGAGCGGATTAAGTTCGTAAACCAAGGTACCACTGTACTAGAAACTTGTTTTTAAAAATAAAAAAGCAAGCTAAGGTTTTCAGCTTTTATCGATTCCATGCCTGTACGATGTCAACTACAGATGTACAGAGTGGGTTTATCAGTGGCAGCAGTATACTTCTGAGTACAAAATGCTGGGCAACGGCAAGGGGAGAGAACCCTTGCCTTCCTGTCCCAAGGTGGGGGGTGGGGTGGGGCTTCCTGGAAGCATCCGACTGGCCACTGTGGGAGATGGTACTCTGCAGCTCTTTAGAGAGATCTGGCAAGGCTCTTCCAATGTCCTAACTGCATCCCCTGAGACAGCGACTGACTGCAGACAGCAAGGGGAGGGCATTTTGGTCGCCCCTGCTGGAAGGCAATCAGAGAGTAGGGGGACTGTGGGTGGAAATATCAGAGGGTTTTTGGAACCAGGATTCAGTGGCTTGGGGCAGGTTGGGAGTTGGGGGTCCTGGGGGAAGAGAGAGACACAAGGGTGTGTCCCGGGTCCCTATAACTCAACCACTGTCCTAGGAAGCGTACCAAATCAGACGGTTGGTGCATCTAGTTCAGGACTGCCCGCAATGACTTCCCAGGGTTTTCAGAGACCTGCCGCCACCACCACAGAGCTTCTCAATGAGGTCCCTTGAGAGCTGGTGTTGGGAAGGGAAGGGATGCTGGGATGTGGAACTCTGGGCCCTCTTCTGTTAAGAGCCAACATGGCGTCACGGTGAGAAGGTCAGGCTAGAACAAGGTCAGGCTAGAACACCCAGCCATGAAACCCCATTAGCCGACCTCGAGCCAGTCAGAGACTTGGTAAACCAGGAGCACACCTTGGTGACAAGCTTGTAGTTTAATGGTAGCAAGACAAACCACAACCCTGTGTTTCCACAGAACATGGTGCCAAACCATGGCTCGGCTCCGGGTAGCACACAGGACGCAGAACCAGGGGAGGAGCAAAGCAGCTGCGGTTTTCTTTTCAAGCACAGTGGTACCTCGGTTTACGAACTTAATCCGTTCCGGAGGTCTGTTCTTAAACCGAAACCATTCTTAAATCCAGGCGAGTGTTTGTAGACTGAGGTAAAGTTTGCAAACCAGAACACTACTTCCGGTTTTGCGGAGTTCGTAAACTGAATACAGTGGTACCTCTGGTTACGTACTTAATTCGTTCTGGAGGTCCGTTCTTAACCTGAAACTGTTCTTAACCTGAAGCACCACTTTAGCTAATGGGGCCTCCCGCTGCTGCCACACCGCCGGAGCACGATTTCTGTTCTCATCCTGAAGCAAAGTTCTTAACCCGAGTCTGTAACCTGAAGCGTATGTAACCCGAGGTACCACTGTAGTTTGTAAACAGGACTGTTCGTAAACTGAGGTAGCACTGTAGCTTAACACTAGCTTATTCTCGCTAAGCCACAGTTTGGCTTGGCCTTCTGTGTGGAATGAAGCTAGCCTGTCTCAGTCCGACTTACCTCAGAGGGTTATTGTGCAGATAAAAGAAGGCGGCGGGGGAACATCTGGAAAAACAAGACCAACCCTGCCCCAACCTTGGTTCTCAACCCACCCTCTTCCAGAATTCCTGACAGTTGTGTAAGGGGATCAACCCACTTTCTGTTGTGCAATAAAAAGCACCTGTTTTAGCCTGTGAGAGAAAATGTTGAAATATATAGAGACTTGGCCTTTGCATCTCATGTAGTGGCAGGAATTTCATCCCAAACTTCACAGGCCCTCCCTGCCGGCCTCTTTACTCCCTGGCAAATGCGACGGACGTTCATAAATTAAAAGGAATGCCCACACATGGACATTATTATCCTTGTTCCTGACTCATCTCTGCCTTGGTTGGTTTTACATCCGTAACCGACAGAGGGTTTTTCCCAAAAACCTCAAAGCCCTTTCCCAAAGACACAAACAAACAAACAAACGCTCCACCCCAAATGGAGCCACTTTTGGGCCATGGAGTCAGAACCGGCTATTAGAGTTTGGTGGAATAGGAAGGTCTGACAGGACAGGACAAAGCTTTTCCTCTTAGGCTGCCAGAAGGAAAGGATGAGTGATAGTGCTTAAAAAACGTGGCAATCCATTCCTGTTGTTTCCTCTCCAGACGCTCTCAGCCAGGAGCATCTGATGTAGAGCCAAAGGGGGGGAAATGGAAGGAGCATCTCAGCTCAGGGGCTGACTTGCTCATGTACCACCCAGTTGCCGCAGAGATGAGAGAGAAGGACATTGGATTCTGCCTTATATCAAGTCAGGCCAAGCTGGGGTGTTGGTGGAGGGGAACCTCGGTTTTAGCAGGGATTTCCATGTGAACCCCTTCCTCAATCCAGGATTTAACACCTGCTGAGGAGCTGATGGGTGAGGATTAAATCTTGCTCTCAGAAGGATTTAACCCCCCTGACAAGCAGGGAGTATAATCCTGCTTCCTTGGCCATGTGCCCATGTTCTCTGTTGGGAATGGGTGTGCATAGCCAACACAGGATTTAAACCCCCCCCTCCATGACCTCCTGAGTGGGGGAAATGGGCTGGAGGTTCCCCACTCCTACACAGGCTGGCAGCGGCTCTCCAATATTTCAGGTAAGAGTAAAAGTCTCTCCCAGCACCTCCTAGAGATGCTATGAATCAGACTGAGACCTCCCACATGCAACCTATGTAGTCTGCACTACTGAGCTGTGGCCTCTCAGGCCGTGCTTCCCAACTAGGATTGATCCCCGGCCTGTGGCACCAGGGCTCAGCCTCTGAAAAAAGATGAAGCTGCAATAATGGTAAGAGGGTATCTGAGCATACACAGAGGGAAACTGCCTCTCCCCTTAAGTAACCAGAGTCTGTTCTTCAGCCTCTGGGATGTGGGGCAGGAGACCCACATGAGATAGTGGCTTCCTGAACCTGGAAACACTCTTCCTTGACCACTGGTCCTGCTAGCTAGGGATGATGGGAGTTGTAGTCCAAAAACAGCTGAAGACCCACATTTGGGAAACCCTGCTTTAGGGTAAGGCTGGGGAACCTGCAAGCAGGCATGTGTTGCTGGACTACAACTACCAGCATCCCTGTCCACTGGCCAGGCTAGCTGAGGCTGATGGGAGTTGGAGTCCAGCAACTGCTGGAGAGCCACAGGGTCTCCCAAGCCTACTTTAGAGGAATTAGCCAGCTAGTTCTTGGAAAGGCTTAACAGCACTGTTTCAGAGAAATCCTTCTGTTTTCCTTCTGTATACAGCAAGGCTAATTTCCCAGTTGTAATATTTTCCTTTCCATTGCAATTTTATTTAGCAATTCCTATTACGTTTTTCACAGAACAGTCTTCAACCACCCCCGCCAGCCTCCTGAAAAACAGATTTATTAGCTTGGCAAAAGCTGGCGTTGCTCTCTTCAAAATATTTGGCTTTTATCTTCTAGAAAGACAGGCTGAAATATTAGCACTTCCCATCAAGCGATTCTTAAAAATCCAGACCTTTCCTTGGTAACGTAAGAGGGTAAGAAGAGCCCTGCCATGTCAGGTCAAGGTTGGATGACAATACATTGTGGTATGCTTGGCCCCAGAACCTCTTGGTTTGGAAATGAAGGCCTTCCTCTGGAACGTGACCTGGTTCACTGGCTTGAGCAACCTGGTAGCATTTGCTCCCCAGCCAAGTAGCTTTGCCCATCTTGCTTGCCTCATAACACTAAACCGTGGTTTATGAGACTGTTTATTACAGCATGGCTTATTATTATGTGCAAACCCTGCCAGAAGCTTACCTATGGTTTCCTTACTGCCAACAAACCACAATCTGAAACCATGGCTTGTTTTGCTATAACTACAGCCTGGCGTTATATGGAAACCCAGCACCATTCCCTTAGCCATGGTTTGTTGAAGTCACCCTGGACACTCACTAAACTCCACAAGACAAGAACAAAACAAATGTTGGAGAAACAAGCCATGGTTTGTTTGACAAACTCGCGGTTAACTCATGGTTTGTGAAACAAACCATGGCTTAGCATTATGTGTGAACCAGGCCGTTGTGGTGCTCTCCTTGGTCCTGTAATGGGCAGAGTGACTTCCTCTGGACCATGGGGGAAAGAGGCTGACTGGGTAGTCTTTCAATTCCTACCTTGAACATTGACCGCAGTGATCTTTTCAGGTGAGACTCTGCCCCAAACATCCACCAGGCTGGCAGTGTGGATGACCAGGTGGGCTCCTTTCACGGCTGCCTTCACATCCTCCAGGTTGCTGATGTCGCCCTGGATCAGAGTCACTTCGATTTTGAGAACGAGGAGAGAGAGAGAGAGAGAGAGAGAGAGAGAGAGAGAGAGAGAGAGAGGGATGAGTTGGGACTTTCAGTTGCTACCTGGGTCAGAGAGAAAAGGCGGTAGCAGGGAACCGGGGACAAATCCATCAACCAAAAAAACCCATGTAATCAAGTCTACCTTGGTTTCTTAATTAGAAAGAACATACTAAACACAAACAGGTCCATGTCTCTCCCCTTCTCATCATCCTCCCTGCCCCCAACAGACGAAGGAGAAGCAAGGTGGCATCAGGGACCCTGCAGGACTTTGTGCTCCTAGCCTTGCCCATATGAACAATTGGAAAATCATTGAGAGCCACAGCTGTCCTTATGCACGCCCCAAATAGAAACATCGGGGGCTGCCTGGAGGCTACAGGGATCTTCTACACATGCAAAGCATATCATTGGATGCAAAACCGGAGCTTAGAAATAGCGATGTGTTTCAGCAATTTGCCTCTGGGCAAATTTCTATTTTGATTTGCATCATTGAATTCAGGAGGGGATTCAGTTGTGTGCTGAAGGCAAACCTTCCCACTTCCGCCCTGTGGCAATACCGAGGCATTCCTGCATACTGAATGAGTGAGACAGCTTAGGAGAATCTTCCTTATGAGTGATAAGCACCGCAAGTGGCAGGCTGTTGAGAAAGAACAAAGCCAAATACCTGCTTATGTAATTAAATGCCTCATCCCAGAAAGCGGGTTGGGCGGATGAGTTAATTTCTGTTTCTCTTTCTCATTTTCCACATCTTGGTGCTTAGCTCTCCACATTCCCACATTGGTTTGTGGACATGTTTATTATTTAAGTCCTCATGAAAACGAAACATTGTTTTTATTGCTATATTCTCAGTTCCCAAGACGCACTCCTCCACTGTCTCCCGAGACAGACAACTAAAACCTCCTAATATACCCCTTTGGTATGGAATAATATACACATCTTTGTAAAGCAACTTCCCCTAACATAATGCATTTTGCATGTCATTCTGATTAATATATGTGTACCTTAACATCTACATATTTGTACACATTACTTGGCTGGAAAACTGCACTGCGAAATTCGGAGATGTGTGAATTTCAAGCGGTGGCTGTGCTTCGGTTTGCCCATTGTTTTAGAAAGTGTGAATTAAGCAGTTTTGCCTTTAAATGCAAACTGAATCTAATTTCTCCCCACCCCTTCCTAGAAACAGCACTGTCTTTTGTCCAGGCAAAGCTGGGGGGGGGGGGGAGGTAGAAACCACACCGTCACCACTTGGCACCATTCTCTGCTGCCCCACGTTTCCTAGAGAGAATAACACGGAGAAGAGAAAATGCAAGAAATTGCAGACCCACCCTCAGCTCAAAAGGTCTCCTCTGCACTTGGACAGAGACTTTCTAGAAACAACACCCGCAAGGCCCATATAGCTGCCCCATAACATGGGACATATTCCACTTCTTTACTTACTGTGCCCACCTATTGAGTGAAGAAAATCTTCAACATTTCAACAGGAAGTCAAAGTCAAGCATGGCATAAGATCAACTTCTTGCTGGCTTTACAATTTGCATCAGAATTATGCCTTCTTAAGGATCCAAAAGTTAAGTTAGCCACCAAACTACCTTCCTTGCACACCTCAGGCATTCTTTACTTTTGCTTTCACACACAAAAAGCATTGCATAATACGTGCGGCCTTATACATTTAAAATAAAAAGAAGGGAGGTCTTAAAATATATATATAGGGGGAGGGGGAGGTGTTCTTGATATCACAGGTGTTAGCCAATCGGCCCCACAATTGGATTAGCACTAAGATAATAAGGTATTGTTTGAAACACTTCTGCCTCTCCCTTTGTTTCAGCACAGCAAGGTCATCATATAAGCAAACGTGACAAAAGATTACAAAAACATCCTGGGCTTAATGTTGTTTTGTCAAGTTTTCCTTGGAACAAGAAACTGTGTTGTTTGAGCCATCGGCCCCTCTCACAACCGCTTTTGTTTTGTTTAGTTTGAGGAGCAGTTTTTAAAAATGCCACAAGGACAGCCTTGGTCACACTGAAGGGACATGTGGACGGGGCTTGTCACAGAAAGCTTAGAGGACATACCAGACAAGAATTCTATTTGGAAAATTGACAGACCACCAAACATTAGCAAATATCCTAGCGGTGTAGAACAATTTAAAAAATAAATGAATATAAGAAGACAGATGAGAACAGTTTCACAAAGAAATCTGATGCTGTACATGAGCCAACTCATCCTTCTGGAAAAGCTGTTTCCAGTTAGAGGGCAGCCACCGTTCTCTTGCAAGAAAAAAATGGGGTGTCCTGGTTTTGCCAAGACACTTGCGGTGTATGCCATGTGCGGTGAAATTATATCTTAAATGCAACAGCTATTATGGCTATTGTCACCTTCAAGACCCACTTGCTTCTCAGGCTAACCACCACGGGATGGAAAGCGAACTTTGGTGTTCTTTCCTGGGCAGCTGGTTTTATCTGTGATAATTTTTGAAGCCTCACAACAGGTCTGAGAGACGTGGCAGGCAGGGAGAACAGGAAGGAACGGGATCTAATGGGTTACACCAAGTTCACCAAGTGCCTCCCTCTCTTTCTCTCCTGCATTTCATAGGCAGGAAACCCTCTCAGGAAATCCTGCCATGATGTCATCTGCTGCGAAACACCTGCCAGGAATGAACGGCCAGGGCACCCGTCGCCCTTCCTGTCCCCATCAACCTGCTTGCCCACTCACCCAGGGACTTTGGGGCCTTGCAGTTCACTCCTGTCTGCCTCCCTTTACGTCACGCGAGGCCTTGACAGGAGGCAGTTCCCCTCTTTTCCGCTTCTTCCTGCCCAGATGCTTTCTGGCCGCCTGTCACTTAGCTGGCTGTCAAAATCATTTTCCCTTCTAAATGTGGTGCTGGAAACTCAATTCTCTGGAACTTGAAAGAGCCATTACCAAGGAGAGGTCACCAGGAGGCATCCGGGAAGGGACCAGAGTCATATTCTCACCCTTCCCAGTTATTTATTTATACCCGACTCTTTTTATTCTTATTTTATTTTTATTTTTAGGAGGAGAAAGCACTCCGAGTGGCTCCAGCTGAGCTCCTAAGCTGTCGCCCATCCTGGCAACCACCAGGCCGAAGCCTGCTTTGCATTAGCAGCATCAAAGCCGCTTCTCAGGGTATTTCCTGGCCCCCAGGATGTTGGGCATTGGCTCCTCATGTGACGAAACGTCGCCTGGTTCACTCCCTCCTCACTCAGTCCTGGTCACAAAGACTGGAGCGAGGAGTAGTACCTGGCAATGGGAAATGCCTCAGCCCCTATTACTTAAATTAGCTGCTTGCGAATTAATATTCTTGCAAGGTACCACTTTCTTTCTAGCCCTTTCCCCTCTAAATTGGCAGAAGGCCAGATTTGGCCCAAGGATTCCCAGTTGCATATATCAAATACACCTTAGCTTTTTTCTTTTCCGATAAAGAGAAAAATGTGGCACGTGAAGCATCTCTTAGGCCCCAGCTGCACTACATATTCAAGGTAGCATCATGACACTGTAAATAGTCATGGATTCCCAACAAAGAACCCTGGGAACTGTAGTGCTGAGAGTTGTAGTTTGTTAAGGGTGCCGAAGAGTTCCCCTCAGAGAGTGACAATTCCCAGAGCGGCTTAACAATTAACCCCTTTTGTCAAGGAATTCAAAAGAAATGTAACTGTGGGCCTCCAAACAACTATCAGCACCCTTAACAAACTACAGTTCCCAAGATTGTTTGGGGGAAGCCACAACTGTTTAAAGTGGGATGACACTGCTTTGAAATGAATAGTGCAGATGGGGCCTTAGTGAGAAAGGAAAATAAACTCTTGCGCATGTTCACAGAAGTCTCCTCTTTATGCCTATCACTTTCACATACCATAAACGACCCCTAGCTTTGTTGACATCCACGGAAACTCACATTTTCTCCCTGCAGAGGCCTTGCAAATGGCCTTAGCTGATTCCACCACCCCCATCCCCTTCATATTAGCAAGCCCACTTTTTACAGGTGTAATAAGCAGCAACCTGCTTGGAAGAAGGCAGATGGGGCTCACTACCAGGGAGGTGTTGGGACTCCCTGCCACAATGAGCCTGCCATAGCAGAGAAGCAAAGCCAAGCAACTTCACCAACTTTTGGTATTGACTCCCACTGCCCACACCTCACCAGGAGGGACGTTTTGCTTGTATTACCGTATTTTTCGCTCTATAGGACACACTTTTTCCCCTCCAAAAATTAAGGGGAAATGTGTGTGCGTCCTATGGAGCGAATGCAGGGTCCTTGGCTTCAGCGATAGCAACATGAAGCCTCCGAAGTGCAGAGGGAGCGCTCCCTCTGTGCTTCGGAGGCTACGCATTGCTTTTGCTGAAGCCTGGAGAGCGAGAGGGGTCGGTGCACACCGACCCCTCTCGCTCTCCAGGCTTCAGGGATAGCCGCCTGAAGCCTTTGGAGCGCAGCGGGAACTCGCACTGCACTCCGGAGGCTTCAGGTTCCTTTTGTTGAAGCCAGGAGAGCAAGATTCTCCTGGCTTCAGCAGAGAGGGAGAGCTGCGCAGCGCCCCTTCAGCCAAGCGGGAGGAGAAATGGAAGGGGCTCCATTTTTCCTGCCGCTTCGCTGAAGGGGCACTGAGCAGAGAGGGGGAGATATTTTTTTCTTGTTCTCCCCCTCTAAAACAAGGTGCGTCCTATAGAGCAAAAAATACATTAACTATTGGCAAAACATGCCCTTGGCTCTGCAGTTAGCCTCTTTTCTTCTCCCCAAAACACCTCCTTCCCTTGGTTCAAACTGCATCCTTGCCGTTAGAAACCGGTGAAACTTCATTGTCTCGTTGCTTCCTCAAATCAAATCAGATGTGCTTTCAAGGTCAGGTCTTGTTTACGCTGGACTGAAACCAACACAGAAGAGACCTTGGACCCAGAAGGATATGAGGCCGAGGTTGCTACTGGGCTTCTCTCAGGGAGAAATCCCCAGGCAAGCCCTTCGTTCCCTCCACCCCACCCCACCCCCTCTCCCGCTTCTCAATTCTTGTTTCTCAGATTCCTGTTTTTGCCCTGCTGCTTGCTACTGAGTGCTATTTGCAAAGAGATTTTGGCAGCGCACGCGAGCTCCGCCAAAGGACACGGGCCAGGCACGAGGCAAAGAGAGTGAATTGCAACCAGCTGGAGTGGACAGCGTTTGGATCATCTGCTCCTCCACAGCCAAGGCTGGCTCTGTACCATTCGCTGCACAGCCCAACAACGGGACTGGGAGCACGCTCTTGCATGGAGGTCCATACTCGGAAAAAACACTTCCATGTGTGGGTGTGGTCTTCTTCAACCCTGCCAACAAAACCCCTCATTGTTTGGGGGTTGGGAGGGTGGCTTTCCTGGGAATAAACCATCGCCACCACACCCTCTGCATCTTGCAGGGAACAGCTTTGAAGGTCAACAGCGAGCTGCGCACCACACATGAGGAAAATGGGCCTGTACCAGTTGAATCAACGTGAGGGAACAGAGTGTTATGGTGGCCCTATCCTGCCCTCCAAAGCTTCCTCCCCGAGAACCGCACAGGCACATTTTCTCGCCACATGTTGGCTGGCTTCCTGGCCAGTTGTTTCAGGGAGAGAACTACTCACGGGCTGGATGCTGTTACCCGCAAGTTGTAGCATCTCAGAGCATCGCCTCCATTTTGCTCTCAGTAACTTTCCCTTCCTTACGTGACAATTGCTCGCACCCACAAAAGGATTTCCAGAGGGGTACAAAAGATGCAGCTTCCTGACTCAGGACCTTTCTTTATTTCCAAACTGGTTGCTTTAACTTATTATAGCAGGGAAAAGTTAGCCCTCTTTGTGTCGTTGGGCACTCCCAACTCCCAGCAGGCTGAGCCAGCATGCCCAATGGTCGGGGAAGATGGGAGCTGCAGTCCAGCACCATGAGGAGAGTCAAGGGTCCCTATTTTAGGGAGCAATACACCAACCCTTTAAAAGGGTGGAATTTATACTTTTTAGTTGGTTTTCATGCATAGTATTTCACTTTATTGATGCTTGGAGGATATTTTGTTTAGTCGTCCTGCTAGGTTTTCAATGAATTTTCCTTGTGTTTTCGCATGTAATGTTTGATACTAAAAAAAAAGATGTTCTGTTTAGTTGTTGATTGTGTTTTATGCAATGTATAAATTTCTGGCATTTTATCTAGTTGCATTTAGCCTAAGTTGTAAAAGGCTTTGTTTTAAAGTTGTAAAGAGCTTTTG
Organism: Podarcis gaigeae; assembly: GCF_964106915.1. Taxonomy (NCBI): domain Eukaryota; kingdom Metazoa; phylum Chordata; class Lepidosauria; order Squamata; family Lacertidae; genus Podarcis; species Podarcis gaigeae. Next base: position 16,150,865 of record NC_139689.1, on the reverse strand, counting down.
TTTTGAATTTAAACAATGTATACAAATTGTCATCAATCAATCAATACCTTCATTCAGATTCCCAGGATAGTTTAAATTAAGGCTGCTTTATGTTTAGCTCTATCTTACAAAGGCTATTTGTTTTTAAGCAAAGCTTATTCTTTTCTTTTCTTTTTTGTAAGCTAACTTTTAAACTTTTAAATTTGAAAGGCGGGACATAATTTTTTTAAATCGAGTAAAGATGAGCAATTCTTCTTCTCTCTCCTCCGCCCCCCCCCCCCGCCATCTATGTTTGTGTTCTGCACCCTCCTAAACTCAGCTGCAGTTAACCCAGTACTGTAACACCAAGGTGTAAAAGCATTCACAGATGGAGCTGCAACCTTTTAGAACACACTTGCTTGGGTAGAGATGCAAAAGCAGACCTTTAACAGCTGTGTAAAACAACAACAACAACAATTAAAGGTGCATTGGTCCCATGTTTCACCAGGCCATCCTTACTCATGAGTAAGGCTCATTGAACACTAGGATTTGATTGCCAAGCAACCAAACATAAGACTGCTCTGCAACATGTGAATTAGATGCCAAGGACTGAAAAAAAAGAGACAGACTTATTGTGCTATTGGCTGCCATCCACATTCCTAGGGTTTCTAGCTGCTAAGTTCCAACATTCTTGCGGAGACTACTCATTTTTTACTTGGAGGGGAAAATGTGTTTTTAAAGGTCACACACCTTCAGACCTTGAAACATATGAGTCCTTTTAGACACCGGGGCGGGGGGGAGGGTTACCGTCCGAGAAAAATGAATAAAACTTAGCGCTACATGGGCTGATTTCTGTTAAACTCTCTCAGGTGGACAAAGGTTGCCAAGATGGAAAATATTTCAGCCTCCTGTTTATATAACCAGGGAAATCAATGTTAAGCTGGGGCTCAACTGGGAAACCTGCCTTAGAAACCAAGGACTTCTAAAGAAGATAGCTGTGGCCAGTTTCAAAACTCCACCGATTTTCAGAAACACAGTTGGGCTTTTTAGAAAGTTAGCTTTTTAGTCCCCGCCACACGCTAGCAGATGTGGAGAACATTTGGTGCTCCAGATGTTGATGAACTACAAATCCCATCAGCCCCAGCAAGCACAGCAGGGGCATGGGATGGTGCCAGTTTCAGTTCACACCAGGTCTAACACGTCATGGGTCCCTTTCATACCTCACCTTTAGGGCACCTTCAGAGGACTTTATTCCAGCATTCATCTATATTTAATTGCACAGAGCTTATACAGCAGGTGCTGTCATTGTTGTTAACCGACCTTCACCATAATGTACCAGGGCAAGTTTCAGCAATTTTAAAATTCAACACTGAAAACAGTTCTAAACAAGTTGCAGCCACAGGTATACGGCGGGACCATATATATCTCAAGTATCCAAGTCCAGTCTTTACTGAGCATTCGTTCTGATTTGTTTGTGGGGAGGTTATACAGTATGACAGCCAGATTTTATCCTAATTTCTTTGTGCGGTGGTTACAAGCCTTCCCACTAACCAATAATTTATCCCACACTTCTTAGCGACTTTCCCCATCGCTTTCTTAAGCACGAGAAGGTAAATGTTTTTAATTGTAAAAAAGTGGACTTGTTGCACCAGGGCTCTTTAATCCACTTTAATTCTGCGAATGTAATTTTCCTAGAAATACTGGCAGTGGTGGTGAACTTATTACCTCCCACCAGCAGTAATGCAAGTGGGGTAAGCAAACAAAACACAAGAGGCAGCTATGCTGATATCATAATGATATTATTGCAGGCCATACCAGGGGCAGTGGAACCTGGGGGTTCTCCATCATTTGGGAGCAGTGAGCATTTAGGGATGCCAAGATATGGATGACCTCACTGGCAGACCCTCCAAGCATCCCTGTTTTCCAGGGACAGTCCGGGATTTACAGAACCCATCCTGGTTTCTGATTTGATCCCGTTTTTCCTTAGGCTGTCCCTATTTTCATCGGAGAAATGTTGGAAGGTGTGGCATTAGGCAACCACCACCCCAAGCCAAGGAGATAAGTAACTATACAACCTTTAGAAGTCATCTGAAGGCAGTCCTGCATAGAGAAGGTTTTTTAGTGTTTTTATATAATTTGGAAACCACCCAGAGTGACTGGGGCAACCCAATCAGATGGGCATGGTATAAATAACGTTGTTGTTGTTGTTGTTGTTGTTGTTGTTGCTGTTGCTGTTGCTGTTGCTGTTGCTGTTGCTGTTGTTATGGAATAGGTAAAGGGACTCCTGATATTTAAGTCCAGTCGTGAATGACTCTGGGGTTGCGGCGCTCATCTCGCTTTACAGGCTGAGAGAGCCGGCGTTTGTCCACTTCCGCAGACAGTTTTCCGGGTCAAGTGGCCAGCATGACTAAGCCACTTCTGGCAAAGCCAGAGCAACACACAGAAATACCGTTTACCTTCCCGCCGGAGTGGTACCTATTTATCTACTTGCACTTGATGTGCTTTTGAACTGCTAGGTTGGTAGGAGCTGGTACCGAGCAATGGAAGCTCACCCCGTCACGGGGATTTGAACCGCCGGCCTTCTGATCGGCAAGCCCAGGAGGCTCAGTGGTTTAGATCACAGCACCACCCGCATTCCTTTCTGTTATGGAATAGGATGCCCCTATTTTCATTGGAGAAATGTTGGGGGGTACGCCCCGACATCCTCCCCTATAGCCTTTAACGTGGCCAGTTGGGCACTTCTCTGGAGAGATTTTTGGAGACTCTCTCAAAATGTATTTGCCCATTCTGTGCAAGACCCTCAAGGAAGTGGAATCCACACCCACACCTCTGCAGGAACAGGAAAGAGTGACCCAGGGGAATGGGCATCTTACCTCTATCCAGGTGTCGCATGCTTTCATCGAGGTGCAAGTCTAAGACGCGCACTTTTGCAAGGCCAGGCTCCTCCTTCAGAAGCATCTGGACCAGAATTTTCCCCAGAAAACCGCAGCCACCTGTCACAAGGTAGATCTGGTTTTTGCTTGATGACCCCATTTGTCCTGTGAGTAGGGAGTAAAGGATAAAATGTGCTTTCAGTCTAGAGGAACAAAAGAACTGTAGAGTTCTGGAAGGGACAAGCGAACAGAAGCTGCAAGCTAAGATTCCCCAGCAATGGTTCAGATACTACTATTTCTAGAATGCTTAATAGGACTAGATAGTTCACACAGGGACGTCAAAGAATTTCATCGCAAATGGAAAGGGAAGAAGAAATTGCTGCTGCCCACGTTTTCGTCCCAGGTCTGGAGCGGAAATCAATCCGACTGACACAATCAGTATTTGCTCACATTGTTTTTTTTAAAGTCCGCAGCCAATATCCAATTAAATACTTGGGGGGGACGGGGACACAATTATTGTTTTGACATTTTGTTTACACTGAAATGAGCGGCGTAGAAATAACTGCACCATTAATTGCTTCAGATTCGTAACTCACATAATTACCTAAGTTACATTAAACAGAGAGGCAGCAAGATGAAGGATGCAGGATTTGCCAGAAACCAAACTTCGGCAGGATGGAAAAAGTGAGGTTGTGACAAAGACAGGTTGGGATGGAAGCCGCTGCCTTCTGACATCCCTGGCTTCACACAGAAAGGAAAAAAAGAGACAGGCCCCACTGCCCTCAGGCTTACGGTCAGTCGAGTGAGGCTTACTGCAGGAGAGAAGGAAAGAAGAGACAGCACACAAAAATAAAAGCGACAGAGGAGACATTGGTAGGCACAGGATCCTTAGAAGGAAGGCAGACGTTTGCAGAGCAGTTTTTGGGACTGCCTCCAAGTGGCTAAACAGAATAGACGCGCCTTTCCAAATGCACTGAGGCACCTGCAGGAGACTGAAGAACAGAGGGGCACGAGACCACCGGCCACAGTGGCAGACAAAAAAAACTGTTCAGAGGCCCCAAGCAGAACAGTCTTTCCTATTGGGCTTACTGGCACATTGCGCCAGGGCGCTGGCCTCTCAGGGGCGCCTCAGCAAGTGGGGGAGCTGCGCAGCTTTGCCGGCGGCCCCCCCTTTCCCTAAATGCCCACCAGCTGCGCCCCGCCAACCATATGGCTGGCAGGCGTGCAGCTTGCATCCCAAGCCTCCGCAGGAGGAGAGCGATCCCCACAGAGGCTTGGGGAAAGGTCGACAACTCTGGGAAAGGGGACGTGGCATTGGAGGGATCTTTGAACCACGGCGCCGGATATGCTTAAGACGGCCCTGGCCCCAAGACAGGGTGGAGAACCTCAATGCGGCCCTCAGCACCTCACTTTCTGGCCCTCAGGACTCTCCAGAGGCCACACTCCCTCCCTGGCCTGCTTTGCAACATCCTTGAGGGTGTTCACCTGGCTGCCTCCCTGAACTCTGACAATGACTCTTGCTTCTCTTGATGGAGGAGGGGGGGGGCAAGAGGGAGTGAGGAAATTAGGTAAAAGGGTAAAGTTTCCTTTCCTCCGGCCCTGCCAGCCACCAGATGTGGCCCTTGGAAGGCTGTCTAGAAGGAAGAATGCAGCCCTCAGTTGGAAAAAGGTTCCCTGTCCCTAATCCAGGGTATTTGCAGCTGCATCCCCACTTCTTGCAATCACCTTTACGGTTCTGCTTTAGCACGTCTCAACTTCAGCTTGAACTGTGAAGCAGGCCAGTTGCTTCCCCTATACTGCAAGATGCACAATTATCGGTCTGGAAAACAGTTGCCCCGGTGATCTATCACAGATAAGCAAGAGGAGGGTTCTGCAAAACGCCAAAGGGAAGCGGTTTAAGGAATCTCTCACAGGAGGAATGCTGGAGGGGAAGGGAAGAAATAAGCACAAGCTCTCTCCATTTTTTTGGGGGGGGGGTCTTCCCCTTCCTCCATACGACAGTGATCAGCTGCAGGGCTTCTGGAGTTTCTACAGATGTCCCCTATTAATCTCAGCACCTGTCAAATGGACCATTTGGAAAGGTGTCCTGTTTCTGTTTCAACATGCCTGAGAGACAGCCCCGAAGCAGCCAGTCACACCTGGTTTGATGCCTTCTAAATCGAGTTTCTCAGAGCACTTTAACAAGCAATCCCTCTTCCCCCGGGGGAACTCTGGAATTTAGTTGTGTGAGGGGAATAGGGATCTGCTAACTTAGCCACTCTCAGCTCCCTTAACAAACTCCAGCTTCCATAACTCTTTGGCCACAGCTGTTTAAAGTAGCATGATACAGCTTTAAATGTATAGTGCATGTGCAAACTAATATTCCAATATTAAATTCCCAGCACGAGGCCACAACCCGCACAGTACATTTTAAAGTCCTTCTTATAACGCTTTAACGGTCACGGCTTCCCCCTGAAAGAATCTTGGGAACTGAAGTTTTTAAGGGTGCTGGGAATTGTAGCTTGGAGGGGGTGGGAATTAAGTTCCCAGGATTCTTGGGGAGGAGAGAGCCATGACTGCTATAAGTAAAGGTAAAGGGACCCCGACCATTAGGTCCAGTCGTGACCGACTCTGGGGTTGTGGCGCTCATCTCGCTTTATTGGCTGAGGGGGCCAGCATACAGCTTCCAAGTCATGTGGCCAGTATGACTAAGCCACTTCTGGCGAACCAGAGCAGCACACAGTAACGCCGTTTACCTTCCCACCGGAGCGGTACCTATTTATCTACTTGCTCTTTGATGTGCTTTCAAACTGCTAGGTTGGCAGGAGCAGGGACCGAGCAACGGGTGTTTTAAAAGTACTGTGTAGATGGGGTCTCAGTTAATAGCTGCATAAAGGCCTAAAAAACCAAAACCAAACCAAATAAAATAAAAAAATGCAATCATGATTTTTTGTGGGTGGGGTGGACAGAACCTGGCATTCAGCATTCCTGGGTCCTAGTCACGTTTCCTAATGAGTGGTTATAAGAGCAGACAATGTCATGGAGTGAGACAGAACTTGCTTTGGCTGTGGGAGGTACAAGATAGAGAGAGATCAGCTCAAAGCCGCCACACTTGCGTAGCCAGATTAAGCTTCTCACAACCCCAAACAGCAAATTACTAGGAAATCTGTGATAAGATGACATTGCTGCATTAGCCTCCGTTCAAAGTCTGCTTCCAGCAGATAAGTAAATGCTTTAGAATAAAACCTGCTTGTCGTTTCTAACCACTCTCTCAAAGAGAAAGATCAGTTGGATTTATAATGGGCTAGGTTCAGACTCCCACCCACAGACTTAACAGCCTGTTCCCTCGTCTCCCCCTGCCCCGCCACCCCACACCTCCCCACAATCTGCTCCAGAGGTTCCCTCAACCTTCCAGAGGAGATTTTGGGGCGCACAGGGGGAGAAGGGAATAAGTCCCGTTTGCACAATCAAAAGTCTGTTTCATGCGTGGGATGCTGCAATTGTAATACAGCCTGTCAAGAGAAACAGGGGTCTAAACAAAAGCCATTACCTTACCCCCCCCCACCCCAATGGAAAATGTAGCAATTCCCCATTTGCAACTTATTCCAGATTTTAATGTGTGCATGGGGGGGGGGGCAGAGAGAGGAAAGGGGTGTGCAGCATGGAAGGAGAATCACAAAGTTTAGAGGCCTGCGCTTGGCACTGCCTTTAAAAGCAGCATATTTTAAAAGCGTTTCAATTTGCTGCCTTTTATACACTCAAGACTTTATATAGAAACACCGCCAGACAAGTCAAAGAGTCACTCTCCTTTTTTAAGCCCTGGGACACGGGCCTTTGGTCTGCATGCCAGGCCCCTTTTAATTGTTTAAAACCGTCTCTTGTTGTCATACATACTAGTGAATATAGTATGAGTCACATTCTTATATGCAGGTTGGGGGAGAGATTAGGCACACCCGCTGCCCTCTCCAGAAGGCATCCCTCAAAATGAACAGAGGCTTAGTCAGTCCGACAAGCCAAAGATGCAGAAATCAAGACTGCTGCAAGTTTCCCCCTAGGAAACAAGGCCAAATTCATTCAGAAAAGCGGCACAAAAGCAGAGCATTGTTGCAGGTTTGCTGTCCAAGAACCAGCTCTATCACACAGTGGCTTTCCTTTAAAAAGAGAAGGCAGATCAGAGTCTGAGATCTCACAAAAGAACATTGATAGGGTGGGTGTGTTTTTTTTAATGGCCCACGATGACCCTTCACTGCTTCTTTGTTGAGGCCAATTACGGGAAGGCTAGTTTCGATTCACAGATTTCTCAGAAATGTTAGGGTGGGAAAGGTGAAACATCCCACTTTCCTCCAGTAAAAGCATTTGGCAGGCTTGGAAAAGGAGCACCTTCCTCCTTGAGGATCTAATGTGGGGTAGTGGATCCGCTCCCTAGTAGGAGTGTCTCTTGCTCGTCTCTGCAAATAGTCGTTTGTGTGCATGCATACACAAAACACAAACACGTATAGAGATTCATCTATACAGTGGTAGCTTGGAAGTCGAACGGAATCCGTTCCAGAAGTCAGTTCGATTTCCAAAATGTTCGGAAACCAAGGCATGGCTTCCGATTGGCTCCAGGAAGCTTCTGCAGCCAATCGGAAGCCACGTCAGACGTTCGGGTTCCAAAGAACGTCCACAAACTGGAACACTCACTTCCGGGTTAGTGGCATTCGGGAGCCAAAACATTTGACTTGCAAGGCGTTTGCGAACCAAGATATGGCTGTACTGAGTATTGCAAGATGACATTAAGTCTTCATTGATATTTTTCTTACAAAGAAACACAAAACCCAAATAAGCTTGTTCCTTACAAATTACCACTGCTCAGGGAGTTGGGGTGGGCATACAACCATTCTGCACAGCTCAACTGAAATACGCTCAATGTGACAGTTTCAATAGCAAGGGATACAGGGGTTTCAAGACTGCTCATCACACCCGTTGTAAAGGCAGGTCCAAGAGTTTTTGCTGCCTGAGGCAAATTCAAAATTTGCTCTTATTTATTCAGCATCATCCAGATTTTGAGTCACATGGCTTCCCCCAAAGAATTCTGCGAATTGCAGTTTGTTAAGGGTGCTGGGAACTGTAGCTCTTATAACAACTCTCCACACCCTTAAAAACTACAGCTCCCAAGAACCTTTGGAGGAAGCCACAACTGCTAGACGTGGTATATGCTTTGACAGCTAGACTGTGCCCAATCTTTATAAAGCATTCGCTGCAATCTCTTTGCAGGAAAATTGCACAGAGGGCATTCATCTTGATTTGCCTACATGGTGTTTAATACATCTTCCCTTCATTTACAGTGGTACCTCGGGTTACAGACGCTTCAGGTTACAGACGCTTCAAGTTACAGACTCCGCTAACCCAGAAATAGTACCTTGGGTTAAGAACTTTGCTTCAGGATGAGAACAGAAATCATGCGGCGGCAGCAGGAGGCCCCATTAGCTAAAGTGGTACCTCAGGTTAAGAGATACCTCAGGTTAAGAACAGTTTCAAGTTAAGAACGGACCTCCAGAACGAATTAAGTTCTTTTTTTTAAATAATATTTATTACTTTTAAAAGTTACAAAAAAGGAGAAGAAAAAGAAAAGAAGACAAAAGAGAAAAAACAAAAGAAAATAAAAAACTGAGAAAAACAATACAATACAATGTATAAACAATACAAAACACAACCTAAACCCATTAAACTAAACATAAATAAAGCAAAACAAAAACAATTTAAAAACATACCTCCTTTTCCATGCTCTATCCTTCATTCCCTTGTTTCCTCGACCTCCTCTCACCTCCCTTTTTGTATCCCACTTCTACTAATTGTTTCAGCAAATCCTTTCCATCTTTCTCCATTTTCTATAGAAACATATTTTTAATATGTTAAAAATAACATATTTTTAAACCTTATTTCCCATTAAAACTAAAATACTTATATATACTTAACTACTTATAACATTTCTGCTAAATCCATAAAATATCATTCCACCATTTTTCTACCAGTCATTAATTTTACAATATTTCTATATATAAACTTTAAATTTTCCAGTCTTCTTCCACCATCTCCTCTCCCTGGTTTCGGATTCTGCCAGTCCTTTCCATCAATTCCATATAGTCCATCAAACTGGAGATCTTATGTCCAAGGCTCTTAACTCTTTTCCAAATCCCTTCTGCAGATCTTCTTCATATTCTTTAATGCTAAGGAGCAAATCTCGGGAAAACTCCAACCTAACAGTACTTTTATTCCTTCTGGATAGTTCAGCCAATTTTCCATAGTTAAAGCTAAGGTCCATAAAGTATTTCAGGACGTATTTCAGGATTCCTCCAAATCCAAAGGCCCCCAAAACTTCAATCTCCTCCAAACCCAAACCCATGTCCCAAAAGAGAGTTAATCCCTGGATAAAGGGATCTTTCCAACTTTCCTTCTTCAGTCCAAGCCGGGATCCAATCCTCAAAATCTGACTTTTTCTAAATTCAATCATAAAAAGCCTCAATTTATAGTCCTCAATTTGCTTCTGCAAAACTAAGGATCCCACTTGTATTACTTTAGGTTCAAAAACAACAGCTTTCTCCTTTTCCTCCACCCTTTGTCCTGCCAAAGTATATTCCTGTACCGAGTCCTGAATTATTTCTGTGTTGGTGCTCACTTTTTGATTCAAATTAGTCACTTTCTGTTCCAAGTTATCAATTTTAAACATCATGTCATCTGTCTTCTTATGAAGCTGTTCCAGCGAATAGCTTATCTTACATAATACAGTCACAATGGCTTCTCCTGTCAACATTTTGAATGGTCCAAGGTCAATCTCTGATTTTCTCAGAATCCTTATCTTGCAGCTGGAGATAAGGTGCCAGCCGAATCAAAAGGTGCCAGCCGAATCCCAGGTTCACAAGCTTCTCCCACTTGTGATTTCAGTGGGTCTCCACCTTCGCCGTGGCGGTCAGACCCTGTTTTCCACGGAGCAAGTTCCTCCCGATCGGAGGAGCTCCACCATTGCCGGAGGCGCCAACCCGGAAGTCCCAGAACGAATTAAGTTCTTAACCAGAGGTACCACTGTATTCACTCGACACTTTTCAATGAATTTCCCTGAGACTTTCCTAACTGATAAAAGTCTGTTTCCTTTTTAAAATGCGGGTTTTTGCTGTCCTTGGACGTCACAGTGCTTCAATCCACTTTTATTGCTAACCCTAAATCTCCAGGAATGCACTGTAATCCCTCTCACCAAAAAACAAACAACAAAAAAAACAGCCTACAGACACCCTAGATGCCGAACAAAATAGCAATGGCCATTCTCAGAATACTGAAAGACCAGGGAATTTTAGAACTCATTCCCAACGTACTGTTGCAAAAGCCCAGCACCTACCCCTCTCTCTGCCAAGCCGTGGCAAGAGTGCATCGGATCTCAGGCACCAACACAGGATCTGTGTCCCTTTTGAGAACAGAAGACACGGTGGAGTCCGCTGTGCTTTAAGAAATAGGGTTTATTCGCCTGTTTAGGGAAGCTTTTAATGTTTAATAGGTTATTGTATTTTAGTGTTTTATTAGAAGCCACCCAGAGTGGCTGGGGAAACCCAGCCAGATGGGTGGGGTATAAATAATTATAATTATAATTAAATTATTATTATTATTATTATTAAATTATAATTATTATTTACACCCTCGGTCTGCTTGGAGGGGGTCCAGATCTTACAGCATGGCCCAGAGCATCGCAGGCAGTCCTTCCTTCACCCTCCCCAAGATGGATCTCTCCCTTTCTTCTTCCCAGAAGCCCCTTGCCCTCCTTCAGAGCAGTTACCCTGGCAACCTCCCGAATCTCCAGTCTCTGGTCCTACCTGGGACAAGGAGTTGTTGACTACCCTCAATTTCTTTCTATTGTAACGCCTGCTTTTCCCTCAAGCCAGCAAGACTGGTTTGCATAAGGCAGCCCAGGGATCCTCACTTGTAGTATGTATTCTCCCTGCATATCACAAAGAACCCAGAATCCTAGCATTTATTAATTTCTAGGGTTTAGCCCAAAATCTCTAACAGTACTTTGCATTGTCCTCATCAGGGGAATCTACAGAACATGCCAACACCACTTCTTAGCAATTTATTTTAAAAACTGTAAAGCTATTTGTGCTCATACATTACTGATATTATGTGCTCCTGCTGCAAACATATTTAGAAAAGATTAATCATGAGTCAATGAAGCCCATATTCCCCAACTAAATTCAAAACAATTAGCCGAAAGAGTTAAGGAACTGGCCAATACAAATGCATTTCTAGAGCAATAAATTATCACAAAACTGCACGACGTAATTAAAATCCATTAAAATAAATAAATAACTCTGCGGTTTGCAGAACGCTTTGAAGGCAGTTATTAGTGTGAGCATCAAACCTGTTGAAAGACCATACCTGGGCAAAATCAAAAGACGCAAATACCAGGAGGAAACCCTTTGTAGCAAAATCAAACGAAAGAAGACAGTCGCCTGCTTATTCATTCAGCAGCTAGCATGCTGCAACCTTGAATCACCTTCTGATCTACCATATGTAGAAGAGCAATTATCCTCAGAATTGACGTGTGAGGGAAAGCACTAATAGAGTCCCCTATAAATGGCAGCCAAAAGGAAATGAGAAGCAAAGGAAACAGATGTCATGTTGCTGTCAGAAAAATACCACTCATTTCCTGCAATGTCAGGCTTTTCACACCATGACCGAATATGTCTGGAAGCAGATGGTCAGCACACAGCCGTCAGAGGGGCAGGTACGGGGGACACAGTCCTGCTGCCCCCCTTCCACACATCCAGTCTACAATTCCAAATACAGTGGTACCTCGGAATACATACGCTTCAGGTTACAGACTCCGCTAACCCGGAAGTAGTACCTTGTGTTGAGTTGTGGGTGAACATATCAGACGACACAGCGATTCTTCAAACAGCTCTTGTTTATTCACAGGCCAGGACAGAACTGAACTGAAGGGTTCAGTCAGCCTGCTTATATAGAGCTCCAGTACAACGTAACTGTAACAATTTTCTAAAACTATCCAATCACTGAACGTCACTTCCGATGCCTTATTTGCATAACTATCTACAGTATCCCCCTGCTGGCCCAGGGTGAGAACTTCAGTACATAACACCTCGGGTTAAGAATTTTGTTCAGGATGAGAACAGAAATCGTGCTCCGGCGGCGCGGCAGCAGCAGGAGGCCCCATTAGCTAAAGTGGTACCTCAGGTTAAGAACAGTTTAAGGTTAAGACCAGACCTCCAGAACGAATTAAGTTCTTAACCCAAGGTACCACTTGGTTAAAGAACAAGATCAAAGGAAGCTAAAGCTAAACTCCAGGTGTAGTTAGACTACTAGCTCCAGCCAATGTGGCCTATGGTCAAGGAATGATGGGCGTTGTCCTCCAAAAACATCTGGAAGATGCTAAGCTGGCTACCCCTGATTTGGTGAGGTAGCCTTTGAGCAAGAGAGAAGCGGTTAACTAGAGAAGCAGCAAGGAATCTCAGGCCTGTTTGGTTGTTGGTGCTGGCAAAGCACCACACAGGGCTTCCCAGGGGCATCTGCAAACTCCCTTTTGGCCCTGCATCCAACACCATATATTTAACAAAATTTATATAGCCCTAGATTGTAGTAAAAAACCACCTTTTAAGTGGCTTACAATAAATATATCAAAATTATCACTAAATAACAGTTAAAAACATTTAAAAATAAATGAAATAATGTGTTTGTACATATGCTTATGATATCTATATATCTATATCTATCTATCTATCTATATATATATATATATATATATATCAGTAAAGGAGATCAAAACACATCAGCACATACGCATTTGAATAGGCTGGCTTAAACAAAAATGCTATAAGCACACATCCGAAACAGTACAGTTAAGACGCCTAAGAGACAGGGAGTTCCTCAGATGCTGCCTGTAGCAGTGATAGATAGCGCAACAGATAAAGGGCAAGTGAGTGTGGCTTAGACAAATGGCCTTCCTGGACACATGGGGAGGAGGTCTGGCAGGGATAAACAGGGGAGCAATATGTCAGCCTTCCCTAGCCTGGTGCCACTGCCCCAATGGTTTCAACCACAGTTCCCATCATCCCTGACTCATTGGCTCTGCTGGAGCACAACTCAAGGATACAGGAAGCCATCTTACACTGAGATAGACCATCTATACTGACAAGAAGTGGCTCTACAGCATTTCAACCAGGAAATGTCTCCCAGTCCTACGTGGGGATGCCGTAAATTGAACCCAGGACCTTCTGGGCACAAAAGCAAATGCTCAACCACTAAGCCACAGCCCTTCCCCCAGGTGGGAAGAAGCTGCAAGATGTTGTCATTTCAGTTGTATTTCTACAGTGATACGATGAGAGCTTTTGCACCTTGTGGCGTGCCATGTATTAAATTTCGAATTTTGCAATTTGTGTTTTTTAAAGCACCATTCTTCATTGAGGTTGCTGGAGAGCAGCCTATAAGCCTTCTGAATAAAGTTAACTGGAAACCAATGACGTTGGGAACAATGCTGGAGTGAGTTCTTCTTTCCTCTCAGCGAGCCACACTTATGAGGCCAACAGCTGCATTTCAAAACACCTGAAAATTTCCAAACACTCTTGGAAAGGCAGGCCCACGTAGAGTGTGCTGCAGCCATCCATTTAATTTCTGGCAGGGATGAAACATATATCATTTGATTAAAGCAGCCTGTGGTGAAATTCATATTGGCTACGGTCCACAGGATTTGCAAATACCTTTTAGTTAAACCTTCAGAAACTGCGAAAACTCTGTTGGGTCTCCACTTAGGCAGCTCTTGCAATAATTTTTACCAAGGCATTTCTATGTAGTAACTAAACTTTTACATTTTTAATTATCGTGAAAAGCAACTACAGGCCTGATATCGCACACTGGTGTATTGTCTAATAGATGCTAAGTCCTAAACAAGGCCTCCTTTCAGAAGCCAATATTGATACAATGGTCGTAACGCAAATAGACCTCTTGGTTCTTGGGTTGGTTTTTACTCCTGAAGAGAGCGTTGCGTCTTTATTTTGCTCATTTTGAAAGGTTTATACACTGCTTAGTCACAATGCTCTCTAGGCCAATGGCCTATGTGGACCAGCAGCCTGTTCTTTCGGGGATGTCTGTGGTAAATCACCAAGCAGGACATGAACCAAGGGACACTTTCCTCTCCAGTTGTTTCCAGAAACTGGCATTCGGGCGCATTACTCAGAGCTCTGTAGAGTTGTCTCTATAATCAATCCAAATAGACAATATAATCTCTCCTCCTCACACCCAGGAGGAAAACAAATCACCCATGCATCACCACTATTTAATAATGGATTTTTAGCAGAAAACCTATGTTCCCTTACGCACATGTTGTGCCTTCTTGTGAACTGCAGAACAATGGGACATTTCTGTCAACAAGCAATTCACGGAAACACTTATTTGTTTAATTTCTGTTAAGTCGGCTGTTACATCATTTTGCTCCACCTTAGTCATTAGTACGCAAGCCCTACCCCTGTATCCATGGGCAATGCTACCAATGGTTTATAATATTTATCCCCCCCCCCCCAAATGCAGATCAAAATTCAACCTGTATCTATCCATCTTCCACCTCTAGATTTTTGGTGACTCTCTAGTTTGCCGCTGCAGCTGGGGCCAGCCACATTTTTTCGTGTGCTCTAAACATCTTCTGCCCCTAAGCCAAATCTGTGGGATGGCAGCAGTTGACTTATTTGGGATATGCCACTCTTTATCAAAAGAGTTAATGCAGCAACGATATAATGAATGTAATAGCACACAAGAAATTAATAGGCTGCACCTGCCTACTCACGTTCCAAGAAAGTGAGCGGCTCACTTCAGTCGCAGGAGCCCACATAAACTGGTAACCCATTGAGGAAACACGTTCTGCCCTTGTTCTAGCTATACAGGTTTTGCCACGGATCCCTTTGGAGACTCTTAATTGCTCTTCAAATACTTAACTGCCCATGTTTTGAGCTAAACTTTGAACATGGGGGGGGGGGGGGTCGGCGGGTGCAGAACAGAACAGAGGTCGACAGTGATGCGGGGCCTGTGGGCACATCTGCAACCTGGAGAAAATGCCCTGGGCGACACAGAAGCACAGCAATGTAAGAAGAGCCAAAGGGCCAGCCTGAGATATTTCAGCCCGAAGCAAACCGAAAAATGGCTCTTGGTCCTCCTCAGGCCAAGGAAAAGGGGGGCAGTGAAGATCTACATCAGGACCAAAGAGACAATGAAGATCTACATCGGGAACTTTACCCGAAGGTTCACGTAAGAATCAAAGACCATTGAATTAGATAAATTAACAGGAAGGATTAGAAACCTGCGGGATCAGAGATTCTTAGAAGACTGGAGTAAATATATGAACTATTTGAAAAGTAATTGTGATTAACAGATTACCCTAGTAGGACTGCAAGAAGTTTTGTAAGGTGGATTCTTTGAAATATTGCAAGAATATGAAGAGAATTATTAGTTAAGGACAATTAAATGTAATACAGAAATTAAGAAATGAAGAATAAGTGATAAAGAACGGAAAATCATCAGAGGTGTTGACGGAAGTCTAAAATATTGCATAAGATGAGAAGTTGTGTTGTAAGACTGTTGGAACTGATATGTAAAAAATAAAATAAAAATGTATATTTAAAAAAACAGGAATCAAAGACCAATGTGGAGAAAAGATCAGGGCCAGCTCTGAATTATGCCAGGCAGGTGCAGAGCCCAGGGGACCCCAGAGGGCAGCCCCTATTCACCAAGCAGCTGCAGCAGAGGTAGCATTGGGATGGAGGCTGCCAAAGAAGTGGCAGCCACGGGCAGTGCATTTCTCGTGGGCTGGATCTGCTGCCCCTGTGGATCTTGCCACCCGAGGCAGCTGCCTCACCTTGCCTCATGGGTGGGCTGGCCCTGCCTAGTCCAGCATCCTGTTTTCACCCAGGCCAGCCTGATGCCTGTGGAAGGCTTGGCAGGGGGGACCCGAGAGCAACAGCCCCCTCTCCCCACTTGTGATTCCCAAGCAGCTGGCACCCAGAGGCATCCTGGCTCCAGCCAGAGGAGGTCGAATGTCAATGGCTGCCTCTTTCCTCATGCCATCCCCTGCTTGGTCAAACATTCTCAGTGCCTCAGCAGGGAGAGCCAGAGTTACCAATTAACAGAAAGACAATGGACATTTGGGCACCTCGTTGCCATAGAGCTTTGCGGCCTTGTCTGTACATTTACCAGAATGGACTGTGCCACTTCCAAACTCAGGTGGAGATGCCATTTTAAAAAAATGTGGGGAGAGGGTGGGAAATCGTAGAAGAAAAACTAGCAAATATAGGGAATAGGGCTGGACTCCCTCTCAGGAGCTTATAGTTACTTGATTTTTTATTTTTCCCACTGGCAGGGAGACTTTCAAAAGCAAATCCACCACCTGTAGCCTGAATGTTTGCCTCCTGTTCCTCCACCTCAGAAATTGTGACGTCTCTGGTTCCTCAATCTTGGAAGCATTTTGGATGGGTCTCTTTGCCAGCCTTTGCCACCCTGCTATGTCTCCACTATAAGAGATCACTTTGCACGGAATAGCACATCTTCCTGAAGTTTTTAAAATCATATTTATATAGGGTAACAGATGACTCTATTTCCTTAAACATAGAATCATAAAATTGTAGGACTGGATGAAATTTAAGTACAGTATTGGTATTTCAAAAGATACTGATGTTCTGGTGAAGTTTTGTCCACTTCAGTAATGTACAAACTGAATCCTTTCCCACTATCACTCCCCAAATTCCTTAGAAGCCCCCTCCCCCCACAGCCCCACCTTCCAGAAACCTGCATAAATTGCACCATATGCACTATAGGATCCCGGAATCTTTTCAGCTACCCTTCTATTTACGAGAATCCTCTGCCGCTGTAAGGGAGTTTCTCAATTCTTGCCATGACAAATGGACAACAGCTTAGTGACACTTATTTGGCCCAGGTCTCAAATCATAAATTGTATGTACACCAACACATTGCACATCAGCTACCAAATAATGATAAATGAAGAAAACAGTGGAATGAAGGATGCATCTGAACAAACAGATTATCTCACACCAGTTGCGTGTAGCTTTGGATCAGAAACTAGGGGCGTTCATATCACTTAGGCCTGCAAACAAGGAAGGGTGGAGACCCCAGGGGTCGCCAGCTGTGGCTTCTATCCCAACCCTCTCCCTCTCATTTTAGCTTTAAATTTTGGCAATAATTATAAAATGTGAGCACTCCACCCATCATATTCATTTTTATAAAATGCCACTATGTTTAATTTGTGTTAGAGCGTCATTAAGAAGGATAAACTACTGTACAGTAATGTATTGTGTTTATTCCATTTCTTTTTTAAAAATATAAACAGTATTCTATCCTCCAATCCCACCCCACCCCTAATTGCTATAAACTGTTCCAAACATACCAGAAAAATGACTCCTTTGCAGAACACCTGGATTCTCCCCCACCTTTCTCAGTTCCTTCAAATCATGCTCAAAACAAGGGAGACATGGTCCTCAAACACCAAACCCTCGCTTTCCCTGTTAACACACCTCTTCTTCAATTAAGGCACATTGCAAAGGGAACCAGGCTAGCAGTCTGATACTAGTAAGGTAAAGGAGATCAGGAATTTGCCAACATCACAACTGTACAACTCTGTGCACATCTCAGGAAGAAGCAGTGGGCCCACTATAGCCACACAAAAAGGAGAAGAGGGAACGCACAGCAAAGACTAAAGGAGAAAGATATTTGCAACATTCCCTATGCTCATTTGTGTGCACAGATGCAGATTATGATTTTTTTAATTGCTGGGGGAAGTAATCCAACTTCCAACTAAGTCATAACCGAAGGTGTTGGCCTAGCGGCCTTTGCGTTTATCCATCTGATGCTTTGCCCATTTCTGTGCTGGACCTTTGCAGTCAGCAAAAAAATAATAATGGGAGACTCCAACAGTTCCATTAATGCTTATTATACCTGTGCTCTGTTCCCACTAGGATACATTCATTAGTCCAGCAGTATGTAATTGCCATAGTCAAGGCCGGATTTAGGTTTGATGAGGCCTTAAGCTACTGAAGGTAATGGGGCCCTTTATATGTCCAACTGTCCTTTGTCAACAACAAATACCGTATTTTTCGCTCCATAAGACACACTTTCCCCCCCCCCCTAAAAAGTAAGGGGAAATGTGTGTGTGTCTTATGGAGCAAATGCAGGTGGGAGGCAGGCGGGAAAAGCCCCCAAGAGCCGCACACACGCTCCGCTCGCTCTTCCTGGCTATTGCGGGAGGTGGGGGAAGGGACAGAGGGCAGCCCCTTCTACTTCCTCGGGAAAAAGCCCCCAAGAGCCACAAACACGCTCCACGCGGCTCGTGAAAGGGAGCGCTGAGCAGAGCCTGGGATGCATACAGGCTCTGCTCAGCACTCCCTTTAAAGAATTTTTTTTTCTTGCATTCCCCCTCTAAAAACTAGGTGCGTCTTATGGAGCGAAAAATACGGTAGTCTCTGTTTTTTGTGTTGAATATATGCTATATGGCAGGCATCCCCAAACTCGGCCCTCCAGATGTTTTGGGACTGCAACTCCCTTCATCCCTAGCTAACAGGACCAGTGGTCAGGGATGATGGGAATTGTAGTCCCAAAACATCTGGAGGGCCGAGTTTGGGGATGCCTGCTATATAGTAATTTATGGACTTAATAGGTATCTAAAGCCATTTGCACATGTTGCCATTCTCTGCATCAGCCTCCACACTCTCATCCCCTGCGAGTAATGCAATGCTGTGTACACGGACTTTGAGAGTAGATCCCATTGAACAGAGATTCTTATTTCCATGTAAATACACACAGGATTGCAGGTTCACATATAAATACTTAAGAGGATTTTCTCCCCTACTTTGCTTGATTATCTTTAAACCTCTTATCTCTTTCTTCAATCCACGCTCTGCATGGCCCACATTTGCTCCAGGGCAGACACCTGTCTTTCTGTCTTTCTGCTATCTCTATAAAGCACCCGAACAAAGCTGTCACTAAGTACAGAAATAAAAATGACAGATAACCCTTCTCTATAGGAAAAAAACAAACCACATAATCATGACCAATCCTCATCTGCTGCTCAAATAAATTCCCTTTTCTTCTCCTTCTAACCTTCCACATGCCTGACATATTTAGAAGTCTATACAGTACTGGAAACGGGAAAAAGAAAACAGGGAACTGTTTCTTCCTCTAAAAGTTACAGCATTTTCTGAAGGAGCTCAAAAAGGCTCAGAAAGCGAAGGAAATTTGTGATGGTCTTGGATTCTTGTGGCATTTATTATTATTATTATTATTATTATTATTAGTTCCCTGCCCATCTGGCTGAGTTGCCCCAGCCACTCTGGGTGGCTTCCAACAGATATAAAAACATAATAAAACATCAGACATAAAAACTATGCAGCACTCAAGTTAGTCCTGCTAATTCTCAGGTAATCTCAGAAATGCATCGCCACCGCAACCTTGAAACTGCTGTCCCAATTCACTGATCAAGCAATTCAAAACAGATGGCATATAAAGATCTCTCAATTGAACAGTGAACAGATTAGCTTTTATGTTGATGTATGGAGCGCTTAAGACAAGCATGTGGCCAGGTGCTGTTGAACTACAGTTCCCATCTTCCTTGACTACTGGTACTGCTGGCTGGGACTGATGGGAGTTGGAAGTCCAACAACTTCTGGAAGACCAGACTACAGACGGGTTCTCACCTTCCAACTTCTGCAAACTGCAAATAGCAATATTCCGTCAAAAAAAAACATCTCTCTCTCTCTCTCTCTCTCTCTCTCTCTCTGTGTGTGTGTGTGTGTGAGAGAGAGAGAGAGAGAGAGAGAGAGAGAGAACTGGGAATACCGTTTCTGAGATTATGCCTCTGTGTGCACCGCCTTACAAAATGCAAATGGGTGTATCCAAAGTTGTTCGACTCAGAACAGACGCATTGAAATTGATATGCATAACTAACATATGCCCATTTATTCCAGTAGGTTACTCATGAATGGCACTTAGCTGAATCCAACCCAAAGTATGCTTCCCCCAAGCCGCTTCTTTAGAATAATTGCTTTGTCCTATTACGCAAATTCACACGGTATTTTTGAAAACGACTACAACTCGTGCAGTTCACTAAGATATATTTAAAGCGGAGACCATCCCAATTAAATTTCAGTGCATTTTGTTGTTCAGTAACCTGTCCATTAAAAAAAAGCTGTGGTTTTCAAAGCATGTCTTGGAGAAAACTCTTGGGCTTTTTCAGAAGCTTATCAGGGATTATCAGAGAAGTGGCAAATATGGCCAAAAGTAAAGGGAGGCAGTCACGTGCCACAGGTATTCTGTGTGTGCCTTAGAATGGCCAATAATTCTGTGGAAGAGGTGAAGGCTAATAGAGAAAGGCTTTCTCCGAAGGCATTCAAAGTTTGAACGCCCACGGCATCAAAACAATGGCAAATGACATCCATCTGAGCAAGTCGTCCTTCACAGGCGGAAGATTCTGGGTTCAATTCCCAGCATCTTCAGGGAGACCACTGGCAAGTCAGGTAATAATGAGCCCTAAAAACAGAGTTTTTATATACAAAATGTATACATTGCTTGGTTGTAAGAAAACGTTTAAATGGTTTGCAAAACTATGAAACATTCAAACCCTCATTTTAAAGAAAAAAGAGTTAAAAAATAAGACATTCTAAAGAATGTCAACAGCAGCTTTTTGTACAAGCGTGCTTAAACAAAAACGTTTTAAGCAGGTTCCACAGCAGAGAGTACAGCAAAGGGACCTGCTTGATGTCAGGAGCTGCCACACTAAAAGACTGATTTCTAACAGATGCAGAACGAGTATTATGAAGCATCAGCTGCAACACTGCCAGTTCTGCAAAGGGAAAAGGTCAAATGGACACATTATGGGGTAAGGTAGGCCTGGAGGCAAACAGGGCTCAAGGTGTAAAGGCAGTGGTTTTCAACCCGTGTGCTGTGGCACTCTGGGGTGCCTTGAATGATGGTGCCGCAGGCAACACTGGCCTCTGATGCCCTCTCATGTCTCTGCCTCCCAAAGACTCGCACAGTTGTTTATTGCAGTAGCCCTGGCTACAAGCTCCACAGGCGAATTGTGCCTCTGTGGTTGGCCAGGGGGTGCTTCCCAGGCCCCTGTGGGGCAGTGTGAGGAGGCACCAATCTTTGGGGCAGGTGGGTAGGGCTCAGAGACCGGCTGCCTAGAGGACTCCCAAGGAGAGGGGAGAGGAGGCTGAGGAAACACTCCACAAGGAAGGGTGTTTGAAAAAGGGTGAAAGGATTGCTGGCAAGGGGTAAAAGGTAAAGGACCCCTGGACAGTTAAGTCCAGTCAAAGGCAACTATGGGGTGTGGTGCTCATCTCGCTTTAAGGCTGAGGGAGCCGGCATTTGTCCACAGACAGCTTTTCAGGTCATGTGGCCAGCATAACTAAACCACTTCTGGCACAACGGGACACCGTGACGGAAGCCAGAGCGCACGGAAACACTGTTTACCTTCCCACCACAACGGTACCTATTTATCTACTTGCACTGGTATGCTTTTGAACTGCTAGGTTGGCAGGAGCTGGGACAGAGCAACGGGAGCTCACTCCGTCGCAGGGATTCAAACTGCCGACCTTCCGACTGGCAAGCCCAAGAGGCTCGGTGGTTTAGACCATATAATTGACATAACTGGGCTCCTGAGCCCCACAGGGGTGCCGCAAAAAGAATGTAGTTGATCAAGGGAACTGTGGACTCAAAAAGGTTGAAAACCTCTGTGTTAAGGGCATTATAAACAAATGATAACTCCTTGAACTTCGCCCATTAGCCAATGGGCAACTAGCGTCGATTTCTACACAAAGGAGTCATACAGCTGAGTCCCACTCCCACCAGTGACCGTGTCTCTCTCAGCATTCTTCCATAACTGCAGCTTCCTTATCAAGCACAAGGGTAGCTGCACATAGAGTGCATTGCTGTAACCCAATCCTGAAGTCACCGCCAACGGCAGAACTTCTGCAGTCCAGTTCCATTAACCGATTAAGAGCCCTGAAAGAACAGGCAACCTGTGCAGAATAGATTCTTATCTCCTTTCCTTTCGTGTTTCTACACAGCTGTTCATTCATAAGTGCCCCCTCCTCTCATAACAGCTGAGCATTCTTCTTTTTTTCCTGGAGGGCTGAGCTGAGTCCCCCCCCCCTAAAAAAAATAATGACACCATTGACCCAGAGACATGCAGGTGTGCACAAGGAAGGAGGAAGGGGTTAGCTGTCTCTTGATAGGAGATAAGGGAACAGATAGATTTTTGGCATAATTTGGAAAGATAATGGTGGGTGGGAAAGAGATACGATATAAAGTGGAGGAAGAGGAGGAGGCGGCAACAGAAGGGCTGGGGCTGAGGGACATCACAAAAGGATAGCCCCAGTGGTCACAGGACACCATCACCTGCTTGTGGCACAGACTGGCTGATAAGATGGGACCTCAGCAACAAGCCAGCAGGTCACAGAGCAACAAGGCACAGAATGTACACAGTCCCGATCTGCTGAGCAAATGAAATATTGTCAGCTTGGCTGGCCAACAGCAAAACCTTGAACCAGCAGCTCAGAGAGCAACGTGGCACGGAATGCCTGCGGTCCAGTTTTGCCAAAGGAAGAGGCTAACGTGAGTTTGGCTGGGATGAGAAACTTCTGCAGACCTGCAGCACAAAGAGTGGTTGGGTGAGAAAAAGGCCAAGGAGGAAGCCAAGCAGGACAACTGAAGGAAGCTGATGGAACAGGCAACAATAACTATTGAGTAAGGGAACTGTTAAATAATGAGAAAGCCCAAACATAGCCCGCCCCCCTCCCTCATGCTGAGAAAAGCTTTATCCATGTCAGACTCTGGGAAAGGTGGCAGTGCCACAATCCACAGGTAGTGGGTGTGTTGCCAAGACCACCCAAAATGCTTACTGGCACTTGGAAAGATCCATCTCTGCCCAGACGCGCTTATCCCTGCCATAACCATCATCAGATGGACCTAGCCCTACATTCTGCTGTCATGTTTCCCACATTTCTGACTGCTCACAGAGGCGCTTCTTTCATAATTGAAACCAGAGGGACGCTTGGCGCCTACGCTTGACAAAAGTCCGTCTTGAGAGCATCCAAGAGTAACTTGCCCTTTGAGAAGACTGCCTTTAATGTATCTATGATTCTGTATCCTAGAGGATTGCCTAGAGGATGTTACAGCTTGTGAAGAGCAGCAAACCCTGGCCGTTTTTTAAGGAGATCTTGAACCTGTGGCCTTCTGATGCAAAGCCTCTGCTCTACCCCTGAGCTATCATTGGCCGACTGGAAGGATCCGTGGCCAGAGAACAGAGTTGCACCAGGAAAGAATGCAAGAGGAGTCCTACTGGAGAAGACCAGGGCTCTGTTCTTACAGTGGCCAATCAGATGCCTACGGGCAGCCCACAAGCAGAGCCTAAGGCAGGCCGGCCCAGCCATGAGGCAAGGTCGGCAAATCCAGGCTCCGAGGAATGCATCACCTGCTGCCGCCACCGACACAATGGCAGCAACATCTGCAGCAAGCTCCTTGGAGGCCAGATCTGCCACCTCTTTGGTGGCACCCTTTACAGAGGCCTCTGGGTGAATAGAAGGTGCTGCTTGTCTCCTCCCACCCTTGTTCCTGATGCAGATCGTTAGCCCCCTATTGTAGACCTTCACTCATCCCTTCTTCCCTGACCAATGGGGGATGGGCATCATTTCGTGGTTCACCTCAGGTGCCAAAATGTCTTGTGCCGGCCCTGGTCTGAGGGCAGTGTCCCCCAAAGTAGTTCTGTTTGCACACTGACTTTTGGCTGTGCAACAGAACTTCCCTTCCTTCTCCCCATGCGCTGCCTAAATTGGTTCTGGGTCTTCCCCCGACCCTCCAGAGCGGATTTGGAGGCTGCATGGAGAGAGAGAGAGAGGAAGTTCTGCTGTGCAAGTTCTCTTGCACAAATGGAAATCCGTGCACTAGCAGAACTGTTTCATTATATACAGCCCTGAGTACTTCCAGCACTCTTTCTGTCCTTGTGATTCGCAACAGCTGGTTTTCAGAAGAATACTGCCTCAAGAGGCCGGAGGAACAACCTAGCCATCATCGCTAGAAGCCATTCATAGCCTCAGCCTCTATGAATCTGTTGTTATTATTATTAAAAAAATAAAATATATTTTAAAAGGGGGGTTTAATTAAAGGATGTTTATAGTTAAGGGTACACAAAACATCTCTGTTTTCAATTCACAGAGTCCTTTCTACAGGTCTAAGATACTGAGACAATGTGAGGTTGTGGGGGATAGAATCGGGGAGATTGTCCATTCTTTCGCTTAGTATATGAGCAGAGTTTTTATGTCAGCGTTATTTTTCCTTTGTCTGTTTGTTGTGTGTTGTTGTTGTTGTTGTTATTTACCCCAGCCACTCTAGGCAGCTCCCAACAGAATATTAAAAACATGATAAAACATCAAACGCTAAAAACTTCCCTAAACAGGGCTGCCTTCAGATGTCTTCTAAAAGTCAATATAGTTGTTTATTTCCTTGACATCTGGTGGAGGGCGTTCCACAGGGCGGGCACCACTACCGAGAAGGCCTTCTGGCGGTTCCCTGTAACTTCGCTTCTCACAGTGAGGGAACCGCCAGAAGGCCGTCGGCACTTGACCTCAGTGTCCGGGCAGAACGATGGGGGTGGAGACACTTCTTCAGATATACTGGGCCGAGGCCGTTTAGGGCTTCAAAGGTCAGCACCAACACTTTGAATTGTGTAAACCCCTCAGCAGGATACAAATTAATATGGCTAGTCCAATCCTCTTTTGAAGCCATCCAATTTGGAGGCCACTACACTACCTCCAACAGGACTAAGCTCTTTGGGCTCACAGCACCCTTTAATTAGTCACGAAAGTCAACTTACTTTGGCTGCGATACACAGAGCCATTCAAAGGCAGCAGAAGACTGCAGGCAAAACAATGAAAGGCAGAAACACCAGACAGTGTTTTGGCAGCTGGAGACCCAGACCCCCAGTTCCTATAAGCTCTGGATGGGAATTCAGAAGAAAGATTCCTAGGAGGAAATGAGGCTTTTGCAGTTTAAAAGAGAGTAAGGAGAAGGTTCAGGGTTGTCTGAACTTGCTTCGAGAGAGGAAGGGTGCTGCCTGGTTTTCTGTGGTTTAGTTCTAGGTCTGAGCTCTGGAGCATATTTTTTAAAAAATGCTGTGTTCCAGGAGGAGGCAGAGAATGGCTTTCAGCATCCTACTGAATTTCCAACTGACACAGGTCAACAGGGAGAGAGACCTGCAAGGGGAAAGAACAAGATTCTGAACCTGGGTCAAAAATGCTGCCAGTGCAAAGGGCTCAGCCACTGGCAGGGATGCCAAGAGGCAAAAGTCCTGCTTAGCAAATAAACAAACGACTTTGCAGGCCACCAATAAAGCAGTCAGAAGAGGAGGAGGAGGAGGAGATTGCCCTTCCGAGGCTTTTGCTCCAGGTAAAAAGATCAAGGCTGCAAATTTATGGCTTTATGGCTTTGTTCAGCCTTGAACTGGTGCCACCTCAGCAGGAGGGTGTTCAAGGTTGCAAGAGCTTGGGGAGAGTGATCAGCATGTTCTGTTCGAGGGCAGAGGAGGAGGGCAAGCGGTGGAGGAGGCACAGAAGCCACTACAGAATCCCAGCAGGTTGGATAAAAGGGAGAATATCCAGGAAGATAATGTCCCTGCCACATACCAGTGCTGCAGAAGTGAGAAAAGCAGGAGTCACTTCAATCCTCATTTCAGGCAAAGCTGTTAGAAGTTACAAGGAAAAGCCACAGCGCTCTGTTCTACCTTGTTACTATTTGTGAGCTGTAGATGCAACCCTTTGGCTGCACGGGGACCTTTCCCAGCCCTGTTTCATAAGGGGAGGGGGCCGCCCTGCGGGACTTCTTGAAAGCCTTTTCTTCTAAGGACAAATCCTGCACAAATCCAGAGTGGTGTTCTTAAGGCGGTTGGATGGCACCTTGTACGTCTCCTTTGCGCCAACTGCTGCAGCCATGCTGGACCACATCAACAAGGCCGAGAACGGGTTTTTTGTTACCTGAGGCAGACCCTGGGAAGCCCAGGTCCCCCATACACACTGCCCAGGCCTGTGCCCTGGGGAGGTCACTTCAGTAAATAATAATAATAAAAATAATAATAACTTTTATTTATACCCCGCCCTCCCCAGCCAGAGCTGGGCTCAGGGCGGCTAACACCAGTAAAATCACAGTAAAAAACATAATAGGGGAAAAAGAAAAAAAAGAAAAAGAAAAAAACCAATTTAAAATACAGGTTAAAATGCAATTTAAAATACAGCTTCATTTTAAAAGTAGCCAGTAAATCAAGGCCATAAGGGAACGGAAACATAAGGGTCAGACTGAGTCCAAACCAAAGGCCAGGCAGAACAGCTCTGTCTTGCAGGCCCTGCGGAAAGATGTCAAGTCCCGCAGGGCCCTAGTCTCTTGTGACAGAGCGTTCCACCAAGTCGGGGCCAGTACTGAAAAGGCCCTACTACTAATGCAGCAGTTTGACTTCACCCCCGGAGGCTCACTCCATTGTGTCTCGAGATAGACGGATGTCAACAACAGGCAGGCAGATTTTATTCTGACTGTCTGTTGGTAGACAGAGCCGGAGTCAAAAGTGGGTGGAGCAACAAAGATGGATTTTACCTTTGCAGGGCTGTGACCTGGAAGTGAGCAGTGTTGCTGAGGGGGCAGTGGCCTGCATGAGACCTGGAGAGAGCCCCCCAGGCCAGATACAGAAGCCTGGAGGTCCACACAGGCCTCAGGCTCCTCCACCTCTGCTTTACTGCACAGATATGGAGGGAAGGGAAAGCAAAACCCTTCAGTTCCTCAGCTACCCTAGATTTTTGGTTTCTTTTTAAAGGAATTTGGGCAACCCCAGCAGACAGCACTGAGCTAAGGGAGGTTCATAGCCTGATCCCACATCAAGGCATCTTCCAAATGCTTTATGCCACTTTTTAAGTGACGCAGAGCCCTTTTTCGGATGCAGATGTTCAAAGTGTCAACAAACAGGAGAGAGAAGTGTCACACATCCCCCAGCCAGCGTTCATCCAGGAAGGCTACACAGTCCCTGGAAACAAAAGGGGTGGGAGGCTGATTTAAAACAGAAGCTACATTAGCCGAATTACATCCTTCACAGACTTCTCCATGCCGCAGGAAGGATAAACCAGTCATACAACCCATGAGAAAGAAAGCACAAATTGGGGGTGGGGTGGGGTGTACAGGTGTTTATTGTGGGATCAGCACGGCCTCACGTGTGCAGCTTTCCTGTGGCATCTGTGCCAAGCCATCGGCATCCCATAATCTGGGTTGCCAGCTCATCTTTGTCTTCCATTACATCCAGATTTACCTCCTTGCTCTGTGTGACAGGAAGTCACATATCTTGGATGCTAGGCCCAGGTCAGCACATCCTTGCTGAGATGATAAGTGGCTTCCTTCCTGTTATGCAAAAGAGGATGAACTAGCCTCTAAGAGAACAACCTGCTTCAGTTACTAGATTCTTTTGGGGAAGGGACTGGCTGGCTCTTGCCATCCCCAGGGGGCCTGCAGCAATTTCTGTGACCCTGGAAATATCACACACCTTCCTTCCTAGCTGGCCTGGCCCCCACCTCCCATAAAGGAGCAGGTTGAGTATAGAGCCCCTTCCTGCGTGTTAACTGTGTGAGCCGCCATAGGTGCCTTGGAGGAAAAAGCAGGATATAAACACAATGAAAGAAAGAAAGAAAGAAAGAAAGAAAGAAAGAAAGAAGAAGAAGAGTTTGGATTTGATATCCCGCTTTATCACTTCCCGAAGGAGTTTCAAAGCGGCTAACGTTCTCCTTTCCCTTCCTGCCCCACAATAAACACTCTGTGAGGTGAGTGAGTCTGAGAGACTGCATGTGGAGGAGCGGAGACGCGAACCCGGTTCCCCAGATCATAGCTGTCAACTTACAGATTTGAAAATAAGGGACCAGCAGCCTTGAAAATAAGGGACTAGCAGCCAAAATAAGGGACCTGCAGCTTCACCTGTTCCAGGCACTCCAGTTTTCCTGTCCTCCTGCAGTCTGGTCAAACTCATGCTGGTAGCTTCGAGAACACTGTCCAACCAACTTTGTAACCAGAGGTTCAACTGAATAGAATCTGAATCACATGCACCACAAGCCCTATGCAGCCTCAACTTAAGATGGCTCCCCGGCCTGGCTTTGCACTGCAAAGTTTGCAGCAGCACGTGCAACAAAATGGCGTCCAGCATTCAAAAAAAACCCCTCATCTTGCATTAACTAGCCACACACAAGGCATGCAAGCTCCACCCCCCAGTTGTTCTTAGACTTCTTATTGGGTGAGCAACACAACCAAGCAACACAGTTGGAGCCTCCCTCCTCCCTGGCTGGCAGGGAGGGAGGGAGAGGAGCTGCTTCCTTTGAAATTTAAGGGACATCATTTAAGGGACATTTAAGGGACATCCATCAATAAGGGACAGCAGCGGGACATGGCGCTGGAATAAGGGACTGTCCCTTCAAATAAGGGACACTTGACAGCTATGCCCCAGATTACGATACTACCGCTCTTAACCACTACACAAACTGGCTCTCAGAAAGAAAGAAAGAAAGAAAGAAAGAAAGAAAGAAAGAAAGAAAGAAAGAAAGAAAGAAAGAAAGAAAGAAAGTTGTGTACGGAGCCTATGGACAGCCAATGTGGCACTCTCTGTGTGATGTGGGACTACAACTCCCATCAACCCTGATTATTGGTCATGCTGGCTAACGCAGATGGGAGTTGTAGTCCAATAATATTGGGGAGGCCACCAGCGTTGGCTACCCCAGTCGAGACTAATACAGCTAGTTTACAGAGCGTAGTTCAAAGAAATAAACATCAACACAGCTGGCGGAGTCTTACAGGGATTGTCTTCTCCACAGACAAGGGATGAAGGAATAGGACAGGCACTACCAACAGGTAGATCGTGATCTACCGGTAGATCACTGGACGTCTGTGGTAGATCACTGGTAGATCACCGCCTCCCCCCAAAGAAACTCAACAACTTTGGCTCCCCTAAGAAAAGCTCAAGTTTGCCCTGAACCCCCCCCCAAAAAAAACAGGGCATGAGAAAAGCTCAACAACTTTGACCTGAACACCCCCAAAGGGGGTAGATCACTGCCAGTTTTTAACTCTGTGAGTAGATCACAGTCTCTTGGGAGCTGGCCACCCCTGGAATAGGAGAAAGAAAAGGAGACAAGGATCAGCTCCCTCTCCTTCTGTGTGCTACTAGGCTAGGCATCTAGCAGACTGGCTGAGAATTATGATAAGAACGGAAAAGGAAGGGGAAATTGCTGCAGTCTGTATGTTCGCCTGTGGTCAGGAATGGAAATCAGTCAAGTGAATGCAATTGTTTTTAAGCCTGTAAACTGCATGTAAGTAGTGACTTTTAATAAAACATTGTTTTTGGCATTTCCTTCACCTGGAAATGAACTTTAAGCTACATAAGTCACATAAATATTTACATAAGTGGTGATAAATAAGAGACCATGAGGCAAACTTGTTTTTAATCAGATTTCTGCAGTAATCTAAATTTGTACTAATGCA
Source organism: Podarcis gaigeae (assembly GCF_964106915.1). Lineage (NCBI taxonomy): Eukaryota > Metazoa > Chordata > Lepidosauria > Squamata > Lacertidae > Podarcis > Podarcis gaigeae. The sequence continues at coordinate 16,121,475 of NC_139689.1, read as the reverse complement.
TATAACAATTTAATTAAAAAAATTAAAAACAAGAAAAACCAGTTTATACGACTACAGAAACAAGTAAAACAATTGCACCAGCATTAAGGACAGGGTGTGAGGAACTATGTTATTTCTGACTCGAACCCTACCAGAAATCCTTGGTGACCCAATAACAAAACCACCCAAAGATTTACGAAGTAGATCCTGATGTATCTTCTGCCCACTCCTGCATTAGGCTGCATATGCACTATGAATTTAAAGCACCTTTTCTGCCTCCAATGTATCCTGGGAATTTTAGTTTACCCTTCCCAGAGCTATAATTTCCAGCAGATTTAAAGCACATTCCCTCCCTTTAAAAAAAAATCATGGGAACTGATGTTTACCTCTCAGAAAACTACAATTCCCAGCACCCTTAAACTAAAGTTCCCAGGAGTCATGGCGGAGACATGCTTTCAGTGTGTGGTCTGCTTGCAGCTTGAAACACAATTCAGAGTCTGTGGCAACACTGGGCACCAACTGAAGCTCTCTCAACTCCACAATTCGCACCCTGGGGCCTTGGCAGGAAGGAAATCCACACACACAAAGCCCTTGACCCCACCAAGCGCTAGGAAGAGCAGCTGGCTGCGAAATCCTCTCCAGATCAAAGAAGAGCTCCGTTCCTGAAGAACTGGCACGCCAGAAGCAAGCAAAGCTGAACTTAAACTGGCAACAGCAGAGCCCTCAAGGGCTATTGTTGCATTTGCGGGCACACGCGCTAAACCCTGTCTGTGGTGCCTACCCCTTTACCTCAAATGATGAAACAAGAGGCCAGAGTACAGTGGTACTTCAGGTTAAGTACTTAATTCGTTCTGGAGGTCCGTTCTTAACCTGAAACTGTTCTTAACCTGAAGCACCACTTTAGCTAATGGGGCCTCCTGCTGCCGCCGGAGCACGATTTCTGTTCTCATCCTGAAGCAAAGTCCTTAGCCCGAGGTACTATTTCTGGGTTAGCGGAGTCTGTAACCTGAAGCATCTGTAACCTGAGGTACCACTGTATGGGTTCAAATTGGCCACAACTTTATTGAGCTTCAGAAGTGGGGAACTTGGCACAGGCCTTGGCAGGTAACCCTCTCAGCCTGCCTGGCTGAGGATATGCAGGCAGATGAGGTCCAGTGAGAGGGGACTGTAAAGCGCAAACATACACAGCATGCCCTTCCACCGACCTCGTCCCGGGAGTTTGACCTACATGGGTCAGGGACTCCTGATTTTTGCCCTTTAACGGGCCCTGCAAGCGCCGCGGCATGGGGAGGGAGCATGAATGCACCCCCCCAACTTGATGTTAGACTAAAGGATACTTTGCCAAGGCCGAAGACCACCAAAGTTGTGACAAAATGCTACAGGGAAGGTGAAACCTGCCAGTGCAGGGGAAATTCCTTCCTGGTTCTGAATACAGCAACCATCTTACGGCCGCAGCTGCACCCACTGACCTGGAACGCAAAATATTAGCCTGTAAGGAAAAGAATCATTAACTTGAAGACCGCTGACCTAGGATGAAATTATGGAGGCAATAAATTTGAGGGAGGGTGGGTGATCCTGGAAGGAAGATCAGCAAAAGTGGCTTCAACAACGGAGTCAGCCTGTTTTCTTTTGGCCTTAGGCCCACCCCCGACCAGCCCGGCCATTGGCCTCCCTGGCCGAGAGTGGGTCAAAGGCCGGCCCAAGCAGGTGGGTAGCACCTGCCCAGGTGAGCCCTGCTCGGCCGCAAACTCTGCCCACCTGTGGGGAAGGGAGGGCGGAAATTGCTTAGACTTCAGCCCAAGGAATCAGCAGAAAACGGGGCCCATCTGTGAGAGTTGGTTACAAGAAAAAACAGTTTGCACGGAGTAACCTCTAGGCGTGGGGAAGAAATTAGATCCAGTTCACATTTAAACTCACACTTTCCGAAACAATATACCAACCAAAACACACGCAGCCTTCAAAATTCGCAATTTGCAATGAGGTTCTCCAGTCGAGTAATGTGCACAAAAGGCAGGTACTAAACGGGTTTTTAAAAAAAAATGCACGACATTAGGGGAAACGTGCTTTGCAAAAATGTTTCTATTTGAGAGTAATTCAAGGTGTATATTAGGAGGGATTCAAACCAAAGCGCCAATCAACTTTCACGAGGGAACTGTTTCTTCATGAGGTAGAGAGCTGGATGTAAGATTGGGAAAGTGAGACACAGGGAGAGAAACCAAAACCGACAGATCTGCCCGGCCCTAATAACCACATTTGACCACAAGTGCTGGTTGGGAAGCCAGTAACACCAATGGGAAAAAGGGCAGCAATTAAAAGGCGGCTATATAGCCCTGGGCCCTAGTTTCAACATGACACGGAGTTCCCACGCACCTGGTTGCACGCCAGATATATATATATATATGCAGGTTTTGGTGTCCTCGGGTGTCTTCCCGTGTAAAAGTTGGGGTGTCTAGGCGACGTTTCGACGAGGTCTCACTCGTCATCTTCAGGCTGGTGCTTTCGGCTTCTTGTTACTGGAACAGAGCGGGATCTCAATGTTTGAGTTCCTATAAATACTGTAGAGGGGGTGTGGTGTCTAGCCTCCAATGTTCTGGGCAGAGAGGAAGTTCCCAGGCTAGTGTGCCTTTTCTTCTTTTGTTCCTTAATTACTTGAGAGATACCTTGAGTGATTTCTTGAGTGATATCCTGAGTACCACTTAGGTGGGTCATTAGGTGTGGATTAGTTGCTAAAGTCTTTGTGTCTTGACCTCTTGAACTTTGTGAAGAGTTTTCCTGAGAAGATGGCTGTATTGCACTTAGTTGTGCTTTGGCTTGGCTTCGTGTATAGGGGCGAGCTGTGGTTTTGTGGCTTGTGTCAGCCAGATCTGTGTAGGGATTGCAGGGGGGTGCAGCATCCGGAGGTGCCACCATGGATTGGCTACTGGATGGTGTCAGTAATTCATCTGTGGAGAGGGTCTGGGTTTGGGTCTGGTGTGGTTGATTGGTGTTGGCGTTCTGTGTGCCTCTGGATCTGGTGTCAGTTTTTGTGGAGAGGGCTAATTTCCAGATGTCTGGCAAGCGGGATGTGTCGTCACGCTTGTTCATGTTGTGAGGGTGTTTCTCTATCTCGATGGCTTCCATGATTATTCTCTTGTGGTGATGTTCCGTGTTAAAGAGCAATTTGGAATCTGCAAAATTAATTTCGTGTCCTGTTTCTTTCATGTGTTGGAAAAGAGAGGAAGTTTTTTCTTCTTGTGGAGAGGGAAATTAGCCCTCTCCACAAAAACTGACACCAGATCCAGAGGCACACAGAACGCCAACACCAATCAACCACACCAGACCCAAACCCAGACCCTCTCCACAGATGAATTACTGACACCATCCAGTAGCCAATCCATGGTGGCACCTCCGGATGCTGCACCCCCCTGCAATCCCTACACAGATCTGGCTGACACAAGCCACAAAACCACAGCTCGCCCCTATACACGAAGCCAAGCCAAAGCACAACTAAGTGCAATACAGCCATCTTCTCAGGAAAACTCTTCACAAAGTTCAAGAGGTCAAGACACAAAGACTTTAGCAACTAATCCACACCTAATGACCCACCTAAGTGGTACTCAGGATATCACTCAAGAAATCACTCAAGGTATCTCTCAAGTAATTAAGGAACAAAAGAAGAAAAGGCACACTAGCCTGGGAACTTCCTCTCTGCCCAGAACATTGGAGGCTAGACACCACACCCCCTCTACAGTATTTATAGGAACTCAAACATTGAGATCCCGCTCTGTTCCAGTAACAAGAAGCCGAAAGCACCAGCCTGAAGATGACGAGTGAGACCTCGTCGAAACGTCGCCTAGACACCCCAACTTTTACACGGGAAGACACCCGAGGACACCAAAACCTGCATTCCTGTACCCGTGAAAATCTACGAAAGCAAATATATATATATATATATATATATATGCATTTGGGGGGCCCAGACATGAAATTTAAAGCGTGAGAGGCTACAGTCCACAAGGGTCAGATTTAAGACAGTCAGTAGGCCGAATGCAGGGTCACAGCTGTCCCCTGCAGCAAGAGTGCCTCTGAGCACACGCAGAGTCTGCTTTTCCCTTCCAAGGGCATCTTTTCCAGGCAACTCACAGCTCCAGCAGGGATTCCTGGATCTTTTAACAGTTAAGCAGCAGGGGAAAGTTTTTTTAAAAAAGGCCTAGTTCTCCTCTGAAGGGGAAAACCTTCATCTCTACTGCTCCAGTTCAAACTGCAGGTGCTGAATGTGTGTGTTAAGGCCGGGAGGGTGGTGGTGGTGCTGAGATTTAGAGTCGTCAAGTTGGAAGGGACCATGGGGGTCATCTAGTCCAACCCCCTGCAACGCAGGACTCTTTTGCCCAAAGTGAGACTCGAACCCACCACCCTGCAATCAAGAGTCTAACCCTCTAATGACTGAGCCAAATCGGCAATAACCCAGTGCTTCTCTCCACACCATTCCCTGCACCCAGAAATTTCGTATGTCAGGGAGAAAGGATCCAGCCTCAGTGAAAACGAGGCATGGGTAAAAGTCAGCAATTGCTAGAGGGAGTCCGCACTCGATCAGACCAAGGGTTCATTATGAGACAGCCTCCAACGACTTCATTTGAGCCAGGATTTGCGGTAGTCCCAGAACCTGTTTTCGGGGCCACCTGACCATCTCTGAACATGTGAACCAACAGATGCATGTCTTCCAAACACTCCTCCTCTTTCACTTGCCACAAGTTGCTCCATCACTATCACTATCATCATCATCATCATCATCATCATCATCATCATATACTGCCCTATACCCGCAGGTTCACAGGATAAAATCAAAATCTATAACCACAAAAGACATCACCAAATAAAAACAACAACCCAATAACCCCTCCCCAACACATCTTAAAAGGGCATAGGATGTCCATCAAATCAACCAAAAGCCTGGTTAAAAAGGAACATTTTTGCCTGGCACCTAAAGGATGCGGAGCCACTGCAGAGAAGGCCCCGTTCTCCTCTTACTACCCTCTGGACCTCTTGCGAAGGAGGCATACAAAGAAGGACCTCAGAAGATTATCTGAGGGTCTGGGTAGGTTCATATGGAAAGAGGCGGTCCTTGAGGTATTGTGGTCCTGAGCCGTTTAAGGCTGCATAGGACAAAACCAGCACTTTAAATTGGGCCCGGAAACTAATTGGCAGCCAATGCAGTTGGACCAGGATCAGTGCAATATGCTCAAAACGTCTTGCTCCGGTGAGCAACCTGGCCGCTGAATTCTGCACCTAGCTGAAGCTTCTGAACAGTCTTCTGAGGCAACCCTACGAATAAGGCATTGCAGTAATCTTTTAGGATGTGTAAAGTTGCCAGCTTTTCTCTCATGGTAAAATTCCTGTGCTTTTTTAAAATTTTAAACCCCCCTGCAAAACAGGCAGAAACCCAACAGGTGTGGTTTCCCCTCTTGCTGCAACTGGGACACTGTGAAAAAAGAAACCCCACTTCTCCTCCTGGATTCATCCCATTGCTCCAAAGCAGGGAACTGTTCATGGAACAGAGCGGCTCCAGCAAGACGAGGCATTTTACTCCAGACTTCACAATATCATCCTGCAGTTCTTTCTCTGGCTTACTGGCTCCAACACAGCAACCAATAAAAGTGAGGGCCTGAAATTCAAGGAGTGCCTCTCATTCCCTCCAAGGGAATCCTCCCCAAACTAGGAATGGCATTTCCCTCACCCTGCACTGCCAACCATTCCACACACAGAAAACCACACAACTGGAAGGGAGTTGCCATCCCCAAAACATATTTTCCACTTTACGAGCTCAGTAAAATAATAAGAATAATCTTGCTATGAAACCAACCTGAATGTTTGGGAGACACGCCTGCAACCTAAAAGTGCTCTGATTGGAGTGGGGGGGGGGGGTTAGAGACAGCAACCCACAGAGAAACCAGGCACACTGAGCTCTCACTTCAAAGGGCTCAGTGCGCAGAACATGTGAAGAGATGGAACTGATTGAGCATTTTTCGTAGAGCGATTCACGTCAAGCCGCCAAGTGGTCAGTCGCAGAGCTTTCTGGGGCTCACATGCAAGGCAGCCCACAATACTTAAGTGATCACAATACTTAAAGCCTATTTCCATCCTAAGCAGCCCCAAACACACCTGAGAGGAAGGCACACGTTTCCAGCAAGATCCGCTTTGCAAAGGGACCTCTTCCTCCAGGTGTCCTTTATATCACGCATTCACGATGATTTGGGTTCAGGATGCTGCCTGGGCAGTCGTACGCAATGCCGCTTTCAGCGCTCAGTTGCACCTGCAAATGTTTGGAGGCGGTCCTGTTGCTTCACTACCAAGCAGTCCTGCAACATCCTGAAGACACCCCATAGCTTTTCGTACCGCAAACGCCCAGCTATATCTCTCCCATCATTGCGCTGTATGCCCTGCCGGCAGTGCCAGTGCATTAGCAGAACAACTAATTGCAGAACAACTAATAAAGCAAAACAAATCTACAACCAACGCGATTCACATCAAGCTGTCAATGAAGCTCAGGTCAGTTACCGCCGTTCAGCCTAGCCTACCTCACAGGTTTGTTGTGGAATTTTATTTTATTTTTATTTTTTTAAGAGAGCCCTGCATTCGACCTTGAGCTCCTGGGAGGTGTGATATAAAGGCACGAGGGAGGGAGCAAAGCCACACCTTTTGAGCTTCGGCCTGTCGGGTTTGTCGCGCTTAAAGAGTCACCGAGAGCAGGGTGCCAACTCTGTAGAAAGGTCCCGACGACGTAAGCCCGGTTTGCAGCGGGCACGAAGCTCACATGCCCTCCGCAGAGTTATGCCGAGCTGGCGGAATAACAACCGGCTGACTTGGCACCTTCCGGGTGATGCGGGTATATCGATCTGCCAGGGGAGCAGGAACGTGCGGAGGACATACGAAGGAGCCAGGCTAGGGATGAAGGGACCAAAACCACCCCGGCCAAAAATCCTCTTTTAAGACGCCCCGAGAAAAAGAGATAGAGACAGACAAAGACTCTAGTTTAGAAGGAGCAGCTCGTCAAAAAAGAAAGCCCCGCTCCCACTAGCTATGGCCGCTGAAGAGCGACGGCAAATGCACTCTGCATGTGCTCAGGGGCACCCTCGTCTCCTTTTCCCCATCTGCACCCGAACTTAGTTTCAACGGGCTCCTTCCTCTCTCTCCTGCCCTTTGCAAGTTGCGCACAAAGCCTGGACGGCGGTGGGGCGTGGGGGGGGGGTGTTGGGGAAGGCGCCCCCACGCTTCTCCCCGGGGGTCCTCACCTGGTGCCAGAGACTCCCACGCAGCCGCGTCCCGGTCCCTTTCTCTGCCTTCGGAGCCCCATCGCGGCCGCTGCCTTTGTAGCTGCGGCGCCTCGCGGCTCCCCGCCCCCGGGAAGGCGGGTCCCCGCAGGTCCTAGCAGGGGTTGGATCCCGTCGGCGCCTGCCTGTGGTAGTCCGGAGACCCGGCGCTCGCTCAGGCTCACTCACTTCCACGGGTCTCCTCAGAGTAGAGCTTAGTTGGCATTGCGCTTTCGTTTAAGCGAACGAGAAAGAGCGCTCTTAACCAGGTTCAGCGGCGTGTGACTACTTGGCAAAGCTCCCCCCCCCCCAATCTCACAAATGTTGTTGTTTAGTCGTTTAGTCGTGTCCGACTCTTCGTGACCCCATGGACCAGAGCACGCCCGGCACTCCTGTCTTGCACTGCCTCCCGCAGTTGGGTCAAACTCATGCCGGTAGCTTCGAGAACACTGCCCAGCCATCTCGTCCTCTGCCGTCCCCTTCTCCTTGTGCCCTCCATCTTTCCCAACATCAGGGTCTTTTCCAGGGAGTCTTCTCTTCTCATGAGGTAGCCAAAGTACTGGAGCCTCAGCTTCACGATCTGTCCTTCCAGTGCGCACTCAGGGCTGATTTCCTTAAGAATGGAGAGGTTTAATCTTCTCGCAGTCCATGGGACTCTCAAGAGTCTCCTCCAGCACCATAACTCAAAAGCATCAATTCTTCGGAGATCAGCCTTCTTGATGGTCCAGCTCTCACTTCCATACATCACTACTGGGAAAACCATAGCTTTAACTATACGGACCTTTGTTGGCAAGGTGATGTCTCTGTTTTTTAAGATGCTGGCTAGGTTGGTCATTGCCTCCCACAAATAGATACGTATTTATTAGTAGTCGGGTGTATCGGTTTATAGAGCCAACTCCCTTCATCCTCCCCCATAGGTGCCAACTCCCTGGGACCCTGGGTGATCGAGCACCCACAAAATTCCCCATGAAGGGGCCGGACACCCACAAATTTCAGTGCCAGGGCCATACACGCTGCATGGCACCCATGGCCCCGGGCACCCATGGTGGTGGCGCCAAGCTGGCACTCCTGCACCCCCATAAAATATTTGAGGAGGGCACTCCCCCAAGCATTGCCATTCAAATGGGAGGGTGCTTTGTCTTGTGATCAATTATGCAGGGTGGGGCTTACCTGCCCCCCCCCCAGATTTGTTTGGCTTTTATTGTATTTTATGTCACAGCTTGGAATAAAAAATTGATTAGGAACCAAAACAAATTGCAGTTGCAAGAGAATAGGGTGGGTCCAAAAGCCATCAGTCGAGTCAAAGGCCAGGATAATGAGGTGCCAAACTCCCCTCTTTGGAGATGTCATAGACGAGGCTGCTGGAGAAAATGCCCTCATCCAGCCACACACGCCCCTGAGCTCACCAAGAGGGCACCCTTTTCCTATCTTAAGACCTGAGAGAGCCTGTAGGGAAGGAGGCATTCTCTCACATAACCAGATAGTTGAGGCCTAAGTCTTTTAATTTTAAAAAACAACGACCAATTTTAAAAATTGTTTTTTAAACAAATACAAATAATGTGAGCACCTTGAATTGGGCCCAGAAATGAACTGGCAGCCAGCACAGCTGTTTTAATGCATCCAAAACCCCAGCCGGTAATCTGGGCAGTGGATTTAGACCAGCTGAAGCTTCTGAGCTGTCTTCAAGGGCAGACCCACGCAGAAGGCATTGCGGTAATCCAGCCGGTGCGAGGGATACTGTGGCCAAACCATGTGTGCCCAAAAAAGTTTGTAAGCTGGCAAACCTGATGTAGTTGGAAATTGACAGTCCTCACCACCAAGGCTGCCAGTCGGAGTTAATGTACCCAAGCTGCAGGCTTGCTCCCTCCAGGGCAGCAGAAGATCGTCCCGAAAAGGCCGTCTTCCCATCTCCCGGACTCTATAACTAGCATGTCAACTGCCTCTCCCAATTCACTTTTTAAAATAATAATAATAATAATAATTTATTTATATCCCGCACTCCCCAGCTGAAGCCAGGCTCAGGGCGGCTAACAACAATAAAATATTAAATATTTTTAAAATATTTTTATTAAATAATTTCAGCATAACAAATTATCAATCCAAATAATCAATTACATTATTTTCCCCCTTTCTCCCCCCCCACGACTTCCCTCAGCTCCCCTCTCTGATTCCTTCGCACATATTGTTCTCTGCATGTTATAAAATTGTACATATCCTTGCCTTATCTATCCTGTGTTTGACTAATAAATTTGCAGATTTTTATTCAAAAGCTGCCAAGGAGTCCAGATCATTTTGTTGTCTTTTTAGGTAATTGGTATAAAGTTCCCATTCTTCCTTGAAGTCATGGTTGTCCTTGTCACGCAGCTTATATGTCCATTTAGCCAGTTCCGCATAGCTCATCAGTTTTTCTTGCCACTGTTCTTTCACTGGGGTTTCCTCATTCTTCCATCCTTGTGCTAACAAGACTCTTGCCGCTCCCAATTCAGATGGAACAGAGAGAGATAGAGCTGGGTGTCGGTGGCCCTTCGCTCCAAATCTCCTGACGACAGTTCCCAGTGGCTTCAGAGAGAGGTTAAACATCATGAGGGACATGATGGAACCCTGTTGAACTCCACAAGGAAGCTCTCATGGTGATGAACGGGACCTGGAGGTAGGAGCAGAACCACTGAAGTACTGTGGACCCCAGCCCCCACCTCCCAGGGCCTCTCCAGGAGGATAACTGTGGCCAAAAGTACAGGAAGTTTCTGAGAAGGCGCACAGTCACACACCCCTCACTTCTTTTTCTCGACAAATGTCATCAGCCAGGGCTACCAAGGTGGGAGCCTGCACTGACTTGGCGGCAAAGAACTCAGAGGTGCAGTCGTGGTAGCAATGCCACTTTTATGCATTCAAAACAGATTTGAAGGCTGGTCCATCGTTGACATCACTTGGGAAGACAGGCGAACTAATATCAGTGTATTGGAAGAAGCAAAGATCACCAGTGTCAAAGCAATGATTCTTCAACATCAACTTTGTTGGACTGGTTAGGTTGTATGGATGCCTGATTATAATCTTCCAAAGCAAGTACAGTGGTACCTTGAGTTAAGAACGCAATTCGTTCTGGAGGTCCATTCTTAACCTGAAACTGTTCTTAACCTGAAGCACCACTTTAGCTAATGGGGCCTCCTGCTGCCGCCATGCCGCCGCCACACGATTTCTGTTCTCATCCTGAAGCAAAGTTCTTAACCCAAGGTACTATTTCTGGGTTAGCAGAGTCTTTAACCTGAAGCGTATGTAACCTGAAGCGTATGTAACCTGAGGTACCACTGTACTCTATTCCGAACTTAAAAATGGAAAGCGTAATGCTGGTGGTCAACAAAAGAGGTTCAAATACTCTCAAGGCAAATCTAAAAACAATGTAGTATAAACACTGACAACTGGGAAACACTGGCCTGTGAACACTCCAGCTGGAGAACAGCCTTGACCAAAGGTGTCGTGGGCTCTGAAGATGCTCGAACTCAGGACGAAAGGGAGAAACGTGCTAAGAGGGCGGCACGCTTGGCAAACCCTCACCATGATCAACTCCCGCCCAGAAACCGATGTCCCCACTGTGGAAGGACGTGTGGATCCAGAATTGGCCTCCACTGTCACTTACGGACTCACTGTTAATACTGTGTTCATGGAAGACTACCTTACTCGGCTACGAGTGATCGCCAAAGAGAAAGAGCAGCTTAAATGAAGGCTTCACGTGGCTAGACGGAACGCAGCAGAAAGAGCTTGCTGAACCAGCCAGCCAATTCCTTGGTGCAAACAGAGTCTAGGTGCTTGCAGGAGAAATTTGACCTTCTGCCCAGGATCTCAGGCAGCCAAGCGAGCCCTCCGTTAACCCTGTAGAGGTAGCTTCATAAGAGCATGGAGGCAACTGAGTTGAAATTAACCACGAGGCTTTATTAAAGGGATGGGGGATCTGTGGTCCCTCCAGTTGCTGCAAGGTTACAAATCCCTTCAGTCCTGGATGACATGGCCAATGGTTGTGGGTTGGAGCCCTGTTCATACAGTGGTACCTCGGGTTACATACGCTTCAGGATACAGACTCCGCTAACCCAGAAATAGTGCTTCAGGTTAAGAACTTTGCTTCAGGACGAGAACAGAAATCGTGCTCTGGTGGTGCGGCAGCAGCGGGAGGCCCCATTAGCTAAAGTGGTGCTTCAGGTTAAGAACAGTTTCAGGTTAAGAACGGACCTCCGGAACGAATTAAGTACTTAACCCGAGGTACCACTGTACTGGTTTCCCATACCTCATTCTGGGGGAGGGCCTAGGCTCAGTGACAGAGCATCACTTTGCAGGGAGGTGCTTCCTTCTTCTTTTTAAAATAATTTTATTGTTTATTTAACATAATTGTTACAAAATATAAGCAAAACATTGCAAATACATACATATATATTTCAAATAAGCACATATACATGAAAAAAGGAACAAAGGAGAAGAAAAGAAAAAAGAAGGAAAAAAAGAAAAAAGTTGGAAGAATTTCTCCCAAGTTTATTCTACAAATATCTCAATATGAAAATAATAACATTTCATTGACTGACTTCCATCGCTTACACTGCACTTCCTATATACATTTTAAGCAAGATTGTATCAGTTATTCCGTATTCTTCCCATGCAATCTCACACAATATTCTAATCAATAGGTTTTCTAAATCTCTCATAAATCTATTCTAAACACAACCAATACCTTACATTTAATCCTTGTCTACTTAAATACTCATTTAAGCATTTCCATTGTTTCTGGATTATATTTTTTGGTTTTTGTCTTATCAAATCCATCAACTTTGTTACTTCTAGGCGCTTCCTGCTGGTTCAATTCCAGGTGCTTCCTAGTTCAACGCCAAGCATCTCCAGGGAGGGCAAGTGGGAAAGACCCCTGTCCAAAACCCCAGAGAGTGACAGCAAGTCAGCCCAGAGTCTGCACATAGCTCGACAGACCAATGCTCTGACTCAGTATAAAGCACTTTCCTGCATTCCTAGGCACCGGCTCCAAGATGACAACCGTGACATTACCAAATAAAGGCAACCCATGGTGACATAATATAGTTTCATATTACTAAGCCACTGTTCTGAACGAAAGAGAAACAAACTTCCTGCAATTGAATGGCGAGGAAGATTAAAATCTACCCTGCAGGATTTTCTCTTTTTCTAAATGTCACATTTGTGTCCATTCATTCTCTGGTGTAGAGACTGTCCAGGAAGATTGTATCCTGTACACAGAATCATAGAGCCATTGGTGACTCTGAGGATCATCTAAATCCAGCCCCCTGCAATGCAGGAATATACAGCTATCCCATACAGGGATTGGACCTGCAACCCTGGCCTTATCAGCAACTAACCAACTGAGCAGGGACGCGGGTGGCGCTGTGAGATAAACTGCAGAGCCTAGGGCTTGCCAATCAGAAGGTCAGCGGTTCAAATCCCCACGACGGGGTGAGCTCCCGTTGCTCGGTCCCTGCTCCTGCCAACCTAGCAGTTCGAAAGCACATCAAAGTGCAAGTAGATAAATAGGTACTGCTCCGGCGGGAAGGTAAATGGCGTATCCGTGCGCTGCTCTGGTTCGCCAGAAGCAGCTTAGTCATGCTGGCCACTGACCCGGAAGCTGTACGCCGGCTCTCTTGGCCAATAAAGCGAGACGAGTGCCGCAACCCCAAAGTCATTCACGACCGGACCTAATGGTTAGGGGTCCCTTTACCTTTACCTTTAACCAACTGAGCTATCCAGGCATGCATGTTCATTTGCAGGTCTTACAGTGACCACCCTAAAAGCAGATTTTCAATACGTACAGGGCAAATCAGGAAACCACTGAGATATCACCATAAGCACTGGCTCACCCCCCTACCCCCCCCCCAGGTTTGGCTCAGAGTTTCTCCTGCCCTCCTGGGAAAATTGGAAAGTCTCCACCCATCTGCTTCTACCTCCACATCATCAAAGGTGTTCTTAAAGGCACAGGAGCCAACAGAAGAGTTGGCTATCCTAAGCCAAAAGCAAGATTGAAATAAAAATAAAGAGGCACTTTGCTGAGTGTACACACACAGAGAGACATGCAAGAGCAAAGGGGCCTTCTCCTTTCTCTCTTTATCCTAGCAACACTGGAGGATGTGCTCAGAGACACATTCTATTCTCTTCCTAGGAATATAGGCAAGCACAATCAGGCAACATTGCATGACAACTTGGCCACAATCTCTCTCTCTCTGGTAGGGTCAGATTCCACAATACAGGCCCCACTTCCCAATTCCCAGCAGGAGGTGGGGCTGCTTATTTCCCCTAGACAGAAAATGTGACAACAGCAGCTAAGAGGTTAGACCTCACGTCACCCACAAACTGGCCAGCTGGACTTGGGCAAGACACAGTTCTCTAAGGCTCTGGATACATTGCAAGCTGATAACGCAACACTGTTTTCCTCAGTTCGGATCAAAGCTGGTTGGGGGGGGGGGGGACAAATGCATAAAAATGCAGTATTTCATAAGGACATAGTTGTCCAGTCCTGCTGCAAAGGCAACTTGCATTGACTGGCTGCTATTTGCATCCTTCCATCCCTGATATGGAACGAGACCTTAAGCGATTGGTCCCGGATTGTAGCTAGTGCAAATTTAGCTTCTCCTCAAATAATTCGTGCTCCCCACTTTTCCTGCCCAAATAGTCAGAAAAAGGATGCATCATTGCTGCACCTCTTTTGATCCTGCTGAAATTAAAGTTAATGCAGTGCGCATCCTAGTGGCCAGCGAACATCATTACTTCCCCAAACCCTTCATACTTAAACCATTTCCCCCTCCCTTCTATGTGCTAAATTAGACTTAATATACAGCAATAATATACAATTGGAACCTGGGAATCTTGCACCTTGCTCCAGATATCTAATTTCATAGAGTCCCAGCCTTCGTCTCCTTCCATCATCCCCCAAATCACTCTGAATTCCACTGTCAGCTCAGAACCAATTTTGCCTCTACTATCTTCCAGAGTTACATACACAGTCTGCGTTACTACACTTATAATGTTCTAACTAAACTCTGTGGAAATTGAATTCCACTCCTCAAACCAGAAAACAGAATTCCATATTTCTGCATGTCCTGTCCTTAGGAACAAAGAGATTCCTGCCAAAGCCTTGGAGCGTAGCTGGTAAGAACTTGTCCCTGAAACACTGAGGATGTAAACTGAATAGAGATATAATTTCAGGAGGTGTGTGTGTGTGTGTGGAGAGAGAGAGAGACAGACAGACAGACAGACAGACAGACAGACAGACAGACAGACGACAGACAGACAGACAGAATTCAGTATCTAATAATCCCTCAGGAATACCTAGATTCCAGGCCACTGCCTGGTTCAAGTGAATCATTAATGCTTTAATACTTTAATTAAATAGGCCTGTGGAATGGGGATGCCCCCAGACTGTCTGTATCTCGGAGGAGGCATTTCAGCTCACAGCAGAAATTTAGTATTAAACTGGATTAAAGTGGTCCAATACCTCTCTTAGGGGCAAGTGGGGGGCAGCTCAGAGACCGGCGGCGGCTGACCAGAGGACACCCAAAGAGAGGGGGGAGGAGGCTAAGGGAACACTCCACAAGGGAGGGTGTTCAAAAAAGGGTGCGAGGCTGCCAGCTCTGCAGGCAAGGGGTGACACAACTGGGCTCCTGAGGACCACAGGGGAGCCACAGAAAGAATGCAGTGGGTCAAGGGAGCTGTGGACTCCAGAAGGTTGAAAACCTCTGCTCTGAACATACACACAAACAAAACCAGGAAGAAGTCACAGACTGAACCTGCGAATGGTGCCATACAATGATTTGACCTGCGTTCATGACAGCATTGTAGGTACGGCAGCGCAACCAATAGTCTCATCATATTTTGCTCTTCTACCATTCAATCTTCCTTCAGTGTTTCTCAGAGCTTGACTTCGAACCTTACCACTGTTGCAGGAAACCCCCCCCCCAATCATTCAGTTTGTACAAACACGACACACACTCACACACAACATATGTGAAGTTTCTGCTATAAATTCATAGTAAATCAACTGTACATCAGATTTACACCAGGCCACTTTTATTTTGCTCCATGAAGGAAGGACTATTAAAGGGGGATGGTTTGATACAGGATGGCCATAATCCCTTAATCGTACCAACAAGCACTCAGGAGCCCTGCCCAGTTGGCATGACAACCTTGATGGTCCCAGACAGAAGACCATCAAGGACACAACGGACATGCATATGGGAGTGGATTGAACACGGACTGGAACAAAGGACAATGAACAGATCTTCCCTCTGGGGGGAGGAAACTGCCAACTCCCCTTTGTCCTCTGGAAATGACTCATGGGGAGGGGAAAAGGAGGAACCAGCCAGGTGACAAGATACTCAGGTTACTTCCACAACCCCTCCCTCAACCCCTCCTTTTTGTGATGTGTCAATGATGTAGTCATGATGTAGTTGTGATGTAGTTCTAGGGGTGTAGCTTGGGGGATTAGTAGCTAATAAAAGTTGGGGTCTTCTTTTGTTCGGGACTTCCATCTTGCTTCATCTTGTTGTGGGTGGGAGTCCTGTCACGACAGTTTTCAATAAAGGCCAAGCCTACAGGTTGTTGTTTTGCTCCAAATTGTCCTGGTTGGTGTCTTTGTCTTTTTGTGCAAGGGAGCTCTCAGATTCCTCCGTTAACACCATGGATCTTCCTCCTACCTTGGCTGTTCGGGCACCATGTCAACCTGGGCTTGAATTCCAAGCGAGGCTCCAGCCACACGAATCAGACAGCCTTATGAAGGGCACACTGAATTTCCATAGATTGACTTTGTCCATAGCCCTGCCCACCCACACGACTTTGAGATGATTAACTTGCAAATCAACAGCAACCCAGTTCTCGGGCTTTGAGAAATACCTCTTTTACCTGAGCGCTATAGGCTTGTTTGCTAAACGTTCTGTTACATAAGACTCAGCTGGCCTTGGCCTTCCTCATTCTTATGAGTCACCCACAAAAAGAAGCCACTTATTGCCTCTGATGCAGCTTGTGCAGCTGAAAGTGAAATCCATTTTCTCCCTATAACTCCCATAATCTTACCCAGGATATATTTTTTTTTGAAGCTCAGGGTTAGCTACAGATAAGATTTCATGCAAACACCTTCTCTGGGTGTCATAACTGGTTCGCCAGTTCCTTTTCTCACCCTGTCTGATCATCACTGCTTTGACCACAGCTGAGCCAGATTAAGGGCAAGATGGTAACTCCAATGGCGAGACCAAAGGTCATCCTGGCCACACACAGTGGTTAGAGCACCCCTTCAGCTGGATTTCCCAGAGAGCTGAAGGTGCTTTCAAAGAGGGCTTGCCATTTCTGGCGCAAATGCGCCTCCATCCCACTTCCTCTTTGGGCCAACAGGGCTTGGTATTCTTTCAAAACCAGTCCGTTTACAGGCAAGAGCGGAACAAATTTCTGTTATGTGATGGGAAGTGAAATGAGACTCTCGGAAACAATTGTGATACGGTACACTTCACAGCTGGGCCTAAGCTTTCAGATGCAGCAGGAAGTTATTCATAAAAGGCATTAGGTTCTAACCAAACATATTCCACATCAGGATTCTACTGATGCATGTTGGAGACAAGATAGTCCAGAAGCTGTACGCCGGCTCCCTCGGTCAGTAAAGCGAGATGAGCGCCGCAACCCCAGAGTCGGCCACGACTGGACCTAATGGTTGGGGGTCCCTTTACATTTTTAAGCACAGGGGGTGGAATACATTTGAAGGAGCTCTGACCCAAAAGCAGGTCATTGCACTGACGAAACTGAATACCTCTTCACACCAGTCATCCAAATCCAGCATTGCTTCCTAGAAGCCTCAGCATCTAGGATGGAGCTTGGATTGTCATCTCTCCATCTAAACCCAGATCTTTAATTACACTTTGCCCTCACCCAGTTCATATGAAGGGAAGGGCTTTGAGATGCGAAGTGATACTGCTGTGAGAAGGTGCAATTGCCAACAATGAGGAAAACTAGTTCTGCATTCCAAAGTCATGGGAGTTTCTGACAAGGGAAATTTGGCAAGGAAGCAAAGGAATGCCACTAACTCTGCTTTGAAGTGGGGCCATTTTTTTGGTGCAATAGAAGCCTGTGTCCCCGTCCGGTATCATTAATATACCCATTTCATTGATGGGGTGGGAGAGAACGTGCCTTGCCCAAGGCCACCTACCAAATTCATGACACAGCAAGTTTGGGACTGGGGAGGCTCTGGCTAGTTGGGGAAAATTTATGGGAGCGGAGAAGAAACTTGGGGAATTGCCACCTTCCTGCTCCCAGAGTAGCTGTTCATTCCACCAACTGCCGCCACAGGAGTGTCTGACGGACCATTTTGCCCTGAGGGGAACAGAGAAGCGGCAGTAACATCTTTGCCTAAGTTAACCTTTCCATTTTATTGTAACCCACTCCCCGCCCATTTAAAAAATGTGCTTATTGTTGTAATATGTAAACCGCTTTGTGAGGTCCGGCTGAAAAGCGGTATATAAATACTGTAAATACAGTGGTATCTGTATTAATTCGTTCCAGAGGTCTGTTCTTAACCTGAAATTTTTTTTAACCTGAAGCACCACTTTAGGTAATGGGGCCTCCTGCTGCTGCCACACTGCTGGAGCACGATTTCTGTTCTCATCCTGAAGCAAAGTTCTTAAACCAAGGTAATATTTCTAGGTTAGCAGAGTCTGTAACCTGAAGCGTATGTAACCTGAAGCCTTTGTAACCCGAGGTACCATTGTATATCAATATACTTAAAGCACGACGAGTCAGGGGCAGAAAGGGGGAGGCAGGATGGAGAGTGGTCGAAGGTTGCCTTGATGGTTGCCAAATCCCTGGCTCCCAATAAAGTAGATGCTGGTCAGCCACAGGAACTCACAGCTTAAATCTACGTGCCCTCCTGGCTTTCAATTAACATCACAACACGGCACTCTCATATAAAATGAAAAGTCCACCAGTGTTCACCACCCCATGTTTGGTTGTTGAGGAAAACCCATGTGCGTTGAAGGGTCAGATAACAGTGCCATTGTTGGCACCAATGTAGTCATTTCAAATGGCTGTTATCGAAATTGCCCGAAACCTCCTTAGGGTTGGAAATCTTCTTTAGTCATACTCTCAGGTTACGCATTGAAATGGAAGTATATCCTTAGTTCTATTAATTTCATCATGTCTGTTCTGAGAACTTACTTGGCTACCACCTTTACTTTTACACTCATTTCTGATGATCCTCTTCTTTTTGGAAAAAACAATCCAATTCCTTGAAATTAGAATTGTGCTGTTAAGCAAATATGTGCATATCAAACACTTTGATTCATGAAATTTGCAAGGTAATTGGTTATGGATGGATAACTTGCCTGAACTGCAAACAAATTTTAGTTTTTCAAATGTCAGTGGTCTTAATTGCGAAGGAACAGGTTAACTGGTGTTCAAGTGGAATTGATATTTATTTGGGAAATGAACTCTGGATGCAGACCCACGGCCTCTGATGGATGAGAGCAGGGCAGACTTACAAATAATGAAGCACGAGTTAGTATTCACAGTATTTTCACTAGGTCCTGGGTGTGCACAAACTGGTGGTGGCAAAGAAGAAGTAGGCAACCAACCCCTGTAACGCTTCCTAGCTGAACTGCATGAAGGCAATTTGGATTTGATGCAAGCAGAAATATAACTGTTTACAAACCTGGTGTGCGAGTTTGCCACCCTCCCCCCCCCCCAAAAAAACCATTTTCAATTTGAAAAGCCCTGAATGATCCTATCTCAGTCTTTCTCCGAGGACCTCAGAAAGGCATATGTAGTCACCTTCCTCCTATCAGGTGGGCTGGCAAGTCTGTGTTGAAATTAGCCTAAGGAAATGTTTCATGGCTGAGTGGGAAACTGAACCCCAACCTCCTTCCTTGCCCACAGCCCAGCACTTTAGCCCAAGTCTTGCCAACCTGGCGCCCTCCAAGCGTTTTGGATGACAACTTCTGTTCGTCCCAGACAGCGTATCTTGGTTGACAGGGGCTGCACTGACAGCTACACCAACCTCGCATGCGTGACTTAAGGGCAGGCAGGCAAGGTTTGCGCGGCGTAAAAACTCAGGCTTGTTCTGGTGTGGTGTGCGCTCAGCCCCGAGCCTAGAAATGACAACAAGAACCGTGCTCCGAGTTTTCGTTTTGTTTTTGTACAATAAAAGTTTAATGACTTTTATAAAAATGTGCTATCTGGCACCAAGTAATGAATCCACAAATTATTAACATATTTACAAGTAGGAAGCCGATAAGATCAAATGAAAATATATTTATATATATATATATCTATATATATAATATTTATATAGACAGACAGAGGAGTGGGGATGTACGTTTAAAGAGACCCATTCACTGGGCAGCCAGGGAAGGGAGAGGGAGAGGGAGAGAGAGTAAAAGAAAAAGAAAAAGAAAGAGAGAATGAATGAATGAGACCCATCCATCAATCCATCTGTGCACATGCCCACCCTCTTTGATTACACACAAAACTCCCAGCAAGCTGCCACTGCTGCTAGAGAAGGTTAAAAAAAGTTTAACCCTCCCTGGTAAAGATATATATCTTTTTGGATATCTATTATATATATATATATATTACATATATGTACACAGTGTGGGGGGGGGTGCACATAACAGAAAGAGGCGGATGGGTGGGTGGCTACATAGTTCCAGAACCATTCAGCTCGAAGAAGCTGGAAAATTAAGAGTCAGCTCTGAAAGATGAAAGAACCTTGTGGTATTCATTAAAGCATCTGGAACAATTTACACAGGTTTGGTTGGGGGGAATTATTATTATTTTTTTAATAAAAAAAGAATCTTATCTGTTCTGTCTGACGAGTAACATAAGCAAAGTTAGAAACAGGATAAAAGTTGCAGAGATCATCGCGCAGAAAATTTAGGTTTCCCCTTCTTTATAGTATTTTTTTTTTGGGGGGGGGGGACCACTGAGGAACAACCAACACTTCTGGATTTCAAGATGAAGAAGAAAGCAAAAATTCCCACCCCCCTCTGCAAATATTTTTTTTAAAAGCATATTTAAGATCTGGGGAGAGGAGAACTCATGCCAAAACTAAAGGGTTTGATGGTTAATTTGTCAACCCACAAAACGAGCTGGAGGAACCAACTGCAGGCAATGAGAAAAAACGGATTTCTATCCACAGCTTGGAAAAGGCACACTGGTGTATGCAAATAAATAGCAGGGGTTTCGTAAGACCAGAAACCGTTCCTGCATAAAATATATGGCAAAATCTAATAAATGGAACTTTGCTAAAAGAGGTGAAATGCTGGTGGGAAGCCTACCAAACCCTCATCCCGGGTATTCTCCCTTCCACTGGAGCCAAATGAAAGCTCTAATCCTCTGCTTGTGTATCTCAGTGGTAAAGTGATTCATGCCGAAAAATCCAAAACAAGGAGAGTCACACTCCCCAAACCAGCCAAAACCTCCCTCTGAAATATTTGGGGACTGAGATGATGCAGCGCCTCTAAACACAGCGTTTGTGTTCAGCAAAAAAGATTTACACCCAGTAAAAACAGAAGCTTGATTTGTCATGCTAACCTGCTGAAATACAGTCGGCTTTTCCAAAAACCTGCCACCAAACATAATTCAGAGACATTATGTGGTTTCAGCTCCACCCTCCTCCCCCCCAGCAGTGTATTGGGCTCAAAGGCACATTTATTTGGAATTAATATCGCAACTGTGAATAGAAGCAAGCTTGCTCTTACCAGAATTTCCAGTTGAAATCAGAATCCGTCAATACATTGAAAAGCTGTGGATAGCTAGGATGAAAAAGTTTGGCCTGTAGTTTATTACAGTTAAGAAGTGGCTGCTGGTTTAAACTTGTCAGGGAGACTTGGAAGGATGTAGTTTCTGAACCTTTCAGATGAGATGGATTTTAAGGGGCTGGAGCTGTTGAAACAGCAGCCTGGAGAGTGAGGGCCTTTTAAAAGCTCAAATCCAACAGGCTGCTGGTTGTTTTGTTTTTTAAAAAATGGAAATGCAGAGAAGATGTGTAATGAGACTTCAGTCACATCCTTCTGACTTGACTGGGGCTGGGTGAGAGTGAAGCTTACAAACAGACAAACAACACTGCAGCAACGAATAATTTCGAAAAAGCCAAGAAGATGTAGGGTTGGGGAGAGAGCTAATTAAAAATTTTAAATACAGCAGAGATTTGAGTTGGGAGAGCACACCAAAGACAGGTCAATACTTATGGGGCTTAGACAGGGACTTGAGAGATGTAGAAGGGAGGGCATAAAAGGGTCCATTTATTACTGCAGCTGTTTTCACTATTTAATTACCTAAAATACATCTGTCTTCCGTGCAGGTGAAGATCCACCTGAGGATTTTAGGCAGAACAGAAAGAGAGAATGACCGACTGTTGGAGGTGTAGATGGTTGGCCCTGTTTCTCATTGAATATGCCTGAAACAACTTCCTCCACCCCCTCAATTAAATCTGTAAGTAGAAAATGTGTGTAGGGCTTATTTAGAAAGCCAATGGAATTATGGATGTTCAAGACTGAGATTACCTGGGGGTGGGGAGGGAGTTCAAGACAGTGGTTGCTGACAAAACAGGCAGCTGCTTGAGATGATTCAGCCCCTTTTCACTTCAAAACAATGGTTGCTAACATAGGGTTTCCACAACTTCCTGTCTCTTTGGTTTCAAAACACTATAGTAGTGAGAGGAAAAAATAATTTAAGCTTCTGACAAGAATTAAACTGCGTGAGATGCGCAACAAAATTATATAATCGAGTTCAGCAAACCTGCTGCAAGTATTGTGCTCCTTGCCTCAAAAAAAAAAACCAAAAAAAAAAAACCCACCCAACTTATATTGGGCAAGTGTTAATGGAGCCTTTTACAGCAGGAGAGGAAGTCACCTGCCATCTCTTTAGATATAGAAGCATACCTTAAAACTGGCCAGGGCTTTTAGGGGAGGTGCCATGATTGCACCATAGTGAAAAAAGAAAAGGAGCAGAAAGCAGTAGCAATTTTAATCCTGCCCCCAAGAGGATACACAAAAGAGGCACAGAGTGGGAAAGGTTTTACTAAATGTAGAGCAAAGTGAGAAAGGTGCCTCTTGCTGGAACATAATCAGCCTTCAAAATACTGGAAGAAATGGGGTGGAACTACAGACTACATCAGCCAATGAGGGTTCCAAAGTGTGTTTGCTAAACAACAACAATAAAAATGTATGGAAGGGGCCTTTTCACAGGAGATGGGGTGGGTGGAAGGTTCTTAAGCCTTCCCTGCTTCTCTCTACACTCCTGCCTCTCTTTCTGCTCTTGGACCCACAGATGGTGTGCAAGATGGGGATTGGGGGCAAAACATCTGGAGGGAAGGACTGCGGGGGAGAAGCAGCAGCAAAACATTAAGCAGGCCCTCCCACTGATGCCTCACCGGCTGAAAATGCCCCCACTTCCAACATTAACTGTATTCAGCAAGGATGGGCTGGCAAACCATGGTTGCTGACATAATATGGAGTTCTTTGGCCCTATGAAACGTCACAAAGAGATGGGCACGTCTAAAACTCATCCCAAACATTTACAGGCTTGTGAGGTCAATAAGAGACATCTTAGAAGGGCTGCATTTTATTCTGTTCGACTAGTTCAACCATTTATCCCACACAATATATGCCAATTGGGTGGAAACTGAGAAGTAAATGGATTCTCTCAATAGCTGTCTTGGGATGGGGAAGATTCGGGACACAGCAGAGGGCAGCAGAAAGAAAAGAGCTACCAGCCTGCATGCTGATCCTCCCTTGAAAGCAAGCCCCTTGCCCCTCTCCACTATTAAAATAGAGATGGAAACATTTTCAGGTGTCACCTGTGGTTTCCCTAGAGGGTAAAGGGCATTCTGGATAGGGAAAATTGAAAGCAGCCAATTCCTCATAGCTCTGGACAGTCCACTGCAGGAAACACATGCTAACCAGGGAGAAGGTATGTTCCCAAGGTATGTTTCCAAACACCTAGCTATTCAAAATCCAAACACTGGGACAAGCAGAATGAAGACAGAACTTTAAAATGAAACAAACAAACAAACCTGCTAAAATATTTCCAAATGCCTACTTTTAAAATCTTTCACTTTCAAAACTGACTCCCATTTAAAAGAAATAAAGAAATACACTCTTTGACCCCCTGCCAGAAAGTTATATGCTCCCCTCCCACCCCAAAAAAATCCAAGAGGGAAAAGGGGAGGAAAAGAAAGAAAACCTACTTGGTATCAAAGGAAAAGGGTGGCACAGGGCAAGCAAGGATAAAAAAACAGGAGAAGGAAATACATTGCAACATTATTTACAGTTTTCGTTTTAGTATGAAGAGGGAAACAAAATAAAATATTTACATACTAATAAACGCATGTGTTTCTACAAGAAACAGCCAATCCATCTGGAATAGATATATACACAACTTTCTTCTCCTAAAGAAAAATTATTAGGGGTGGCTGGGATGTGGGGAAGTCTTAGCTTACGCTGTAAGTCAGCATCAGTTGAAGCCATAACTGTAACAAGGAAAGAAACTCAACTCCCCTTCATTATTACGGCTAGTCCCTGTCCCCCCCCCCCTTTACTACACATTACAGAATAAAAAAAGAGTCAGAAAAGGGAGATTGCAATATGAATGACACAATCTTAACTGGTTTTCAGGACCTCTATTTCTCTGGCCTCAAGAGCTTAGAAGGAGGAAGGATCAACGGGATGATAATTCTATGAGGAGATAGACACTGAAGCAGGAAGGTTCAAGATTTTGCCCATGGTGACAAATCTAGCCAAATGATGCGGCTGGACAATGACATGCCCCCCCCCCTCCCGGTGCATCCTGGCCATTAACAGAAAGATTTTGGGAGTAACCTTTAACCCCAGAACAAAGTCCCAGGGGCAGGGGTTGTTCCAGGCCTCTCTGTCAAAAAAACAGGAAACCTTCCCCCCCCCCAACCCTTTGGAAATGTGAGGACAAATGCTCCACAGTCTGAAATTTCAAGGGCCTGGGCAGCTCTTAGCTCTAGCAGATGTGCCCTCAGGGGCATCAAACACTGCACTGCCTCAAAAGGTTTCACAGGAGGCACTGATCTCAACCTGCCATTCTCAAGGTCAATGGCTAATCGACAGCTGTGCGCTGAACATGCATAACCTGAAATAGATGGTACCTAGAAGGGAAATTCCACCCCACAGCCACCCTGCTGATTTCCTCAACATTGTAAGCCGTTCTCTGAGTTTAGCAACAGAGCTGGTGGATCTTGCAGAATTAACCACACTAACATCCAGGCTGTCTTAAGCTGGAAAGGGAAGGATATTTGACTTCTGCAAAGGGTCAGAATCTACAGGAGTTTTGTTAATTGGTGTTGGAGGTTGGAGCAAAAATGACAGCAACACCTGAAAAGAAACTATCACCAGCCTGGCTGGTGGAAGAAAAAGGAACTTCTTGTTGATTCGAACCTGAGGCGAGGGAAGTGCTTTCTCATTGGCTGGGAGCTTTCAAAGGTACATGGATGGGTCTTAAGGCGACTGAGAGTTTTCCCACAACTCTGTGGGGAGAAGAGCTGAGCTACAGGTGAGAGGAGAGATTAGGGCTGGGGAAACAAAATAAATACGAACGCCAGGGTTATGTCTCAGTTCAGGGTGCCCCGGCAGTTCTCTGTGCCACACAGGCAAGGAATCTTGTTCTCCTCAATCGGGAACTTGTAGTCGTAAGTGATCTCCTCGTTGATGCTGATGGGCTGCTTGGAATAGATGACAATCTTCTTCTGGGATTCTATGGTGATGACTTTGGCATAGCAATTGGGCTAAGAGAGGGAAAGATGGACAAAAGTGAACGGGACAAGATGTTAATACATCAGCTCTTATGCCAATGGCAGCAGCACCACCTCACTAGCTCACCATGTTACTCGTTTGGAAGCCAGGAGCAGCCTCCCCCAAGCACAAAAAAGGCTCCATTTGTGATTCCCAAGGTGTGTGGAATACAATAGCAGACCAGAACCACTGCATGTGAAGCTAAGTGCCAGTAACAAGGGTGAACCATGTGAGGCCCAGGAAGCCTCTTCCCCACTCTCTGAACCAGCAGCCCAGGGCTCCTTTCTACAATTCACAGTTGCTCCCGGTGCCCCAAGCAGGATTTATTGACTTTTTCATGGAAGGAGGTACATTGGGGCAGCTTAGCCTACCTCAAAATGAGAATAATGCAGCTAAATTAAACTGGAGTTGTTCTCTGCTCATGTAACTCTGTAAAGTGGTAGGTTCATTAAAAACATTGCATGAATAAATGCATTTAATGAGAACTTCCTTTACAATGTCCGCATAGCTCACCGTGCAGCAGTGGTTGATGAAGCGGGCCAGGTTGCCACATTTGGTGGCGTCGATTATTGTGTCGTGGTCCACACGGAAAAGGTAGCTGCTCCCGATGCCCTCCTGCGCATACCGCTTCTCGCGCATGTCAGCCACCACCTGAAGAGAAGGAGACACTCAAGGGCGGACCATGGAACAAGAAGCAAGGCTGCTCTGTCAATGGAAGGGATGGGATTGCCCATCTAGGACAAGGATGGGGAATCCCTGGCCCTTGGGGTAGATTTGGCCTGTGAGGTTTGATTTTCCCCAAACCATGGCCACCTGCCCTATAACTGATATCACATGTGACAACACCTGATGGGAACTTAAATATCCCTGCAGAAAGGAGAGCTGAAGCGTTGAGGTTCCTAAGCACCCAAGAAGCAGATGGCTGATGGGCCCTGGGGAAATGTTGCACAAGAAACACTGGCAGGTCTGTCAATCACCTGCCATCATGATAGCAGGTGATGGCGAGGTTGTCCTGCCTGTCAAAATGCCCGTCAAAGTTGGTCATAGAGAGAGATAAACAAGCTTGCCTGCTGGGCCAAAAAGGTTCCCCCACCTCTGATCTAGGAGGTGGAATGTGCCAGCATCTGGTACTGGGCAACAGAAAGAACTGCAGAGTCTTGAGACACCTTAAACTAAGCTTAATAAAAAATGGTGTAATGCACTTTTGCAGGCTAGTGCCCACTTCATCAGGTATGTGAGGTGAGCACTTGTCCATGAAAGCTTGTGCCGTAATAAAGTTAGTCTTAACAGTGCCATCAAGACTCCTTTTTGCTGCAGCCCTCTGAAAACAGTTAAGGAACTTTCCCAGTGCCAAAGTGCAAATTGACAGCTGTTGGTGCAGTGCTTCTCAGAAACATGGCAATCATTTGGGAAGGAAATTCCTTGGGTGTCGCTGCAAAAAAGGTTGGAACAATCTGAACTGTCACTCAGGAAGCAAACAGGTCCTCCAAGGCAGTAATGAAAAAGCAGCCCTGCTCTGTACAGTCTCCAGAGCACCCTCTGGTGTCAATTGGTTGCATATGCATGCATACATTTCATGGCCTCTGATGAGGAAATGTAGTTCAGTAAAGAACCTAACAGAGCCCAAGCTTATTTCTTTTGGTACTTTCCCACCCTACTTCACCATTGCACTAGCCCACTGGTCACAGTCCCCTTCGCACAAGCATTTGTTATTTTTTTAAAAAACAACAACAACAGATAATACAAGGAAATTCAGGGACAAGAACAGGTTTAGGGAAGGGGTCATCTTTCAAAAACCAAAGTAGTGGTGAAATCCTGGACAAAGCTCTCCTAATGCAACAAAATCAGAGGTACAAAATAACATGTAGAGAGATATCTGCAGCCACCACTATGGCACCACCACCTTTAAATACCAGCCATACAAAGCCAGAATGCTTCTGTGAGGGATGGGAGTGATCCAGCCACATTATGATGTTTAGCTTTCCGAAACAATTGTTTTAAACACAAGATAAAACAATATGACCAAGCCTGTGGACCAAGGCTGGTGCTCGTACAAGACATCAAGGCAGCAGAAACAAGAATTCCTTCCTAGACCTCGTCTCCTCCACTACTGCTCACCTGCCGGATATTTTGACCCACGTACTCAATGACCATCTCATCAGCAGCGATTGGCTCCATGGCAAAGAGGCCCCATTCATGAATTCGACTCCGACCAAAGCGTAGCTTCTTCTTGCGGAACTAAAGGGAAGAGGAGGACGGTGAGGATAAGAATGATGGGTATGGGAGAAGCAGGGGGATACTTATGTGCTGTTTGGGACAGATGGGAGCCAAGGGCTAGGCTGAGTGTGCATGTTTGTGCAAAACACACAGCATACAATCTGGATTCCAGACATTTCTTTGTTAAAAAAACCTCCAAGATTATTTAGTCCTCAGCTTTCTAGAAAAACGTTGCCTGATGATTGCTGCTCAATGCACACATGCTTCACCACCGACAAAGAGTCACTTAAAACCACTCTACATTAAGTACTACCTCGGGTTAAGTACTTAATTCGTTCTAGAGGTCCGTTCTTAACCTGAAACTGTTCTTAACCTGAAGCACCACTTTAGCTAATGGGGCCTCCTGCTGCCGCTGGAGCACAATTTCTGTTCTCATCCTGAAGCAAAGTTCTTAACCTGAAGCATATGTAACCTGAGGTACCACTGTATAAGTGGATAGGTTGCCATGGCTCAAAATATATGGTTTCTATACTCCAATTAAGCCGTCATTTCCCCTCACACTCCTAACACACTCATAGCCCCCCACAATGCGATTTCCAATAGCGGAGAGCCAAATTCTGCAAAGACTCAGCTACAGCAGATAAGATCTTGTGCCAACTGCATTATCTGGAGTCCCTCAAACAATTAAATCTGAGCTTACAGATACTTTTCAATTGCTTTCGGTGAACCGCAGACAAAATCTTTGTCCAAAAGCTTCCTTGCTTCCTAAAGTGCAATGTGCTTTAATGCATCACGGGGATTGGCTCTGTGAGGAAAGCCACCCCCTACTAGAAGCCCTCCATGCCCAATTCTGGGAAGCCTCAGCATCTGAAATGCATGCCAGGCCAAGTCCATTGCCCTCTGCCTTCCAAAGGATATACTAGGATCACACTCCCAATCCCCCCAGCCAAGGGCGCATCTCCTGCTTGCTCCACTCTTTCAACTTGCTTAACAAGGCATATTGGGTACCTTCAGCTGGTTTAGTTTCAGAAGGTCGCTATCCAAGATGGCGGAGGAGCCAATGGCGCTGAGCAGGCGCCTTTGCTCAGATCGCCGTTCGGACAGGATGCGGTTGGTGCCCTGAAGGAGGAGGGGAGAACTGGTTGAAAATGAATGAAAGCAAAATCCTTCTGCTTACAGCGGAAGGGGAACACACCACCGAGGATCACTGCAGAGTCACACATATGGAAAGGGACACTATCCCAGCTGCACATTTGCCCAGTTTCAGTGAGGGTGGTCAGCATGCTTAGGAAGCAGTAAGAATGGTACTTCAACTTCCCACCGCTATCAAACAAGATACTTTCAAAATGAGAAGACTCCCCCGCCTTTTCGCATTTTATGTTGTCAGTATTCAAAAGTGCTCGTGGGAGCTAGACAGATCAATGGTCTGACTCAACAGAGAGCAGCACCCCATGTTCTTATACATGCACAAGCACCTCCTTTAGATTCTTAGTCAGCCCCTGCTTCTCTTGATTACTGTGGGACCCTTCAAACTGCACAGGCGACAAATCTCTTCCTATTCCACTCCCAGTTCTCTCGGACCCAGTGAGAGAAGAGGACTGGCCGGGGGGTGGGAGTCATTAGGTTGACCTGCCTGCAAATTTTTGGTTGCTCCCAAATCAGTTTGGACCTGCACACAAAACTGCCGATATATAAGGTACATGCTTATTGCGGACTGATGCTTATGTGGAACTAAAGAAGGCATTTTTTGCCACAATAAAAAGCCTCTTAAAGTACTGCACAAAATTTGGCATGAAGATGAGAGCATCATCCGTGTTATTTACAGGGCACCGTATTTTTCGCACCATAAGACGCACCGGGCTATAGGGCGTACCTAGTTTTTTTTGGGGGGGGGAATAAAGAAAAAACAGCACAGGGAACATAAAGAGGGGTCTAACCTGCACGTCAGCAGCATCAAGCTGCTGCACGGTGGCCGGGCAGACGTCGAGGTACTTGTCCTTCTCTTTCTTGCTAATATGGTAATAGCCCTCGCTGCGGGCACAGCCTGTCTGGTGCTCCCGCAGGTCTGACGACTTCCGCTTCCGCTTGGGGTTTGCAATGTTTGTGAGTGGAGGCGGGGAGAGTTAAGGAGAAAAAGAAAAGCATGGAGCAAGGAAATGGGACACAGGCACCTTTCTGCATCTTCTGTTTGGGCCAAGCAAGCAACTTCCCCTCTTCAGAAGCCTTGGTGAAAAGGTTGCCATACATGCATCTCTTCCATTAGCAGAATTAAACCTCATGCCTCCTGGAAGAAATGACGGGGGGGGGGGGGCGAGGAAGAGGCATGGAGTTGAATTCAGGAAAGTACTGGGTGAGTGTAATGACTTCCATTCATGCAATGGACCTTCTCTCCCTCTCCATCAGCTCCTGAGGGTATAGGGAACCCCCCAGAGCATATTTGGGGGATGGAAGGGGAGGAGAGGGAAGGGAAATTCCACTGCACAAGTGGCAATCCTTCCCCTCACACAATAACTTCTTTGGATGCAACCAACTAAAGCTTCCCAATTTCTTATCTTGTTATAACAACAACTGCCCCCAAACCCACAAAAGTAACCATAGTGTAAAACAGACTCTCATGCCATTCCCTCTTTTGTGGCTTTGCATTTCTAAAGATTACAGGTTTTGCTTTTAAAAAAAAACCAAAAAAACTGAACTTCACTTTCACCACTTACCTTTCTGAATCTTTACCATGGAACACAATAAGGGTGATGATGGCACAACCTGCCAACTATTGCAGAACTGGGAAATGTTCGCAAGACAACTGCTAAATGCTGGGAATTTCAGCAACTGAAACCTAACCCTGCTGCCCCCAATGCCTCGTTAAACAAGGGACGCCTGTACTTGGCAGAATACCTATTCGTTTGTACAATGTTAAGTCCAGTAATGGGGACAATGGTTCACGCACACAGGTCAGGCTTTCGTCGTTACTGGATCTGGATATTTTTTTTAAAACCCAACAACTGCAGAGCTAACAAAGTCTATCAACATGCTATCCTTAATATTTTATGAACTCTTCATATTCTACAAAGAAAAACCCAACAGTGATGATGGAAAGCCCCAAGGTATACTCAACACTATAAACTGGTTGAGCAGTCATTTCCTCTTCCCAGGGAATTGCAGCACTATAGGGGAGAGCAGCTACAGATCTTAAAACAGAATTCTCGGTAGCAGCAGGCCTCACCAAACTACAATTCCCAGATATCAGTGGAGGAAGGCCTGCTAGTCAAAATGGTATAACCCCAAGATGCATTCGCAGCAAAGATACCCGGCCCCCAACCCTCCAGAATCGCCTGCCATTTGCTCCAGGAAGGATATTGGTGTGGTGGACCCAGTGGGTATCGTTCAGCCAGTCCGTGCTGTTGTCCTCGTGCAGCAGGCGCTCGTACGTCAGCCGCAGGTACTTCATGTCCTCCAGGTCTAGCCCTGAGTTCCAGATGTCATACAAGATTGTCATCTGCTCAAACTCACTGCGTGTCTCAAAGGCCAGGGGCAGCGGAGGCGGCTGAGCAGGGGCATGCTTGTGCGAGTGGGAGCGCAGGGAGCGCCTGCGGATCTCCCCTTCGTCGCTGCTGTCAGCACTCTCCTCCTCCTCTTCCTCCTCCTCCTCACTCTCTGAAAGGAACAGGTCCTCAGGCCCAAAGTGCAAGTTTCCCAGGTCCTTGAGGGCCTCTTCCTTGAGCAGCCACTGCGGCTGCTTCTTGGCCTGAGGTGGTGGTGGTTGTTGTTGCTGCTGCTGTGGGACAGCTGCCTTGGGCTTCTCGGCTGGCGGAGGCAGCGAAACCAGGTCACCCACGTCAGGCTCAGCTTTGACCTCGCTGGCATCAGCCACAACCTCCTCAGGCGCCTCCAGGACCTCGCCAATGTGCTCGCTGTACAAATCCACGCGCGGCAGGTCGGCGGCGCCAGACAACACCGCCTCGTCGGCTTTGCGGGAGGCAGGTGCTGCGCGGACAGCCATGGCGTAGTTGTGCTCCATCAGAATGCTGCTGACTTCCGGGGGCAGTGCGGGGACCGGCGGCACGGCCTTGGGCTCCTCGGCCTCGTCGGAGGTCTCCGTCTCCTCAGAGTCTTCACTGCCGGCACCGGCCTTCTTCAGTGCCACATCTGCCAGCACGGCCAGGTTGGGTTGATTCGCCAGCTCCAGCAGCGAGGAAGCACCCATCCGCTCGCGCAGGTGCAGCCTGTCCTCTCCAGGGAGCTGGGGCACCCGTGGGAGCTCTGAGCTCCGAGAGCGAGAGCGGCTCCGGGACCGGCCGCCCGGAAGCAGCTCATCCGTCCAACACTTCACCAGGGAAGCGTGGTCAGCCGGCAGGTTGCTGATTGTTCTTTGGTTGGCTTTGGGGGGCTCCCTCTTGCGGCTGGCAGGGGCTGCTGCCTTGGCAGGGGGCGCTACAGGAGGCAGGGGAGAGGCAACTGGAGCTGGGGCTTCCAGGGTTAAGGGCACTTGGGATGGTAACATGGGTTCTACAGGCACTAAGGGGGCCTGTGCTACCTCTGTGGGGACAGGCGGCGGAGGTGGTGGGGGAAGAGGAGGAGGTGGCGGAGGCAAAAGCGCTGAAGGAGCCGGTTCCAGTGGCTTCTCAAATGCCGCCTTGATCTCGTCATCCTCACCAGGAGCTGAGAAGGAGACTGTTTTCCGGCGCTTCTTGGGTGGTGGCAGGAGTGGGATAGGTGATGAAGGTCGCTCTTCCGGCCTGGGTCGCTCTTCTGGTGCCGTCCCAACATCCTTCTCCTCTAGATGTGCGGCCAGGATGCCATCCTTCAGAGGAGCAGGCTTCTCTTCTGCCACATGGCCTGCATGAGGGAGATAAATTGTGCACTGGTGAGTGTGGGGTCACCAATTTTTAAGGTGAGAACAAGGAGACTGTGCAGGAAAGAAAGCCAACATGCAAGCAGTGGTATAATTTAAATAGGGTGGAAGCAGTGGGAGAGATGAATAACGTTGGCAAGAGAGATAGATGCAAGAAAACCAGTGAGTCGATGGAAAACCAAAGAGAAAATTATAGCAGTTGTGTTGTGAAATAAGCAGGAGGTGGACTAGAGTTTTGGCTGAGGAGAGAGAGGAAGGGCCAAATTTCTGTAATATTGTAAAGGGGAAAATGACATGATTTGGCAATTGATTAAGGAGGACCAAAGGGAAAACCAAGGCTTGCTTCTGATCAACAGAGTGGATTGTTCATTATCTATTTTTCAATAGATAATGAGAGAATGGATTGGGGAAAATATGAGGTGAGCCAGTCTTTGACATACTGAGCTTGAAACGATAATGAAACATCCAAGCAGACATCTCTCACAGGAGATGCTTGACTGGATGGAGGCAGAAGTTCTAGGGTGGAGAAGTAGAGCTGGGTGGCATCAAGATACAGGAGGAACTGAAAGCCATGGAAGTGGGACAACGTTGGGACAACGTATATGTGGCTCACCAGCCCTTTGGTAAGATAATGAGTGCAAACATGGCAATCCACATCTTGGCCTCCCAACACTCTGCAATTTGTCCAGCTGCTCTCAACACTTTCCCCATCTCCCAGGCAGAGCTGGGGAGGACTTAAGGTAGAGCATCTCACCTTGGAGCAGGCCTGCTTCTGTTTTCTTCTTGTCAAGCTCAGCGTCTGTGGTTTGACGCATTCTCTCTTCCAGGTCTCTCAGTGACTCGGTGGGGCAGCTGTCCATGGTAGATTCATCCATTTCCTCCATGCTCTCAGCTTCCTCCTCATCAGATGAAGAGGAGGACAAGGAAGAGGAAGATGAAGAGCTGCTCTCTGAATCAGAAGTGCTGTCGCTGTCCTCATCGGACTCATCATAGAGAGAATACTTGGAGGAGCCGTCACTCTCACCTTCATCTGCACAAGGGATAAAAGGGGACAGGTAAGACCAGCAACATGGCTGTGAGCATTTCACACTCCCATGCATAGCACAGGCAGAGAGCAGAGTGTGGTCTTTGTCCAAAGTATAGTTTCTGAAATTATTTCAGCTTCCACTTTAAAAAAAACAAACAAACACACAATTTCTAGTCCTCACAGGTGGTCCCATTGAAGTCACTAGATATTAGCAACAGGTCCACTTAGTTCAACAGGTCTACTCTGAGTAGGACTTAGTTTAATACCACCCCATGGCTGCAAAGATACACACATGGTCATGGTGGAGCCTACTGAAATGTCAAAGGCTGGAGAGACAGTTGAACAACATTTCTTGCAGAGGGTGGGGTTTTCAATGATCCACAAAATTCTTTGCCCCTCCCTATGACTAGCAAAAGCAGAATTATTTAAAACATTTTTTAATTCAATGGTGCAAATAAAAATATGGCCATATTTGCATATTTTCCACAGGTTGCAACATTTAGCTTTGCAGAAGGAGGGATTTAAGTACTGAGTACATAAAAAACCCAGAAGCTCTGCCAAGTGCTGATGACCAGCTGGCTTTTCAGCAGAGAAGTGTCCTGAGTGCTTCAAGAACAGAGTAAAGGGAGATGCCACTTGCATTGATAGGGAAACCACACACAGAAGGGGTATGATTCATACCAAAAGAAGCACACGGATTAGAAAAGACCCTGCTATCTTTCATCTCCACCTAAGTCAACACCCTGTTGTTAAGGACAATGTTAGTGATGGCAATTCATCATTTTTGGTAACTGGCAACTGTCAATACCTTCAGATTCCTCCTTCTTCGTGCCGCGCTCCCTAGAACCTTCACCTTCCTCCCTCCGCTCCTCCTCCTCCTCCTCCTCCTGTGAAGACAGCAGCATAAAATGTTTCTCAGGGGCGAAATCCTTTAACAAGCCCATTAGCAGCAGGAAAGGGTATGCATGTAAAAATGTCAGCTCAAACTCCTGAGTCAGAGTGGCTTGAAGAGGGCATGACTTCAAAAAGGAACTCAAGTCCTGTGGAATGACTTGAGGCTACAAGCGCAACTGGAAAGTGATTTCGCTTTCAGGGCTGCCTCGGCTGCTTGAAGAAAAGGGAGCAGAGGTCGAATGGGGGAGAAGACGCAGAAGAAAAGGGAGGGCCTGGAAACCCAGCAGCAAATGGCAGTCAAGCGGTCCAACCGTGCCAAGGACGTAACAGCATAGCTAAGTGAGTAGTAAAATGCTCATCAGGCTCTGTGCTCATTGACAGCCACAGAGGAGAGATGGCACACCGAAGGGCTTCGCAGGGGATGGCCATTTAAGACTGTAGGAAAGGAGGAGTGCAGTCCTGGTCCGGGTCCAACAAGGCACCTGGTCAGGCACGGTGGGGGAAAGGGGAGCTCTAGGATCCAAGCTATTTCAGAATTCTACCACAAAGACCTATTCAACTGCTTTATGCTGCGTCCTGACCGATCGCTGGGGGAAACTGAAACTGGCTAGAGGAGCCTTTCTCAATCTTGGCTCCCCAGACATTGCGGGACTACAACTCCCATCATCCCTAGATAGTTGGATCATTGGCCAGGGATGATGGGAGTTGTAGTCCGACAACACCTGGAGACCCACGGTTGAGAAGGCTGTACCAGAGGTTTCTCATAGTGGTAGGAACAGCCAAAATGCAAACTGCTTTGAGGTTCCATTTACAATCAAGCGGTGTATAAATTAAACCTAAACAAGTAAATAAGGGGCGCCTTCTTCTCACCTTCTCAGAGGATGAATCCTCAGATGCTTCCTCTCCCTCGCTATCCAGGCAGAAAAGTTTCCGCCTTTTGCCCGGCCCTTTGATCCGTTCATCATCCCTCTTGGAGCTTTTGGGTACCTGTGAGGAATCCTTATCTGCAAGATGGAACAGGGGAGCGGGAGGGTAAGATTGAGTTAATTTAACAATAGAAAACACTCCCTTAATTATGAAAAAAAAAGTTCAACCATCACCCATAACTATCCAGGGCTGAAGGAACTGACCTTCCTCATCCTCTTCAGCAAGAGTAGATGGGTGTGGCTGCTTCACTTCACTGTCCTCCGAGATTTCGGATGGCTCTTTCCTTTTCACCTGGAACAAGAGGATCCCTAAGATGAGAAGGGCTTAGAAAACCATCACTCAAGGAAGTCACTCAACCAGATTTAGTCTCTTATGACCCCCATCCCACTTATAGCCTCCTGAACAAAACAAGGTTTTCAGATCCTGAAGCTGGATTGCTGCCACAGCCAACCCAAGAGGATCCATGGCCCTCACCTTGAAGGATGGGAGTCCCAGAACTCCTCGAAAGCCAGTCCCAAAGCCAAACCCTTCCAGGCCACCAGTGCCGCCACTCTTGGCCCAGTCAACCAGGGACAGCAGGGCAGGGTCTTTCAGCTTTGTCTTGTCTTTCTCCTCTTCCTTGACTGGCTGTTTGACAGTACTCTGGAAAGGCTGCAGATAATGAGAGCTGGGCATTAGCAGCAGTGCTGAGAGGCTGAGGAAGAGGGTTTGGGATCTGGGATGAGGAGTAGGCAGAGCAGCAAACCCTTGGTAAGTCACATGCTCAAAAAGAGCAGAACACAGAGACTTTTGATAAGAATGATTTTTGCAGCATCTGTCAAAGTTGATTAAACAGCACCCTTTCAATCCATGTATGCAGACAAATTCATTTCCTAAATGCAGATATCTCATTAGGTTTATCTGCTCCACATTCCATGTGTCTCTTCATACCCATTTGTCCTGTTCCTACATCTTCATCCAAATCTCTTTACTAATCCACCCTGCTGCCTTCAACACACTTCATGCCTCTGCTAAGCTTCTACTTCCCCACATGCCATCCTGCAAGCATCGCTGCCATCCTGAGGTCGCAGAAGCAAGGCTTGGAGTGGCTTTTCGGTGGCAGGTTTGCAGCCCACTTTCTGGGGAACTCTGCACTTTCACTGTATCAGTAAGAATAAAAACAGTGTGTATCTGAAGAAGTGTGCATGCACACAAAAGCTCATACCAAGAACTAACTTAGTTGGTCTTTAAGGTGCTACTGGAAGGAATTTTTTTTTGTTTTGACTATGGCAGACCAACACGGCTACCTATCTGTATCAGTAAGAATAATAAAACTTAAGCCTTTCATACCACTCGCTGCAAAGCAGGCCCCACAGCTCTCCCAAATCCCCACGACCCCCTCAACACGCTATCCCTAAGAGTTAAGAACCATGTCTCAAACCTACACCCCTTCCAAGACTGTGGGCTCTTGGCAGCCCCCCCCCCACACAATCACCTTGGCCTTCTCCTCCTTGCGCTCCCACCACTTGTCAAAGGTGTTGAAAGCCACGTTCTCCACCATCTTGCGGTTGAGGTCACGCTGCATGATACTCTTCATCTCCTGCATGAGTGTCTCCAGGACGCTGTCCACTACGGAGGCATGGGGGTCCTTGGGAAGAGGTGGGGGTGGAGCCACTTCCTCCTGGTATCCCCATGGGGAGGCCCGGAAATCAAGGAGGCGCTGTGGGGGTGGCAGAGGGGGCTGCTCCGAGGAATGCTGCTGCGGCTGCTGCTGCTCTGAGGCCCCCACTGCTGACGGCTGCTGCATGAACAGCTGGTCTCTCTGGAAGTGGCGGTTCGCCTGCTCCAGCAGGTAGCCGTGGCCGTAGAGGGGGCGGCCGCAGAAAGAAGCCGCCTCCCGGTGGTAGGGGAAAGGGTCCTCAAACTGGCCTTTGCTCTGACGCAGCTGCTGCAGGCGGCTCAGCATCTGCGTCTGCATCTGGAAGGACATGGGCATCCCGCCCCACTGGTTGCCCAGCCGGTTCATCAGCTCCATGGAGTTGACAAAGTCGTAGATGTGGGGGGCACCCCGGCCTCCGCCCACCACCCCCGCGCGCCCTCTGAAGTCCGAGAGGCGGTGAGCATGCCGTGGGCCAACCTGGCCGTAGTTGGAGAGCGAGTGGGTCTTGCCCGCCAGGTGCGGGAGGGAGACAGACATGAGAGGCTGTATCGGGTAGGCGGGGGGCGGCTCTGGTCGGTGGTGGGGGGTAAAGGAGGACACGCCCAGTTGCATGTGGCCCAGGGCTGACGGCATCACAGAAAAATGGGGTTCAGACACCCCTGCCACAGGGGTTGGGGGTTCGACCTCTGCTTCATCCTCAGAGATTTCCATGTCTTCACCTGAAGATTGTTGAGATGCCTTATTTGGGAGGAGAAGGGGAGGGAGGGAGGGAGGGAGATAGCACAATGAGCCAATTGTCTGGCTTCTGCAGCATGCACCACTCATTTCCCTGAAAGCAACTGCTGCAAACCACCTCCCAAAACACTATCCCCCATTCCTGCAGGCCAGTCTTTTCACCTAACCCTAACAATATCATTAAATTATTCACACTACATAATAATAATAATAATAATAATAATAATAATAATAATAATAATATTGAAACAAATTCAAATTTCATGATGCCGCCAAAGTCAAACATAAAAACTCTAGCCTCAAGTTATCTCTCATTCTCCCAATTCATAAGACACCAAAGATACCTAGGTAAGTTCCTAGCCCTCGTGACTGTGCATAAAATCTTAGAAAGATGGATGCAGCATCTGTTAAGAAGGCTGATATTCAGGAGATGAGATGATACCTGCAAGGATTTCTGCAATCAGCACATCCCTACAGTTCATCATCAATGCCCTGTTAACTGTCCTAACAAACATTTCTAGTGGTTCAAAACCCAAGATCTGCAAGCACAGCAAACATGACTGCTGAATTTATGTGACACACATCCAAACATGTGGAGTGCCGTGTGGAGTACTGTGTTTGTGTTCAAGGTTCCAGCCTGCCACCTATACCTTCTTTCAGAATGTTCCACTGCATCCCACCCCTCTCAAGTCACTCAATACTCTATGGTCAATGAGCTGGCTCGGTCCTTCACCGAGCTCCAACCCCCTCCCCCCCCAAAAAGTTGCCACATTCAAAATCCTCAGAACTTACTCTATCTTGTCCATTGGCTTTGGGAGATTCTGCTCCTGATCCCATGTCCAGCGCTGGCACCACATCTTCAAAACTGACAGGAAGGGGAGGTGGTGGAGTGCAGGGCCCATGCGGCTCCACTCCTTTGGGCCCTCCCTTCTCCTCGTCTTCCTCTTCCGTGTCCAAATTGAGGAAAGAGAACTTGGACCTTTGCTCCTTGAGCAGCATCTCGATGCGGGAGTCCAAGCTGCTGTGCTGAGTGAAAGGGACGCTCTCGTTGGTAGTTTCAGGCGCAGGGGAGCCAGACCGGGCTGGCGAGGTCTGCACAGCAGGGGAATGGGACCGGTCATCGGCAGCTGCAATGGCTGCTACTGCTGGGCTGGTGTTCTCTTTTGTTTCCTGAGCAAGAAATTCGGTAGGAGGCAAGGAGTTGGCAGCAAAAGTCTCGGCTGTGGGGAGCAGCCGGTAGTCCTGGTCCACGGCAAGGGGTTCCACGGGAAGGGAGAAAGGCTCCGGAGTGGCTGTGTACGGTGGGTAGAGAACGCTGGGTGCTGGAAAGGGCTCTGCACTCTGCTGAGTGAAGCTGTGGCTGTTCTGGAATTGAGCACTATCTGGGGCTGGGGTGGCCACAGACGACGAAGAGGAGGAGGGGGTGGTGACCGTGGGGGTGCTGACGGTGGAGGAAGGAGTCGCCTCATCCCTCTGGGAGCGCTCCCTGTGCCGGGAATGGAAACCAGAGTCCTCTCTTTGGTGGGAGCGATGAGAGGAGGAGGCGGCGGAAGAGGAGGGGGTGGAAGAAGACGGGCGCCCTTCTGAGGTGGATGAGAGGCGTTGGTACCGGCTGCTGCTGCTGATTGTGGCAGCACTGCCACCGCCGCCGCTGCCACCGTCAAACTGCTGATTGTAGGGAGGGTAGTGATGGTCATTGCTACGGAAGTGGGAGGAGGAGGAAGAAGAGGACGAGGAGGAGGAGGAAGAGGACGAAGAAGAATAATGCCGACGTGAGTACGAGTCTGGAAAGCTGTTCTCATGTCGGCGAGATTTGTACGATGTTGACTCTGGCTGGTAGCTTGAGTAGCCTGGAGTCCCTTGCCTTGAGGAGGAAAATTAAGAAAAGACAGTACCATGAGTGACCAGTCTTTGCTCTCTCCCACTTAGCCAGCCCTGACAGGCTGGCTCAAGGATGCAATGCCACTGAGATCACTCCCCCAGGGCTTAGGGCAGATATACATATAAATCACCCACCTGCTGGAGTAAGCAGAATCTTGAGAATATGGCGTCCCTCCCCGGGGAGTGTATGGTGTCCCCTGGGATGACTGTGGCGTGTACTGGCCATACGAAGAAGGTGTATCCTGCCTACCACTGGAATAAGGAGTGTCCTGAGAGGAAGGTGTGCCATTGCCAGGCGTTGAAGGCATTGTGTTACTAGCGTACGAGGAGTCTGTTGAGTGGCGCCTTCGGGACTCTGACTGCAAAAGGGAAGGATTGAGAGCAGATTATTCACCATGCAGTCCCACCTAGACTGAAATATGGGGACCAGTCATGTAGCTAATTCCAAGCTGACTTGGATACAGCCCCCTCCGAGGGAAAATACCAATCATTTAGCAAAGAAGCAGGACTTGAGCATTGTTTTCCTATGGGTATTGACAACCAGCAGGTGGCAGAAGCCTTGTGGACAGGCAGTGCAGAGAGGGAAGACAGAGGAGTAGTGGTGGGAGGGAAAGAGAGTCAAAGGATGGCTATTTTTTTTACTAGGAATGAGGATCATATCCTGGACACAGAAGAAAATCCTTCGATGAGGATTCCTGTGAAAAAGTGGCCCTAAACCTGGACAATTCAAATGTGAGATTGTAGCAGACTCACCGAGTCCGCTGGGAACTTCTCATTGAGTGTTTTGCCTCCAGTGGGGACAGTCTGGGGTGTATAGGAGCCATTCACAATCAGTTCATAATACTTCATTCGCTGCTGACCTGTGGAGAGAAAAGCCGTTTATTGGAAAGGGGAACTACTCTGAATCAGAGGTGGCAAAACTGAACCGAGAGTATGGCCGGAGGAGGACAAGCACCTTTGATGTCGAGCTGAGCATGAATGATGTTGCCCATGACCGAAGTGTTGTGCAGGTTCTTGACTGTTTCCTTGGCTCCCCTTGTGCTGGTGAAGAGCACCTTGGCCAGGCCCAGGTGCTTGCGGTTCTTCGGATTGTAGAGGATCTCAATCTCCTCAATGTCTCCATACTTTTTGCACATGTCCGCCAGGAAGGGCTCCTTGATGTTGTCATTGAGCCGGGCAAAGGTCACCTCCTTCAGAGGGATCTGACCCACATAGAACTCATCGAGCTGCAGAAGAAACAAAAGGGGAGATGGGGCGAGGGGGCTAAATCAATTGCCAAAGAGCATACCCCCCACCCCAATAATTAATAAAAATCATCCAATGCTCTGGATAGTCAGCAAAAGCTTTAAAATGAGCTGCCAATAGAGGTTCAGAGATTGCAGAACTGCTGGGTGGACCCTTCATCAGTGCATTCAAGATTCCTGAACCTCCGATTTTATGCTTGTCAAACTCCACCCAAGACAAGATAACCTCAAACACACCCCATTTCCATGCCCCCCCACTACCACCCTAGCAATTTCCCAAGAAAAAATCGCCATATCTGCATGAATCCAGACAATTTGTTATAGCCAATGAACTTTAGATATTCTTAATCTGCCCAGTTTGTTACGAAGGCAAATTCTGGAGCTTTTTCCCCTTTGAAGAAAATTCAACTGTCTTTGAACCCAGCTTTTCCCTGTGGAAGTACACATTCATCATCCACTGACATTTCACAACAATATATTCAAAGAACTCAGCAATGAGTACAAGAATGAAAAGAGATGCAGTTTTCTTTGCCATTCCTCTTCTCCTGCACTCCCAAACCTCCCTTCCATCACATTTCTCCTCTTAAGATTGAATTCAATAACTTTTCTCTCCAAGACACAATTACTGTCTTTTAGCCCCAAGGTCAAGGCAGATCAGGACATATATTTGTACTTCACACACATACAGTTATCAGCTTTCCCACAAGCTGTCTTTTCCTCAAGATGACCAGAAATGTAAGCAAATCCCAGGTTAACTATTTAGGGTAGAATTCAGTCAATTAATTTACAGCCTGACATAAACCTATATACACTTGGCCACTCCTGAACATTTACCAGGCTTCCAGCTAAGGAAGATGTGGCAGCAATGCTGTGCTGAGGATTTGGAAGACTTGGAAAAGGATACATGATCAGGTGGGGTGTAGCTTACCTTAAACTTTGGGACAGGGAGGGAAATGTCTCTGTTCTTGGACCATATCCTGCGTCTGGGATCCCGCACATCACCCACAGGAGCGTGGCCCGAATCCTTGAGAAGAGATTTTGTTAGGCATTAACAATGCAAAAAGCCTTTACAGGAAACAGAACTCCTTGGAATAAAAAAGTGCTTCTTGGTTCTGCCCAGTGTTAGAAACTAAGATACGAAAGCTAGGAGCTAAATGGCACCTTAAACCTAGGTTATGGGCTCAACAATGGAATGTCTAGGCACACTTTTTTATAACAAGAATACAAAGCTGAAAATGAATGAATTGCAGCTAAAATCTTTTTTTCAATTTTCACATGATGTAGTCCTTCCCCTGCCCACCCCTTAATACTATTAAGAGGGTCTCTTCTCCAGTCTTTAGAGAGTAGCTGGAAGTGCGGAGGCAGAAAAAGGTCCTCCTTTCCTTCCACTCTGCGGTTTTAATCTAAAATCTTAGACGCAGTACTAAGCTCAGAAACTGCTCACGCTAATGCTCTCCCTGTCACAAAATGCACCTAGAACAATGGTCACAAAATGCTCTCCCTGTCACAAAATGCACCTAGAACGGGAGTTTCGAACACTGGTTCTGCCCCAATACTTGACAAAAATGAAACACAATTGCAGACTAGGATGAGGGATGGGGAACTTGTGGCCCTTCAGGTGCTGCTGGAATGGAACTCCACCCAGCGTCACTGACTATGCTGGCTCAGGTGGTCAGCAGCTGGTGTTTGACAACATCTGGAGGGCCACATGTTCTCCAGCCTTGGCCTATGTTGAAGGTTTCTGGGTTCTCAGGGGAAAGGCAGGAAGACAACTGGGACAGGATGCCGATCACACACTATGATTCTCTGCAGCACTGCTTGAACACTGGAGAATCATACCCCAGTAAAGTTCTCCAAGCATTCAAGCAGCAATTAATCTGGATTAGCCAGCAAAAGGTAAGAGCCCAAGGTATGATACAAGACGAAAATGAATACTTTAGCTGTAATGTTCATTAAAAAGCTGAATCCAGGTGAAAAGAAGACGTTAATACAAAACAAGCAAAGCATGGGAAGATTTAGGAAAAAGTATTCTAAAAGGCAATAATGTACATTAGGACTTTGTCTATGTTTCCAGTTATTAAGAACTGCTCCATAGTGTTTCATGGTGATTTGCCATTTGCAAAAAAAGATGATAATTCTTCTCAGTTAAGGATCTACATGTGGACTTGTGGCTCTGGTGTGAGCAGTCAAATTTCCTTCTAAGCTGCTCCCAGAATATAAGCAATAAACATGTCTATATCTGGGCCCAAGTGAGTGAGATACACTAGTGGCTGCTCTTGAGGAATGCTATAAAAAACTGTGTAGAGCAGATTTAGAATTTTGGGGTGAACAGAAGTCCCACCTCTGTATGGATTCATTTTAAAGACTTTAACAAGTTCCTCTCATCTATCAATGAGAATAGTGATCTTCCCTCACTTTATCCTCCTGATAAAGACAAACACGGGGGAGGGGGGGGATTCTGCAAATTAACAGTACTATATGCACTATTAGTAGTAGAAATAGAGGTAAGCCCAGGTGTGCATATGGCCATCATACTCAGCTTCACTTCCACCCCAACCTAAAGTGACTTATTTGGAAGTAAATTTCACCAAGTTACATTTAAGCATATTTCCAATAAACCTTATTAGAGAAAAGGGGGAGGGGATTCTGGGCAATTACGGGTCTGAGTGCTACAAACTGCTGTTATTTTATGGAATTTTAAGGCTGACTCCCAGTGTCATTGATGCTTATTTGAACAAACATGACCCAAATCATCAATTCATCATAGACAGCACCTTTTCTCTCTCCTGTCCACCTGCCCCCAGGCTCTCTATAGCTTTGAACTGTGTCTTTGTCACAGCTGCTTCTTCTGTTGCTTAGGGGAATTTTCAAACAAAGCAACAGCTACAAGGGAAGCAGACTCTCAGGCTAGAAGAAAAGTGAAACTAAGCACATCAAATGTTGCCATGCTATGCAGGAAGAAAAGGGACTGTAAACAGAGGAAGACACAGCTCCTCCTTTGGCTGCAATGATCAGAATATTTCAAGAAGGAGCTACACTAATTTTTTGGCAACCCTCTCAGCATGTAGAATCTTTTGGATTTTGTGCTCATTACATTGGTGAGACATGATGCCAGAGCTGTGACTGACATCAGGAGCCTAAAAAAGGTTAAGGAGGAGAGGGGGCTGCATGAATCAGGCATCTGTGTTTTCACATTTGTCTCCTATATTAACGAAAGGACTAGCATAACAATATTTTATTAGAGCTTGAGGTAACATGTAAACAACCATAGGCACACATCCTACAGCCCAGTTGTCAAAGCTTGAGTTCCACAGAGCTAGATGGGAATCACTGCAAGTGTATTTATGACCGCAGGCTTACTATTTTAGCACCAAACATTTAAAGCTGGAAGCCTCATGCCAGGTGTTGCTTGAGAATTTTGTAAAATTAAAAAAAATCAGCGTAGTTGTGAAATCAGTGGCCAAAGTTACAGAATCCTAGAGTTGAAAGGGTCCCGAGGGTCATCTAGTCCAACCCCTGCAATGCAGGAATATCTTAAATAGATCGTACATGATAGATGACTATCCAACCTCTGCAACCTCTGCTTCCTCTCCAAGGAAGGAGATCGTTCACCACCTCTTGTGGGAGTCTGTTCCACTGTTGAACAGCTCTTACTGTTAGAAAGTTCCTGCTGATGTTTATTCGGAATCTGCTGTCTTGAATCCAATGGTTCAAGTCCTAGCCTCCAGAGTAGGAGAAAACAAGCTTGCTCCATCCTCCATGTGACAGCCCTTTAAACCAGAGCTTTCCCAACTTTTCACACTGGTGACACACTTTTTAGACATGCATCATTTTGCGACAAGGTAATTCAGTTTACTAGCAAACCAGAGGTTAAACTAACCCCTTTCACGTTCCAGCAGGAGTGCAGGGAGAATTGCATGACACACTAACACACAGTTTGGAAAGCTCTGCTTCAGATATTTTATGATGATCTCAGTCTCCTTTCTAGGCTAAACAATCCCCACACCCTTAACTGTTCCTCCATACCCTTAATCATCTTGGTTGCCCTCTTCTCCACATGTTCCAATTTGTCAATATCCTTCTTAAATTGTGGTGCCCAGAACTGGACCCAGGACTCCAGGTATGGTCTGACCAAGGAAGAATATGACAGCTCTGAAAGGTTCAGTTGCCATCTTGATTCAAAA
This sequence comes from Podarcis gaigeae, assembly GCF_964106915.1. Classification (NCBI taxonomy): domain Eukaryota; kingdom Metazoa; phylum Chordata; class Lepidosauria; order Squamata; family Lacertidae; genus Podarcis; species Podarcis gaigeae. The sequence continues at coordinate 16,076,824 of NC_139689.1, read as the reverse complement.
TGGCATCCAATGGCATTCAAACATAGATAAAAACCTATTCCTTGATGTCAAAAACAAATACGCAAAATTTGGTTGCAAGAGCTTAAGAGGCACCAAAATGCGTAGTTAAACAAACAACTTTCCAAAACAGATAGCAGATTAGCAAAAGGGCTAAAAAGAGATTTTAGTCCTTATATTCCAAATTCCAAGTACTATAGTGGTTTTGGGAGGAAATCATATTTGAAACAGGTTGCTTCAGTCTCAATCTGTCTTTAAAGTGGGCATAACACAGTACAGTCTACGCAAGCTATGTGGGAATAAGTTCCATTGATTTCAATGGATCTTGCTTTTACAGTGCACAGGAAAACAATGAAAGTTAAGCCATAGAAATTATTCTATAACCAACAAATAATGGACCAAACAACCAAAGGTAGCCTCAGAGGTAGGTTAACGATTAAGAAAGAATTTTTTCAAGTATGGCAGGCAACCCAAGAGACAAAGACTATGCTCTTCAAACTGCTCCAATGCTACAAGGTCCATCCTCATTTCTAGGAGGAAATTAAAATGGAACCAAATATTGTTGGAGAGTTTAATGGCAACTCTAAAATAAGAACTACTAGGGACTTTAGAAACCAATTTTAAAATGAAACACTTTATTAATATTAAAAACAGAAGTCAAATCAAATGTCAGCCAACAGACATAAGCCCAATTGTGTCTTGCTTGAACTGGGGCAGGTGTCTGTACTGAAATTCATAATTTGCAATAACACACTATAGGATACAAAGAACTTGACCTGGAGACCACCAAATGCTTTCTCTTCTTTAACACTATGCCAGCAATGTCTGACAGAGATCTAAATCAAATGCCTTTTTCATTTTCTATTGCTTCTGCTAATAAGGAAACTCATTCATAAAATAGCCATAAACCAACCTAAACATTTTTATTTGCACTTTTATAATCATTTTAAAGCCAGAGAATCTATAGGTGCAACCCAGGGAAGGTTAAGCCACTTAAGTTCCCATTTGTTTCAATGGGTCTTAATTGCTCAAGTCCCAGTTATTCCATTGGCACTGAAAAAGTGGTGACTGACTTGCTGTGAGATGAAACAAAAGCCTAAGGAGTTCACAAACCCAGGTATACCTGGCCTCCTCTACAGTCAAAGCATCCCTCCTCATTTCCACCCTTTGGGGAGGCTGCTACACCTTCAAAAATCCCTCAGTAGCTGCCCCATGAGCCACAGGCATATTTCCTTTCTCTGTTCACCTCTCACACCACTGTTCTCTCAGTAGCCATCAACACACAAAACCCACCTGCCATGTTTCCTGACAGCACTCTGCATGTTCCATGTAAAAAAACAACAAATGCCAAAAATGGAAATAAACTTATTTAGAACTCCTAAAAGGCAGCTTCAATTCTTCAGAAGCCGACATCAAAATTTTAGGCATCAGAGATCTGCAAAGCATTCAGATTGCTGCATTCAAATATCCAGTACCTAGAGCCTCAATGCACAAGGACATAGAAATCTGTACGGAAGCCGGAGTTAGGGACCCTATGACAACCAGGAGGAGGAGGAGGTGCACAAAACAAGTAATCTAGGGACTGTGTGGCATAGAACTGACCCATCACACAATCTAGCAACAGTGCCTTGGATTCTGCTGTCCAACCAGAATCAACAGAACACCAAAAAAATTAATAATGAACCCACCCCTCACACAGTACACTGACAAAGCAGGAGAAGCAGAGAGTTTAAAACTTTGAGAACACAAATGAAAAAAGTGGGTACTGGGAACGACCAATGGATATTACACAGCAGGAAAGGTAGAACCACCCTCACTTTCTCAGCACAGCTCAAACAAATCCTCCCCAACTCCATCCAAATAAGAATCCAGTTCTGTCCACTTACATTAGTGCTGAAATGTACTCCATCATAGCGGTAGACCTTGTGCGGGGCCCGCTTGAGCACTGGGTCAACGATGAGCTTGTAGTTTCTCCACTGGAAGTTAGGGGTTTTCTGGAAGTCACCCCCGCCTTCCTGATCCATTCTGACTCATTTACCCTAGAGCAGTAGAAACGGAACCAGTGCATTAGATAATATGATTACTAATATGAGAAAGAGTTAACAATAACAAAGGAGCCCATTCCTGGCCATTTCTGAAGTAGACACCTTTGAACCCAGAATAGTCACCACCAGCAGATGCGCCTGTATATCCCAGAACTAGAAGAGGGTTTAATATTAAACCACCTGAACAACTGTACCTCTTCTCCATAATCCATTTACTATCGCCAGGGCTATTACTGTATTACACAAGCTCAGGGACTTGCACAAAGGTATTTGGCTGTCCATTTTACGCTTCCGTACAATGCTTCCGAGCACAATTCAAAGTGTTGGTGCTGACCTTTAAAGCCCTAAAGGGCCTCGGTCCTGTATACCTGAAAGAGCATCTCCACCCCCATTGTCCAGCCCAGACACTGAGGTCCAGTGCCAAGGGCCTTCTGGTGGTTCCCTCGCTGTGAGAAGTGAGGTCACAGGGAACCAGGGAGAGGGCCATCTGGGTAGTGGCGCCTGCCCTGTGGAACGCAACTATTTTACTTTTAAAAGACAACTAAAGGCGGCCCTGTTTAGGGAAGTTTTTAATGTTTGATGCTGTACTGTTTTTAACATTTGGTCGGAAGCCACCTAGAGTGGCTGGGGAAACTGAGCCAGATGGGCGGGGTTTAAATAATAAATTGTTGTTTTTTATAAAACTTTTATTAAATTGGCCACTTTTGAAGAGGGATGAATTACATACATACTCAGAATTGGGCTTCCTGGATTTGAGATTTGCAGAGCTTTATTGCAGGGACTGTGAACCTGCTACAGTTCTGCAAGATCGCATGGAACAAAAGCTGTGGTATATAGTGCAGATTTTTTTTTAAAAAGCAAGCTTCTGTTCCTGTGATTATAAAGCATCTTTGTTGAGCTATTTTAGATACCTGCTAAAAATATTTGTGTTTCAGCAATTTTACTGAAGTAAAACAAGTTGCATATACCTGTTTTTACCATTTTGCTTTTAAATTTTGTTTTTAAATTTTAAACTAGGATACAGATAACAGTTTTAAATTATTTCATTACACTGCTTAGGAATTCTTTGATTAAGTAGTTTATAAATTCTTCTAAAGCAATAACAAAAATACACAATTATGAAGAAATGCTTGATAGCATGCAGGAAGTCCCTGCACCAATCTTGGTGAGTTGTCTGAATAAGATTTTGAATTACTAAAATGAGACATTTTTAGCCTTGCTCCTCCCATGCCTAAAATATGAATAGTAGAATAAATTGTGCAAAATAAGATAAATTATGTAACTTGTGCAAATGGAGCAAATTTGTAGCGGTATAATGGCCACTGATTACAATTATCTGACAAATAATTTATAGGGGGACCAGAGTTTAGCTTTTCTTGGAGTAGATTTTTTTTTAATCACAGAGCATACACAGTCCTAGTTTTAGAGCAGTTTAGAGTTGTCACACTGGTGGCAAACAGCTTTGCTAAAATAGGAGCAAAATTATAATAATTACCCTGTGCAAATTATTTTCACACATATGCCTCCTTTAATAATATACTCCCTGAATGCGCCATAACTGAAATAACTGAGGTTAATGCCTGAAAAGCATCACCTTGATAAATCTCTTGGTCTGACCTCAAAGTTATTTTTGCCCCTTTTACATATTTGAAAAATGTTAATTTAATACATTATCCTGCCCTTATTCATATTCAACCTCCTATCGAATATGAAGAATATAATTACCAGAACCACATGCCCTCTCTAAGTATAATGCAAATTTGAGAAGCCCAGCAATTTTAACCTTGCAACGTGCTCATTGCATAAGAACAGAAATATAGATGTCCAAATAAGTGCAGCACAAAGGGAATGCATGAAAGCAAAAGGCAGGAATAAAATTGTACCTGTTGTGGATTATCTCGTCTGTGGTCAAGCTATTACAGCTGTGTATTTTTTCTTCCTTCGCAATAAAGCCTGGTTGGAGTTGGTTCAGTCCATAATGTGAAACAAAACACTTGGGAAACTAGGAAGAAAGTACAAAAAGTGAATGTAAAAAAAAAAGTAAATGATGGATACGAATTTGCATAATGCAACATTCTCAGGCAGTAGAATAAAAAGACTTCCTTAGAAGACAGATGGCATGTTAGAATAGGGAATGCTGGGAATCAGGACTCCCAATTCTATCCCCTGGTGACATGTATTCCTCCTTACTTAAGAGGAAAAGTTACTTATGCTCACAAATTAAAAATTAACCAAAATTATGCAACAATGCATTACCCTAAAACTAAAATAAAGCAAGATGAAGCAATCTGAATTCAGATGCCTCCAGCTATAGGAAGATTGCATAAAGGTAAAGGTAAAGGTACCCCTGCCCGTATGGGCCAGTCTTGACAGACTCTGGGGTTGTGCGCCCATCTCACTCAAGAGGCCAGGGGCCAGCGCTGTCCGGAGACACTTCCGGGTCACGTGGCCAGCATGACATCGCTGCTCTGGCGAGCCAGAGCTGCACACGGAAACGCCGTTTACCTTCCCGCTGGTAAGCGGTCCCTATTTATCTACTTGCACCCGGAGGTGCTTTCGAACTGCTAGGTTGGCAGGCGCTGGGACCGAGCAGTGGGAGCGCACCCCGCCGCAGGGATTCGAACCGCCGACCTTTCGATCGGCAAGTCCTAGGTGCTGAGGCTTTAACCCACAGCGCCACCTGCGTCCCAGGGAGATTGCATACTGTAAATTAAATTCTCAAAGTGGGATTACAAAATCCACAGGCCTCCTGTTCTGCTGGGGTCTACCCACAAAGTTTTTCCCCCTATTCTTCAACTTTATCAATAATCATCTTCCTCCGCATATTCAGCTCCTCCCCATCAACAGATTTCCTGATAAAAAGGCTTGCCCTAAGAATTATTTTCCCCATCTAAGTTTTTGTCATTCCGAGATGTTCTCTGTGCCTCACAGTCTTCACCTCTAATTTACTTTGCAGTTAAAACATTGCAAGGTTTACCTGTTGTCTCCCCATTTTGAGTATTCCTCCTCTATCCTCTAAAGGCCTTACCTCTAAGCTTTACAATTTATCACGACCTTTTTCAACTTCTCTCCAAGCCATCCTGAGTTAATTGTTCCCTTCTGTCTATGGGAGCGCTCTCTCTCTCTCTCTCTCTCTCTCTCTCTCCAGCCCCTAAATACATCCATCAGTTCTCCCATTCTCTCTGCCCATCTTCATCTTTCACAGAGTCATGCAGATATGGAAAATCTATTCCTCACAGACATCTCTGCAACATCGCCCATTTCTACCATCCAGCCAATCGGTGGAGATCTCCCTTCTCCCCCTTCAAACCCTGTCAGATCATCCTTCCCTTTCAACCTCACCCTCCATGGACCGTTTCACTCTGCCTTGCTGCTAATGGGACCCCTCAAAACAATCTGATTCTCTCTCACCCCCCAACCCCCCCCCTCGTCAAATGCTCTCCTGCCACTCAAAATGCCCCTTTCCCTATAGGAATTTTCTATTCTGTAGCATCCGATGCCACCCACAGGGCCCTTCTTTCCACACCACGCCTCCTCCCGTTGTTTTGGGGAGGCTAGTTTCGCTTCCTAAATACATGCCTGGGGGGGAAAAGAAAACTTCAGCACCCCCAGTAAGATACCCCCACCCCCTGCCAATACTCCCTGAGAGCCCAGACTGGTCAGCTGGAGGAGGAAGAGGAGGAGAGGCCTTCCTCCCAGGACCCCCTTCTCAAAAAGGCCTCTCCCACCTCCCCCCCCCAAAAAAAACACCCCTAGTGCCTCCCCACACAGACTGCCCCCTCCCCAAACCCCTCTCTTCAGTTACAACCCCATCTGCCCATTTGGAGGGGTCCTCCCCTCCCTTCAGGTGCCCCGGCCCCGCCCACCCAAGGCGCCCTCCTGCTCCCTCCCCCTCCCGCGCGAGGCCTTCTCCTCCTCCGCCCCCCCCACAACGCACCCGTCACTCGCGCGCGTTCTCCTCTCCCCCCCCCCCGCCCCTCACCAGCGGAGGGGCTCGCGCGCTCCCCTCACCGCCTCCCGCTCGCTCGCGTCACCTGCTCCTACCCGCTCCTCCTCCTCCTCCTCCCTTCTCTCAGGGGGCGCACGCGCGGCGACGGCGGCCGCCCCCCCTCCTCCCTTCGTCCGGCCTCTCGCGCTCGTTCGCGCGCTGCCTCCCTCTCCCCCCGCGCAAGCGGGCGAGCGAGCTCTCTCTTCTTCTCCCTCGCGCTCTCTCTCGGCGTCTCGTGCTGCTCCGCCGCTATTCTCGCCTCGCGACCTGTGAAGGGAGGACAAGGGGGGGAAAGAAAAGAGGGAAGGGGAAAAGGGTGACAACCCTCTGCCGCTGCCGACAGGGACCAGGGGGCGGGGCCAGAGCGCTCGGGCGAGACTCTCGGGCGAGGCTCTCGCGAGAACCGCTGCTCCTCTCCTCACCACCGCCCCCCTCCCTCCTCTCTATGGAGACGGTTTTGCCGGCTCTCCGGCTTCGTCGTCGTTGTGTTGTTGTTTTTTCTGATCTGCGCTTTCGACACTGGGCTGTGAGAGGGGAGGGAAAGGCAATCCACCGTTCACAGGGTCACGCATTTCACTTCGTTTTCCAGTGCTTCCGCAGAACATTAGGTTGGTTGGTTTTTGTTTTTTCAACCCTTCTCCGGGTGTTTTTTGTGTGTTTGTGTGTGTGTTTTCTGCGAACGTAGGATGGTGGCGAATCGTTCAATTCGAAATGACAACTAGACTTAAAAGATGGGGAGGGCGAAGATCTAGCCCGCGATTCTTTCCTCGCACATTCGCTGCTGGACCAACCAAATAAAACAAATTACGCTTATATGGTGGGTGCTTAGTACAGGTTAGGTACTGTGGGATAGAGAAGATCGCTCCGCTGATGAGAGTTTGCAAGGCGCCCAGACGACCAAAAAAAGGTGGCACCGACGAATCTGCGGGAGCGAAATCTAAAGTTGTAACGGAATGGCAAACTTAGAAATGCGCGTGACGCTTTCGCGACAAAGAGCGAAATCGCTGCTATTTAACCCATTTAACAATTGCAATGAAGGTAACGGGGGTTAGCCCAGAAATTCTGAGTCTGCACTGTCATTCGGAAAAGGCCCATATAAATAATTCGGCCCGAATCTACCGAATTGAAATCGCAGCTACCCCAAAAGTCAAGCTAACCAGAGTCGACTTCGGTACTTTCGTCCGAAAACGAAATTGTAAAGTCTCTTAGCAAAACACCGTCAGAAAAGCCTGTAAGAGAGATAACTATTCCTCGCATTAATATTCGGCTATTTATTTATTTTAAAATACTGGTATGATAGTGTTGAATCTGCTTGGGCAAAGAAAAGAAAGTTTTTTAAAAATAAAAAGCAATGTTTTCAATTCAGGTAATTTTGACACTTTGCAAAATATTTGTTAGAATAGGTGGTGACCATTTTTATTTTTAAGTAGCAGCAAAGGACAGTCCTGTTGCATGTCAAGGATCAAAGGTTTACAATACTCTTCTCCTCCGTACCAAGAAATTGCTCCTGAATTCAAAATATAAATACAGTATGTGACACCTTGATTGTACATATGCATGCACACACACAATTGATTTTCATTTAGGCTTGCTACATAATGAAGAAACATACGTTTTGATTTTGTCCTAAATATAAATATATTTAAAGCCTCTCAGCAATACTTAGTTGTTTGCTAGTTCCCTTTTACTCTGCTTTATAGTGTGGTGAAAGACTGGAGAGAGGAGATTACTCTGGGTTTGGATAACTGAGCCCTTCCTTCCATTTTCATATTCAGCAATATTTGAAAATTTCCAGGTGTAAATGTTGGTGAAAACTGTTATTTAAACAAAAACCTAATATTCTAAATTTTGGGATGGAAAATCCCAAATTATTCTGAGATCCACATGATTTGCCATAGCTGAAAGTCTGGTGATAATATGCTGATGTCTGGCAATGTTCAGATATTTACAGGGGCGCCGACTTATAAAAAATATTGGGGGGGGCCCATACCGGGGTCCTGCCCCGGGAAGTTTTCTAAATTTTAGATGAAAATTAGTGAGTTTTAAAGTTTTTTAAAAGTATTTTAGAGTCATATGATCAACATTAGAACCCCGAAAACTCGACTCTCTATAACTCCACACTCCGGGAAACTCGACAAGCCTGAAACACTTTTTGGCTTTGAAAAAAGAAACAAAACATAAACACGCACGGTATTTTTGTAAAAAGCTAATTTAATTTACAGTAACAATTATGCTTATAGACTATTACAGAGCAGTGAATATATAGCTCTGAAAAGACTGAAATGATATTTAAATAAATCCTAAACTATCATTAAAAGAATAAAACATAAAATATTGCTGTCGCACAGTAACAGCACTTTGATTAATAAGTGAAATAGCTAATTTAAGCTTACTTTGAATAAGGCTGAGGGTTCATTAAATAAAAATAATATCTCAAAGTTAATGCTTTAATACAGTTAATAAAGTTAATACAGTATGCCTAATACTGTATGTAAATACTGTAATACTCTATGTAAATAACAGGCTTTAATTGGGTCTTACACCCTAAAAATATTTAAGTATTTGAAAATAACTAATACAGTACTATAGTAATATAGAAATACAGTACTAAACTAGTACTAATATTTCAAAACTGAAAATTTAACATTCTGTATGTATTTAATTCTCTATTTTATAAAGATTTTTAATATCTGACAGTGAGTTTGGAGTAGCCCAATGCAAAAATCCCGAGGATCCATGTGGATCCATGCTTTGTAACCACGTTTTTGCACCACTGTGACCCTAGGCAACAGTGGGTGCGTGATTTTTTTGGTGCAAGATGTAGCCATGGACATGCTATGTGATCTGATGGTGAATTTGGGGTGACCCAGTGCAAAGATCCTGTGGATCCATACTTTGTAACCACGTTTTTGCACCATTGCAGCCCCAGGCAACAGTGGGTGCGTGATTTTTTTGGTACAGACTGTAGCCATGGACATGTAATGTGATCTGATGGTGAATTTGGGGTGACCCAATGCAAAAATCCTGAGGATCCATGTGGATCCGTGCTTTGTCACCACGTTTTAAATGGGGAGGGAAGGAAAAACACAGAAGGGACAAGAAGCACAAGAGGGGTGTGCGGAGAAGCAGCTGGCTAAGAATGCAGGGGAGGAAAGGAAGGCAAAAGTCCCCCCCCAAGCCAGCCCTCTCTCTCTCTCTCCCACCTGCGAGTCCCTAGAGCACGGAGAGGAGGAGGTGGGCTGGAGCCTGCACGCAGTGTGACTAGGGAAGAATTAGAAGGAAGGACTCAATCCTTTCCTTAACCCTCTGCTTGCCAGGAGGGCAGGGGATTCCCTGCTCTTTGTTGAGTTTGAGCAAACGCAGCAACAGAAGCGGGTGGGCAGTAAGACCCTGAGGCAGAATGCAGGAAAGCAGCAGCTTCCGACTTCCCTCCGCCCGATCTTATTTTTGCCTGATTTTTGCCTATTTTTGCCCCCGCGAGTCAGCTCCAGAGACCACACATTCGCTCAATAACACGCACAGACATTTTCCCTTACTTTTTAGGAGAAAAAATCTGCGTGTTATAGAGCGAAATTTACGGTAATAATTTTCTTAAATTATTGGGGGGGCAGAGCCCCCCCAAACGAATTTTTGAGGGGGCTCGGGCCCCCTCAGGCCCCATGGAGTCGGCGCCTATGGATATTTAGGTAACATCGCTCCCTCCCCCCCCCCCAGTGATTCAGCCTTACCCATCTGCTTCCTTTCAATGTATTTGAATGATTTATCTTCCCATTTTGCTTTGATGGTGGGTAGAATTTTGGCTTATCATCATGTATGCAATGAGTCTGAATACCTTTGGGAAATGTGACATTTCTTGGCTGGGCCAACATCTGTCAAGCCAGGGCCAAGCCAATGACACAGGATATTTTAATTTAATTTAATTATGTAATCAGAGTATTTTGCATTTATAGTATTTCCTCCCTTCCCCCCCAAAAAAGTGTTGGTTTTTTAAAACCCATCCTAAGCCCATAAGAACAGAGAATAGAAGCTGAAATAATAAAACAAATAAGTCACTGATACAGCAGACTTAAGTGTCTGCTTCAACCTCTTCTGTCTTAAAAAGCAAGCTGCAAATGAACTTGACCATGCCAATTCAATTTCCATATGTGTTTGAAACTCCCAAACTGAGAAAGAATTGTGTATTTATTTGTTTTTGCTTTTTTAAAAAAATGTTTCCAGAGTCTTATAGCTAAAGGCAGACACCCTATTTCGGTCAAAGGATTCCTTTCCCCCTTTTGAAAGCAGTACAGTATTGAGATGTGGGCAGGACGGGGTTAAAGGAGTAGAGTGTGCTACTCATTTTGTTTTCCACCAGAGGGCACCACATGTTCAGGTCTAAAAATTTAACCTCTGGCTGATCTCTACAAATACAGTACATAGGCAGGAACAAGAGGATTAGTGGCAGATTGATTTCGACCCCTGTACCTTTCCACAAAGGTGGTGTGGCTATAACTCCATTGCAGACCAACCTGGTACTCTTCCAATGTTTTCAGACTGTAATTCCCATCATCCTTGACAATTGGCTGCAATGGCCAAGGCTGAGGAGAGTGATATGCCCAAAGTATCTTGAGGGCCAGGGGTTGACTGTCCCTGCTTATAGTGACTGAAATCCACACATGTCTGAAACCATTTTTCAATGGCAAGAGTCACTATCTAGCCGAGGGGTAGCAAACATGGCACCCATCAGATGTAATTGGACTACAGGGGCCATGGATGCTGGGAATTGTAGTCCACATTGGAAGAACGCCAGATCAGCTACATCCCTTCTGACACTTATTTGCCAGAACGTCCCTTTGCCCACACCCAAAGGTTGCAACTGCAGCAAAGGAGCATGTTTCCAGGCTTTGTTGAATGTCCTTGAACGCACCCAGAGTTCAGAAGGCTGGGGAGACTGTGCTCCACCGCAACCTCAGTTGTCAGTTGTTCCTGACCACTGTCAATGGTGTTTGGTGTTGATAAACAGCCTTGGCTCAGTATTCCTGAAGGAGCAATTATTCAGCCCGGACACTGAGGTCCAGCTCTGAGGGCCTTCTGGCAGTTCCGTCCCTGCGAGTGTGAGGTTACAGGGAACCAGGCAGAGGACCTTCTCGGTAGTGGCACCCGCCCTGCGGAACAACCTCCCTTCAGATGTCAAGGAGATAAAGAACTACATAACTTTTAGAAAACACCTGAAGGCAGTCCTGTATCGGGAAGTTTTTAATGTTTGATGTTTTGTTATGAAGCTGACCCAGCCAGATGGGTGGGGTATAAGTAATTAATCATCATCATTAACGTTCACTGTCCCAGGATAATGCGGTGAAGATTCTGGGATGGGTGTTTACTTAGGCCTGATACTCCTCTGACTACATCCGCACACGTGAAAGTGTGTACTTTGGAACCTGCATGGAAGCCCAAAGCTTGCCTAGTTTTCTCTTCCAAACCTTGGAGGGTACATAAATTGTGTGTGTGTGTGTGTGTGTGTGTGTGTGTGTGTGTCCCCCAGCCATCCAGTGTTCTTGCTCCCATCCAGCCTGGAACATTAATGAGACTCTGTCTCAGCCCACTGTCGCTTTTGACCTTCTCTCTCCGTTTCTCAGGCCTTCTTGGCTTCTTCCCAGCTGGGACCAGGAGTATTCCCAGACAGCATAAACATTTCACCAACCTGGGAGCACAGCCAGGGTTCGAAAGGGATTATATATATAGTTCAGCTCTTGTCCAGAAGGGAGGGAACGGGAGGGCCTTGCGAGATCAAGAGTTGTCAAAGCCCAGGGGTGGGGGGGTGGGAGAGACAAATGTTCCAAAACAAGGAACAGAATGAGGAGAGGCAAAAGAGAGCCAGCTGTGGAAGCATTTCTGCAGCTTGAAAAGGCACACCAATCCCCAGAGTGGTTTAACAAACAAGCCTTCCTTTCCAAGGGAACTCTGGGAATTCTAGTTCTGAGAAGGGAACAGGAGTCTCCTAACAACTCTCCACAGCCACAAACTACAGTTTCTATGATACAGTGGTACCTCAGTTTAGGAACTTAATCCATTCCGGAAGTCTGTTCTTAAACCAAAACTGTTCTTAAACTGAGGCGCGCTTTCCCTAATGAGACCTCCCATCGCCAGTGCCCTTCCACCATTTGGATTTTGTTCTTAGACTGAGGTAAAGTTCTCAAACCAAGACACTATGTCCGATTTTGCAGACTTTGTAAACCAAATCGTTCCTAAACCGGACTGTTCTTAAACCGAGGTACCACTGTACTTTGGGGGAAGCCATGACTGTTAAAAGTGACCTAAAGGCGCTTGACATGTCTGGTGTGGCTGTGTCCTCAGGGCAGGACTAGGGATGCCCAGGTTTAAATCCCCTCCTTGGATGATTTTGGGCCACTCTCGGCCTAACTCACTTCGCAGGGTTGTTGTGAGGATAAAAGAACCATAGACACTGCCCTGAGTTAGCTCCTTGGAAGAAAGGACAGAATATAAATGCAATAATAAATGTATGCTCTTGCATCATTTCAAGTACTTAGGTTTTTGGGAACAGTTACTTTCTAGTAGATGGGGAACCTAAGGGCAGCTCAGAGGCCCATCTCACTCAGCACCATAATCACATTGTCTACGACAGCCTTTCTCAACCTGTGGGTCCCCAGATATTGTTGGACTACAACTCCCATCACCCCTAGCTAGCAAGGCCAGAGTTCAGGGATGATGGGAATTGTAGTCCAACAACATCTGGGGACCCATAGGTTGAGAACCGCTGGCCTACGAGAAGATTGCAAGCGAAACCCGAGCTCAATAGCAACCCTCCCCATCTAGTTCACCCCCCTGCAATGCAAGAATCTTAACACAGTCGCCCATCCAATCTGAAACCATCCTGGCTTCAGCAGCAAAGCCCATCATTCGCCTCTGGAAAGTACTTCCTGTTGGCTCTGCTGAATCTCCACAAATATTCACCTTTGCTAGGTCACCCTAGGTTCTCAGACTCTGGAGAGAGAGGGAGAATATCTTTTCTCCATCCACGCAACCGCGGCTTCCTCTGAGACACCATCAAGATATGCAGAGGTCCTCAAATCAGTTCCCTACATCCTGTGTTAGATCGGGTGACAGACCACCAGTGCTCAGCTGCTGGGGACGTGTTTGGATTGACAGAATCTCTTGCAGGAGACACAAGGCTATATACACTCAAATGAGCCTCATGAGACCTGTGGGATACTAGACCGGCAGGGTAAATGCCAATTCCACGCTTGCAGTCTGCCATAGTGCAAGTTCATTCTGTCAGCTCCACATTCTGCCACCTAATTCTGCTGTTCTGTACAGATCCGGAGTGATTTCTGTAGAAGAGAGTCAAAACTTTAAGAGAAAGGAGAAGTGGGCTGGAACGGCAATGGCAGGAAACGTGGGGAAAACATTAACAGACTGGGACATATTTTTTAAAAAAACAAAACCACACAGCATTACACAGCACTTTGAGCAAATAAAAGAAGAAGAAGAGAGAACTTAGGTTCAAAAAAATAAATGGAAAGTCAGACAACCACTGGTTAGCTTAACACATACTTCAAGAAGGCAGCTGAGAGAGAGAAAACCATATAGCGGTATTTTAAAATTTTGTTGATTTCTTAAGAACAACGGTTTGCATACATGCAGTAGGTAAATATTTAGATATGCAAGTATCTGAGTTGCACACAGCTCCTGATCAGATATGATTAGACCTGTTTTGAGCATAATGCTAGCATTCACTATGCCAAACAGAAAACTGGTCCAAAAACCATTTGAGCAAATACACAATTGGATAACAAACTCTAAAAACAGAGTCCAGAACCTGCTCAGAGCAAAACTCAGCAGGGAGCATTCCTACCACGGGTGTGCTTGCACCTACCTTAAGAACAACAGTTGTTCGCTGCAAGCAGTAATTTTAGTACAGTGTTACCTCGGGTTAAGTACTTAATTCGTTCCGGAGGTCCGTTCTTAACCTGAAACTGTTCTTAACCTGAAGCACCACTTTAGCTAATGGGGCTTCCCGCTGCCGCCACCACGCCACGATTTCTGTTCTCATCCTGAAGCAAAGTTCTTCACCCAAGGTCCTATTTCTGGGTGAGCAGAGTCTGTAACCTGAAGCGTATGTAATCCGAGGTACCACTGTGCTACTCAACTTTGAGTAGCACCAACAGTGCTGAACAAGCATTTTATGCCTCCAACTAGTGGCTGTTTTGTGAGTAGAAGTGTCACTGAGGTTGAACATTAAGTTGGTATCTCAGCTCAACAGAGCCATTGGGCCAACTTGCCAGGCAAATGCTCCCACAGGAAACAAAAATCCCTGCATATAGAAGGCCAGGCTGAAGGCTAGGTTGGGAAATCCCTTTCTGTATTAGCTTTCAACCTGCAGGGTTATGTTCTTGTATATATGTTATTTTTGGGGAAAGAATATTTACACATTTCTGCCTTCTGAAATAGTACATATATGGTGCTGAAGAGCAGCTTGAAATAAATGTTGCACACTTCCTTAGAAGAACAAAACACACACACATATATTCAAACGAAGAAAATTAAAAATGGCCAATTGTGGCTCACAATCTATAGTTCCCATTAACTTGGACAACTTTTGCTCCCCCCCCCCATAAAAAAAGATTTATTTTTCATTTTAAAAATATACAGAATAAAAAGTGCCAGAAATTGGTCTCCCTTGCTCCACCAAGGAGAGAGCAGAACAGAAATACATGGTCAAGTGCAGACTGAGACATACAGCGTGTTCTGTCTCCATGTGTGAACTCCCCCCCCCCCCAGCCTCATGTGGCTAAGTATGCAAATTAAACAATTGCTCCTTATAGGGAAAACGATGCTTAAAAGCCAAGGCAATGCCTGTCTTGAGGCATACAAGCTACTGAACTGGTGTGGCTCATAGTAAGCTTTTAACACCGGCCATGGTTATTGGGACTCCAATTCCCATCATTTCCTGACCATTATGCATGTTGGCTGGGGCTGATGGGAGCTGGAGTCTGAGAAAGAGGGGACCGCATTGGCCAGCCAGGGTTTATACAGTCTGTCCGTCCCCCCAAATAGCCTATTATTAACACTCATTACTGTGCTGAATATTAGGCATTTCTGATTAGGCAAGTCTCTCCAGACATGTAGTAATATTGGCATGTGTTTTAATCTGCTTTTTAGCTTCCTGTTAATTGCTTATTATTTTCGAATGTTTTAATAGTCGTTTTTAACCGCTGTTCACTAATCATGTTTTATTCTTTCTTGCAAACTGCTTTGAGATCTTATTATAGTCAAGCGGTGTATAAGCCTTGTAAAATAAATACATAAATAAAATAAACATTGTGCGCCAGGAAATGATCAGCAACATCCTGGACTGCCATCAGTCCTTTTCTCCTTTGCTAAGTCATCAGCGACAACTTTAGCGGCTCACTAGAAATGCGAATCGGCTTTTAACTAGCGATGTGTGCCCCCACCCTCGCACCCAAAAGGCATTTTATTAAGCAAATAAAACATCTGCAACGGTGAGTAGAGAACACAGGAGGAAAGGGTGTTTAAAAAAGTCCTCCTTTGCCCATTCAAAAACTCTTGACTCTCCCCCACTCACAAAAGCTACTTTTCCTGTAGGTCCCTGTATCTCTCTTTAAGTCATTGTGAGGGGAGGGGAGCAGATGGCAGGAAGACTGATTTTGAGCAGATGAACATCAGAGGAGGAAACAGCAGTTCCTTAGCTCAACCAGAAGCGACTTGCAGCTGCTTTACTTCCTTGTTTGTTTTTAAGAACGCATATCAGGCGATGTCTTGCTTTAAATATCCCGCCTATGAAAACAAGTTACGTCCTAATCTAGTGCAGGGTTATCAGACCTCATTGGGCCTGGGATTATTAAGAAAATGTCATGGGTGTCAAATACACACACACATACACACCCATTTCACAGATAAAAAAATCAGAAATCTGATCTGGTGGTCAGAAATACACACACACACGGAAACAACAGGCAAAACACTGACCTCCCCTCATACACATGACAAATAAAACAGATTTGAAAAAAGGCACCCCCACAACCAAATAGCAACAAAAAAGGCCTCCCCAAAATCCGCATTTTAAAAACTGGGAAAGGCAGGTCTTGGGCAAAGGTGGTGTATGAGGGCACCACGTTGGAGACCTAACCTCTAGCCTGCTCCAGCAAAGAGAACTCGAGGCACATGTAGGCAGATGTGGGCCAACCCTGGGGCTGCCACCAAGTTTTTCAAAACTTGCTGGGGAAAGTTGCAAAGCTGGGCCAAATCCGCCCCCTGCTCCTGACACTGGGGTCACCAAGGTCAGGTTTTAACTACCACCCCAAATTATAATAGCAGGCCTCTGAAGATCGCAGGCTAGGCTGGGTGGAGCAGGATGTCGGTGGGAACAGGAGATTGCTCAACACCTTGGCCACAAGCTCCCATCGCAAGGATTTAGATAACTTTGTGATTCGGGGCCACATAAATAATTTGCTGTGGGGGTCTCGTGACGAACAGTTCACGCACAAAGCGCTGATCTGTCTGCTTGTATGCAAGGGGTGTTTTGTAGGAACAGAACAGAGAACCCCCTCCACAAAAAAGAAGAAGCGGAAAAAAGAACACCAGCAGCTGTGGGTGGTTCAGCTTCAGATATTCCTTCAAGTCGTCCGCTTCCTCCTTGTCCAACAAAAATATACCATTTCCCCTCAAGCCCAGCAGCTGAGGATGAACTGTCCTTCTATAGAGAAAAAGAACCGGTCTTCAACACCACCCAAGGGAATGAGTCATCTTGAAAACATTCCCTTGCTCGATATCTGGGAAGACAGGGTTTCTCTAGAAACTGCTGCCTGGGACCAGGGACAGCGTGTGCCTTTATGTGTGGGGAGTGTGTGTGTGTTTCTCATGTGCGCACAAAACACACACCACTCTGCTAAAACTGGCCACATCCTTTCTCTTACCTCAGGAGCCCTCACTGATGCCATTAGGCTGCATCCCCCACCTAGCTTTCTTGCCAGCACTGGGAGGAAGGGAAGATGTTGCCGTTGCTTAGCAACCCCCACTTCCAGAGCTGGTCCAGCCCTTGGCCAGCCAGTTCAGAGGCACACAGCCTGCGGTGGTGCTGATGGAAAACAACAGGACGGGTAGCAGTGGCAACCAACAGTCCGGCCGGGGCTGGAAAACATGTGACTGCCCCAATGTTATTGGGTTCCCAACTCTTATCAGGACTGCCAGCCAGCAAGGCCAACAGTCAGAGATTGGTTACTTAAGTTTAGAGGTCTTACAGGGAATATAAGCAACTAGTGGGCTAAAATAATTTCACTGTTTGTGCAGTTGCATTCCCATCTAGCCAACTTTCTGGGGTCTACATGGTAGTAGTACGTGGGGCAAAAGTGGGCAGACTGTGATTTTCTACCTTCATAAAGTAGGCCGATGCCTGTCCATGCACTTGCATTAAGCCCTCTCTGCCCAGGAAAGGAAGAATCGTCGTCCGATTTCAAGGGCACATTCCAGCCAGGCAAAAACACTCAAGGAAGACAGGAAGCAGGACCAATGAGGAATGTGGCCTGGGAACAGGGGGAGTGGCCTACAGAGAGCCCCCCGGGGGCCAGAAAGAGAGGCCTGGACTTGAACCCAGGGCCAGAGGTTCTCCATCCCTGCCATAGAGGTATTCCTCTATGAGGAAGAAGACAAATGGCAAGACAGGTTGACTCATTCAGACCCAGCTACCCATTTTTTTTAAAATCCCAGCTCGTTTGAGTGACACCTTTCTCTCTCTCTGGTTTTGCGGGGGACGGCAAGAGCGAACAAAGCCACAAGAAAACAAACCACAACCAAATAAGCAAAGCCGCCACCCTTCTCCCAGGGGGCAAGTGGCCCCTTGTGGCCTCTTTATTCAAAGGCCACATTCGGTAAACATTTCAGTGCATCCCAGAAACTCCATCAGGCAGCGGGAATTTGGGTAGGGAATTCAAGTTTGCGGCTCCTTTTCCATTCAAGAAATCCTTCTGTGTTCATATACCCTGTTCCTTTTTATTTTTTCTGGGGGACACGAAATAATTTTGTTATAAAGGTTGCGGGTAGAACAAACACCTTCCAAAAAAGCAAAAAAAATAAAAATAGAAAGAGGAGAGGTCACAGCCACTTTTGATAAAGTTCCAGCGACTTCGCAGTCCCCACAACCAAGCCGGTAATCAGGACGTCTGCAAGGCAGTCCTGGAAATAACAACCAACAAGCTTCACACCACCTGCAGCGCTGTGGCTTCTCCATCAAGCTGGTACTTGATCTGGTTGAGTTCCTCCAGCTCCTGCTGGTGCCGGTCCGTTTTGTGTCCCACTAGCGAGCGGTAGAAATGCAAAGCGAAGATGATGAAGACCACGCCCACCGGGACCATAATGATGGTGGAAGCCATGGCGGCGTTCCACCCGGAGTTGTCCGGAGAGGCCGAAGTCGGGGCCGGAGCGGTGGCGTTGCCGCCGGAAGGGGCCGGGGCGGGGACGCAGCACTTCCGAGCGGAGGCGGCGCTTCCGACGGGCAGGAACTTGACCCAGCAAATCAGCACCACCTCGGTGAGGAAGAGAAAGATCCCCAGGGCT
Source organism: Podarcis gaigeae (assembly GCF_964106915.1). NCBI lineage: Eukaryota > Metazoa > Chordata > Lepidosauria > Squamata > Lacertidae > Podarcis > Podarcis gaigeae. Next base: position 16,058,224 of record NC_139689.1, on the reverse strand, counting down.
GTGGAGAAGCCCCAGGCCAGCTCAATGTAGCGGTGCATGCGCTCGTGGGGGGACTCGTTGACCGAGTTGAGGTTGTGGATATTGCTGACGGCCTCGATGTTGGGCAGGATACAGGTGCTGACCATGAGGGCGAAGAGGTGGACAGCCACCAGCACCGTCGTGCAGGCGCTGAACGCCACCAGCAGCTCCCGGGGGTAGTCGTAATCCTCCAGTTGCACCTCGACCATGGCGACCTGGGGGGGATACATGCAGAATTAGGATCCGATACCAAATAGGCTAGTGCCAATGCCAGTCACGCTCAGAGCAGTGTTAGAAACTCAGATATATAAGCTAATTGCCATATGGCACCTTAAAAAACACTTCCACTGAAGGAGCAGGTCCGTAGCTTGGAGGTAGCTTGGATATCCTTTGCAGCCGCTGGAGGCTCAGGTGGCCTCAGTGGCCCTGAGTGGCTTCCATCAGCTTTGGCAGGTGGCCCAGCTACGCCCCTATCTGGACAGGGATAGCCTAACTACCATTGTCTATGCTTTGTTATCCTCAAGGTTATACATGGGGCTGTCTTGAAGATGGTTTGGGAACTTCAACTAGTGCAGAAGTCAGAGGCCAGGTTGCTCACCAGAGCAAGACGGTTTGAGCATATTACACCGATCCTGGTCCGACTGCACTGGCTACCCATTAGTTTCCGGGCCCAATTCAAAGTGCTGGTTTTGTCCTATAAAGCCTGAAATGGCTCAGGACCGCAATACCTCAAGGACCGCCTCTTTCCATATGGACCTAACCAGACTCTGAGATCCCCTTCTGAGGCCCTCCTTTGTGTGCCTCCTCCTTGAGAGGTCCGGAGGGTGGCAGCACGAGAACGGGGCCTTCTCTGCAGTGGCTCCCAGTCTGTGGAATGCTCTTCCAAGGAGAGTTCGCCTAGCACCTTCATTACACACCTTTAGGCCACCGGCAAAAATGTTCCTTTTAAACCTTGCCTTTGGTTGACCTATACCCTTTTAAAATGTGGCTCTTTTGTGGGGGGTGTTAGTGCATTATTGCTTTTATTTTGATTTTATATATTGTGATCTTTTCTGTGAACCACACAGAGACCGCCAGGTATAGGGTGATATATACTGTATATTCAGAAGAAGAAAAAGAAGTTGCTGTTATCACAACTGGGGCTGATGGGAGTCGGAGTCCGCATGTTGGCTTAGGTCATGGGTAGGCAAACTAAGGCCCGGGGGCCAGATCTGGCCCAATTACCTTCTCAATCCAGCCCACGGACGGTCCAGAAATCAGCGTGTTTTTACATGAGTAGAATGTGTCCTTTTATTTAAAATGCATCTCTGGGTTATTTGTGGGGCATGGGAATTCGTTAATTTTTTTCCCCTTCAAAATATAGTCCGGCCCCCCACAAGGTCTGAGGGACAGTGGACTGGCCCCCTGCTGAAAAAGTTTGCTGACCCCTGGCTTAGGCCCAGAAAGACCCAGCAGGTTTGCTCAGAAATTAAGCCCTGCTGAGTTCAAAGGTCTTGTGTTTAGGATGGCAGCCTGAGTTTCTTTGGGATGAGGGAGCATCTAAGCTGCAGCGTCTTCGTATGTTAGTTTATTAGTTACCAAAATAAAACAGAGCACGAGTGAAGAGGAACAGGCACTCCTAAAGCACGCAGCAAATCCAGCCACTCCTGTGTCACATTCTGAGAGGAATTTGCAAAGCACCCCACCCAGAGGCTGCACCCCGCTTTCCAGTTAACCCCTGAAATAAACTCTCCGCTTTCTACCAATCTGTCTGCGGTTTACACACACTTACTGGTTGCCCAGTCCAGAAACAGCCAGAGTCATGGCAGGGACATAAAGGGTCGTTTGTCAACTTGAGGCAAGAACCACAGCTAAAATATGTGCCGCTATAGTGTTTCTGTGCATGTACAAAGCACTTCCAAAGAGAAAGCTTAGTAATTCTCAGAACCACAGCCTCCTAATTCCAGCATTATTATCCCAATGTGGGAAGAGAGTCCAAGGAGTTGTGGCCCCACAATCAGTGCCTCTAGTTTTCAACTGAACGCGGCTGTTTGGGGCAGTGACTTGATATGGGACTAATATGGCTTGCCCCACAGATATCTGGGGAGTGGGTGGAGTAGCTCCTCCAATATCTCTGCAGCTCCCTCATGCTGCTTTCAAAGAGAGCCAGTGTGGCGTAGCAGCTGAACTAGGGACTAGGATCTGGGAGACCAGAATTCAAATCCCCACATAGCTCACTGGGTAGGCATGTTGGCAGCTCTCCCTCACGGGAGCGTTGTGAGGAAACAAAGAAGTGGCTTGCAGGAGGGCCACCTACACTGCCTTGAGCTTCTGGGAGGAAAGGCAGAAAACAACCGGAAAATGAGGGTTCTGTACAATCTGCCTTTGGTGCCATTCCCCACGGCAACACACACACAATTCAGCGGCTGAGGCCATCATAGCTGCTCTTAGAAGCGGCATTCCTGCTAAACTCCAACTTGGCAGTGGGACCCTTTGCAGGGATGGCCGGGAGGGGGGGGGAGAGTGTCCCATATTCCCATTTGTTCACAGTTCCAGCTCTGGCTAGGATCCCAGGGCCTTGGCAGTTTCCCCAGAGAATGGGGATTGGTTTGGGGGGCAGAGGAAAGAGAGAGGGAGGGAATGGCAGAGGAAGGAAGGATTTAACCCACAGCAAGAGAGTTTTCCACAGCCTGGGAAGCAAAGGAGGAGCAAGAGGTTTAAGGAGCCCCCCCCCCCAGATATGGGGGAGCCCCTCCAAACAAACTGAAGCGTAGCCTTAAAAAACCTCCCCAAAGTAACCCCAAGAGGGGCTGCTGCGTCACTGCAAACTAACCCCCTCCGACCTCGAAGCCCTGAGTCAGGTTACGCTGAAAGGGAGGCGGTGGCGGCCGAGGGCTTATTTTCAGAAAGTGGGCCACATTAAACCGAGTGATGACAGCTGGCTGGCAAAGGCCCTACGAGGCAGCACGTGCCACAGACTCAGCTGGAGGTGACAGGGAATGAATGGGAGGAATTGGAAAGTCATGGGGGAAGGGATGGGGGACCCACAGCCAGGGTTCAAACGCCTCCTCCCCCCATTGCAGTCTGCTACTGCAAGGCCTGGCCCTCCAACGACCAGGCTCTATTTCTCTATTTTCTTCTCAAACATCCTGCCCCCCCCCCAAAGCTGCAGTGACTCAAGAGCATGTGCAGAGCATGAATTTTATTTCTGCGGCGGTGGTTCTCATTCCCTCCCCCCCTCTGGGCCACATTCGGAATAAAAAGGGGCTGACACCGCCCTGATTTTTTTATTAATAAGAAAGGCATTGGAAAACAAAAAGAAGCAACTCCTAGCAGTGCTTGGACTCAACAGAGAACACAACTACTTTATAATATGATCATAAAGTATAAAACGAGGCTGCTACATAAGAACATGAATCACTGCCAAAATATAATTATGAACGAGCCTCTTACATAGGTACTTTAAGTATGTATACAAGCTCAGTGAGAGGTGTGAGCTTGCTTTTGCTGGGTAATCTCATTTATATTAGGTCTAATATGAGACTCCCATTCTCATTTCCTCATCAACACAAAGAAGCCTTTCTCTTTTCTGATCTTTCATATTTGTCAGACTTGAAAATCCCTGTTCACAGCAATATGCAGCGGAGAACTGTGGAAGAATAGCCAATTGCTCTTGAAGAGGCGCGTGGGTAGTTTCTGGTTGTACAGTCGTACCTTGGAAGTCAAACGGAATCCATTCCAGAAATCCATTCGACTTCCAAAACGTTCGAAAACCAAATCTTGGCTTCTGATTGGCTGCAGGAAGCTCCTGGAACAAACTGCAACAATCACTTCCCGGTTTGCGGCATTTGGGAGCCAAAATATCCAAGTTCCAGGGAGTTCGGGATCCAAGGTACGACTGTATATCCCCCCGCCATGCAAAATATATATATATATATTTTGATACTATACTGCACTGAAATGTTTCTTTGATTGTCCTTGAATCGTCCCCCGCACTTGCTACCCTCATCTAAACGCCTCTCCACACCCACTGGAAACACATTACGATGTTTTAATAATTGAATATTAACAGCTGTGCAAACCTGAGAAAACCCCAATAGCTGCTTGTTAGCTTCGGGGGCAGGACTGCTGGCTAGGTGGCAGCAGCTGTAGCCGACTCAACCTTGGACCCTAACAAGTGCCCCTGAGCATATGCAGAGTGTCTCCCACATGCAGAGTGAGGAAGACGGACAGTAGAGGTATGGCTAAGGGACAGCCAACATGGCAACCTCCAGATGTCATTGGGCCCTCGCCCAACTCCCATCCGCACAAAGTCGGGGGGTGATGGGTATTGTAGTCCAACTCCATGGGCTACCCCTGCCCTAGGCCCAGAAGAAAGCTACGGCTGGATGTGCAGCAAATGTTGTGCATTGCTTGGAGGGGAGGAAAGGAGGCTCCCTCACGCAGCTCCCTGCTCTAACCACTACACCACACTCCTGCTGCCCTTTGGCTCCCAGGATTTCCTGCTTTAAGAGTGATCCAAATGACAAAGCTCATGGCCAGAGTTCCCCACACCCGCTCTGAGCCTCGTTGGGAGGTCCCTTTTGAGAGCGACTGGCCGAGAAACCCAGAATATCGGCTCAGTCAGGCACACAGGGTCACTGAGGGATTTTGACCAAGCGTTCAACTCTTGGCTCCTGCAGCCCAGCGAGGGCCTCCTGCCAGCAGCCGCCCTGTTCACAAGCTCTAGGAAACTCACAAGCAAAAAAGCAAAGAGCCCCCAATGCACATTTGCCTTGCCATCATTCCTGGGAAGCCAAAGCCAAAAGTGTGTGTGCACCTCTGAGGCAAATTATGTGTGCAAGGCACACTCACCAGGGCCATACATCGTCTCCCAAGCAAGACTAGGCTAGAAGCCCCTCAAATTGCTTCAAAAAATGAGAGGTGCAGGCCACAGGCATGCCCGGAAGTATGTGGGAAGTCGGTTCTGCCGTGACCCACAATTTCCAGGTGACCTTAAACTGGCGATTCAGCCCCCTATGGGAGAAAGTCCCCGTTCATAAACAAAGCAGGACAGAAAAAGCTCTGGGTGCACTCAGAGGGCTTCACAGGGATCCTTACAACAACCTTGCTAGGTAAGCCGGTGACCTTCCCCGCTCTCCCCCCGGCCAATCATATTAGAGGGCAGGTGGTGAGGGACTGTGGCAGCTTGCCTAAGCAGAGGTGAGATTCGAACTCAAGACTTCTCCACCTCAAAGCCCAGGCATCTTAGCCACCAGCCTTCCATTTCCAATCTGCCCACCCCACGCCGCCACCCCCAAACCAAATGGCGCTCCCGTCAGAGAAGAGCCTTCTTCACGTTGCGTTTCACAAGCTCCCCCACCCCAAAAAACTGGTCCTGAAATAGGCCTTGCAGCCGGTCTCCCTTCTCAGATCCTCCCTTCCCTGACTAAGCTCCCCCTGTTGCTTTGGTTACAAGCAAATGAGATCACGCCGTGCGGAATGCAGTCTTGCCTTGGGACCTGGCTGGCCAAAGAGGCAGGGAATCTAAATGCGCCAGGCCTGCGCTGCGCATTCTCCCTTTCAAGCCCACCCTCCTTTCAAGGGAACCTGGGCCGGATCGGGTACGCAGGCCCCACGCCCCTGCTGCTATACTCCTGGGACAACCCTGCGAGGTGGGCTGGGCCTGGATCGACCATCTGGAGGTCAGCTTTGCGCCTAAGTGGGGATTAGAAAAGTCCAAACCTCCGCAGTTTATAAAGTCCGGCACCTTAACGCAGGTAGAGAAAGCACCTTTTAAAACGGGCCAATTTGGGGCCAAGGCAAAGGACCACAAGCCAGGGCAACCACAATAGGAAGGAACAGATGGAGGAGACATGGGAGCAGCCTTCACATCTACGCTTGCAACAGATAATGGGGGAATAAGCCCCATGGGATTTTATTTCCAAGTAGACACGCCTAGGATCCGGCTGCGTTAAAAATCCATGTAGCCAATTTCGCCATGGGCATCAGTTAACTACCTCAGTTCAAGCCATCTGTGCGATATGCCCATTCATTCAGGCGAAATATGGGGGTCATATTACAGCCATATAGCGAAGCAGTAGGACTGCAGCTCAGTGGTAGAGCATGCAAGGAGGCACTGGGTTCAATCCCTGGCTCCTCCAGACAGGACTGGGGAAAATGTCAGCCAGAATCCCTGGAGAGAAGCTGCCAGTCAGTGTAGACAGTACTGAGGCAGATGGGCCGGCATAAGGAAGCTCCCTGGAGATGCTGGAGGTTCTGCATGCAGAGGAAGAGGCCCTGCCTCTCAGCCATGGCTTCTCCCCCCCACAAAGCAACAGACTTTCGTAGGGTTATTTAAACAGTTACCATTCTGCCCTGCCACCTCACAGGGTTGTTGTAAAGGAGAAAGTACACACAATGTGCTCAATAGCCTTATACCTGAAGGAGCATCTCCACCCCCATCGTTCTGCCCAGACACTGAGGTCCAGTCCCGAGGGCCTTCTGGCGGTTCCCTCGCTGCGAGAAACCAAGTTACAGGGAACCAGGCAGAGGGCCTTCTTGGTAGTGGCACCCACCCTGTGGAACGCCCTCCCACCAGATGTCAAAGAGAACTACTATCAGACTTTTAGAAGACATCTGAAGGCAGCCTTGTTTAGGGAAGCTTTTAATGTTTGATGGACTATTGTATTTAAATATTTTGTTGGAAGCCGCCCAGAGTGGCTGGGGAAACCCAGCCAGATGGGCGGGGTACGTATGTATGTATAAATTATTATTATTATTATTATTATTATTACTACTACTAACGACAACTGAAAAAGGCAAGAGATAGGGAGCTCTGCTGGGGGAGGAAGTCTTTGGTGATAGTTGAAAGGACTGATGGCCACACAGGGACCCCGGGTTCAAAACGGAAGGACAAGGAATGAATAAAGACACACCCTCAAGCACAGATACATATGCATTTTGTGCATTGATGTTCTAGTGATGATTTATTTAAAAGGAACTAGTTCATCGCCGCCGCCCCCTTTTTTTGCAGATGCTGCTGGGTTTTGAATTGCAAGCAGGAGCCTACAGGATATAGGGTGTGGCGTTCTTGAAAGTAAGTTTACCTAAGGTGGGAGAAAGCCAGAATCTGCTGGATGGGATGGGCGGCCCGGGGTCACAGGAAGAAAAGAAAGCAGAGGAAAATCGTCCGGAGCCCGGAACTAAAGGCTGGGTCCATGCAAGAACCGCTAATGCCAGCAGCATGGTTTTAAGAGCGGAAACTTCAATCAGATACAGCGCATGTGTTGTAATCATCCCCATTTCACCACCATCCTGTTTTCAGTCCTTCTATTTCTGATATTCAGGCTGTGTGTGTCACTGCTTCTCCACCCACCCGCAAGAGCCAGACATCAGCAGCTTTCTAAGAAAATCACTTTGGGTGGGGATCTTGAGAGGCTGACCATGCCAAGTAGATACAGAATGCTAACTGTGTGCAAGTGGCTTTGGAGCAGGAGCACTTCACGCTGCAACATTTTGTTGCGAGTCCCCAACTATACAGACTGTATTTACAACTATTGAAGAATGGCGGCATCTTAAGCCAAGCACTTCCAGTTGTAGGTAGAATGCCTTTCTCTCACCCTGCAAAATACCTCAAGGCAACACATCCATGAGCATGTACAGAGTGCGTTTCCTTTGGAAAAGGAGTTTAAGAAGGTTGTTGTTGCATTTTCCCCTCTAAGGGACCTAAAAACACATTGCTTCTAAGTATATGCACAGTGTAATTCCCTTCTGACCAGAAGTAATTATTTTCATAAGGGCAGCATATCAATGAAAGGAGGATCTTTAAACTGCACACTGTTTTGTTTTTTAAACACAAACAAACACTAAATACACACACACACACACGCACGCACACACACACAATATTTTGTCCAACTTTGCATCCTTCTTTGTGGTAAAACCAGAATGTTAAACTCTATCCAAATGGTGGTGCTGTATGCCCCACTTACGAAACACCCCAAAGTGGAAGTTTAAACCGCATTTGAGATGCTTAATTCCAGGAGAATCCATGTGAAAGGGAGAAAAGGGGAAGCAAACGAGAGTTTTGGGTCACCAGAAAGTAAAAAAAAAAAAGTCTGCAAGTGTTTGGGTTGCAAAGAGCAGCCTGAACTTGCACATTTTAAAACCAGAGGCGCCAAATTACCGTACATGGGCATCTTCCTTTAGATGTTCCCCCTGCCCCCGAATAGTTGTCCATCTGTATAATTTCATTTTAATTTCCTGTCCCATTTCCCTCTCCCACCAACCTTGCCTGCCTCTTTTCTAGATGCTTTTGGCAATCAACAGGCTGAAATATTGGCCAAGGCACTCATTTGCCTGTAAGCAAATATCCCCAGGCTGTCTTCACCCAATTGTGCATTTTTCGTATCTGGGAGTTCTGTCTGGAATTAGTAAGACATTTGTTACACACTCAGTGTGTCTCTTAAGAAGCTTCTAAGCAATCCTGTTCTCAGTTAAACACATATATCTATATTATTCTGATGGTGGCGGGAAGGGAGCAGGGGCAAGGTTAAAAAAAAAAAATCAAAGAAGGATGCTTTGAGAAAATGCAATGCACAGCACTCCACACTCCAATTCACTGAATTCATTTGGAGCCAATCTGTAGGTGCTTATAAATAATAAAAACAACAAGGGCTGTATAATGACCATTAGGAATTGCAGTGCAGGTTTTGAACCCAGCACTGCATCTAATTTTTGAGGCACTGGCAATGTGGACTGGCAAGCAGGCTATGGGCCCAAGACAGTTTGATGTAGGGTGGCACCCACACACAGATTCAGGCACACAGCTGGTCAGGCTTGTCGTCGGAGACAGAAAAGCCCACAAGTGGTTCTCTTCTTTCTTGGCTGCAAAATACAGTAACAAGAAACCTTCCACAGCACCCAAAAATCAGCTGCTTTACTCTGCCTAATGGTAGGGCCGGCCTGACAATTGGAGTCATGTCTCCTGCTTGTGGGTTTCACATAGGCAATGTCTGGTTGGCCACTGTGTGAAGAGGATGCTGGATTTAGATGGGCCTCTGGCCTGATTCTGCCACAGGGCTCTTCTTAGGAGAGCAGGGTTCAATTCCCCACTCAGTCCTGCAGGGTGACTCTGAGCCAGTCACTCTCTCGAACCTAAACCACCTCACAGGGTTGTTGTGAACATAAAACGGGTTGGGAAGGAAAACCCTGCATGCTAGCTCAGGCTCTTGGAAGAAAATGTGGGATGTGTATTTTATCTTATTTTTTTAAGTACAGTGGTACCTCGGTTATCGAACATAATCCGTTCCGGAAGACCATTCAAGTTCCGAAATGTTCGTCAATGGAGACATTCGAAAACCGAACTACCACTGTAATGGGAATTATTTTACACGATATGCTGGGGTCAAAGGTGGCAATTCTAAGCATTCAGTGAAATGCAGGGGAGCCACAATTTTGTGGTTAACTTGGATTGAGGGGTTCTCTGTGCATGCTCAGACACCCTCTCTACTTCTGATGCATGGCAGAATCCCTGGAGTTCTGAGGTTAAGCCCTATGAGCAGAGAGTTGTGGAGAAGAACTGAGAGAGGGAGGTTTGAGATGGCTCCAAAATGCAAAGTCACATGACAAGGAACATAAATCTAAGTCTCGAGAGTATTTTCAAACTATGTGGGAAAGACAGATCCCTTTCCAAGACACCCAGGATCTGAATTCCAGTCACACTACAGCACACACCAACTTCTTAAGCACTTCAAAAGACAGCCTTATTGCGGCATAAGCTTTGGGGGACACAATCAGATACACTTAGGGCCCTTCGAACATTTTGGGGCGGACATACTGCTTCGAGTCAGTAAATGTCCCACAACTTCCTGATGGAATCCTGTATTTTCTTTTTTTTATTCCAAAAATGTTCTGGGGTGGATTTTTTGTACTATAGCATCAGAATGCACCTCCAGATGGCAATAATGAAGCAGGAAGAAGCGTGGGCACTACAGTTTAAACCCATCACTAATGTGCCATCACTGCATCCACAAAGCAAAACAAAACCAACCACCACCCAATATCTGGAGGAACTACATGTGCCACAACAAAAGCTCTGGCCTTTAAAATGCCGCAAGACTCTTTGGGGTTGTTTGCAGATCTGTTTGGGAGGAGAAGAGGCAGGAGGGATTTGAGGGCTCTCTCCAAATCAACATCTGTTCCCCAGCTGGTGGCTTAGTTTTTTAGCTCAGCACTCCGGAATCTGTCTTCTCTTGCAAGGATCGGGCCCTGTTCCTACATGCTCACTGCAGCTGAACAACAGCCGCACAGAAGAGCCACTAGGCTGAAACCACCTCAAGCTGTCCACCCTATTTTGGAAAGGATAAGTGAGGATGAGAGAGAGAAAGAGGAATCTACCATAATGGGGGGACCACACCTAACTTCTCTGCTTAGGTGAGAACCAACCCACCAACTTCCATGCCAGTCCTCAAGTTTCCTGCATGGAACCGCTCTGGAAAGAACTGATCCTGTTTTAGAAAGAGAGTAGATTTTGGTCAAAACTCCTGGGCTCTTTTCATAACTCTGGGAAGCACCTCACTCCTTGAACCACAAGCCAGGGAGTCAGACAGGAGGTCAAAGTCTGCAATAGTTAGTGTACTAGGGACAAGGGAAGCAATGGCCAGTGGTTAGTGCAGTGAGATGTCCAGGTTCTCCTTGGAGGAGAAAACCGTAAGCAGGCTTAGCAGGGTGTGAAAAGGAAGCAGGGCCCTAAGTTCTTTAGAAAGTGAGCACAGTGCCTAGTGGTTACATCCCTGGAACAAGAGCTGTTGCTTCTGTGTTCTCTGGGCAATGTGAGGGATGCACCCAGTTAGGAAGCATTATATGGCCAGTGGATCAGCAGGTCTGGGTTATTTCTTGGCTGGGGTGGGGTAGAGTGGGGAAGCACAGTTACAGCAGTGTTTCCCAAACCTGGGTCTCCAGCTGTTTGGGGACTACAATTCCCATCATCCCTGACCACAGATCCTGCTAACTAGGGATGGTGGGAGTCATAGTCCAAAAAACAGCCAAGTTTGGGGTTAGAATCACAGCAGTGTAGAGTTGGAAGGGAACCCCAAGGGTCATCTAGTCCAACCCGCACCAAGGAATGTCAGAGTAGCCTTCGCCAACCTGGCGCCCTCCATGCGCTCTGGACTGCGGCTCCCACCAGCCCTGGACGGGACGGGTGCTGCGAGACCAAAACCTCGTGTGTGTAGAAGGAGGGCGCCCTGGGGGGCTGGCGGAGGCTGGGCGGGAACCCCCCGGTCGGGCTCCATCCTTCCCAAACGGCGGGGTGTCTCCTTACCATGGCAAAGCCGGAGAGCAGCGCCGAGGTGCGGCTGGACGCCTTGAGCTTGGCCCGGCTGAGGTAGAGGCGGCGCCAGTTGAGCGCATGCAGCGAGTGCTGGTTGGCGCTCATGAGCTCCAGGTAGCTCCGACGGACGAACTCGCGGTACGTGGCCGAGACGCCCAGCGTCTCCGAGGCCTCGGGGTTCAACGGCTCCCGCTCGCCGTCCGCCCCGTCGCCGTCCGCCCCCTCGGAGCCGCCGGCCGCCTTCATCAGTCCCGGAGGAGGAGGGCAGCGGGGCCGGGCGCGGAGGGACAAGCGGCAGCAGCAGCAGCAACACCGGCCGAGGGGGCAGAAGTTGGGGGGCTGGAAGGGGCGGGCAAACTCCGAGGGGCTGCGAGGAGGGAATAGAGGGGGCGCAATAGGGATGGGGGGCGGAACCCCCGGAGGAGATGGGATAAGCGGGGAGGGAGCGGGGAGAAAGTAGCCGCCAGGTGTTTAGCCGGTCATAGGTTGGAGGGGGCGCCCAGAGAGGAAAGTGTTGTGGGGGAGGCTCCCTCCACAAACTGGGGAGAGGGGGCAGCGGGAGCGCGGCGAGACCCGCGAAGATCAAAAGGAGGAGGCGGGGAGGAAGTGGGGTGGGTGGGAAAGAGGGCGGAAAAGAGGGGCGTCGGGGAGCAGAGGAGGGGAAGCCCCGTTGGCGGGAGAGCGCGCGGATCCGACGCCGCGCCGGGGCGAAGAAAGTTGCGCTTCGCTCGGGCGGCGGGGCTGGGCGAGAGAAGGCGGGCGGGAAGGAAGGAGGGAGGAAGGGAGGGAAGGAGGGCGGGGAGAGAGAGGGAGGGAGGCAGAAAGAGAAACAGAGGAGTTTGCTCTGGCCGCGGGCGGCGTTTAAAGGGGAAGTAGCGACGCGGCAAAGATCCGTTTCCTTTTCGCGAACGTGGCTCGAGTTTACCCTCCCAACCGCCCTGCGAGGTAGGAGAACCGCAGCGAGACTCAGCATTGCGAAGCGGAGCCTGGTCTGCAGGAAGCGGGACCGTCCGGGGCGGAGATGGCCACGGCGCAGGCCCTGGGCAGGATTACTCGGAAGTAAGCCCTTGGAGCTTCGTGCAACTCGCTTCTCTGAAGGAGCAGGCGGGGAGTAAAAGGGAGCCGGGGAATCTGCTCAAGCCGGGATCCACAGGCTGACAGTCCGCTCCCAAAGATCTTCCTTTTTTCTCAACATGTCTTTGGAGATCCGGCTGCGTCTGTATTGGAACTTAAAAATACCTTTTAAGATGTTTTATCACTTGTTGTTTGCTACCTTGGGCCCCTTTGGGAGGAAGGTTGCGATATGAACATAATCGCAACCAGGGAAAGAATGAAAGAAAAGAGTTTTCTGATTCAGAATATGAGAGTACAACCTTTGGCCGATTAATATTCTACTACAACACTTTAAATGTGTTTGGGTGGGTTATTGTTTTGTTGTTTCTGTTTTAACTGTTCGTGCTTTTATCTTGTATTTTTTTTATCTCGTGAACTGCCCTGAGATCTTTCTGTTAATCAGTTTCATTAAGAGTTTTCAACGTGCGATACAATAAAAACCAAACTAAATAAAATTACAATTAAAAATACAGAAGAAGAAAAATAAATGAGGGAATGAAGAAAAAAAGACAGGAGAAAAAAAGAGAGATAATATAATAAAGCACAAAGTTGTGTACAGTATCTCCATTATATTTTAATTTTCAAGCCACGTGCAGAGAAGTGAATATTTGCCAAGAGCTTCACTTCCTTCCTCTTCGCACCCTGAGGAAAACCACTCTCATCCACCCTGAGATCTTTTGATGAAGGGCAGTATATAAATCTAACAAATAATAATAAAAGCACCTGATGTATATGAGCAGCCTGGATAGCCCAGATGGCTAGAGTGCTGAGATTGCAGGTTTGATCCCCGGATGAGACAGCTGCCTATTCTGCATAGGGTTGCATTAGATCAGGCATAGGCAAATTCAGCCCTCCAGATGTTTGGGGACTACAGTTCCCATCATCCCTGACCACTGGTCCTGTTAGCTAGGGATGATGGGAGTTGTAGTCCCAAAACATCTAGAGTGCCGAGTTTGCTTATGCCTGCATTAGTGGATCCTCAGGGTCCCATCCAACTATGATTCTATGGGGGACGCTCCTTGGCTCCACCAGAAAAGGCACGTCAGATGAAAGCAGTTCTCTGGGAGGGGAAGCATTAAACAGAGACTTAAGCAGGAGGCTGGCTTCTCATTTAGGGCAGAGGTTTGGTCAACATACAACACATACGTGAGGCGACACAGCAATGCCACACCAGCAACACAGGGCATGTTTGGTTTTTATCACTGTGCCAAAAAAAAATCATTATAAATAACATGCCTTATATTTACATTTGAGCAGGTGAACCTGACCTGAACTGGATGGTCAAGTGTGCTTGAAGGAGTTGCTGAACATTAACTGGCCTGGAAGAACTTCATTTGTAGCTGAACCTTAAACAGGAACTGAACCAAATCTTTTCATGATTTGACTCACTTGCTGAGGAAAGGCTGCCAGTCAAAATATTTGTGGGCACCAGGCTGGGAAAAACTGGCATACAGTGGTACCTCAGGTTAAGTACTTAATTTGTTCCGGAGGTCCGTACTTAACCTGAAACTGTTCTTAACCTGAAGCACCACTTTAACTAATGGGGCCTCATGCTGCCGCCGTGCCACCAGAGCACAATTTCTGTTCTCATCCTGAAGCAAAGTTCTTAAATTGAGGTAATATTTCTGGGTTAGCAGAGTCTCTAACCTGAAGCGTATGTAACCTGAGGTACCACTGTATAGGAGTTCAGCCTTAAACTTAACCGTTTTTCCATATTTTGGGGTGCCCCGTTGGCTGTGTTACAAACACTGTGTTTGTCACCCAAATGCCGAACAAAATATTTGCTCTGAAACAGGTACACCGAAACACTAAGCTATTGCTTTTAATGTCACAGGGACAGACTATTGGTTTTTTATTATGAGCATTGTACTTTTATGGCAGTACGATGTCGTATTTATACATTACTCAGATAATTTCCTATGATTAGATTAGCATTTGAGTCAATGTTTGTACGCTTGTTGTACATGTGGTTTTAAAAAACAATAATTACCCTGATTTTTATACCTAAGCACACAGAGATTGCTACTGGGATAAATTTATTATTTTCTCTGTCTGTTTGTCAACCACCCCCACTCCCAGCACTGCTGTCCCAATTAAAAATCAGAGTTGCCAACTTTTGCTTTAAAGTCGCATTATTTGGTCTTAAAACCGAGAGATCTGACCACAGATGTGCTGCGTCAGGCCTGCTGCAAGCCGGCAAGGCTGACCTGTGGCCAGTCACAAGCCTCCCTCATGCGCAGTCACTTCGGATGGGGCACAAAGCAGGTGGAAAGGGCAAGGGGGTCAGTTGGGAGATGCTGCAAAGGCCCGCTCTACATCTTCGCCCCACAGCGAAGGGAGAGTGTGGGGCAGAAGGAGATGGCAAAATCCTGAGACAATTGAATGGACTGCATCCCATTGCATTTAAAATAACGGGAACTGTAATTTACATCTCATAGAGCTGCGATTTTCAACACCCTTACAAACAGCCAAGGAGAACTTAATTTTACAAATACAGTGGTACCTTGGTTCTCAAACACCTTGGTACTCAAAAGACTTTGAACCTGGTTTGCAAACTTTTTTGGGAAGCCAAACATGTTCCGTTTTGAGTGCCACACTTCCGTTTTGAGTGCTAACGCTTAGGTCTGTCTGTTTTTGCTATTTGTTTTTGTGTCTCTGTTTTGTTTTTGTGATTGTGTGGAACCCAGTTCAGCTACCGAGGGATTGATTGTGTGACTGCAGTACATTGTTTATTGCTTTCATTTTATGGATCAATGGTCTCGTTAGATAGTAAAATTCATGTTAAAGTGCTGTTTTAGGGATTTTTTTTTTAAGTCTGGAACAGATTAATCCATTTTGCATTACAGTGGTACCTCGGGTTAAGTATTTAATTCATTCTGGAGGTCTGTTCTTAACCTGAAACTGCTCTTAACCTAAAGCACCACTTTAGCTAATGGGGCTTCCTGCTGCCGCTTCGCTGCCGGAGCAAGATTTCTGTTCTCATCCTGAAGCAAAGTTCTTAACCTGAGGTAATATTTCTGGGTTAGTGGAGCCTGTAACCTGAAGCGTATGTAACCCGAGGTACCACTGTACTTTCTATGGGAAAGCGCACCTTGGTTTTGGACCGGATTTCTGGACCGGATTAAGTTTGAGAACCAATGTACCACTGTAATGAAAGGGGAAGAAATGTGGAACAGAATGAGATCCATTGAGGGTGTAACACACAAAATCCCTTGAAGGGAAGGGATATTGAGCAGCGAGAGGATTCAAACCAGTGGAAGGAGGGAACTGAATGTGGGGAAATCAGCCCTGTGTGCCACTGCCCAGTGGTGGTTGAAAGCCGGAACTGCAGGGAATTCAGCGGAGAAAAGGAATCTCTTTTCATCAATAACCTTAGAGCAGGTCAGGTGAAGAAGGTACCTGGCTAAAAGCTTCCAGGTCAGAACAAAGAAACTCGACCATCTTCACACACCTAGTCTTGTGCCCTGGAGTATGTCTGTGGCAGGGCTGCCGTACGTCCTGCTCAACCTTGAAATATGGCAACCCTAGCTATGGAGACCTGAGGGGGCTAAAAAATAATGCAGAACAGCATCAAGAAAGATGGAGCGAAACCCTGGTCCCGTCAGGCTCACACACAACTTACTTTCTCCTTCCTATTTATCAAAAGTATTGGGGATTGAAACCGGGTCTTCAGGAGTGTTTGCAGTTCCTTCTGCTTTTGTGCCAGCCATAACGTTCAAACCTTGTTCTCAACCATAACCAATGCCTTCCCCCTTCAGCTGTGTAACAAACTGTTTTGGAAATAGAGGGGTTTCAAACACAGCATTTGCGATAAGACTTGGGGGTGGGTGGAAGAAGTTAGCTGGCCTACAAGATTAGAAAGGAATCATTTCATTAGGATTTTCCTTTTCGGATCCTGATCATCTGTTTGGGCCGTATGCTTAAATATTTTATTTATGTATGTGAGTGATTCAATGACAAAATAAAGCCTGTCTGCAAAATAAACACATGTTTTATAGGTTTGATATACCTATGCACCATAGGTTTATACAGGAATTTCTCGACCAGAGACTCCTGTTTCAATAAAACAAATGGTATTGCTTTATTGTGTATTTTAAAGATGTTTCTATGTTTTTATAGCGGGTTTTTATACCGGGTTGAAGCCTGTTTTCGCATTAAGTGATATATAAATCAATTGATTACATAAATAACAAGAACTGGTGTGGTTTGGCGGCTACAGCAACCTTTATCAACCAGCTGCTCTCCAAATGTATTGGCCTGCAATTCCCAAAGGCCCTGGGCCAGTACTGGGTTCGAATGCTGGATCCAAGCTCAAATCTCTACTTAACCATGAAGATCAGTGGGTGACCTTGGGAAATTTAAACTACCTGTGAACCCAAAGTACGCTTCCCGCCCCCCGGAAGCTGCCCACTGCATCTTTTAATGAGTCACAGTCCGAACTGTGCACCCTCCCCCTTTGAAACTTCCCAAGGGACTAACCCAGAGCAGAATTGCCCTCAGTGTGGAGAGACCAGACAGAATTAGGATTCATCTACTAAGGGAAAAGAAACAATGAGGAGCATCTTGGGTGCCTTTTTGAGCCTCTCTGTGCCATACTACAAATGCAGCAAGAGAGAGGTGGTCGGATGGACTGAACCACTGTTTTTCTAATTTTCCTTGCATTAAATCAATCCCTGCAAGTAAAGAACTAGCATCTCAGGAAGGGAGCTCCTTTCCCTGCCAGTTTTTCCACTTTTTAAAAAAAAATTAGTGCACTCAGAATTGCTACCCTCGAACACCTGTCTCACCTTGTACAGACTTTCTACCACCTAATTTTGCTGCAGGTATAGAGACAAAGGCCTGTTGACCATCAGGCAGGGGCATGTTCAGAACAGTGATTCACACAGAAACACAACAGGTGAGCTCATCCGAAGTTCGCAGTCACACTCTAAAATGAAATAGTTTCTGATTCAAAGCTGAAAGGTGCCGCCAGTTTCAGTCCTGGAAAATGGCATCTCGAGGTGTCAGATACGCATCAATCTATTAAGGCACTGTACAATGCAAATCCCCTTCTCTCCACTGACAAACACACACCCCTCCAAAAAAAACCAGAACACTCGGCTATCGGACCAACGCAAAATAAAAACAAATTAAAACCTTTAAAAAAAACAAAAGGAGAGTTTATAAAAAAATATTTCCAGAAACCATAAAACAGAACCCAATGAAAATAATAATAATAATAAAAATTAATTAAAAACCCCAACATTTTTTTATTCGCAACATTTCTTTCGGAAGGAAAATAAAACCAGGGGAGGGGGAAAATAATGAAAAACAGGCTTTTTAAGACCAAAACATACTTCCTTTTTTTGATTTTTTTTTCAGTTTTCGTTTATATAGCAAACAGTTATTGTACAATAACAGAACCCCTGAAATTCAGATTGGAACCTGGTCTCGCGCCCGCCCCTCCCCGGCATCCGAGCAGTTCCCAAAGGGTGGGGGGTCTGGGACAGAGATGTGCAGGTCAAACATTGCGAAAAGACACATTGCTCCAAAGTGGATTCTTTAAAGTTTTCACTTTTTCTTTCTTTCTCTCCCATCTCCCCTCCACCTCCCCTCCCTGGGGCTTATCTTTGTCTCTGTGGATACAGGTGAGGAGGAGGAGGAGAAAAAACGTGGCTGTGTGTGCGGTTTAAAAGTTGTAGCCAAAGATGGAGAAAATCGCATTAGAGGGAACGAGGAGGAGCTGGAATATAGCTTTGGTCCGCTAAACTGGGGAAAGGGGTTTCATGTATGCAATACACCAGTGACCGGAAAACGTTCCGTATTATACCTCTTGGGGGGCAAATCCCTTGGAACATTTTGTGGGAGGCTACATCTGTGGGGTGGGAGGAAAGGGTTTTTTGTTTCATTTTGCAGGAGGGGGGTGATAGCAAATGCATCCCCCCTATTCTTCTATCATTCCAGGAGCAAACCGTTTAGGCTTGAGAGACAGCTGCCTGTATATTAATGCTCATTTGCCTTTCAAGTGATTGCGGGTGGGAGAAAATATGGGTGGTTGGGGAAGGGGGAGCGGAGGGGTGGGCTTATCACCTGCAGCCCCCCTCCCTGTCCAAAGGGAGCATTTTTGCACCTCTCTGGGGTTCATCTGACTTCCCACCCCTCGCAGCCCCCCGCCCAAAGCAGCAGTCTGTAGCATAGTAGCGCACCCTTAGATGATAATTCTCGCTTTTCTCTCTCTCGCTCGCTCTCTTCACCATTTCTTTTAAAACCTGAGGTATTTTTCTTTTCTTAGTTAAAACATCCATTAAAAACAAATATTTTCTTTTCTTAAAAAAACCAAAAAACCCTAAATGATATGTCTGAAAACAGCACCTCCGCCCCCCTCGTTTGGACAAGGGAATCCGAGGGGTTGGGGTGGGGGTCACCGCATGGCACGGGGAGTGTGACCCCCCCACTCCTTTTACATTACGTGTTTTTGCCTCTCCCCATCCTCCACAATCCATAAAGCACACAGTGAAACCCAGACCCATAAATTGCTATTTCTTAGTGTACGGGTCTCCTTTGGTCGGAGGAGGAATTGAGACTGAGGAGACAAGGAACAAGCAAAGGCTGCTGTGGCGAGAGCAGGCCTCATTTGCGCCAAGGAGGGTGAGCCCTGGAATCAAGTAGTACACATTTATGCTGTGTCCAAAGGGGAGTTAGCGTTTTTTTGAGGATGTGGGGGGAGGAGAGGACTGTTTGATCTTCTCCCTCCCCCCCCATAAATGCACAATACTGACCTCCCTCCCTTGCCCCACACTTGCCTCCGTTGTATCCTAGCCCCCCTCCCTCCCCACAGCTCCTCACCATCTTTAATACTCTTTTTGTTTTAGGAGCTTCTAAGAGGCGTCTGTGGAAGGAGGTAAATTCTTCTATGGGGAAGTGGAAATCCAGAAAAGGAGGGAGCAGGGCAAGGGGAGAAAGTAAGATACCTTGGCCCTCTTTGGCTAATCAAGTGAGAGGGAAGGATTTTAGTAATAACAAAAAAACAAAACAAAAAAAAAAAAACCACCACGGACAAATGAAAATTTTAAAAAAGCAACGACGAAAACCGATTTTCTTAAAACAATATAAAAGCACCCAACAGAACCTTAAAAAAAAACAAAAAGACACCGAAAACCTCGCCTCCGATTCCACAACCTATCGCTGCGTGTGTTTTTTCAAGTAATGCTTTAGTAATAAATGAACGTTCAAGTATATATTAACAAAAAAAGAAGTAGTTATGGTTACCGATTTGACCAAAAATAAAATAAAATAAGAAAAACCACCACCCAACCCAGCCTCAAGCCATTCCTCCTCTTCCTCCCCATATGATGGCGGCACCCTCTGAGGACCCAGGCGGAGGTGGAGGGGAAGGGGGCCGAGGAAGAGAAGGGGCTCTGGGAAATCTTTGTAACAAGAAAGTTGGGTTGGGGGGGTGGCAGCGGCATGGAGGCCCCCCCCCAGCTGTCGGAATCCAGGTGACCTGCAATGATGCCCCCCGCTGGCGACTGACCGCCTCTCCCTCCCGAAACCCAGCCGAGTCCCATCCCCGTTGGAGGAAACCAAAAGAAGCAAAAATGGCTCAGTGAGCAGAGCTGGGCACCTTGGACGGCTGCAACCAGCCTCTCTTTCCGGGACGGGCCAGCGTGGCGGAAGGGAAGAGGAGCTCCCGTTCGCCGCATCAATCCCACCTCCGCTGCAGAAGGGAGCCAAGAAATGGCCGACAAACAGGCACGTCTTCGGTCCGGAACATTCTTTTTCGTGCCTTTTTCTACAGTATCCCCACCCCCCCCCCGCTCCTCCTCCTGCCACCACGCTCTTCAGAAAAGGGAAAGAATGACCACGGGGGGGGGGGGGGAGAAAATGCAACCGAGGTGGGGGAAGGGGGAAACATGTGTGTTCAAGTTTGACAACTCCGCGGCCGAGAGGAGGGCGACCAGAATTAAGACAAGGCTACCCAAGCCCAACATGCGTGGTGCTGTGGGAAAGAAAACGCAGCTCTCTGCTCTCCCCCTCCCTTAAAAGTGGTTATTAAAGCTTATGGACCAAAGAAGGAAAGTGGGGTGGGACAAGGGTTGGAGGGGCTGGCAGAGAGGGGGGCGGGTCAGGGCAGATAGCGGCCTCTCCTCTCCCGGGAGGGGTTTTCAAAAGTAAAAATCAAGCACAGCAAGACAGCAGGCTCAAGCCGTTCATCTTGCTTGCCCCCCACCCCCCCAGGGGCTGACACAGACACACATTACTGGCCGAGAAGGGGGGGGGCAGATAGAAAGGAAGGATCATGACTTCCAAGTTGGAAATACTGCTGGAGTGGAATGGTAGGCAGAGGTGCCAGGATGGGATAGAAGAGGAATACACAAGGGGGGTGACAGCAGGCAGGGCTGTTTGGATTAACAGGTATATGCGCTAGGGGGGGTGAGGGTGAAGAATTGGTGTGTGGTTCACATGTACTGGTGCAAGCGGCCACCTTTTTATGGTGCTCCTGGTAGCGACACCCCCAAAGTTGTCTGGAGGGGGAGAGAGGACGCTCCCCGTGTTAATTTATCAACGCGGCTCCTCCAACATTACCTTCGCGGTACGGAATGGTGTCCTGAGGGGGAGGCCTTAGGAGCTGCGCTATGCAGACAGAGGGCAGCAGGAGAGGCGCCGTGCCTGCCTGCGCACATGTGAAGGGCCGTGGCACTTTCAAGGCGCACCCTCCTTACGAGCTCCTTGCATGCACAAGGGATAGCGCTGAGAGAGACGGGACGTTTCACGTCACACTTGGCCTTGCGTGCTCCCTTGCAGCCTTCTGATGTGCGTTTCCACACAGGGACGTACAAGGTGGATCCGAAGCGTTTTTGGGAAGGATATCCCAAGCTTCTGAATCTCTGCACGGTCTACCAGTGAACTGGGGTGGGGGGCGGCTGGGGACTAAGGACGAGGAGGCAAGTGTTGTGGGACGGACGTTCTTCGGGGAGTCTCCACGCACACAGCTTGCGTGCGCATGCGTGTATGTCAATTGTGTGTGCGTGTGTAAATAATACAGCAGCGGAGATGGCATGTGTACGGATTGCCATGTGCGAACATGTGGGGGGGATGTTATCGTTTTGGCTTGCAGGGCCAGGAACACGGGGTCCAGATCTGGGCCACGGGAGACCGCCTGCGCATTCAGCCCCCGCGTATGCGTGGCGACCCACGGCCTGTGCCCTCCCAGTGGAAGTGGGGCGGACGGAATTTCAGTGGGTGTGTAGTGAGGGGGGGCAGGAGGGATCGAAGTATCAGCTGCCTGGCTCCCCCGCCCCACCCTCTGTAAAAACCGCACTGAAAAAATGAGTGCTTGGGGAGGGAGGGATGGGGGGAAAGACAGGCAGGCAGGCAGGCACGCGCACTTTCAAAATCATAAAGGCAGCATGTGGGGGGCGGGATGGAGGAGGTTGGAGTGCACATATGCATCGGGGAGGGAGCCGGAGTGAGAAAAATAACCTGACACCATAAAATAAGCTGCCTTCCTCCTGAGCCAGCATTTCAAGGCTGTGTGTCAACCCCCCTCACCCCGAGAGAAAGAGACCATGGTACCGACTGCGGCACAGACAGGTTGGGGTTGGGGGGGCGGAGAGTACGACGCAGTGCATGATGGGAGGAGGAGGAAAACGCCTTTTCCCAGCATTGTAAAGCAACAAGGCTACCCCAGGCCCCACTTACTCCGTGGCTCTGTCCTGGAACGAGGGGGGGGTGGAGCAAGAGGCGGCCGACCCCCACCCTGGCAGGGGTGGGGAGTGGGGTGGGGTGGGGTGGGGGAGCACAACCCTCCACCCCTCTTCTTTAGCTGCGCACGTCGAGGGGGGTGGAGACGCCACTCCGGTTCAGTGCATGGCTTTAAGTAAAAAGGTTCTCTCAGAGTCCGCGTCCGGTTTGTCCGACTGGCGAGGCAGAGTCTCCCTTGCGCCTCCACCCCAGGGCGGGTATTAGCTGTCCTTCAGCAGCAATTTCTCCTCGGGGCAACGGAAAGGAGGCCCGGGAGGCGCCGAGCCAGGGGCCGGGGGGACGGAGGTGCTGTTGGAGACAGAGTCCTCGGCAAAGCGGGCGCAGGCCTCGGGCGTGACGTGGTGGCAGGTGCGCAGGTCGATGCGGGAGAGGCGCGGGCAGCGGCGGAAAAGGGGCAGACACTGATCCGTCAGCCGGTTGCACCCTGTGGAGAAGGGGTAGGGAAAGGGAGAACAGGCAGGTCAAAAGTCAGGAATAAAGGTTTTACTTCAGATCCCCCCTGGTGTGGAGAAAAGCAGGTTCGTTCTCAAAGAAACAGGGACCAGGCCTCCGCCCTCCAAAAAGGCAAGATTACTATCTCAGCATGGAAAAGCAAACTATAGGCTAAATCTGCAGCTTGCAAGAATTCAGGGACGCAAAAAATCAGTCAGGACGCAAAAAATGAGGTCTTGGGGATGGAGTTTTTCAAGCCAACGACCCACCGAACAT